>NC_141695.1:1597194770-1597887270 GCF_964263255.1 Lissotriton vulgaris | reverse complement strand
CTATGTACTGTTATCTCAATATTAATAATTACTCTTCTACTCAAAATTCCAAAAGCATGTTCTCTGGTGATGCCCAGAGTAAGTTTCCAACTACACTGCTGATTGCAGATGGCACCCTTAAACTAGTGCCGCGGGGCATCATGGGGCATTCTATGAGGGCAAAGTTGTGACAAGCTATCTGCTTACTTAGAGGGAAGTTAGGGGTATAGGTGGTCATATGGCAACATTCTGATGGGGCTCAGTGAGACTCCCCTTCAGAGTGTGAGGCCAGTGACGTGGGAGTCAGTCAGAACCCAGAGCTCCGTGTGAGGCAGGACGTAAGAGGGAGTGAGGAATGGCCAGAGAGAGGGAGAAGGATTACACATGAGGCGGAGGGAGGGGAAGTGGGCGAAAAGTGAGGGAAGGAATTGAAGCAGACAAAAAAACAAAACTTAACAAAACAAAGAAAATGCTGGAAAATAAAAAGGGGCCAAGTAGGAAAGGGGGGGGGGGGAAGTCTTGTATGAAAGGAGGGAGTGGGATAAGGAGGCTAAAAAGCAAAGGGTGAAGTATAGTGGTGAAGAGGGAAGAAGGTGTGAGGGGCAGGGAGCGGAGAGAAGCAAGAAAGTTAAGTGAAGCAGGAAGATAAGGATCAAAGCAGTGGGAGAAGTAAGATGAAGGTGTAATAAAAAAGTGGAGGGGCAAAAGAGGCATTGAGAAACAGAGTAAGTAAGTTCAAGGATTAGGGAGCGTGGAAGCAAACTAAGGAAGAGCGGCGAGAACGGCTTAAATGCAGTCATGGGAGAGAAGGAAGGTACTAAGAAAGAAGAATGTTGAAAAGCAGAGTGGAGAGATGTCGGAAAATAAGAGGGAGAGGCAGAGTGTGGGAAGGGAGAAGATTAGTTTAAGTGGGGGAGGGAAGAGATACATCAGGAACTGGAGGCGATATGGAGTGATGAGAGAAACTGCACGGGAAAGAAGAGGCTGTGGAGACGATGAAACGAGGGAGGGAAGAAGCGATGGAGAAGAATGGAGTGCAGAGGTAGAGAAACAAGTAACAGGCAAAAAACCAGAGCGCAAAATGGCAATCTATGTGAGAGAGAATGAATCTGAGAAGAGAAAGAAAAACAGAAACGGGGAATGAAAGAATAGGACGTAAATAACTGGGATAATTAAGTTCTGATTTTACAGCCTTTTTTCTCCCAATTCAATTATCCCCATACATATTGTGTATACATATGTATGAGTTTTCAGACTTCTCTGGGGCGCTCTTGGCCATATGTCTTTTGGAATAGGGCATGTCGAGAGTGGAGCGGAAGACCAGCGGATCCCACAGCAACAGCGCCGCCTACAGGCCGACCAGTGCCAGCTGGCAAGGAGCCCCCAGCCCGCCTCATTCATGGGACTTGGAGGCAGCGAGAAGTGTGGCTCAGGGGTTAGAGGTGGCAGACCCGGAAGCTGAGATCGGCCCTGGACCAGGGTTCAATTCCCCGCCTCGGCGGGTCTTGGGCTCAAAAATTCCATGGACTCGATAATTCTCGCTCCGGTGCCTTCTCGACTCACGTGTTCACACTCTGCGACTCTGGGCAATAGCTTGCTTAATCTCCATAACGGCCCCTCGCGGCGGGATGCCTGGCTTTCACCTTGTGGATACCCTGCCGGGGTTCTCACAGGGGAATACCAGGACGGGTTCCCTAAGCAAGCGCCGGGAAACCCTTTGTGGGTAGCTGTGCGCTATATAAGCTCAAATAAGCTCAAGCTCAAAGCGAGCACAGCCCTCACTTTGGACGCAGCAGGTCACATTTGTCTACACGCCTAAACTAGAACACCGCGAGTGGTGCGCGCACACTAAGGAATGTCAGGAATGCAGCTGCCAGCCTGCGCACTGCTGCTCGCTCCCCCAAGCAAAACGGTGTGAGAGTGAACATTTGCTGAAGTGGTGAGACATGCCCCCGCCTTTAGCCACTTGCAGGCTACGAAAAATAAATGACACAGGCAACAACCAACCTAATGCGTGGGGAAGTCCTAGCCACAGAGACGTTTGGAGTGCTCACAAGAAGTCTCCCATAGAGCAGTGCATGCGCACTGCCCTAGGCCTGACCTAAAAACGGTGTTTGAACAAAGTGTGGGACTCGCCCAAACTACTGTACAAGGTGGATAAGCAAGCCTTAAAATCAACCTGCTGGTCACTAGTGTGGCAAAAAATGAAAAAACAGGGGCACTACGGGCCATCTTAGCGAGCAGTTCCTGACATTTAAACCTACTTCTATTTTTGAAAGTTACATGGACAATAGACAACCACCTTAGGCCAAAAGCTTGTTCATTAGATTTAGAACAGGCTGTTTGCCCCTTCGATTGTTCAGTAAAAACTGGTATAATAATCCCTCACCTGATTCATGACCTGCTTGTGGCATGAACTCAGACTCTTGACGATATTATGTTTGTCTTTCGCGCTTGCGCGCTGCATAGGCAAGACCTAAAAATCAAAAGTTCTATTGGGACACTTGCCTGCTCTTCAAGAATGTTTTACAACCATTCACAAAGGGGAAGGGTTCCCTTGAGAACCAATTCCTGTTTATAAATGTTTTTTTGGGGAAGTTTTATATACCACACACTAGGCCCGAAGGTATCAGAGCGCTTTACATGAGTACCAGTTGTGTTACAGATGGACACATTGATTTTGTTAGGCAAGGGGAGATGAAGTGATTTGCCCAGATAAGAGAAAGTGGACACCAAAATTGTGATTAACTCTAAGGCAGTAAGGTATATTACAATCAAGACTGGGAAGAGGCAGGGGTACACTATGTCAGCGTCCTGTTCGCTCTATTAATTGACCCTATGGTCTCTGCATTAAGGCAAGATGTTCATAGAGTGGCTTCAGTCAAAGTACAGCAAAATATAAAGTTCTAGCTGATGATATGATACTGTATCTGGCTGCTGAAGAACAAATTATCCAAAATTAGTTTGGTAGAATTAAAGAGTATGTGTGCATCGGCGGGTGCAAAAAATCAACGATTTCAGGTCTAAAAGCCTGTTATTAAGTATCTCTCCTTCGGTCCTTGTGAAATGTGGGCTCATTATTCCCATACTTGTGCAATTAGATATCTGGGGACATGAGTCACAACTATATTTGCAGATCTGCTTTGTTTAATTTATACCATCTGCTTTGTTTAATTTATACCACCACTCGGATTAAAGTTCATGGGTTACTTAGTCAATGGCATTCTTCGGCCCCCTACTATTATTCGTAGTACAGCATTAATTAAATAAGTCACTCACTTTGTATTTATCTTTTCAAATATTATTAAAGTCCATCAATCATTTTTCTAGGAAGTCAACCAAATGATATGTAATTATCTGTGGCAGGGTAAAGAGAACAGCTAGTTAACACCTTAACCGCGGCTGCAATTCCGCCACTTTGCGGGCGTTCCATTGAGTGGACGGGGCCGCATCGGCTAACGGACGTGCACAGCACTACGGACGTAATGCTCGCGATGGCTGTTGTCATCCCAAAGTCACTCTTACTTTGGTGTTTACTTGCCTACAAATTTGTCATTTTCTTTCGAGGAATCAGACTGGTATTGGGTAAGCTAGCTGAGAATATATGTAAAGTCTATTTTGTAACCAGTCTTAAAGGAATAGGAATTTGGTATTATCTAGAACGTTGTTACCAGCCAAAGTTGCAGCCTCCACAAATTGTAGAATTGATTGCCACTCCTAGGCATAGTATAACCAATTGGCTGAAAGCCATTAGAGGAGCTAATTAAAAAAGAAGGTCCTTTTTCCCCCCTCAAAGTGGATATCGGCACTTGGAACCAAATCCAAAAGATGTGTCCTACCTGCTCAGCAGTATGTTTTAGAGTGGTAATGTTAAGGGCGTACAGCTGCATTAATGTTTCACGTGTCCGCTTCTCTATCACTTTTGGGATCACATATTTCAATTTAATAGTTAATAGCGTCATGTGGCTCTACGGCTAGACCACTACGGGACCCGGTTTGGAATGATCCCAAAATGTAGGCATATTAAAGTATGGCAAGACCAATTTGTGTTAATCACATTGTTGATAGCCAATCCTACAAAAATGTAAATTCACTTAGGAGTCAACCTTTGATCAATGGTTAAATAAGATGAAAGGGGTGAAGCAGTTTGAGAGCCTGTATGCCACAAGAATCTGGTCTAGAGAAAAGTTTTATCATTTAACAACCTATGAGTGGAAACAGGCATATAATTCAGTGGAAGAAATAAAGGGTAGGTCCCAGTAAGTCCTAGACCTGCATTGTATCACCATTCTAGGCCTTACAATTGGTAATTGGCCTTTAATCAGACATTAGTACTAGTTCCCAGTGGATCCAGTACTCCCATGGGCTCTGTACTGTGGAGTGCAAGCGAAATGATGTAGGTAGAGCGTGTGGAGGTACTCACAAGATCCTTGCTTTGAAATCCGCTTTCCAAGGACCTGGATCTGCGGTGTGAGGAAAACTTGTCCTTGTGCCGATGCACTGAAGTGTTTCTCTTTTCTGTCTTTGATGACGTCAGCAGTGGCACAAACTCAAAGTCTGGGTCGAGCTCTGGAAAGAAAAGGCATATAGAGAGTGGGAGAAGGCGGAGGGGTAAGAAACAGAACGCGCACTCTCAACTAAGCATTTGAATAGTCAGTTTGTATCAAAGGTTATCCTGCTCTGCAATCAGCCTGCCAGTCACACAGACAAAGCACTTCAGATGTCAGATGCAATTCAAAGGCGAACACGAATGTGGCCCAATTGACAGAAAACCTGCAAAAAGCCACCATTAAGCCTGAAGCTGAAAGCTCGAAAGTTAGCACTCAACGCTGGTGTGATCCATCAATCCACAATTAGAATAGTACTTAAACACTTATTAGTGCACCAGATCTTCACATAATGAATCGTCACGTGGGAGTGAATGGCTCTGCAACAGGCAGGGTGGGGGTGGACAAGAAGCAAAATTCAATAAGGACATGTACACATCTTCCATTTCCACACACCCTGGGCTGTAACGTCTAAATCCACCGAGGTGGAGCTATAGCCCTGGTCCTGTGCTAACTTGCACTAGGGTACCAGGTACCCCCCTTTACAAATATTTAAGCAGTGTGCTACTCAACGTCTTTATGGCGAGGTCGCTGCATTTTGCGCCGGCTCAATACAAATTGCGATTCTCAATGCTAGGGAAAAAACGAATAGTGATCTTGCAGTACAATACGGTCATTAGAGGAAACACTGGCAGGATGTACTAAGTTACAGGTTTGAGGCTACCATATCAGGCTCAGAATACACGATGGCAGTAAAGTAATTATAAAGTTAAAAGAAAAACACTGGCACTAATGGGGACTAGCTCGTGTGCAACTGTATGTGCTCCTTGTGAGAGTGTAAAATGAAGTCGCTCAAAGTGAAGTTCACTTGTGGCCTAAATAGGCTGACCCATTGCTCCATGCTGAATACTGTAGTGGGCAGAAGCAAAATAACTATACAACAATGCCAATGGATGAAGAGAAGTGGCTGAAAGCCCCTATGTATGCATGTTTGTATGTATGTGTGTTCTTATATAGCGCTCGACTTACCAGTGGGCATCTAGGTGCTTGCATTGGGAACCCGTCCTGGCTTTTTACCTGCGAGATAACCCGTACTGGGCATCCCCAAGGTGAAAGCCAGGCATCCCGCCGCGGGGGGCCGTAGTGGAGATTAAGCAAGCTATTGCCCAGAATTGCAGAGTGTGAACCTGTGATTCAAGTAGGCACCGAAGTGAGAATTATCAAGTCCGTGGACCTTTGGGCTCAGACCCTGCCGCGCCGGGAATCGAACCCTGGTCCCGGGTCTGACCTCTGCTTCAGGGTATGCCTCCTCTAACCAGTGAGCCACACTGCTCCACGTGTAAGTATATTATACATCATTTAGTAAAATCAAAAAGGTCTTGGCTAACCCCGGACCTACAAATAAAAATGGACCCCACCAAATAGTGCACAATGGACACCTCAATTTAACAAGGCGTTAAACATGTAATAGCAGTCCATTTCCTTCCTATGGAAAGGATCTATCATCAAACGCATATACAAACGCATACAAATGCATTCCCAGAAACCATCCAAACAACTTTTGTCCAATGCGGCTGCTAGAATAATAAGTAAAGATCTTCACTAAACACCGTTTAAACCATTTAAACCAATGGACAATGGAGACACCGATTACATTTCAACTAATAGGGTGCAGACAACAGTGTTCCACATAGGCTAATAAATGAGCAACATCGATTTTGGTAAATAAAGCAATAATCACAAAAAACCTTTTGCATTTTATATATTACTCGACAGCTTTTTATAAGCTAGACTGCAACAGACTTTGGACCAGGGGATTGCATCAAAATGTATTATTCCTATTGAGGTTACATCACAGTAACACCTGGGTGCAATGACAACTTTGAGGGCCATGGTTTAACATCAAGACTTTCGTCAGGAAACTTATTCAAACAAGAGTACGTTTTGGCACTCCGCTTTACCCTATGGATAGTGTACTAACAAGAATCTTTACTACTATAACGAAGACTCTCCAAAACCCGGGTGCAAGTCAGGTTATATGTTCATGTTAACTTGCTTTTATAAGGCGCATAGCTACCCGAAAAGGGTTTCCCAGCGCCAGCCAGAGCATGGAATTATTGGTTAAATAGCCATGTTTTTAAATTCTTGCAAAAACTTGCAAAATTTGTTTCAGGCGAAGAGATGCAGGCAAAGTATTCCACAAGGTGGGACCGAGACAAGCAAAGGAGCAGCCTCCCACCCGCTTGAGTCTGATCTTGGGAACCAAAAATGTTCCCTGAGTGGTGGAACGCAGTTGCCATGAAGGATAAGGTTGGGCCAGGGCCTGCAGGTACAGAGGAGCAGTGCCGGATTTGATCTTAAATCAAAGGCTCAACGCTTTAAACTTAACTCGACTTTCCACTTTCAACCAATGGAGATCGCGTAAGTAGCTGGTGGTGGAGGTAAATTTAGGAATTCTGCATAATAATCTTGCTGCCGCGTTTTGCACTACCTGTAGCTTCCGCACTGTATCTTTGCTGGCCCCTAGATCGAGAATGTTGCCATAGTCTATTCTCGAGGTCACACGTGCTTGGACCACCGTTTTCTGGGTGGAGCAAGGAAGCATCATTATACATTTGGTATACACTGAGGACAGTGATTCTACCCATCACAAAGCTTGGGCTACAGAGACAATTGACCTGCCACTAAAGCTACAGTAAGTTAACCTCTATATAAACCATAAAAAGACAAATATTTTCTGGATGCAATAAATCGATTGGCTCACAGAAAATCAGGAGTTAATCAGGTTAAACAATACACCTATCTTGGAGTGGAGTTTCACAGCGATTTAACAAGGAACATGCACAGTGCTAGTCCATTAAGAGCTAGTCCGTTAAGAGCTCGGGTGCACGTGGAGCAATCGTGCATTTCTCTAGGAATTATGGAGGTGGTGTAATTTGGCCAACGAATACAGCTACCACAACCAAACATATAGCCCTGATCCGTTCTGAAGCCACAGCTTTGAAAGAATAAAGCATGTCAAAACCAGAAACATTCTTGAAAACAAATCCAACTGAAAGACCTCCACACATCATTGTTGTCTAAAAATGGCCCTACCTTCCTTGACCGCCATACATAACCCCAACACCCGTACATGTGTGTGATTACATAGGCACCAATGAAGATTAAAAAAAAAAAAAAAGTAAAACCTAAACTAAAATAATTCTGGGTCCAACCAAGCCCCTCACAACCTGCAAACATTTCCAGTTTTAATTTACAAATTACCTTCTATGACCACATTCTTATTTTTTTTATTTAAGGTTTTTATAAGGTGCAAACAAACATCTGCAGGTACCTTGGTGCTTGTGGGGGATGGGGGTGCTGGGGAGTTGTTGGTTTAAATTGGAGATGGAAGGTCATTCCATTGTTTTGCAGCAACTACTGAGAAAGATCTGCTGCAAAATGTGGGTACTAGAGGCGCCCGTTTTGATCTCAGATGGATGGTCCCTTTGTACTCTGCGGATCCAACTGTAGAGGGCTATGGTTTTCACTATACTGGACTTTATGAACTAAGCACAAAAGGTATGAAATGGATCCTTTTGCCGAACTGGTAGCCAATGGAGTTAAGCCTGTACTCGAAAGATTAATTTAATTTGAAGATGTTTAATAGGAGTCTGGCTGAGATATTTTGATGGATTTGATTGGAAGTTCTATATACACCGAGTTGCAATAGTTCAATCTAGAATAAACAAATAAATTGACAATTTGAATCCTTTGCTTAAGTGAAAACAGTAGTTATCCTTAAAAGCCCCAGTTGAAAACACATTTTATTAACTGTTCAGTCAATGTCAAGGCAGCATCCCTTTCTTTTGTCTAGATTTTGTTTGTTGACAATTCGGAAGGAATTGTTTCACCCTCCCCCCCCCCGACTCCTACCCCACCAAAAATGGCAGCCAGAAAGCTTGGTTCCAAAGAGTAGATTGTTAACATTAACGAAAAGTGATAGATTTGAGCAAACATTCATAATTAATAGAACTGTTCTGGCCACTCCGTTTGTGTTAGACCAAACAAAATCAACTAATTACAAAAATGTAACATTTCAAACGGTCTTTACACACAAAAAGGAAAATACATGCTTATCAGGACTACCCTATTCACACACAAACAAAATCTTAAGGTTCAGACTAGGTATCCCACTGATTCGGGTAGAGGGAACTAGGTCAATAAGCAAGACTATAGACAAAATTACCTAATTTATTCCGCTGCAATAACAAAATAATGTAACATCCTCTGTCCCCTAACTTCTAAAGCAACGCAGGAGCTACCTGCACGCCACATTTCTCAAGAACGTCAAAACACTTTCAGAAGCAACCCTGCCGTGTTTCAAAGCAGGCAACAAAAAAGACAATTGGATTCGTAATTAAATTTATAGTGCTGGCAGGAATGATTATAAAAAATGCACTTTTGAAACAGAAATACCCCCTGAATTATATTACATTATGTTTTAACCATACAAGTGCTTTAACAGTATGATTAACTTATTCTATTGAAATTTGTTTGGATTGATTTTACTCTTTATTGTACAAGTTAATCACTAGCAATCGTAATAGAAAAAAGGTACTTAAAAAGAGACACACATCTTCCTATTAATAACCAAACTTGAAGGAACAATCCAAGGATCCGCTGTGATTTTGTCATGAGATGAAAGTCCTCCTTTCTGCTATGCCTGGTGCCCCTTCTAAAAGAAGTGCCACCCCCACCAATTTTCAGTGCTCTTTACTGCGAGCAAACAAATCAAGAAATGAATCACCGATTTGTTTGGTATATTTATTTTTACCTGTTGTTTAAGAAGTTCAACATATAAGCTTAAACGAGTTGTCCGAGGAAGACACTCAACATGTAACCAATACTAGACAAAAAAAGAATATTTATCACAAAATTCACGAAAACAATTTCAAACAAAGGGGAACACACAATTAGTGTAATACATATTTCATAGTGAATGGTCATTTAGCAACATTCATTTCATAGTGAATGATCATTAAACATTCATTAAATTGATCGGAACATTTGCTCATCCAAAAACAATATGTACTCAATGAAGGAGACACGTTCTAGGAAAACAATGGAAGAATGCAGACAAATTAATCAAATAGCCAGTGGAACCAAGAAAACAATTATGTATTCTCTGTGCATTCCTCCAATGATGCCGACGCGTTTCGAGACCGTGAGACAAGTTAACGGACTCTCATCAGGGCTCATTCAATCTGGATCTAAGAGTGTGTGTTAAAAAACAAAAAAGAGAGAGCGGCATGTCACCATTGTGTTCAGTACCCGGGTGACTGCCCCCACTACCCCTCTAGGCCCTTTTAATACCTGAAAGTGGCTCCGGAGGCCTGATCTCGGGGATCTGTGTACACCAAAACTTGTAGCGGGACCTTGTTATCTGTAAGATAACATAGAACTTAAAATGCCGTCAGGCATTGCATATTCATTAAATACACACGCGGGAAGACCCGCGAAACATCAAGAAAGAAATCATCATATTCATACCTAGGACAGTACCGGGATTACTCCCTGCCCCTTTCTTATTTCAAATGTCCCGTCATTCCTTCTTTAGACCTGTGGAGTGCGAACCAAAGTAGCCGCATTAGGCTATTGTATCAACTCACAAATTAAGGTTGCGCAAACGATATTTACAAAAACAAAGATTTTGAAGCCGCCTACCTGGAGACTCAGCGTTTTGTCAGTGGTCTCAGGTAAATGGGCGTGCTGTTCGTTCTGGTGGAGGCAAGAGAGCGTAGCATTGTGTTAAAAGCCTGCCAGTGGTCATACTGTATGTATTTCGGGCGGGGTGAGTTTATAAATTTCAGATACTAAGTGCAAGTTTACCTTGGCTTCAGTTTCTGTGGATCTCAACCAAATGAATAATCCTTCGTGCGTAAAGGTGAAGCAGGTAGTGGCAGTTAATCCCATATATATGTCTGTAGCCTGTCAAACAAAGGCGGAAGACTCGTCAGTAAACGTCTCCGTTTGCGCATACAAAGCGTAACATTGAGTGTTGTGCGGAGCACTCACCAACTCAGTAGGCGCTCCGTTGTCAGTCTTTCAGGTTCGATTCCGAATCAGTACTGCCATGTTTGGGGCGGAGTTATAAACCTTTATTTAGCGCATAGAATTCTGGGACATGTAGTTTGAAAGAGGTAAACAGGATTAAAGCCTCGACACTTCAGACATGGTGTTTAATCCAGTTTGGGCACTGTTAAATCGCATAATTAAATACGCCTCCTTGCGCAGGAGGGTTTCCTCGATATCAACAAGACCTTTTTTAGTGGGCATTGTATACAACACAGTCCAGGAGAAATCAGTTTCTGTATGTGATTTGTCAATAAAGTGTTGGACCATTGGGGCACTGAGCACTTTATTTTTGATACGAGATCGATGCTGTGTTATCCTGGTGTTCACCTGCTGGTTGGTCTTCCCTATGTACAATTTGGGGCAACCGCAGGTGATGGCGTACACAACATTTTTGGTCCTGCAGTTGGAGAACCCTTTGTTGGTCCATTTTACCTGCTTATGTTGAAATTCAGAACCTTCTAGGCAGGACCCACAGGACACGCAATTACCACATTTGTGGTGCCCCTCAACTGGTTTGAGGCCCCATTTGGATAAGAGGTCTTGCTTGGGTTTGGATGTGGCAATGTCGGCACGTACCAAGTGTTGGCCGATACTTCTGTTTTTTCTGTAGGCAAAAATCGGCCTAGGGAAGGGACACTCCAGTTCTTCCAATAGGTGCCAATTCTTTAGGACCATTTGTCTGACGCGATGTGTGTCAGGACCAAAAGTTGTGACACAGACCATCTGTTCTAGTTCATTTTTTGTTTTATTCTGCAGTAAGCTTTCTCTTGGTGTATACCGAGCCCTTTTATATGAATGTTTGAGCATCTTTTTGGGGTACCCACGAGTAATCATTTCATCACAGAACTTTTCAGCGTGATGGTCAAAGTCCTCCAGACTTGAACAATTTCTCCGTATGCGGAGTAGTTGTCCGTATGGTAGGTTACTTTTCAAATTGCGCGGGTGGGCACTCCGGTGATGGAAAAAAAATAAAAAAAAAAAAAATAAAAAAATAAAAAAATAAAAAAACGGACAAAAACACCATCCTCCATCACCGGAGTGCCCACCCGCGCAATTTGAAAAGTAACCTACCATACGGACAACTACTCCGCATACGGAGAAATTGTTCAAGTCTGGAGGACTTTGACCATCACGCTGAAAAGTTCTGTGATGAAATGATTACTCGTGGGTACCCCAAAAAGATGCTCAAACATTCATATAAAAGGGCTCGGTATACACCAAGAGAAAGCTTACTGCAGAATAAAACAAAAAATGAACTAGAACAGATGGTCTGTGTCACAACTTTTGGTCCTGACACACATCGCGTCAGACAAATGGTCCTAAAGAATTGGCACCTATTGGAAGAACTGGAGTGTCCCTTCCCTAGGCCGATTTTTGCCTACAGAAAAAACAGAAGTATCGGCCAACACTTGGTACGTGCCGACATTGCCACATCCAAACCCAAGCAAGACCTCTTATCCAAATGGGGCCTCAAACCAGTTGAGGGGCACCACAAATGTGGTAATTGCGTGTCCTGTGGGTCCTGCCTAGAAGGTTCTGAATTTCAACATAAGCAGGTAAAATGGACCAACAAAGGGTTCTCCAACTGCAGGACCAAAAATGTTGTGTACGCCATCACCTGCGGTTGCCCCAAATTGTACATAGGGAAGACCAACCAGCAGGTGAACACCAGGATAACACAGCATCGATCTCGTATCAAAAATAAAGTGCTCAGTGCCCCAATGGTCCAACACTTTATTGACAAATCACATACAGAAACTGATTTCTCCTGGACTGTGTTGTATACAATGCCCACTAAAAAAGGTCTTGTTGATATCGAGGAAACCCTCCTGCGCAAGGAGGCGTATTTAATTATGCGATTAAACAGTGCCCAAACTGGATTAAACACCATGTCTGAAGTGTCGAGGCTTTAATCCTGTTTACCTCTTTCAAACTACATGTCCCAGAATTCTATGCGCTAAATAAAGGTTTATAACTCCGCCCCAAACATGGCAGTACTGATTCGGAATCGAACCTGAAAGACTGACAACGGAGCGCCTACTGAGTTGGTGAGTGCTCCGCACAACACTCAATGTTACGCTTTGTATGCGCAAACGGAGACGTTTACTGACGAGTCTTCTGCCTTTGTTTGACAGGCTACAGACATATATATGGGATTAACTGCCACTACCTGCTTCACCTTTACGCACGAAGGATTATTCATTTGGTTGAGATCCACAGAAACTGAAGCCAAGGTAAACTTGCACTTAGTATCTGAAATTTATAAACTCACCCCGCCCGAAATACATACAGTATGACCACTGGCAGGCTTTTAACACAATGCTACGCTCTCTTGCCTCCACCAGAACGAACAGCACGCCCATTTACCTGAGACCACTGACAAAACGCTGAGTCTCCAGGTAGGCGGCTTCAAAATCTTTGTTTTTGTAAATATCGTTTGCGCAACCTTAATTTGTGAGTTGATACAATAGCCTAATGCGGCTACTTTGGTTCGCACTCCACAGGTCTAAAGAAGGAATGACGGGACATTTGAAATAAGAAAGGGGCAGGGAGTAATCCCGGTACTGTCCTAGGTATGAATATGATGATTTCTTTCTTGATGTTTCGCGGGTCTTCCCGCGTGTGTATTTAATGAATATGCAATGCCTGACGGCATTTTAAGTTCTATGTTATCTTACAGATAACAAGGTCCCGCTACAAGTTTTGGTGTACACAGATCCCCGAGATCAGGCCTCCGGAGCCACTTTCAGGTATTAAAAGGGCCTAGAGGGGTAGTGGGGGCAGTCACCCGGGTACTGAACACAATGGTGACATGTCGCTCTCTCTTTTTTGTTTTTTAACACACACTCTTAGATCCAGATTGAATGAGCCCTGATGAGAGTCCGTTAACTTGTCTCACGGTCTCGAAACGCGTCGGCATCATTGGAGGAATGCACAGAGAATACATAATTGTTTTCTTGGTTCCACTGGCTATTTGATTAATTTGTCTGCATTCTTCCATTGTTTTCCTAGAACGTGTCTCCTTCATTGAGTACATATTGTTTTTGGATGAGCAAATGTTCCGATCAATTTAATGAATGTTTAATGATCATTCACTATGAAATGAATGTTGCTAAATGACCATTCACTATGAAATATGTATTACACTAATTGTGTGTTCCCCTTTGTTTGAAATTGTTTGTGAATTTTGTGATAAATATTCTTTTTTTGTCTAGTATTGGTTACATGTTGAGTGTCTTCCTCGGACAACTCGTTTAAGCTTATATGTTGAACTTCTTAAACAACAGGTAAAAATAAATATACCAAACAAATCGGTGATTCATTTCTTGATTTGTTTGCTCGCAGTAAAGAGCACTGAAAATTGGTGGGGGTGGCACTTGTTTTTCTAAAAATTATACACGGTCCAGCCTACCCCACGTCCCGGGACCTATCTCCTTAACTTTCAATACCTTCTAAAAGAAGAGCATCAGAAGTGCACTGCAGAGAGGGACCGAAGTGTGTTGGTATATCATTTGTACAATAAAGAGGGAGGAAGGTACCCCTGAATTTTATGCCAGGGAGGGGGTTATCAAACCAAACAAGTACAAGCCCTGTTATGAGGTGACCTTAAGTACACCTTACTTTTGAGATTACTATCCCTACTAAACCTCTCCGTTGATTTGCATAACAATGTTGCCAGTGTCACAGTTTCCTACAAATCACATCTGTGATTTGTAGGAAACTGACACTGGGAACATGGTTATGCAAATCAACGGAGAGGTTTAGTAGAGATAGTAATCTCAAAAGTAAGGTGTACTTAAGGACACCTGATAACAGGGTTTGTACTTGTTCGGTATATCATTTGAACAAGCACTAAGAAGGAACCAGTTCGAAGAGCATCTTATTACGGCTCGATCTGGCGACCATACCATTTTTTTGCAAACTGATAGTATTGAACACTACATAAAATTACTGCCACTGGAGAATCTATGGTTAAAAACTTCATGAAGTTTCGAGATGCAGCCTAAAGAATAGGATGTGGCTTTGATTGCCAACGAGGAAAGGTGGAAATCCAATAGCATCTCACCTGAACATGCTGAGATTTTACTGCTCCACAGATCCGATCGATTACATTTTTCCACACAGTCAAAATAGTCTCACAGCCCTGTATTTTAGATTCTATCTTTATACAGCAATCACTAAACCAGTTCAAATTCTATTATTTGCAATGAAATCATAGTCTGGGAAAGTCAGTACACCATTATGAACATCAGCTTTCATCAAATCTCCGAGCTCAAGTAGACTGTTCAACCAGGGTCCTTCGGTGGCATAGTCTAGCTTAAGCTTCATCTTAGAACTTTGCAAAATATTTATACAGCTCATCTTTTACTTTACCCTCAAATCTGTGAGCAATTGCCAACACAACATGTTATCCCTAGGAGGAAATTTGCTCATACATATTAGTAGACCATAATGGTTATTCTACATGTGAACGCAGACCTTTATGTATTGGACCTAGTGATTGGAATACATCTATATATACCTATACATGCTACTGGCAGTGGCCAGTAGGTAGTTCTAGTTAGGACCTATTTTCAATAGAAAAAGCGTTTGATTAGTCTAACTTTGGCGCAGTTTGATAAATCTTCATTGAAGTTAGCAAAACAAAAGTGTGCCACTGGGTCTTATTGTGCATGGAAACTTTCAGGGTGATCCATCAAGCGGGGGTTAAGGAAAACGGAGGCGGGGGTGTTTAAAAAAAAAAGTGCATTTGTGTTAAGGCCCATAGGTATTTTGAACACTACTATAGCCTGACCCGCTGGATGGAATAGCACCAAACCTGGCAGAAAGGTAGCTCCTGGTCCAGAAAGCTCTTTGTGATTTGGTTAAATCAGTTTAGTATTTTGAAATATTACTGGAAACAAATTTGTATTTCTAGCGCCATGAAGCCTTCACAAATTCTTTGTGACGTGAATAAGAATGCTGTGATTGGCTGGCCGCAACCTGTGTAGAAAGTTGTGGCTGCCATTTCATGTAACGGGATACAGTCCCCAGGGGGTGAAATTAAACAAAGAGTGATAGAATGGGTCAGGTAGAGGTACCCTGACCCAATGGGAGGAATATAAGGGAAGTTGTGGTACTCCTTGTGTACAACACTTCGAAAGGCGGTATTCCTAATGAGCTATTCGCCAAAGATGCTCTCAGCGAGGCCCCCCCTTGTAACGTTATGACGCTTCTGTAAATATTGCAGAAATAAAAAAAACATTGATAGACAGACCTACTCACACTCCTACACCCACTCAGCCTCATACATGCACAGATTCCACTCATGCACCCACTCACAGACATACTTAGGCACTCCTGCATAGACCCACTCAGTCACTCCTACTCACAGACCCACTCAGACTCACACCCACTCACAGGGCCACTAAGACACGCACCCAGTATCAGGCCCAGTGAGCCATTCATTCACCCGCTCACAGACCTACTCACAACATTTTTGCTAATATCGCCGGAAAACAAATAAGATTGATACTCGAGACCCACTAACACTTACACCCACTCAGAATTAGACACACCCAGATCCAGACCCCCACCCATTCACAGGCCCACTCAGACACACAGCCAGTCACAGAACCATTCACATACTCCGACAACCACCCACATTTTTACACAACTACTCACAGACCAACTTACACATCCATTCACAGTCAGAAACTTGTGCACTCACTCACAGGCACCAATATACCCAATGACAAACCCACACACACACCACATCATAGACCCACACAGACATGCCCACTCACAGACCCACATATATACTCCTGCATCCATGCACTCACAGATCAATTTTAAGCACTCACGCACCCATGCACTGAGACAATTATGCTCCCACTCACAGACCCAGTGAGAGATTCATGCACCCACTCACAGTTCTACACAGACACTTCTGTATTCACTGACAAACCCACTCAGATATTCATGGTTCCACTTCCAGATACACTCAGTCAACCACACAGACTCACACTTACCCACTGAAAGACTCATTCATTTACTCACATACCCATGCACTCATGTATCATTCATTAGGATTTCCAGTCCTGCCCCAGTAAGTGTGCTTACGTCATTGTTAGACCTGGCACCTTGGCGTGAGTCTCCCTTCCACTTTTTGCTGGTGTGCCTCCGATGTTTTGCTGGTTTTCCGATACTCAGGGCACTGCGCCGCAGCTGACCCGTGCCGCAGTGCAAGTGCTCCCTACTATAAATTGTACATGTGATTGATGTCCATGATTGGTTCATTGGATTTACTGTTAGTCCCTAGTAAAGTGCACCGGGAGTGCCAGGGCTTGTGAATGCCAATACTGCTAGTGGGCCTGCAGCGCTGGTTGCGCCACCCACAGAAGCAGCCTTAAGATATGTCTGGGGTCCGCCATTGCAGACCCCGCGTGCAGTCTCGTACTGTCACGCTGGCTGGGCAAGTGCACCCACTTGCCAGCCCCTGAACCTTCCCTTAACTTCATATTAGTCACCCCTATGGTAGGCCTGAGGGCAGGGTGCGTTGTAAGTGTAAGGTAGGACAAGCCCTGATGTGCGTGGCATGTCCTAGTAGTGAATTACAACTAAATTCGTATTTCACTATTGTAAGGCTACCTGCTTCCTTTAGGCCAGATGGGCTGCTGGAATTATTACACTCTATAATCCCCGCAGGCTCAGGGAGCATGGTAGAGAGTCGTGTTTAGTATGCCTGAACTCAGAATAATAAAATATTTCTTTTAGTAAAGTTTATTTTAATATCCTGTGTTTGCAAATGCTACTTTTAGAAAGTTAGCATTTGCTTGCCTAACCATTTCAGCCCGCCTCTGCTGGTATGTGTATCTGACTGTCTGGGATGTGTGAGTGACAGGGCTGGGGGATGACAGGTGGTGAATGCGTAGATTGCACCTTAGTGGGAGGTAGGAGTGGCTCTTGACTCTGAATCTTGCTGTGCTCTGCCACCACAATGCTGGCTCCACCCTCCTGGGGAGCGACTGATGACTCAGCCGACACCTGGCCCAGGAAGGGCGAAGCCCCATCAACAAGGTGCTTCTGGCTGCCCCTGTCCACACAATGGTGGCTCCACCTCCTGTGGGGCGTCTGATGCGCCTGCCCCTCACACTGAAAGCAAAAGCCAGATTACACCCCACCAGAGTACTCAAGGACTGAAAGTGGCTATGCAAAGGCCCCCCTGGCCTGCGAGAACAAAAGAAATGCAGTATAAAAGTAGGAGCCCTGCTCCTTGTAAATTAGATCCTGTTTGTGCTACAGAAGGAACTCTGCCCGACGAGAAGGACCTGGAAGGACCAGGAGGAGTGCTGACTCTTGCCTGTGTCTGGTGCCTTGCTGCAGAAGGAGAAGAAAAGAAAAGACTACAAGAGGACTTTTGCTTTGTGAAACTTTGTGCCAAACTCTGCTGAACGATCTCCAAGGGCTTGCTGCTGAACTTGCCCCCTGACCAGCGCCCCAGGACCAGTGGGCGCTACCTCCTGAAGAAAGCGACTGTGTGTGCTGCTTATCGCTGCAGTACTGACAGAGGGGTTTGGGAGCGCTGGGCAAGCTGGCCACGCTCCCCGTAATCCAGGGCATCGACATCCCCCCCAAGCACCGTGACCGGGGCCCAAAGCAACAGCGAGAGCAACGTGAGGTCCAGCCGCCGCTGGCCCGAACACCGTGACCGCATCTGCGCCGGGAGCCCGAGAGCAAAGTGAAGGAGGACCTGTCCGGTCCAAGCTCCCGAATTGGCTGCGCTTCGAGCCGTCAATCCACCTGCGAAGACGGACAGCCGCCCTGTGATCACCCCCCTCTGGTCGGTATCCTGTCCGACAGCTCAGCTGTGAGCGCACAGCTGCAACCGGCACTTTGGCTGGGTACGTCCTGCACTTGGGGACTGTACTGCCACTTGCCGCCACCACACAGCCGCCGCCTCCAGGGTCGGAGCGAACGACGAAGGAAGGACCCTGCCGCCACTGAACACCGCCGTCCCGGGTGCACCGTGACCTGTCCGGCTGAGAGCCGCAGCGAACAACGACCCCGGAAAAGCAACGCGACGTGGGACAGCTCCCCTGGAAACCGCCCGCTCCACAAGGATTTGAAAGGTACTGTGTTGTATCCTCACGGTGCGAGCATCCTGCAACTCAAGCTCGCACTGCGCTATCTGCTTCCAAACGCGAGCCGCCCCCTGAAACCGAGGCTCGCACAGCTCCTGGTCCTAGAGGCCCGATCTCCTCTCTGAAGCGAGCGGAGACAGCGGAAAGCGCATTGAGGTGCTACAAGACACTGAACCTTACCGAACTCGGGCAGAAGGCCCAAAAGATTGCTTGATTGCTAGAAAGAACTGTGGCAACTTGAAACTAAGTAAACTGGAACCGCTATTGAAAGTTTGACAACTGTATTTACAAGCCTGCTTGAAATCTATATAAAGATATATATTTTTACAAATACAGTTTGGTGTCATTGTGTGGTGGGTTGGTTGTGATGGTGTAATATTGCAAATGTTTAACCCTATGTGCCCCAAAGATTAGCCTAAGACTGCTTAAGCCACACTACCTAGAGGGTAAGCAGAGGTTGTCTGGAAGGTAACCCTCAGCCCTGACGAGGAAGAGAGAGTCCCTGCTTGTCGCTAGTGCTTCACTGCGCCAACTAGAGCCTCCCCCTTCCTACAGTCATTGGCACCACAGTGCATAATTATGAAATCAGAGTGGCTGAAAGCATTGCGAATTGCCAACAAAGGCAGCAACTGACGCCACTTTAACCCTCTGGCCAATCTAAGTAATGGCCACATTAGGCAAACCCAAATCACTGTCAATACCACTTTCCAGCACACGCTAACCCAAAACGCAAAGCCATGACGCACAATCCACACTAACCATTTCGAAGGCAAGGAGGAGTAGCACACAGGAAAAGACTGGAGCTGAATGAACCCATTTTTAAAATGAAAGGCAGTTAAAATAGAGGCAGGACCCAATTTAAAAAAAGGAAATCTGTGATTGGATGGTGTAAATATGCACGTAGTTAAAATTAGGCTGTAATTTCTAAGGAAAAATAAGTAGATTTGTGATTGGCTCTGGTAAAAATAAGAAAATGTAATGGAATCTTGGATATGCTTTTAGTTCTAAACAGTTAACCACACCTGCTGCAGTTGATTTTAAAAGTAGTATGGGGGCTTTCTGGAATGTGTTGTGAACTTCTGACGTACTAGTGTGTCAAAGGTGGGTGCAATGGAAACTCAGCTAAGACTGGAGTGTGGGGGTGGGGAAGACGGTATTAACCAGACTAGTGTGTTAGTTAAATTACAGTGGTTTAGACTTGTTGCTTATTGAGGAGGGGCTATTTTCAACTAAGAAGTATCTTATAAAGTGCATTGTGGTTGTAAAGTATTGAATACAATGTTAAATACTTTTTTGGACTCCTATTGATGTTCCCGAATTCATCGCAAAGTTACACGGGGGTTGCGATGAATTCGCGAATACACTCAAACACCACCAGAGTTGGCTTCTATACTGAAGTGAAAGAAAGGGACCACTGAGAAGTAGAACAACAAAAGTAATATATGAAACAGACGTTTATTTACTAAGTTAAACAGTATTACTGAGAGCAAAGTTTAAAAGGTTGCCATTACTGGTTGCCTTGTAGGAGAGTGGTGTACCATACATATATTTCACATTTTCTGACAGTACAGTGTAACAGAGAAAGTCAAAAAGAAATAACTGACCAACCAACTCAAGAGGTATGTGAATTATAGTGCAGTTTAAAAAACGTGATTGAAAAGCTATGTGTGTACAGAAGGTTGATGAAAGTGTGTATGATATGTTCAAAAGTATTGTGAGTATGTGGAGATTTGAGAATGGGCTTGTGAGTGTTTGTGCGTTTATGATTGGGTGGGCGTGTGAGAGAGAGAGTGAGCACCTGGGTGTCTGTCTAGGTCTGAGAGTAGGTGTGCGAGTAGTCCTTTAATCATGTTTTGCCCTGGAATTGTACAGCATGTGTCTGTAGTTTTCCTACAATGCTCAAGTTGGTATTAATAACTCCTTACTAATCTTTACATTTCTGTTTTGCCATGTTCGAGCTGCCCCTTGGGTATGGTATAGTGAAGTCATGGGGCAGTATGCTATGTGCTTAGAAGGTTAGGCATGCATTTTGAAGTCTGTCATGTGTACTGTGAGACCCCTAGGCACATTCAAATATACATATTTTGAAAAACTGTCACTCACCTATCCAGTCGGACAGACTGACATGTATTCAGTGACCTGTCCATACAGCACTTGTGTATCCAGCTGTAACAGAGCTAACTGCACTTAGTTAGAATAACTGAAACAGTGTAATAGAGGTAGTAATATATTAAAGTAGCTACAAACAGCTTTAGATAGGCAAAGTGAAACAGACAGCTAGGTATATAGTGTTAGTTACTTAAACATGCAGTGATACACCCAGTGAGGGACTCGTACACTTATTTAGGTTTTTACCGAAGTAACAATAGTCCTAAAAACAGGTGTTGGTCCTGGTACTACAGACCCTGTGCACAGTTCTACTGCTATTTCTAGTTGCCATTCAAAACTCATTGTCAAGATTTAAACTTCCCTTCTACTACCTAAAAGTCACCCCTAAGAGAAGTGTACATAGGGTAGGGTAATATGTGCTTAGAAAGTAAGACATGTACTTTGTAGTTTTAGTGGGTTACATGCACGCTTGCAGACCCATATGCTCAGTCAAACATCCAGTCTGCCACCCATACTGTAAGTTACACACGTATTTACAAAACTACAGACCCACCCACCTGGTCAGACTGACTGAGACACTGACACATTCAGTAATCTCTAAACAGCACTTATGTGGCCAGTAGTAACAGGCAGTTGCACACAGTTATATAACCAACACTAGAGCTAGTAAGTAATGCATACAGTCAGTTACATACACATATACAGAACCATAGTGATACGAAGACAGATAGTCATATAGCGACATGATTACTTACACATCCATTGAGGTACTGATGCATTTATTTAGGTTCATACTCAAGTAGTTACTTCCTAAGTCACTTAGCCAGACAAGCAGCCTTTTAAATGTTTCAAGACTACAACTGCACAGTCTGTGTGTGCAGTTGAACTACTGATAGACTAAGCATTTAACACCCCTTGCCAAGAATTAAACTCCTTTTTTCTACATACAAGTCACCTCTAACGTAGGCCGTAGGTAGGCATACACTGATGCATACACCGACACACTCACTCCAATGAATTTAGTGGCACACCCAGGTACACACTGATGCATACAGTAACATACCCAATCACACACCGAAGCACACAGCGACACACCCACCCACTGACACACCCAGGCACCCACCCACTGACACACCCAGGCCAGTAACATACCCAATCACACACAGCGACGCACTGACCCACAGACACCCCCAGGCACTCTCCCACAGACACCCCCCCAGGCACTCTCCCACATACACCCCCCAGGCACCCTCCCCCAGACACCCCCCCATCCACAGACAACCCCCCCCCCCAGGCACCCCCCCCCCAGGCACCCACCCACAGACACCCCCCCCAGGCACCGATCCACAGACACCCCCCCCCCCAGGTACCCACCCACTTACACGTGGGTCGACAACCAGGCACACACACTGACCCATGGGCCGACACAACCAGGTACACACACTGACCCATGGGCCGACACAACCAGGTACACACACTGACCCATGGGCCGACACAACCAGGTACACACACTGACACATGGGCCGACACAACCAGGTACACACTGACCCATGGGCCGACACAACCAGGCACACACACTGACCCATGGGCCGACACAACCAGGCACACACACTGACCCATGGGCTGACAACCAGGCACACACACTGAGCCATGGGCCGACACAACCAGGTACACACACTGAGCCATGGGCCGACAACCAGGTACACACACTGAGCCATGGGCCGACACAACCAGGTACACACACTGAGCCATGGGCCGACACAACCAGGCACACACACTGAGCCATGGGCCGACACAACCAGGCACACACACTGAGCCATGGGCCGACACAACCAGGCACACACACTGAGCCATGGGCCGACACAACCAGGCACACACACTGAGCCATGGGCCGACACAACCAGGCACACACACTGAGCCATGGGCCGACACAACCAGGCACACACACTGAGCCATGGGCCGACACAACCAGGCGCACACACACTGACCCATGGGCCGACACAACCAGGCACACACACTGACCCAGGGGCAGAGACAACCAGGCGCACGCCGACCCACAAGCCGGCCCACCCAGGCGCACACCGACGCACAGGCTTGGCCCACCCAGGCGCACACCGACGCACAGGCTTGGCCCGCACAGGCTGGCCCACACCGACGCACAGCCGCACAGGCTGGCCCACAGCGACGCACAGGCTGGCCCACAGCGACGCACAGGCTGGCCCACACCGACGCACAGGCTGGCCCACACCGACGCACAGGCTGGCCCACACCGACGCACAGGCTGGCCCACACCGACGCACAGGCTGGCCCACACCGACGCACAGGCTGGCCCACTCAGGCGCACACCGACGCACGGGCTGGCCCACCCAGGTGCACACCGACGCACGGGCTGGCCCACCCAGGTGCACACCGACGCACGGGCTGGCAGATCCAGGAACACACCAATTTAAACAGATTCATATGGTGACATCCAAACAGACACACAGGCTGACACCCCCAGGCACACACTGACACACAGTGACACACCCAGATTTAAACATGAAAAGTAACAGAGTTAGAGTGGCTATAACAGTGACATAACTTAATACTATATAAAGAAAAGCAAAATTTATGGATTTGTTTTTTGATTTCAGACATCTGATTTTACATAAAAACAGTTATAATGTGGAAAAGAAAAACTGAAAAGGAAGAAACAGGAAAATACACTACTTACAATAGAGAAACAAAAAACAGAATGTGGACAAGGAAAAGAGCTGCTGGTAAGAAAATTAAGAAGTTTCTTTAAAAAGAATGTAGAAAGCTGCAAAGTGAGGAAAAGCAAGTAAATAAAAAATGAGGTTTTAAATCAGCTAAGACAGGACGAAAAGTAAATGACATCAAGACAAACAATTGTATAAGAAAACAGATAGTTTAACAAGATGACAGAGGCAGTTTAAGGATTAAGACACAGAATGTTTTGTACTAGGGCAATTAAGATTCTCGTACTAAGACTGAAGCAGTGTAAAAGGAGAAAAGAAGCAGTCAAACAAAAGATATTTGTTGAGGCTGTAGTTAAGGCATGCACCGTAAAGAGTAAGCCATTTATTTTGATTCCGAGCAGAAGGAGAACACTGGATAAAACAGTGTTGTCAAAGAGAAGTGGTCCCCTTCCCAAAAAAAAGACTTGTGAATAGAAGTAATTTTTCAAAAGCTGCAGTGACTAATGGAAGCATATTTCCAATACAGATGAAAGTTATTTCAAAGAGAACAAAAGAGGGTAGCAGGGCGCGCGATGCGGCGGACAAGATGGCCGCTCCCCTTGAGCTCCGCGATTTCTGCAGCGTTTTCTAGATGATGGACCAGTTTCCAGCTAGCGTTTCTGGGCAGAAACGGCTGTTTTCAGCATCAGAACTACCCCCTGCTGCTGGGTATGTTTGTAGACCGCAACATGCATTTTTTGATGTAGAAAAATGAGCATGATAATGCCTCGAAAACTGCCGCCATTTTGTTTTTTCTTTTTCACTCTTTTTTGTGAAATGTTTTTTATATCGCTTCTGCTCCCTGGATTTGGCCTTCAAATCACATTTTCTTCATTCATTATTGCCTTTGAGGCCTTTTTTCTCTTATTCGTCCATGGCTGTTTCCTGAAATCGTTTTTTTTACCTCAGACTCTCTTCATGTGTCAGTCACTGGCTTCAGGATTCACTTTGTGACCCACTTATCTGTGTCACCATTTTTACGCTACTTACCCACTTTTAAGGTTTTTTCTGCTTCATTGATGCGGCTCTTTATGTGACTTCCTAGCCCGCGCATCAAGCAGAGTTGCCTTTTCTCTTACTCTACGCTGGTCCTTTCAGCATTGCAACGATGGAACACGCACATAACTCAAAAGCCTCTACCGCAGCTTCTGCTACACGCAAGGACCCGGCTTCTACTGGTAAATGCCTCAAGAAAGACCCCCTTCTCCCTCCAAATCTCCACTTCCTGTTACTCTTGAGGATATTATGGAGGAACTACGCCTCATTCGCCCTTTTATGGCGGATACTACTACCACCTTACAGAGATTGGACGATAAATGGTCCAACCTGGACAAGAGAGTATCGGATGTCGAACAAAAAAATTGACGCTCAAGATGTTGCCGCCAAGGTAGTTAGCCTCACTAAGGATCTTGAAATGCTCAAGAAAACCTCAGAGGATTTGGAAAATCGAAATAGGTGCAATAATTTGCGCATTTATGGATTTCGAGAATTCGGAGGGGTCAGACATTATCTAATTTTTGAAGTTACAAGTCCTACCTATCGTTGGATTGCCTAAGCATGTGGATGTGAACATTCAAAGGGCGCACCGTCTTGGTCCCAAGAATCCCTCCTCAAAGCCCAGAGGCATCATTGCTTATTTTCTTCATTACTCCGACCTCATGACTATTCTACACTCTGCTAAACAGCACAAACAATTATATGGTCAGGTCACAAACTCTTTTTCTCTCAGGATGTTTCGAAGCAGACTGCTGCACGTCGCAAGGAATTTTTGGACTTACGACCTACTCTTCGATCCATGAACGCTAGATATGGCCTTATCCATCCTTGCTTTTTCAAGGTTACATATAAAGAAAGGACATTTAGCTTCGACGATCTGGCTGATCTTCGCAAATTTATCCACTCTCACAAGGAAGATTCCATGGAACACAGCTCCTCTTAATCTCTCAACCTTTCTGTTCACTGTAATTTGTCTATTGTTTTTTAACTCCATGTCTTATTGTTCCTCCTTGTAATATTCCTTTGTTTTGCTACCTTGTTTTCTAGGTCTCCTCTTAAAGTGTTTTGGTTCCCTGATTTCCCCAATGTACTGTGATGTTGTTAGTTTTATTCGCCCCAGTTCGCTGCCCTCCCTTCACAAATGTTTAGTAAGTCTCCTTTATTTGTTTTATATCGTCGTGTTTGGTCTCTCATTTCATTTGTATCTTCTTCATTCCTTTATTTCATGTTTTTGAGACCATGCATTCGACATCATTAGCATGGATTAAATAATTGTAATGAGTGCAATGCACAGTGCCACTTGTGTAGTAATATACTGTGCAGGTTTTTTTCTACAATCTATAGGATTGTTCTTCCCCACTGTTCAAGGGTGAATCTTTATACAATGCATAATTTATGGTGTAAACGTATGAAAGCTGAGAACAGAAAAATGGGAAATGAAATGTTTTACTATAATGTGATATACCATTGCAGCATAAGCAATGTGCACGGTTTTCTTTCTGGAATTTTAAATTTTGTAAATGTAATATTAACATTTATGTTTTTTCTTTTTCAACAGTGCTTGGAGTGGTACATCTTTACATGCTGCAACATACTCATGTCACAAATATATTTTAGACGTACTCTTGGAGAGAGTCTGGTCATAAAGAGTACTGGACATGCTTTGCAAGCACTTTATTTTTCCCGTAGGGGATGGTGAAAATCACCAAAATAAATTTTAAAAAAAGAGCAGGTTCACTGGATTTTGTTTCTACAGTCTCCGCTACAAACGGGCGGTATGAGGCTTGCAACGTTTACCTGCTCCTCCCTCCTGTGCTGCCAAGGAGCCCATGCTGGGGGGGCGGGGGTGGGGGGGTAACTCAGTCCAGCAGCATTCACCCTGCCAAAAACAGGAGGGACCGGACTGTCAACACTTGGAAAGAGTCAAGGGACTTCTGCGCATGGGACGCACCTGGGTTAAGGGAAAGGCCCATCTGCCCCCGTTGAAACCGGATGTGGCCCCCTAACGACGACTCCTTTCTGGGGTAAGAACGAGTACAGCCCCTAAGCTGTTCTCAGAGACAGGCGTGTACATCACATATCAGTTTCTTATGGTTTGTCTCTCACTTACACCTCGTATCTTCATATAAAAAATACTGCTGGTGGAATCCTCCTCTAAACGGAGAAATGTTTAGAAAGGAAACTACCAGGGGGTTCCACGCAGAGCCCATTGGCAAAATATACTGCCATTAATCGATTGCTGGAAAGAGCTTTAGGGTTAGTAACATGGAAATCGAACTCTCAGAAAGAAGACTGTCATTGAATCTAGAGTCTGTGCCCACAGTTTGACTGCCAGAACAAGAACTAGACCAAGAACCCATGAAACTTACAAGCCTTAGTCTCCACATTGGTTATATTACGCTAGACACAATTTCTCTGCCTACTTTGAACGCTCCCATGACCAAATATTTCACAATAGAAATCTTAAAATGTATGCCCTAGGACAAGCCTAAAAGCCAAGGGACCAACTTAAAACAACCACACAAGCAGAAGCCAGAGAACACTACAATTGGCCCCTAAATGACACTTGCTTGAAACTCAGGGGCTATGTAAGAGCTTACCTCAAGGGCCAGAAGGGGACAAGGAATCCTTTCACAGAGGTCAGGACATCATGGACTCTTTCCTTGACAAAATGTCTGGAGCACATTAAAGCCTCAATGAAACAGGAACTTCCTCTGCACACCTCAACAACATGGAAACACATCTAATGGCCCTAAAAAAATCCACAGACAGTAGTTCAGAGGCTCGAGCTAAGATAGAGCTAAAACCTCCAGGGTAGTGACTAGTCAGATATAGTAGCCAGAGCTGCCCAGTAGCATCACAGCCTCAAATGTTGGGGTCTGCAACAAACTTACACAATGCACCCCTTGTACCTTTCATATCTAATACACCCGTAGTTCAAACAACCCCATTATGCGGGATGATTACTGATAATACTGAACTACAAAGAAGGGATCCTGGGAATTCCCAGCTCCCCACCAGTGAACCACTCCCTGATATTGGGCATAAATTATCATGCTACCCACAATTACCACAGGAATGTACTCCATACATTATACTGATGAATGTTCCTGAACTACCTGGGGGGGCCAAAGAAGCTTACAGTATTAAAAAAAAATAAGGCATCACACTGGTTGAAAATTAATTCAAGTTGGGCAGGAGATCTGACTCAGGATGTGGTGCATGTGACAAGGGTGGCTTGGCTTGCTACAAACCCAAAGGAGATAGCAGGGGATTGTATAATCATTAATTTTAGGGGCCCCCTACTTGAACTGCAGTTATACAGTCTTGCTAATATGGCATCTTTCATGAGTAAGATTAAGACTTTCCCGTTAAGAGTTTTTTTTATAGACCAAGTATTCCCTCTTGACCGACACCTCGAACGTCCCAACCCTTTGAAGAGTAAACCGATTGACCACCACATAGTGGACATGTTGCACCTCTGTTTCAGAACAGTAATCTTACTCCCCAACACATCAATTTTCCCCATTAATCCATCTTGATGAACAGGTTTGAAAGAAATAATGTATAGGGTGGGTACTACTGGCCAGGCCAGAGTGCAACAAGATACTGAACAAGATCCAAGGGAAAGTCCAGAGAGAGTAATAACATCATTGATTATATGGTAATCAAATCCTAGAATGTTGCCGGGGAGAAATGCAAAATGGGGAATCCAGACTGGCTGAACATCAGACACCCCTCATGTTATTTGTATGCAGGTAACCTTGCTCAGGGAAGATAATCATTTAAATGGTTATGTATCTAGTAGTACCCCAGCTTCTCCATCTGGCAGAGGGAGACTCAAAGGTGGGCAGGCAATACTTATATCAACTTTAGCTC
Source organism: Lissotriton vulgaris (assembly GCF_964263255.1). NCBI lineage: Eukaryota > Metazoa > Chordata > Amphibia > Caudata > Salamandridae > Lissotriton > Lissotriton vulgaris. Next base: position 1,597,858,782 of record NC_141695.1, on the reverse strand, counting down.
CCATCTCCATCAAAGCATAATAGTTCCCCTTATTACCAGCTGGTTTATCGGCCGATATAACAAAAACAGTCATTTTGAGAAATTTTTATAATAAGTTTATTAGCACATGGAATATTGTCTTTTTAGAACTAGAAAAGGAATTTAGGTATTTTGCGCATAAAAAAGGAATTGATTACATTAATATTTGGGTTGGAAGTTTCAATATAAGTAAATGTCAGTGCCCCAACAGGCTAGGATGTGGTTATTTAGCCTGTTACAGGTTAGAACAATCTCATTTCCCTCATGACCCATATGGAGAGTCCATAAACGAAACCCTGTATAGACAAAAATGAAGTCATTAGGGCAAGAGGTAGAGCCAAACTAAGTTACGCTAATCGCATTCCATGGAAACAGACAACGTTACACTATAGATAACAATTATTTTGGTTACTGAACCAAATCTAGTCAGATCACTCAAGATAGAATCTTTAGTACTTAGCGATCATTCAGTGTTTTACACTCACACTAAACATTAGCCATAAGACAAATTAAGCAGTACCCATTAATATAGCAGGAAAAAAAAAATGGGGAAAAGCTGAAACTGGCAGATATAAATGGAAATGGGCTATTAGAGTCCATGGTTAAGGAGAAGCCCCAAGTGTTTGACATCTGTACTGAGCAGGGAGTGAACCATGAAAGGCATTTAACCACATTGCATAATATTGCAAATGTGGTTGCAGATAAATTAAGAGCTTCAATAAAGGGCCGAAGCTAAAATAATAAGGCCCATGGCTGGTTTGCTAAACATTGTACTAGAGTCAACACGGAATTAAGTAACATGATTCAGAAGTGCCCAAGAAATCGGGGGCACATTGAGGATCCAAGAAGGAACTATAAATTAGCCAGAACTCCAGGAGCAGGCTTGGAAGAACTTATTACGGGCAGCAGATACTGGGGACTGTAACTTGTTTTGGAAGACCATTAACTCCACTTTCCTTATGCTTAATTAAATACCTGGAGGCCTCAGTTGACCCTGAAGCACGGATTACCAACTTTGGAGGGAGGTTTGACCCAAACATTGTAGATTTTGGTCTACATCAGGCCCCAGCCAAGGTGGTAGTCTTCATCCACCTGAAGCCAATTAGCATCGAAGAGGTCACCATAGAACTAAAAAACAGCCCCCTTGGAAAAGCGCCAGGTGGGGAGCCTGTCAATACTTTTAAAGCTGTTGAATCGTTATGGGCACCCAAACTAGCTTAAATATGCATTGAGAGAGTGCACTGCACGGCCACTTCCCTAAAACATGCATATTGTCACAGCTCCTCCTTTCTTCTTAGTGTCACCTGGGGAGCCTCCCATAAAGTGGCAAAAATGGAAGGTCTTCGAACGTTATGCAAGGATTTGTGGTACATCACTTAGTGCTGAACGAAGGTCTTCACCCCTGCTACACTGTTTGGGGTCAGAGGGCCAAGAGGTTTAGGATCATCTCCCTGAGTTTTATGACACGGGGGCTCAGAATCTTAATGAATTCGAAATTTGCTTTAAAAAAAAAAAAAAAGAAAATGAACAAGCACTTTCTTCCCAAGGCCAGTGCAATATTGGAAAGATATCACTTTGCAAAGAGACTACAAGCTGAAGTAGAGTTTGTCGAGACTTCCGTTACTCACTTGATAAAACGAGCATCCTTTTGCAAATGTGCCAATCTTCTTGATGAAAGGATTAGGGATCAATTTATGGTTGGATTTCATATTGAGAGAGCTAGAGAGGAATTATGGATGCGTGATGAGCCATCTCTTGAAGTGCTACAGGTGGCAAAGAGTTGAACACTCTTTGAAGGGTGTTGAGATTATCAAGAAGGATAAGCAACCTGTTGTACAAGTAATTAAAGCGGATGTTAAGAAACCTGTAAGGAAAATAGAAGGTGGTGAAGTAAAAAGTAAGTTAATCATTAGAAAGTGTTACAGGTGCGATAAGTCTGGGCATTTTCCCAACAATAAGAATTGTCCTGCGTTGAAAAATGTATATTCCTAATGCAAAAAAAAGGGGCATTTTTGCGAGTGTGTGCAAATCAAGAGCAATATCCTCAGCTAAGGTGAAATGTGTTGATGCTGAAGATGTTTCAGAAGATTTCGTTTGAGAACAAATTGTTGTTCAAATTGATGATTTGGAGCATAAGTCCAAAACATGTCCGGTTGACACTTCTTGTAGAAGGAGAACCTACCAAAGTCTCTTTGACTCTGGTGCCAAAATGACAATCTCCAAATATTTCTCACAGAATTACTTTGTGCAAACCAGACATTAAGCCACTAGCAAATGGTGGGGAGCCTATACCTCTGCGAGGTTACTTCACTGGGCTCTTTGAGTATAAGCAAAGTTATGTATCTGGCAAAATATAAGTTTCTGAGAAGGGAGACTGCATAGTAAGCTGGTTTCGCCAAGGAGACTTGGGGATAATGCTTGACTTTAGTAGTAGTAACCCCATTATTCTAGAGTTGCAGTGGTTCAACAATCCTCTTCCCTCAGTACTGTCACTATAGATCATATAAAAGACAGGTTTCCTAAAGTTTTCAGGGAAGGACTTGGGTGTCTGGAAAATTTCAAACTTGAAATACATTGGCATGATGGTGCTCAGCCTTCATGCTCCAAAGTAAGAAATGTACCCTTAGCTATCAGGGAGGAAATTAAAAAAGAACTACAAAAACTTAAGGAAGTATAATAGAGGAAGTGGACAGTACCGAGCAGCTGGCTCCAGTTGTCGCAGCTTGCAAATCGAACCAAAGTCTTCATCTGTGTTGATTTGAGGCAACTTAATAAAAAAGTTATAGTAGATTATCCACTACCCAATATTTCCGAGCTGTTTTTTTCTGGAAGGTGCTAAGGTGTTCAGTACCATTGAGCTCACTTCGGCATACCATCAGATGCAGCTGGATGAGGCCTCGAGAGATGTTACTGCATTTGTAACGCCTTTTGGGACTTTCAGATTTGTGAGGATGCAGTTTGGCCTTGTGTCGGCGGCATCTGTTTCCAACGGGTTATGGAAAAAGTCTTTAAGGGTTGCAAAGGAGTATGTGTCTACCAGGATGACATTCTCGTTTTTGGTAAGGATGAGGAACAACCTCCAAAATGTAAACCCCCAAAAAAAGGAAGTAGGGATTTGGTATAGAGCGGTAGTTGAGGCAGAGGAGGTAGTTCTTCCCCCTCCTTATAAGGTATGGAGTGCTTCATCGCTGGAAGACGTCTCTGCTGATTTGTTTTATCCATCTCTTTATAATTTATATAAATATGTTAAATCAGCTTCTTTAAAGAAAAACCATTTTTTTTTGGTAAATAGATTGTACTATACCCCCCAAAAATTGCTAGATTTGTATCAACATCAGTTTCTAAATGTTCTAGATGCGGTTTAGTAGAGGCTGACGACATACATATGTTTTTTGACTGTATTTTTTTAAGAACCTTTTGGGGAAATGTTGGGAGGGCGTTGGAGGGTGTTTTTAAAGTTACGTTCAATCTCAATCCGACACTAGTTATATTTGGTATTGAGATTAAGCCTACATATCATTTATGTAATAAGTTGACTGGTTTATTCTTGTGTTTGATATCAGCAGCCCATAGAGAGATCTGCAGGCTGTGAAAAGACCCTGAGCCACCGCAATATGAGACCTGGTTAAGAGCAGTGTTGTGCATGGCGAGATTGGACCATGGGGAGGGGAACATCTGGGGGCCATTAATCACTTGGGGTACTGAAATTAGGTTAGTCTAAGTGCATATGGTCCAATGATTACACCAAGCCTCGCACAAATGAAGCTGGCCTGGTAGGCCTAAAAAGCGAATGCAAGAGCATAGACCCAGGGCGTCCAGTTAGGAAGGTGGACTTCCCTATGCTTAAGGTGAAATGAGGACAAAACAAAAAAAAAAACAAAAAAAAAAAAAAGGATGAGGAACAACATGGTCATCAACTTTGTGAGGTACTGGAAAAGCTGGATAAAGCAAATTTGACCATTAAAGCAGAGAAGTGTCAGTTTGGTGTCTCTACCATTAGTTATTTGGGTCACACCATCTCATGTGATGGAGTCTTACCTAAATCTGACTTAAGACACCACCCGCATGTGTGCACCAGGTTCAAGAGAAGTTAACAACATTTCTTGGCATGATCGAATACTATAAATTCATAGAGAATTTTGCGGTACAAAGTGCCTACATGATACTTCTCAAAAAAGGGGTGGAGTTCGTATGGAATGATGCTTGTGAACATGAATTCAAAATATTAAAACAAAGACTCAATTCAGCTCCATGCCTTAAGAGTTTTGACCCCCTTAAACTATCTTATCAAAACAGATGCTAGTCTTAAGGGTTTAGGAGCGGTACACCAACAGCAGAGTGACAATGGCATGTTGAATAGCTTTGCTTCACATGGGTTGAAAGATGCTGAGTCGCAATACTCTGTCATCGAGTGTGAGGCTTTGGCTGTATTCTGGGCCACAAAGAAATTCAAAAAGTTATGGGGAACAAAAGTCATAGTTAGGACTGACCACACACCTCTGAGATATATACAAAGAGGATAGATTCTGCCTTTAGCAGGATTACCAAATGGGCAGTTGCAATACAAGAATTTGATTTTGACATAAGGTACATACCCAGTGTCGAAAATGGGGTAGTCAACACATTATCCAGACTTGTTGGTTCAGTGGATGAGACTGAAGAATCGGATGAGGATTGTGATGAATATACCCATGTGTGCATCGATTATGAAGAGATTGTATCTCAGCATGAGTGGCATAGGGAACTGTCCTCATATTCCACACTAAAGAAATTGTATCTCTGATTAATAAAGGGTGCCATTCAAAGAGACAAGCCTCGATGGAAGCTTAGAAATATTGGGGTGTGAAGGATGAGTTAAGTGTATCCTGTGAGCTTCTGTATCGGGGCACGAGATTGGTACCCCCTCTCAACCTCCGCTCCAAGCTTGTTGATCTAGCCCATCTTTCTAATCTTGGTATGTCTAAGATCAAAGATAAACTTCGGGCGTCATATTGGTGGCCTGGGATGGATCGGCTTGTGGAAAGGCTTGTTAGAGATTGTGTGGAGTGTGCTGTGTGTGACAAGTCCAAGACGGTGAGGGTACAATCCATGATAATAAGGGAATTACCAACTGGTTCAAGGAAGGAAATAGCACTAGACATTTTGGGGCCCATCCATGGGAATGGACAACAAGTCTTTTCATTGTTGCCATAGATATGTATTCCAGATTGTCAGAAGTGTGCTTCACGAGTGGCATAGAAACAAAAATAGTAATGGAGTTCTTAGAAAGTCTCATATCTAGAGAAGGGCTTCCCAATAACATTTTAATGGATAATGGTTTTCAGGTGGTCTCTCAAGAGATGGAGGTATTCTTGAGTAAACGTGGTATTGGCCACAAGAAATGCTCCTTATACCACCCAGAGACAAATGGAATGATTGAACGGTTTAACTGTCTTTTGAAGGAGGTCATTACCTTAGCTAAAGGTTCTGGGCTGGATTGGAAAAACGAAGTCCTTAGAAAGGTTCATATGTATAGGTTGACCCCACATAGTACCACAGGTAAGTCTCCTTTGTTTTGTTCAAAGGCAAAACTCTTTGTACTTTAGTTGAACCTCCTTGGGTGAGAGGATTGGAGAGAAAGCATGGTGTAAGTGTGGACAGTAACTTGTGGCGTGAGAGAGGTGGGAAAGCTGTAGTGAGGAAGTCTGGTACTCCTAACAGCTTTTCTAGAGTAAAAAAAAGTTAACATTGGTGATAGTCAAACAACCTGTTTCGAGTGTGAAGTTTTCTAAACCCATTAGTTTGAATAGAGTTGTTTAACAATGCTGTCAAAACACAAGATCATCGAATCTGGAACTTTGGAAGGGTTGTTCTGTACAAAGGTCCCTTAGATTTCAGTGTAACAGGTCATGGTGTTGTCTTTTAAGGAGCACTCACTCTCCAGTGGGAAGCACAAAGTTACTAGAAGGAGCTCCCAGGTTGTCCTCCAGAATGAAAGTCAAACCTTCATATTTGAAAGACTTTATACACTAACATTTCATATTTCTTTGCATTCTTACGTTTTTTTTTTATTCATTAAAGGAGTGAAGGTGTGCAGCATCTGCTTGCATCTTTGACATCTCTACTGAAGTCATGGTTACAAGGGAAGGTATGTCATAATGCTCTTGTTACAGCTTGGTTACTATGAGTTGGGATGTTATTTGAAATTTAACTGGAGAGCTGATTGAGCGGTTGTCCTGACTGGATGGGATCTTCTTTCTATACAATAAACCTGCAACTTATATCTTCAAATTTGCCATGCGTGATCCTTCTCTCTGGGTGTCCGGATCTTACAGATAGCACCATTGTACCAATTTTCAAAAAAGGAGAAAGGGAAGACCCAAGGTGCTATCGCCCAATATCCCTATTAGACTCCTCTGAAAATAACAGGTAGGGTGATCCTGGCCAGATTAGAAGCATGGGGCCCAAATAAAACATTAACCGAATGAGAGTATGCTTTCAGGAAATAAATGGTCATGGTGGAGCAAGGTATTAACATCTGATAATTAGAAAATGCACTAGCACGCCAGGGGCTCATCCAGCTCTACTTTGCAGACTTGAATAGTGCATTGGATTTAGTGAACCTACGCAAAAATGTGGCAGACTTTAGCCAAAATGGGCGCCCCAGTCGATATATGCCAACTTTCATAGCGGTACGCCTCATTAACAGCCTGTAAATGCTTTGGAAAATAGGGAATGTACAGACCAATTTAGGGTGATAGGTCATTAGGCAGGGCTGCATCTCGGCCCCTTTCTAATTTTCCCCATATATCAACAGGGCAGACGCCATGCGCCAAAGCTTCAATGCAGATGCACCCAAAATACCTAGGCCAGCAAATTATCTTCAGCTTTTAATTGATAGTTTTGTATCTTTCATGGAGGGAAGAAGCCTAAAACTCAACTAAACAAAAACGTACACCATTGACCATATTAAGGGCAGAAGAAGGTGAAAGAATTTGCAACAGGTCAAAAGCTAGAATAGGTAAAGACCTTTATCGATCTGGGAATTTTATTCCCACAGGACGGCCTCCGGGATCTTATCTAAAGACTGCAAATGAAAAATGTATTCAAGCTTCCTATGCAGATGTATTTGCCGTTACAGGATACAGAATAAAAGTGTTGAAGCATAAAATTACTTATGAAAATCTCGCTTTATACATGTTATATTACTTAATTACTTACCAAATATAAATTACTATGAGAAAATGTTTAGACTTTCTAAAAATCATGCCAATTTCGCAAATATTCACAGTAGTGGAATTCTGAATGGCAACTTTTCATGACTAATTTCCACATATAAAAAAAAGCCTTATGGGCACATCTGTTTGATGCTAAAGAACATGGAGCGTTCTTGATGCTCAAGAAAAGGAGGACATCTCCACCAAACAAAGAAGCACTTGCTTCATATAGAGGAAATTACCCATGTTTAGGGGAGATTCACCTCTTTGTAGTCTCGTTATCTTCTCTATAGGAGGAATCATATCACAGATTTCTGGATGAAGACATGACATAGAATAACAGTGCTGAAACGCTGAGAAGGTCGCACTAGACATTTCCTCATGATCCATTATGCAGTTATAGTGTAGAATATGCACCTGGTATTTACCAAACGAGGTAGCATTTACTGATTAACCAGTATAAACTACTCCAGCCGGGTAGTCCTTTTGTGCAAAACTGGACTTGTGTTGCATAAACAGGCAGGTGATCTTCCTTTCTGGCCCAGATACTTCTTTCACAGATATTAAACCTCAACAGGAAGCACTTACAAGTATAAACTAAGCATGGGCGGAAAATCCGTTACGCTCGCGGATTTTGCGGATTTTCGGGAAATCCGCAATCCGCGAGATTTGCGAATTTCCCGCAAAATCCGCAAATCCGCGAGCAGCGGATTTTGCTCGCGCTGCTCGCACTGTTCGCGTGAGTTCGCGCCCCGCGAATAAGTGCAAAATTGCAGAAATACGATCTTAGCAAAACTGAAAGTAACTACTTACCAGGTTCAAAAGTTCAGGCACATCATTAGTAGCCATTTCCTGTAGTGCTTCCTGAGGGGCCCCTCCAGAGTTCAGTTGCCAGTTGAAACTATTATGTGACCCTGCTCTGAACCTCAGAATAGTTACACATATGCCACAAAGGTCCTGAATTACAGCTAAGGGAGACAAGCAGGAGCCAGGCTGGAAGTTAAAATCCATTAATCAGCCCCTAATTCATTATTGTCAGTTGGGGCAGGGCAGGTGTTGTAACTAATTTTGCAACAATGAAAGCACTTAGCAAGTGCAAAAGATCACTAATCAGGGCGCACTAAGGAAGCAGGTGCCAGCTAAAAAAATATTCTGTGACACATTAATCAGCCCCAAATTAATTCAGGTCACTTGAGGCAGGGAAGGTGTGCTTTGCTTTGCCGAAAATAATGTACACTGGACAACCAGAGGGTGTGGTGATGAAACAGAGGGTGGCATGGGTGGGCCAGAGGGTGGCATGAGTAGTCAGAGAGTGGCAGTGGTGACAGAGAGTGGCAGTGATGAAGAAGAGTGTCCCAAACAGGCTGGACACGTAGAAACAACAAGTTCGCAAAACTTGCGACCCGACAGGTAAGTTCGCAAATTGCGAAATTGTAAAAACCCTCGCGAACTGGCAGAAACACGGGCGAACACAAAAAAAAAAAATCCGCAAATTCGCGGGAATTCGCGGATTTTGCGGATTGCGAATCCGCAAATCCGCAAAATTCGCGGATTGCCAATCCGCAAAATCCGCTCATGCTTAGTATAAACCTAGCAGGTGCCCCAGATGAAGCTCCACTTCTATAAGGCACAGATGATCCTAACTTCCTGGGTTAGGCGAAGGCAAAGCAAGTGTGTTTTCTCGGCAATACCACATCTGAAATCTTGTCAAAGGCGAAAGCATTGTTTATCTATCACAGCACAATCTGTAGTGACTGATGGATGGTTGCTTTCTTTGCCTCTCCTGGTTAGAGAAGTTCCATGGTTCTCCCTTTAAAGGACTACAAGTATGCAAAAGTGCAGAATCACCTGGACCCACCACCCATTTGGCCTCGCCCAATCCACCTTAGTAGAATGCAACTCACACACCCACTCAACACAACCACTCACAAATCCTTACAGAACTTACACACCCAGTCACCAACCCACACTCACCCACGGACGCACCCATTCAAACACACATACAGTCACACACACCCACTCTGGTTTTGTAGGTGTGAATGGCTTGGAGTCATTCACAGACCCATACAGCCTCTCAGACTTCTACAGCCACACACACAGAGAGGTAAATTAAGAAATAAAACTTTAAAAAAACCTTCGAAATTTATTAAAAACAAACTAAAGGTTACAGGGTTGGTATAGTTCTGAAAGAACATTAAAAATCCTTAGAAATTCACTGAAAATACCAAAGGCTAAATGGGCGTTCATACTTGGGCTCAGATTTCTCTTGCACAAAACCATTGAAATTCAGCAGTTACATTTATATGAGCAAACTATAACTTATGCCCCTGCAATACACTGCTTAGGAACTTACATATTACATCACTCATAATATGATCAATGACAGCACTGATGACAACCAGAGAACCACACCCAAACTAACACTCCCGTACCAGCTCTCAAACATGTACTCACACCCAACCACTCCCATAACCATTGAAAGACCCACTGAACTACTGAAACACCCACTCGCTCACTCAAAGCCACTAACACAACCAATCACTCACCCATACAGTTCTATTCATACATCCATACAAGCACTTGCACCCACTCACACACAGATGTGAGTAGCTGTAATGCACAGTCACTCACTCACTCACTGACCTACTCAGTCACCCATAGACCCACTTACACACCCAGTCACTCACCCATGGAGCCATTCACACAGCCAAACACTCCCACACAGCAACTTATACACCCAACTCACCCACATATACAGCCACTCAGTCACCGATTCAGCACCTCGAAGATCTACTCACAGCCACTCAGACAGCTACTCACACCCACTTATTCAATACGGCTACTCACACACCCACTTATTAGCCCATACAGACACACCCACTTATTAGACCCTACACACACGTCAAACATACAGACCCCCTTTTTCGAAAAACACCCCCCACTCATACCCATCCAGCCACTCACACTAAGATACAAAAACAGTCATACAGCCACTCACTTAAGGCATGTTAGAAATAGTATCACGCAGCACTATACAAAGATAATCAAATTAACTTTTTGCAGTAGCTTACTGTATAGGTTTAACACAAACTTTTAGAAAACACGGACAAATCACTGGATGAGGTCATTAGTCACGTCATGTATTTGGTCACTCATGCCATGGTCATTGACATCACAGATGAGCTCATTGCAGGGGCGCAAGTTATAGGGCTGTACATCATTTCCTCTGTATGCAACCTACAGGTTATACAGCACATAATAGAATGCTTTTAGAAATTCAGTAGTGTCTAACTAAAAACATTTTTATGTTTGATAATTAGTTGTTCCAACAACAGAGGCACAGCTGTGGGCACCTGCTTAGCCCCCCAGCTACGTGAATTTGCATATGGGCTTGGTGGGAAGAGCAGGTGCTGGGGGGCCCCAATGTGCAACATTGTCTAGAAATAAAACAATGTGGTCGAGATTCATAGATCAGGCATGCTGTGGCAGAGCACAAAAACAAAAGCTTGAAGGGTTATGTGTGAGCTAAACAAAAATGATTTAAACTTAAGATTTACAGGTAAAACAAGCAAGCCTGCAATTGACTTTCTAGACTTATTAATTCCGGTATGAAATGCGAAGCTGGAAACTTATTTTTAGAAAACCCACAGTGGGGACTAATATTCTTTATGCCGGAGGTTTTCACCATCCCCCTTTAATCAAGAGCATCCCCTTTGGGGAATTATTTCAAGCCAAACAGGTTTGTAGTATCAAAGAGGACTACAATTTGATTGAAACAGATGATGGGATGTTTCATACATAGCGGATATACACAAAGAATATTGAAAGTTTTGATGGCGCATCAGGATGCCACAGTGCAGAGACTGGGAACCTCCGATATAGGAAAATTATTTTTTGACTTGCCTATAACTTTAGTGCATTCTCCTTCAACAAGCCGTGGAGCTTCTTGACAGTCTGCGGCTCTTCCAACTATGTAGCATCCCCTGCCAAATTAGCTATGCCTCCACCATCTACGCAGTGCACTCTAGAAATTATTGGGGACCAATATACCCGTTGACTTCCTCTAGAAGCAGCTCATCTGGCCAAGCATCTCTTGTTAGGTTTTTGAATTTAATTCTGCAAGACGTGTTCCCCCAGGGCATTCTTAGCCCTTGCTCTCCCGTATTACCTAGCCTATCTTCGGACCCAATATCGGGTGCTCACGAACCAATCCTGAGGATGAGGATCTTGAATCCTTGAGATCAAAAAGTCATCGACCCCAGTACAACTAAACTTTTGTTTTAGTTATATAAAAATTGTTTGGTAGGAGTTTCTCTTTTGTCAGTGTGATGAATGTTTTAAAAGTTTTTTATTACATTGGCTCCCCCGACTATTCTGGACAAAGTAGCCATAAAAGTAGCCCCCACCATTGCTGCACTTATCAACTCATCATTGGAAGTTGGGAAAGTACCTGCTCAGTGGAAAAAAGCCATGGTAAAAGCCCTGCTAAAAAAGGCAGGATCTGATCCGGAGGTATGGGCAAATTATCGCCCTCTCTCATTACTACCTGGAATAGCAAAAATGGCTGAGAAATATGTAAACTCCATTCTGTCCTCATATCTTGAGGACAACGATCGCCTTCATCCAACACAGACGGGTTTCAGATACCACCAAGGCACTGAAACCGCTCTGGTGGTCGTAGTTGAGGAAGCTAGAAAAATTATGGATGTAGGAGGATCAGCAGCAATAATCCTCCTAGACCTCAGTGCGGCCTTTGATACCGTCAACCACCAACTTCTTATTTCCAGATGCCAAGAATTGGGGGTGACGGGAACAGCACTGAGGTGGTTAACATCCTTCCTGGAAGGTCGGTCATTTCAGGTGTTCGACGAGGATACGACTTCCAAGATCATGCCATTGAAATGCAGAGTGCCACAGGGTTCCTCACTAATTTCTACTCTTTTTAACGTTTATATGCACCCCTTAGCAACAATTGTGGAATCATTTGGCATACAAATAGTGACGTACGCCGATGACACACAATTAATTGTATACCTTAATCAAATCGGGAGAAGGCTTGCATAATCTCCCTAGGTGCCTTGAGGAAGTTTCAGCCTGGATGAAATGCTCCTTCTTACAACTGAACGGAGAAAGAACTGACCTCATGATATTGGGCATAACTTTGCAATCAAGCCCAATAATCAGATGGCCCAAATGCCCACACCTAAAGACCATATAAAGAGTCTAGGTGTTTGGCTTGATAACAAACTTAACATGAGGATCCAGGCAAAGAAAGTAGCAGGGTGCTGCTTTGGAATGCTGAGAATGGTGAGAAAAATTCTTCCTCTGATACCCTTCCATGTGAAGAAGCTGCTTCTCCAGGCCCTGATAATTTCACGCCTGGACTACGCAAATGCGCTATCTTGGAGCACCTCAGTCCACGATAAACCTTCTCCAGAAGAATTGTGCCGCAAGAATGCTTCTGCATATTCAGCGAGAATTGCATTAAACTATCTTCATTGACTACAATTGCTGAGAGAATTCAGTTTAAATCTCTGCATCACTCCAAAATCCTAATTTCCAATGGTCCACCAATACTTCAGTTGGTTTCCCCATACCGTCCTAAAAGAGCTCTCCGCTCTGAAAGTAAATGCATGGCCATAGTACCAAAAATTCAGAGGGCCAGAAGTGGAGGTAGACGTTTTTCTTATGTTGCTTCCGGAACATATTAGTTTGGAAGAAGATCATCTCTCCTTTCGAAAAATGTTGAAGACTCATTTATTCCCAGACAGATAATTAGCTTATATCGGTCTGCTCTTTCCTTAGCGCTGGGAGGCCTACGGCTAGCCATGCACTTTAAAAAGATGTTTTTCTTTTCTTCTTTTTTTACAAACCACAGCATGCACACCCTCATTTTCAATATTTTGGGAGTACTGCATCTATCTTTTTGAAAGTTTGATATGAATATTGTGGAATAAATGTATTACTGCACAATGTCCTTATGCGTCCCGTCCTATACCTACTTAAAAGAATTGCGTGACACTGGGGTATCGAAATTTCTGCCCTCTGTGCTTTGTTGGATACCACTTATCAGGATTTATTGGCCTTATAAGAACCACTGTTTTCTTCTGAACTATATCAAACCCCTGGTTCAAATATTTTGGGTCGCCTTGTGATAAAATATATTGCCTATAACTTTTTCGAAGGTTGACTAATCTTGATGGAATTTCCCATAAACATGTGCCCTAGTGATTCTTGTGCATGGAAAGTTTCGGGGTGATCAGTCAAGTGGGTGCTGAGAAAAAGGGAGGGGTTAAAAAAAAAAAAACACAAACAAAAAACCCCATGCTTTTCCCATGTTAATTCCCGTAGGAACTTAAGACACTGCTGTGGCCGAACTGCTGAACGAAATTACACCAAATTTGTCAGAAAGGTAGCTATTGGCCCAGGGAAGTGCTTTTTGTAATTTGGTGTAAACCTGCGGATTTACAAAAAGAAATAAACATTTGTATATATAGGGACGTGAAAGCACCGTAAACCCTCCCAAGCTTGTGCGGAGATCTGATTAGCTACCAACACTTCAAACCAGGAAGTGTTGCCAGCCATCTTTGGACTCTGCTGGAGTCCCACAAAAGAAAAAAAAGAAAAAAATAAAGACAAAGGTGACAAGTTGGGAATACCCGGATCCCTCCTTGATCTCGAAGTGAGGGGGGCATGTGTGGGGGTCATAAACAGTGCATTGTGTGTGCGTAAGCTATCACCAGCTCAGGTAACTAGAACTGCTGAACTTCAATGTTTTTAAGTGAATTAATATTATACACATACACACACACCCACATATATACATATACATATATATACATATACATATACATATACATATACATATACAGATTTTTCCTGAACTTTAGCCACTAATTCAACAGTGTAACATGCACATTATAGTATTTGCTTAATTGATCATGCACTGAAGCCTCTGGGCACTAAGAACCTTTGAGAAAAGAAACAATAGAACAGAACAACCGTAGGCAGTTGACTGAACAAAAAGGCTTGGATGGAGTTTTAAAAACATTAAAATTGTTTGTATTCTAAAGTCTCAGTGGGCAATCATTTCAGATGTTAGGTGCTAGAAACCAAAAACATTTATCACAGCTCATGTGAGGGATTTGAAGGAGCATCAAATAACTAGATCAGGACTCTTGTTGGTCTGTGGTTGGTCACATAAATAGAGAGCTTTCACATGGATTCTCCATGACAGGAAAAACATAGGCAGAACACGACATTCCAAGCAGACTGTCTAAAAAGATTGAGAAATAGTCTATTGATTCAACAACAATTAGTGTCTGCAATCAAACTGCCTTCCAGGGATAAAACCCACTTTCATCTATGTGAACTCATTCCTCAGCTTGCGTCACCAACCTATTGGCTAATATTTTGATGAAATATGTATAGTTTGAAAGTTTAAAAGGAGGAGACATGAGCTTGGGTCATCTGTTTTTTACTCCTGCATTAAAAAACACACAATGTCTCTGAAAAGAAAATAGGGGTCCTTGCTGAGACTCATTTTGTAAAACAATAGGTTATGCCTGTGTTTATTCTTTTATTTATAGGCGGTCGGTAAACTACCACTGCCACAGGATTTACCATTTATTAGATCAACTAGGATGTCACTATATCTTCCTCAGTAAAAGTGCTAATTCTTTCCCCCCTCTCCAAATCCCATGCAATTGTTTATGTACAAGTCTTCAAACATCTATCTGAGCCAAATCTTCACCTAGGTCTGTTTTGTAGAATACTGGATACTATTTGTTCATTTTTTTAGAATGTTTCATAAAGAGCCATTTGCCAAGAATGATCAGGTATTACTTTTAGCACAGGTCATTGATTATCACTAGTCTATTTCTATTTGTATTGGCTTTAGCTGACCATGCTAGCAACTTGCCCATATATTTGTATTCTTCATAACTCTGCTGGCCTACAGTCTTTTCATTCTGCTCTTGGCAATATAATTATTTGAGCCCCTCTTGCATCTTCTCATAGTTTACTGTTCTAATAGGAGCCTGAACCAATCAAATCATGTGCCATTACTCTAATTTTAGCTCTCCTAATCTTCGACAAAGTAACGTTACGTGGAATGAATGCCCTTGCAGTGTTTATATACACCAAAATACGGTAGAAGAGTCAAAAATCAATCTGAAAAAATAACGAAATGCCTCATCATTTATTCATAGTTCATCTTGTAATAACAGTGTCCACAGTCATCTCTTTGGCCTTGCTCTCATGTGCCTTAGATCTTTTTCCAGTTGTAGAGCTACATGATATGAGAACCTTACGGAATGATCTTGACAGCTGCAAATAGTGAATGAGGTTAACACCCCACGCCTTTCAAAAAAGAAAAAACCCAAGCCGCCACATAGAATCTCTTTCAAATAATATTTTTCTGGCCTATAGATTTTCCACACTCCCTGGAGAAATGAAACCATATTCTTTTTCTAGCCATATAATTATACCAGCTGTTCTGGGATTATTCGCTTTCCATTTGTCTTTGAGGAATTGTGATCCATGTATTGCAAGAAGTTAAAACTTCCCAGATTACAAAGGTCTTCAAGGAAACAATTAAGTAATTCAAAGAAAAAGTGCAATCTTGAATTTGGCCATTGCAATTAACCAGAGTAATAGCTGTGCAGGAGGCAATTCCCTTAGGCGTTGGCATATAGCCAAAACTGCTGCTTCCCCTTTAATGTTACTCAACATTATGCCTGATATTATAGCAAAATTGCCCATCAGTTTAACCCCCCAAAAGACCAGGACAGGTGCTACCCCATGCTCATTCTGGACCGGTTTTAATACTTCAGGTAGAACTGCCAAAGAAGGGGTACCATGCATTCTGGTATATACTGCAGAGAACACCGTACCCCAAGTGGCACAGTCCTCTACCTTGGGAACCATCCACTATTGACAAGCAGATAGCTGGCATGCTGTGTTTTTCCTGCGGGTCTGTATGGGGAAATGCTTCAAGACTATTTGTTTTTTGAGCAATCCAAAATAGAATTTCTTCCCTCTTAGTGGGGATCTCGCTCATAAGAGCATTCGGTGTTCGCAGGCTAATGCCCGGCGTGACCAATTGTGGTGGTGCAGTTTGAATATTCTACACAGATGTTTTAATGTTTGCATCGCAAACTGTAAGGTACTAGTGTAGAATTACTAGATCATATATTTCCTGCAGCTGGGCTGCGATCAAGTGATTGATACCAGGATGGGGTGTGCAACCAGATAGGACCGGCAAGGTTGCCCCCTCATTGGGGAGTGGGCCCAGTGTCACATTTTGTACAGTATGGGGGAGGGCACTTTTAAACCAATTAGCATTTTTAGTTAAGTGAGAGTGACTTCTATCGCCTCACATGGAGTGTATTCATCTGGTGTTTCACCTACTTCATATTCGTGAAACACCTGTGTCGTATTATCTGCTGCTGGGAATGTAACCCAGGAATAGAACACCTCTGTTCTATATGCTGCGTGTGTCTCTACCTCAATGGTAACATTCCCACAATCTAGTGTGAGGCAATTTTGTAGTAGTTTGAGTGACTGCATATCTGCAGGTCAGATGTTTTGTGCCACGTTATGTAATAAATGAATTACAGAGTTTGGCTAACACAGTGGGAAATAGATCCTTTCAAGCTTGAATTACCAACAGCAAATACAGAGGATATACCTACTCAGCCGAGAAAGATATTCCCTACCACCGCAGATGTCTCCAGTTTAAAAAAGGTGTAGGGATCTCTGAGAAGGCACGATTGAACTACTTTTCTGAACCCTACAAAAAAAAAAAGAAACCAATAACGGTTGTTGGTGCCATGTCATTTAGGTTCCACTAATCAGTGGGAACTGTGCGTTTGTAAACATTTTAGGATGGTGCCAGACTGATTCCATGCACCCTCGCAGTATATGTTGTCCCTTAAACCAGCAAGCTCACTGTGCCTCTAGAAGCCCGTTTAACCTAGACAGGGTGCGACCTAGAACTTTTTGCTCAGACACTCTTTCGCTCAGTGAAACTTACATACGATGGGACCTTTTCAATATTTGTTGAACCAAAGTGATTCTTGTATAGAAAATGTGCTACAATGATCAATAGACAAAAACAGACAAAAGTTATAAGTGTCAGGACAGTGAACAAAACGAAGAGTTCAACCATCTTGCTGAAACTAGGTTAATGTAACGATCTAGAGCACTGCTACTACTGAAACCCTAACCTACGCGTCTAGGGAGTAAGTATCTTCTGCCAAGAAACCTCCTACTGGATGATGCAACGCAATTACTTGGTGGGTAAGGATGTAAGAACCAGTCTTGGTCACTAACTGGACACCCCTTGAGGTGAGGTCCGTCAACTGCTGGGTGAAAACTTCAGCACAGAGGGAGCCCTCTAAGTCAGCTAAAGTGTCTCCTCAGATTATACTTGGAAACTAAAAGGTTATGCATAGAACAAAGCATCCTTGCCTTGGGCCGAGATGGTCAGACTGCCAAGGTTTGTTTTACACAGATGGCTGGGTTGCAATAGTGACGCCATAACCAACACATTTGCACAACGCATGTGAGGGCCTTGTACACAATGTGATAGTGTTCTAAAAGTTTATTCATGTAGCAAGGTAGGCAAGGTAGGCATTTCCAAGAAACGAACTCCAGTGTCACAAATTCAAAAGTTTGTCAAACGTTGATATGGTAAACCGACGGCAACTTTAGGAACGAAACATGTACACAAAGTGGTGATGGGTCCTACTGGCCTAATTGGGACACGTGACCAAAAAAGTAGTTCATAAAACGGTTTCTAAAATAGAAGCAGAGGATGGATAGTAGTAAATGGTCCATGTTCTCGGGGAGGTCTAAACATAGGATAGGAAGAGGCATGATGCATTCATGCCATGGACCAATGGGGAGAAAGAATGAGCGATAATTGAGCCAACAAATGGGAAGCCTATGGGCGGGCTGAAGCCTACAAAATACATACATTAAATACTAAGAGGGCCTATAAATTATCCCCCAAACATGTATGAAGCTTATGAAACTTCTACTCAAAAAACACAAATCTTTAAAGAAAAACGATGTCTGAAAACCACTGACAACCATTTACTTGTTTTGAATATATTAATTTTCATACATAAAAACATTTATATCTATCGTTTCATATTTCTCTTTTCAACGGCTGTACAGAGAACATAAAGAATACATCACATTAACATACACAGCAAAAATCACAAATCTCCCAGTGATCACACAAACATGAGATCTTGGAACCACAGATAATCAAAATGTCCCAAAAATGTTTTGTCCAGTGTATCCTTACATCATCTTTACATATTGCAAGGATAGCGGGCATACGACCTAACAATGTTGTTGACGTTTCGACCCTGTGATCAAGTGTTATTCACTATACATCATGCCGAGTCTTCCTCAGGACTAAAACAGACCAAAGGTAAGCCTTAAATGTATTCCCAGAAAGACAAATCTGGTGTGTCCAAAACTATATCCATTAGTTATGTAACATTAAATCCTAGACCCCAGCTGGGGTTCACTTGATGTCTGGATGAGTTAGACAGCAGCTGCTCTCCTCCTCCTCCTGCTGCTGCTGCTATTTTAAACAAAGCCATGATTGGGCCAAGAGGACTAGAGTTGAAGGAGGCTGATAACCCCATCCCACATAGAGTGAACCCCGGCTGGGGTCTAGGATTTCATGTTACATAACGAATGGATATCGTTTTGGACATGCAGTATGTGTCTTTCTTTGAATACATTTAAGGATGCCCTTTGGTCCGTTTTAGTCCTGAGGAAGACCCGCCATGATGAACAGTGAATAACATTTGATCACAGGATCGAAACATCAACGACATTCCGTTCGGTTCTATGTCAGCTATCCTAGCAATATGTAAAGATGATGCAAGGATACACTGGACAAAACATTCTTGGGACATTGATTATTTGTGGTTCCAAGGTCTCATGTTGGTGTGTGTGCCCACTGAGAGATGTGATTTTCACTGTGTTAATGTGATGTATTGTGCTTTGTTGTCCTGATAGCTGGTAAAAAGAAATATGAAAAAAATGGATATGCATGTTTTTATATATGACAAAATATTATATTTAAAACAGTAAATGGTTGTGGTAAGTCAGTGGTTTTCAGAAATCATTTTTCTTTAAAGATGTTTTTGAGTTGGAGAAGTTTCACACATGTTTGAGAGATCGTTTATAGGTTCTTAGTATCTAATGTTTAATGAAAAATATTTCACAATTCCCCATGGGAGATTTTGTTCACCCGACAGAACCGTTTGTAGCTCATAACTGCATACCCAGGTTCTGAGGGACACAGGGTAACCACATTATATGTAATGGTACAAAGTATATACAGCAGGTCCCAAAGAAACGGCACAAGTGCTGTCTAGCTGAGACCTGAAAACTGAGTAAAAAAAAATAAAACTGTCAAATTGGTCAAAATAAGTTCTTTACCTATAGAACGGGGCTTGGGGGAACCCGCAGGAGTAAGAGGAATTCCTTACCAGTACTGCAGGATGGTAACGGGGAAAGACTATTTTCCAACGACCCTTCAGAACTGTACTCCAACCTCCAACGTGGCGTTTCCTGTTGGCATGCATTGAAACAAGAAAACTCATTACCTGAAGTGTAACATTAACATAACATATTCCACAACTTGCATATTGCGTGTTCACATTCAAAGGCATGGCCAAGCCTGTTCATGGTCTAAGAAAAGACACAAAGTCTACATATTTGAGGTGTGGGCTGGTTGGTTGATTCTAATCCAATAGCGAGAGCAAAGAGGTGGATCTACAGATAGATCAGTGTATCGATGATTTGGGGAATTTACTTGTGCCTGTTCCTGGAACCAAAATCGTACAAAGAACATTTCAGTTAAATATATTAATTAGACCATGCCTATTTATACTTTTTTTTTTTCCTGACATCGAATCTTCACACTGGAATGCACCAGTTTTTGATTAGTCATTATACCCTTCCACAACTTCATGGAAACCCCATTTCTGCAGTCTCACTACAGACCACTTTGGCCAGCTGTCAGACAACACAGTCAAATACTTGAATACTTCAAGTGGGTTTTGGTCAGTCCTTTTGTCAGGATTGATGAGCCATTTGTCCATTTGACTGGCTTTCCTCTCGAGGGAGTTGATCCCGAACGAAGACTTTGCTCCTTTACCATAGTTATGTATTCAAGGGGTTGCAGCCTTTCACTGCAGATGTCAGATAACTGGCTTTCTTTTTGCATTCCCTATAGCATTTTGGTTTTAGTACTCAGTAGGACTACCCGACCTTTATTTCCTCTCATCTCACCTAGTTGCTCTTTCTTTCCTCTATGTATCGGCTTTCCTGGTCTTCCGATACATTCCCCATTTGTTCCTCATCTCACCTCACCCTTGCCGTCCCCTACCTCACTCTTGGTCTCCGAATAGAGGCTATGGCTGCTCTAATGACTATCCCAGGTATTGTACAATTGCTGCAGAGGGATTGGCAAAGCCATTACTGTCAGATGGCTCCTTGGAATTCTACTTTTTATTACAGTTGTACTATTCAAAGAAGGCCACAACTTGGCAGAACTTCAACAGGACAACCCGGGGGCCATCTTAGAATTATATTGTATTTATTATAGTTCGATTGCGGCCAAGATGGGCACTAAGCTGAATTGAGATGCAACGTGACATGGTAGCCATTGTGTAAGGATTTTTCAATAATGAAATACAGCCCCCCACCCCAAAAGAAATTCCATGATGGTTGTCAAATGGTATTGGCTGTGCCAAAAAAAAAAAAAAAAAGCTCAAGGCAATCCTGGCATTGGCAAAATGAGAATAACTTTTGTTGCCATTGCTGTGTTTGTCACAGTAGTCTCGCTATGAAATCTAACATTTAAAAAATGAGCTGCACCAAAAATTCATAGGTTCCACTGCTGAAATAGTGTCCTTTGCAGCAGACTTATTTATCGCAAGGGGAGAGCAGACCGATTACAAGTTGCTCTTTTTTATGTTTTTTAAACGGAGTTTTATATAGCACGAAATTGACCTGGTATCGGGTATCAGGGTGCTTTACATAGAACCAGTTGAGTTCCAGAAGGACACATTCATTCTTGTTAGGCATGGGGTTGTGATGTATAGTCAGGCTCAAATAGGACCATTGCAATTCCTATAATGCTCGGTGGAGGAGAATGTGTATTTCACATCACCAAAGTAAATTTTTTATAGCCATCTATTAAACCACTTATTTTGTTTACAGTTTAAAAATCACCCTTTTGGTTTAATCCTATGTTATTTCGGTTTAAAAAGCACAGTTTTTGCCACTGACCAAAAATATTTTTGCTGTTTGCAATTGGGGCAAAAATGAAGTCAGCTTCCCCAATAAATTAAGTCAGTTTTGCATGTGATATTTTTGCCTGCTTTAAAAACACTTTCATTGTTTACCCAATGCCTACTGCCAAGCTCACTGTGCAATGAGAGAGTGCCTAGCTGCATTCACAAGACAAGAGCACCTTTCTGGTCACTCGCTCTGTCTGAGAACCCACTTTCATGGCATACAATGCGGTGCAAAGGCCTATACAAGTGCTATCATGCAATATAATGAGATATGTTGCTCTCGTATTTATATGGTGAACAGCATTTAGGATCTCAATTTCTACTGTGGTACTCCATTTTTGAGAAGTTCCATTTCATCTGTAATACAGACACCTTTACAGTCTCTGCCTGACTGGCACACTTAGTGCCCATTGAAATACAGCACACAGTCTTCATGCCCTTATTTTTGGTAAATGCTAAAATACTGGATGAGTTTATGAGCACTTAATGATTCACCTTACCGTTAAGTAAGCATATTTAGGAATATAGGATGCAGTCATGTAGTCTAAGAAAAAAAAATTCATTTTTACGGGACATACATTTAAATATTGTTAATCGCTAACCTTGATGGATAAAGGGCTCAATAGAAGATTACCAAAATAAATAAAAAACAGGAAATAATCATACATACAAAAGTTAGAAAGCGTATAAAACAGCAATGTTCAAGAAAAAGATTAAATAAAGTGATAATCTATCAGGACATCACCAAATCACAACGCAGTAAAACGAAGGGTACTGCCAACTAAAAGTTCTCTCAGTGTAATTTAAAGGCCCACATAGGATAGAAAGTTTGGATTATTCCAAATCTCAAAGAAACAGAACAGCGGGTTTACTATGGGGAGGGGGCTGGAAATCAGTCCCCAGGTGTCTTTGGGGCGCGTGACTGTACCTAAAAGAATTCTGATGCTTATTTAACAAATACATTGGTTATTTAACTCCGGTTTAAACAAAATAGGATTCAGAATAGGTTGAATTTAACAAGAATGATTCAATTAAATTTTCATCAGCTTTAAATGATCTTGGTAGTAAAGAAAAGCCTGCAGTGAATCCGATGAGAAGGGGGATTTTAATTCGAATTATTAAGTGTAGATAATACAAAAACGTGACAATGATCAGGAAATTGTGAGTGGATATCACAAAATTGCTTCCTTTATAATAAAAAAATAAGAACGCATCTTATATCCACTAATACACATTGAGGATTGAGTGACGCGCTGCTCTGGAAAGTCCTGTGCGCTAGAGCCCAGCCATACACTGGAAGGCTCACCTGTGAGTCTTGATCTCTCTCTTTCCGGTCTACAAAGTTTTTTCTCACACTTTTTCTGTTTCCGCTGTCTGTTGGTTGATATCCTGAAGACACCAAGTCCTTGTAGCGGGTACCGTGCCAGGTCTTTGATCCTGCATAGAAACCTATAGAAATGGCAAACAAGCACAGGTACCGACTAGTTTTGCATTGAAATGGGGGGGGACGCAAAATAAATAAATAAAAACAGAACATTAACCTTCGTTGAATTAGTTACTTAACGATACATTAAATTTGACAGCAGCGTTCCTCCAAAGCCCAGTTTGGTTTGTAATAGTCCTAAATGACAGAAGGGCTGAAACTAGAGTACTGCAGGGGACCGTCTATGGTTCCATTATGTTAAGTAATTTGACTATTCGGTGAGTATACTTTTAATTTTCCAGCATTAGGTTCAACTGAGAACTCTGGGAGTATTATTCCCATTAGCAAGGAAACGTCAATCTATTGACTCCAATAGTGCAATGCTTGTGGTATTACATTGTTAACTTTTAGTTAGCAGTTTTGGCATTCCAAGACAATGAAAAACTAGCCAGGTCATGCTGAAGGCTAGTTAAAGTGATGGTGGTGACTGACAGGGATGTAGGCCCTTATCCCAGTGTGGGAAAGACCAGCGGTTTACTTCCTTCTATGTCTGGCTATAAATTGTCCTGGGGAGGAACAAGAGGATGGTGGACCATTTTTCATAAGCCAATGATGGGGTTTGGCCTGAACATTGGATCAAGTTTTTGATTTTTGCCCAAAAGAGGAATAACTTTTTCTGTGAATCTTTGGTGCACTCAGTCTTGTTGTGGCCAGTTCACCCCTCGTCCTGTGTGGCATCCTTCTTTCAAAGCAGGAGTAGGTTAAATTGACTTTTTACAGTCCATTCCAAGTGGATGCGAAACTGCGGTCACTGCCGCCATTTCCACATCTGCCTTCCGTGGATCTGAAAAATGGAGAAATGCAGGGGAAATCCCCTGAGGAACACAAATTCCTGGTTGCACACATTGAGGATTGGAAGGAACAAGGAATTATTGGGCTGCTACGTGATGTCAGAGGCTGGTCATTACGATTATGTTAATGAGAATTAAAGTTAATTACAGTGATGGACCAGGACAATGCTCTTCAGAGGCTTTATCTACCAGAGAGGTGGAGTAGGGAGCACGCCTCCCAATAAGACAGAGGTCTTCAAACTTTTTGATGCCGAGACCCCCTTGTAAAACCTTTATAGGCGTACGGACCCCTTTCCGAAAAAAGTTTCTAGAAACTGGTACTCCTCATCATCAACTTTTGACAACCATAAATGCACCTGTTAGACCCCATCACATCCATCCATCTATCTATCCTTCATCCATCTACCCTTTCATCCTTCCATCCATACTTCATCCATACATCCATACTTCATCCACCCACCCTTTCATCCATCCATCCACCCATCATTCATCCCCCACCTTTCCACACATCCATCCATCATTCATCCATGTAACCTTTTATCCATCCATACATCCATCCACCCTTTCATCCATCCATCCTTCATCCATCCACCCTTTCATCCTTCCATCCATTCATCCAGCCTTCATCCGTCCACCCTTTCATCCTTCCATCCATACATCCATCCATCCACCCTTTCATCCATACATCCATCCTTCATCCACCCACCCTTTTATCCATCCATCCACCTATCATTCATCTCCCCACCTTTTCACACATCCATCCATGCATCATTCATGCATCCTTTTATCCATCCATACATCCATTCTTCATCCACCCACCCTTTCATCCATCCATCCACCCATCATTCATCCCCCACCATTCCACACATGCATCCATCATTCATCCATGCAACCTTTTATCCATACATCCATCCTTCATCCATCCACCCTTTCATCCTTCCATACATCCATCCTTCATCCATCCACCCTTTCATCCATGCATCCATCCACCCTTTCATCCATGCATCCATCCTTCATCCACCCACCCTTTCATCCATCCACCCACCTATCATTCATCTCCCCACCTTTTCACACATCCATCCATGCATGCATCATTCATGCAACCTTTTATCCATCCATACATCCATCCATCCATCCACCCTTTCATCCTTCCTTCCATCCATCCATCCTTCATCCGTCCACTCTTTCATCCATACATCCATCCTTCATCCATCCACCCTTCATCCATCCACTCCTTTCATATTTAATACAATTCAGATGGTCATCTATACCAAAAAACAGCTGTCTTATCTCAGTGTCAGCCTGTATATACCCTTTTGTTCTGTAAATTAGAAATGAATTTTGTTGTAAAAAAAATGTTACACAAGTTTGGTATTTCAGTTTTGCAATGAATATGCATTACCTAAATTAATGACAGGAGTTTTTCGATCTCTGAAAAACTTAGCTGCGATCTGCCAGCTGCACATTTATCACTCCTCCCTACCAAATTGTTGCTGCTGGCTGGTAACATCCTGTCGCAGGGTTGGGTCGTCTCCCGGATTCCACAGTAAACGTCACAAGAAGCGTTCTGCTGACCGTAAAAAGCCCGGGATCGGTAGAATGGACATTGTGCCCCTGTTCCTGAAACTTATGGGATCGGAGGGCAAGAGCTGCGAAGCGTTTTTTTTTACAGCAATCGGAGGTAAGTAATCTGTGGGGGTTTAGGAAGGCATACCAACACCCTCGACCATGACCCCCTCCCCCCTTCAACACTCTAAGGGTCGGGTCAGACAGCACAGAAAGTCTGCATATGCGGCGCTGAAAAGAAAAACAAAGATGCCGCCCTGCGTCATTCTGTCTATCTGGGGCCAATATGCGAATTGTGTGACTCCCCCAGCCATCCCACCTCGCCCCCCCCCCCCTTGTGTATGTGAGGCTGGCTGAAACAGAGACACACCAAAGCCCACGCCTGAGTACTTCACATTACTTGTTAATGAGGCTTGGATGTTTTTTCACACCTCGGTGTGAATTAGGCCTCCGCGTGAGCACCCTCAATTAGCCCGACGCCACTAAGGCAAAGGAACTGCACACTCTGACAGAATCTGGGACCCCCTTCCCAGGACTCCACGACCCCCCTGGGGGTCGCGCCCCACAGATTGAAGACCTCTGCAATAAGACCCTGCGGGCAGGCACTGTACAAAAGCCTTAATGCTGGGGAACCTCCTTTAGGTGCACTGTGAGGCGCCATTTAACTTAAAGTAGTCTGCATTAAGGAAAACACATTGTGCAACCTCAGGCCTTCATAAAGCAACACTACTTTTTAGGTCTCACCTGAGCCAGCGCATGTGCTGCTCTGCGAGACATTTAGTAAGTAGGCTTTTAAAGTGCTACCACACGCTTTTGCTGGCCTTGCGCTTGCGGTTATGCGTGCGTGCAGCCGCCAGCACCAGATTATGTGCCATCTGGGTTTTCTCTCGCTTGCTCTTTCAACGCTCCTACCCCGCCGCATCTCGCCTTAATTGTAAACATATGTGCAAAGCGCTTCTTTCACTTTAGCTCGCACCACTTTCGAAGCCAGGCTTGCCACGTCCTAATTCCCAGATTCATTATCACTGGGTTTGCGCCTTTATGGAGTGCTAGCCACCCCCTGCGTTTTGCCCGCACTTGCACACCTCCCGCTGTCCACCTTCTTGCTGCACCCTCCGGCTGTCAGAAGTTCTCCTAGACCCCTCCTGCTGTCCGTGTTAGCCACAACAACAAAAAACAAGTGTTGCATGCTATTTCCCTTTTGCTGCCCTACAACGTGGCAAAAAAGTTTACAAAATCAATGGATCTCGCACTGGTGCAAACTATTGGCTTTAGCAATATAGGACATGCCTTTAGGATTATGCCCAGAGGAAAATAAGGTTTGTGTTTTTTTAATTAAGTTTGTGGATCTTCTCTCCCCGTGCATATTACCAGAAAGTGCAATAGGTATTCTCACTCGAAGAAAAAAAAAAAACATCCAAAAGTATGCGTCACAAAAAAATATTTTACTTAGTTTCTAAAGGTCGTTGACAGACATTTCATACAGTAATCCAAACAGATGACTCCGGACTAACTAAAAATCTGAATTCTCACAAAATTATAGGATGCTCTTGATAAAAACACAGTCACTGACATCTGTGTCTTGGCGCTCATGTTAAAGTCAGGAGCAGGCTACCCGGTAAACAATCCTAGGATTACAGACGCAGGCTTCCTGCCAATAGGACACGGTCTTCTATCTTTGAAGGTGGTCTGTTCTGCCTGCCGCCACATCAGTATGAGACGTGCTCCACCGCTTGCAGCTCAGGCTGTTGCTAGGAAAACTGTTTGTCTCAAGACAGCAACTCCAATGACTTGGGCTATGGCTACTTCAGCAACCTAACCAATGCTTACCCCCAACTCCCCGGCAATATTTAACGTTCAATAAGAAGTACATGCAGCGTCGACATGACCCGTAAAACAAATAATTTCTTTATATCACTATGGTAAGTGAAACAAGGTGCATAAAGATAGCGAGTACAATAAAATATTGTGCACCAATTAGTAATAACAGACATAATTGATTACATACCTTTTTATGGTATACAGGTCATTCATGCTAGTAATCAACAAAAACAAAGGTAACGTACTTGCCCATATGTAGGCCACTACAATAGCATATTTATTACTGGCAAAGACAACTTTTACCTGACCACTGGCAAACATGCATCAACACCACACTACATAAGAACTTTAAAGGAACAAACCTGTATCTACTGCTGTTTACATGAGTTTTATATTTGGAACCTTAGCGTAGAAGTTATAAAGTAAAGACAAGCATTGGCATAGCCAATAGGTCTCACCTTTGGGACCTTATAAGTGTTAAGCCATGCAACTGTTTATGTTGTTGCACCAAGGATAGTGTGCTGCATAACTAAATACTTATAAGGTCCCAAAGCGAGACCTATTGGCTAAGCCAATCCTTGTTGTTGTTTATTTTCTATCTCGCAGAGTAGCGAACCAAGTCGCAAAATGCCAGTGCTTTGCTTTCAGTGCATAATTTTTCTCCTAAGTTTGAGATTTACCCTTCTTGATTTTGAATTGGTGGGGAGAGATTTGACAGCACAAAGTTGAGGGAAAAACTGTTTTTATTATGCACACTTCAGCAAAAACAGTACCAGTAATAATGGGGGGGGGGGCACACACACACACCCACCTATGCATTCAAGGACACACACACCTATTAGCAACACTCCTTCACAAATTCACATACATACATTCATACACATACACAAAACATAAAACTTATCTTCACTGCAGGAGGGAAGCCTCAGAGGTTCCAGGAGAGTTGGGACTGATACTTCCCCTCATTGGCTTCATTAGCACTCATTGGCTGATGTAAGGTAAGCCAATGAGGGAAGACCGCATTCCCACATCTGTCACAGAGTCGGATTGGGGGGGGGGGGGGGTTCAGTGAGACTGCTGACCCCATCCCACTCTGACGAGGTGTCACAGATTCCCTCTGACCTGGGCATTTCCGTTTTAAGCCCTGAAGTGCCCAAGACCGAGTGTCAATCAGTAATGTTCCCCTAGAGGGGAGGGCCTCGAGGCACTTCTGCCAGGCTGAGGTAGCAAGTTGTGCTATTCAACAATCTGCTTCAAAGACACTGACTACATGCTCATTCAGAGTTCAGCTTCCTTCAGCACACAACCTAGCAATGGGCAGCTGCCTGCCAACAGGGAGTTCAATAATGTTGGTTCTACAGACAGTTGAAAAAAAGGGGTTGGATGATGTAAACGACTGCCTAATGATTCTTCAAGAAAATGAGCCGATATCCTACCAAATCTTTACAGAACTGTACGCAGCTTTTCAGCGCTCCAGAGAAAAAAGCTGGTTGACCAAGGTGCCACAGTTTATGGGAAACAGGACTTCTTGGGCAGTTTACCGTAATTTTGCACCACCCTTAGGTAGCGTCCTAAAGCTACTGGCTTAGCTCGCCTTATGGATGATTTCTTAAGTGTCTTTCAAGATCAAATAAGGAAAGTGAATTGAAACAAAACTCTAAGGTTATCATGTAAAGCAGTTAAGGGGAAACATCACTTTTGATCCATTTTATTACTCAAGTATCAAAGGAACACTGAAACATGGATTGAATATTGTGGGAACCACAGCAGCAGACAAATCTCATGCAGCACCATCATGAAAGATTATTACCCTGGAGCGATGGCAGGGAGCAGAGTTGCTACAATCAGCAGTGGCCTCCTGAAAAATCTTGGGCTTGGTACTTATTATCCAATTAAACACTAATAATCCACTCACTGGTATTCTACCCAAGAAGATAAAATACAGAGTTGCTCTTCATCCGTTTGCTGTAAAACCGGTCCAGGAGGGCCAGATCCATCCCAGATTTTTAGGATAGCCACCGAGTTTATAAATTAGTTTAATTTAAACACATCTTAGGTGGACATTCTGAGAGGAAAATAAATAAACACTACCACAATGTATCTGGTCCTCTTTGTCCATCTTGGACAGTCTTTCCTAACAGGTTACAAACAGGTTCCTACATTAAAATCACAAGTTATTCTACAGTGCATGTGTTTTTAACAAGGAGGTGTATCTCTTGCACCAAGCCAAGAGTTTTCATAAAAATGCCAGACCGAACAGCGACCACCTTAAACGTGAAAAGACAAAATTGCATTTTGGTTGGAAGTATTTTCCATTTTTTTGTGGTCTGCCCAATGGGCAATTTTTAGCACCCCAGGGGGCTAGACTATTCTTGTGCTGGGTGAATTAGGATAAAGGCAGGTGAAAGGGGGAGTCGAGTAAGGTTAAAACAAAGATATACAAAGTCTTCTGTAGTGCCACAGGCAGAAGTATGCTACGGAAAAGATGAATAGTCATTTCCAACATACTGTACCAGCGTGGCAAACACAGCAGACATTGGGCTAATGTCACAAAGTCACTATGGCCACAAACCTATTGTTATGGTGTAAAATGGTAGCCTCTATGCCAGACCGCCATCAACTAAATACCGGCCAGACACAAATGGTTTTACTATTGCCTACCTCTGCCACAAATACATTAAAATAACACAACTGTAAAGCCTACGCATGCAGTGAGCCAGCAGATGAAGGCAGGGTTTGCCTTATAAGTTTGTGACCCTTTAACCCCTTGGAAATGACCAGGTCTAAACTGGGGTGGAATAGTGAGCAGAAGAAGGATTGATTTAACCTAGATTCTTGACTGGGGTGAATGTTTGATTTGTTCGGCATTCCGTCCATCATTTGCGTGTCTTTTCAGTTTTAAAGCAGGGGCTGCCGGCATGGGGAGGGGGGAGGCGGGAAGAGTTACGCATATTGAAAAAATAATAAACCTTACCTTTGTGCTGGGCCCCTCGTCTACGCTCCTCTTCTCCGTCTTGGATAGAAGCACAGACAGGCCCCCCAGACCAATCAATGCAGCAATGGGATTGGTTTTGAGCATCCTAGTTCTACATAACCAGGGAATGGGGGCCTGGGCGTGTACTCCATTCAGGGTGTAATGCAGCCTGCATGGAGAACGAGGAAAGTTTGCATGACTGGTTTGGGCGGCCCGCGAGGACCGACCAGTCATTGCATACTTAGGGATGTGCAAACCACTCATCCCCTGCCCTGCTCCGAGAGCAGAGCAACCCCACTCACCCGCAAAGCAGCAGGAAGCATAAAATGATAACTTAAAGGTATCATTTTAAGCTTTTTCTTCACACTGCTGAAAAGCAGTGGGGGCGACACTCCTCCGCCATAGCGTTAGACACTGCTCCTGAACCTATTATTTAAGGTCCTAAACGTTTCAGCCTGGAATTTAAATAAGTAGAGAAAGGTATTTCAAGACTAAGTAAGAAACCTTGCGCATTTGAGGTTTTTCCCTTTGTTGTGAAGAGTGGTATACCACTATTTAAAGATAAAATTCCTCCAATTGCCATCATCGTAGACTTAATGGAAACCTACCTGGTGTCATGGCAGACCACGAGCGCAGAACTTTGGAAGATCTGATTTCAGTCATGAGACGCTCATGTAGACATGGTTCTTGATAGGAAAGATCCTTCAGTTTTCTCTCCGATGCCTGCGGCAGGGAAAGGCACACAGGTTTAACACACTACAGAACATGTAAAAATCTACAAATTAGTTGCCACGTACTACATTAACCCTCGACTGGAGGCTTTTTCTTCAGCCGTGCAAGCAGCTGTTGGAATACTTCCTTCAAGAACAGGTTCTAGATAACTAACCCAATCACTTATTGATTGGCTACTTCATAATTAAGGCTCCCTATTTTCAGTTTTTACAGATAATTACAGATAGAAAACAAAGTATTTCCTGTCTGTATTTTTTTCTTTTACAAGCGGAAGAATGCAGAAAAGTGTGCTTCTTGTGGGTGACCCTCCATGGTGTTTTTCGTGACTCCTAGGATGACAGCTGAGCAGATAGGCAGCATGGGAAGTTACAAATAAGTGGAGGTTTCCCTAAATGCAGGTGTATGGTAACATTTGTATTATAATGCTCATATTTACCTGAAGGTGTAATGATTTGCTATAGTTGGCTGGTTAATTTGCTAAAACGTGACAGGCAGAAAAGTATGAGTGCATGTTTATCAGTTAAATAAATATGGGAATATACAATTTCATGACTCCATATATTCGCAAAACACAAAATAAATATGGATAAATACCAATAAGATGGGCAATAAATAAATATGGATGAATACAGACTGAAATGTAAAAATAAAATAAAAAAAAACACGAGACCTATTCATAATCCTTTAGCTTCTCTAGCACCAAGAAATCAATGGTGTTCACGTGCTTAATCAAGTTCAAATAGCATAGCATCCCCATTGCCATCCAGGCTTCTGGCCAGCATATTTGCAGTACTGTCCTTTTGAGAATATTTATTATCTGGTCAAAGGAGTTGATTGGAAAAACAAAAGCCTATCCCACCATTTCCATAATGCAATGGTTTATTAATGAAATCTCAGGTCGTCACACTTTGTATCCCCGTGACAAAATATCCTTGTTATCGCTTACAGTCTAGATTGGAACCCAGTGACATAATAAGCTTTGACAAAGCCAGTAGCTAGGTCTATTTGTTAAGTGGAATGGGCAAACTTGAGAATGAGTAAACACTGGGCTGTATGTGTTAGACGGGACCTGGAGGGTCGGCCGAGGACAAGGGGAGAGGTCTCCGGGGAGAGCCGTCTCCAGCGATCATACAGACAAGTAACTTCCCCCCCACAGATGGACACCACACAAAGATAAGATTTAACGTTCTTTATAAGCAATCTTGAGGTACGGTAGAATGGTACAAGGAGGTCTGGACTCAGGGGTCTCCTCGATTCTAGTCTCTTGGATGGGAAAGGGGGTAGCGGGACAGTCTTATTACCAATCTGGTAGTTGCGATGAGATGATGGGTAGCTCACAATCCTCGAGCTCGGCGTTCTTGAAGGACGGGCCGCGGCAGCGCCAGCAGGTCCCGACGAAGATGGTAGTTACAACGGGCCGCGGCAGCGCCAGCAGGTCCCGACGAGGATGAAGGTTGCAGAGGGCCGCGGCAGCGCCAGCCGCAGGACGGCAGTTCACAAGGTAGGGCTGCGGCAGCGCCAGCAGTCCGTCAAGGATGAGTTCTTCTCGGTGTCTCGACTCCAGGATACAACTGCCTTCCTGCTCTGGAGCTGCCCCAGTTATAGGTCTGGCGGCCTTTGATGTCCGGACCCTCGCACTTGGAGGTCGGAAGGTCCGGGATGAGGGAGTCCAGACACCCAGCAGGGGGGTGGAGCCAGCGCCCGGGGAGGCTGGGGGCGATCGGCACCTGGCGGGGGAGAGCCATCGACACTTCTTTCTCCCATTGACCTGCCAAGTGGTCCGTTCACCTCCTGGGTGGATGGTGGTGCCGGGATGTCGGGGCCTGGCCAGGCCCAGGGTTGGGGTCGAGCTGAGGCCATGCGGCCTTGTGGTGCAGTGTCCAAGATGGCGGCCGGGCTGGGAAATGGTGCTGACGGTGGCCCGGGCCCGTGATATAGAGATGTCCGGGGGTAGGAGTCCCGTAGGGGGCGGAGTGTGGGTGGCTTCTGTGGGTAGCACCTGGAGAGCCGGTGTCCGGGCTCTGTCATGCGGGGAGGGAGCGAGCCCTTCATGTGGCCTGTCCAACATGCGTCCCCCCCCAGCTGAAGGCGGGGAGAGTCACCCATCTTCTTGGGGACTCTCCTCGTCGAGGCGGAAAAAGCGGGACAGGCCATCCGCGTTGGCGTGATCCTGGCCAGGGCGGTGCTCCACAGTGAAGTCCATCCCCTGCAGGGAGATGGACCATCGCAAGAGTTTGGGATTTTCCCCCCGCATCTGCATTAGCCATTGCAGGGGGCGATGATCTGTTTGCACCCGAAAGTGGGTACCGAAGAGGTAGGGCCGGAGCTTCTTGAGGGGCCCATACCACTGCGAAGGCCTCCCTCTCGATGGTGCTCCAGCGCTGTTCTCGGGCCAACAGACGTCTGCTGATGAAGGCCACTGGTTGGTCGACTCACTCGGGGTTCAGCTGGTAGAGGACGGCCCCAATGCCATGGTCGGAGGCATCAGTCTGGACGATGAACTCCCGGCTGTAGTCGGGAGCCTGGAGTACCGGGGCGGTGCACATGGCGACCTTCAACTTCTCAAAGGCCGCTTGACAGTCGGGAGTCCAGTCGACTCTTTTTGGCTGGTTCTTAGATGTAAGTGCCGTGAGGGGCCCCACAATGCTGCCATAGTCCTTCACAAACCGCCTGTAGTATCCGGTGAGCCCCAGGAAGGCCCGGACCTCGGTTTGCGTTACGGGGGGCTGCCAGGACTGGATGGCAGCGATCTTGAGTTGGAGGGGGGCCACCAGACCGCTCCCCACTTGGTGTCCGAGGTAGGTCACGGACCCCTGGCCAATCTGGCATTTGCTGGCCTTGATTGTGAGGCCGGCCTGTTGGAGGGCCTGCAGGACCTCGGAGGTGGCGGAGGTGGTCTGACCAGTGGCGGCTGTAAACCGCGATATCGTCCAGGTAGGCGGCGCTGAACTCTTCGAGGCCCGCCAATACCTGGTTCACCAGGCGTTGAAAGGTTGCTGGAGCGTTTTTCATGCCGAATGGCATCACTTTGAAATGGTAGTGACCATCCGGGGTGGAGAAAGCGGACCGTTCTTTCGCCCTGGGGGTGAGGCCGATCTGCCAGTAGCCCGCTGTCAGGTCGAAGATGCTGAGGTAGCGGGCAGCCCCCATGCGGTCGATCAGTTCATCGGCTCGGGGAATGGGGTGAGCGTCGGTCCGGGTGACAGCGTTCAGACCCCGATAGTCAACGCAGAATCGGAGCTCAGGGGTGGTGCCGGGGGCAGCAGCTTGGGGACCAGCACGACTGGGCTGGCCCAGGGGCTGTCCGAGGGTTCGATGACTAAGAGTGTGAGCATTTTTTACACTTCTTCTTGGATGCAGGCACGTACCCGATCTGGCACGCGGTACGCCCGATGTCTGATGGGGGGGACTGTCCCCAGTGTCCACGTCGTGCAAGCACCAGGGGGGTGACCCCTGGGGTGAGGGAAAATAGGGCTGCGAACTGCAGCAGGAGAGCCCGACAGTCTTGGCGCTGCTCCGAGGTCAGGGCATCTGACAGTCGGACCCCGTCTACTGAACCATCTTTCTCACGGGTTCTCAGTAGGTCAGGGAGAGGCTCGGAGTCTTCTTCCGCTCCACTGTCTGTAGCCATCAGTAGGCTGAGCTCCGAGCGCACAAAGTGGGGTTTGAGTCTGTTGGCGTGGAGGACCCGGAGGGGGTTCCGGGGAGATTCCATGTCGATGAGATAGGTGACGGGGCTCTTGCGCTCGATCACTTTGAAGGGCCCCGTCCACTTATCCTGTAGGGCACAGGGTTCGGTGGGGGACATCACCCATACTTGCTGGCCAGGTACGAACTCTATGGAGGAGGCGTTCTGATCGTACCATTTCTTCATGTCCTCCTGACTGGCTTCAAGATTGGCTTTGGCGATTTCTCGGAACCGCCTGGTTTGATTGCGGAGGGTCAGGAGGTACTTGTAGACGTCTGGAGGGGTTTTCAGGGGGGCCATCTCCCAACCTTCCTTGACTAGGCTGAGGGGCCCTCGAACAGGGTGTCCGTACAGGAGTTCGAAGGGGCTGAAGCCGAGGGACTTCTGAGGGACTTCTCGGTAGGCGAAGAGGAGGCACGGGAGGAGCACATCCCACTGGCGGCGGAGGGGCTCTTCCAACCCCATAATCATTCCCTTGAGTGTGCGGTTGAACCGCTCAACCAGTCCGTTTCCTTGCGGGTGATAGGGGGTTGTGAATCGGTAGGTGACCCCGCACTGCTGCCAGAGGGATTTCATGTATTTCGAAATAAAGTTCGTGCCTCTGTCGCTGACGACTTCCCGGGGGAAGCCCACCCGGGAGAAGATTCCCATTAAGGCTCGGCCGACCACCGATGCTGTTACAGTTCGAAGGGGGATGGCCTCGGGATAGCGGGTGGCGTGGTCCACCAGTACCAGGATGAATCGATGCCCTTGTGCTGTTCGGGGGTCCAGGGGCCCCACAATGTCTATTCCCACCTTTTCGAACGGGGTGGTAACCACCGGGAAGGGCTGCAGGGGTGCCTTGAGTTTGCGGCCGCTCTTCCCGCTGGCCTGACAAGTGGGACAGGACCGGCAGTGGTTGAGCACGTCATTTCTCATTTTGGGCCAGTAAAAGTAGGTCACCAGGCGGTTGTAGGTTTTGTCCTGACCCAAGTGTCCGGCCAGGGGGACGTTGTGGGCTAAGTTCAACAGGAAGTCTCTAAAACGGAGGGGCACCACCAACACTCGACTGGCCCCCAACTCGGCGATTCTTTGTTCGCTGTACAATAGATCATTGTCCCAATAGATCCAGTGGGCCCCGGCGGTATCTCCCGCGCTCTGGGCGAGTGCTTGTTGACGTAGTCCCTCGAGGGAGGGACATGTCTTTTGCTCTTGACGGAATTGTTCCTGGGTGGGTCCCCCTTCTTGACGCCACTGAGCCAGGTCGGGGAGATCCTGGGGCTGAGCGAGTTCTTCTTGGGTTTGTTCCGGAGGGTCGGCGGGGTCGGCGTCCCCCACTGGAGCGATCGGGGGAGGAGGTGCTGGCCATTCGGGTTCTTCTGGTCGGGGGATGGAGCGGGCCGCCATGGACCGGGTGGTTACGCACGCCCAGTCCGGGAGGCCCAACATCCCCAGGTGCTCTCTTCTTTCTACGGCGGCCCACGGGGAACTCTCGAGATTGTTCCCCAGGAGACAGTCCACGGGGGCATCATCGCGGACCATCACCTTCAGCATGCCGTATACTCCTCCCCACTCGAAGGGGACGCAGGCCATCCGACACATGCTCTCCGAATTGTCGGCTGAACGGACGGGGCAGAGAACGTTCGGTATTATTTGTTCTGGGGTCACCAGGTGACAGCGGACGGCCGTCACACTGGCCCCCGTGTCACGTAGGGCTTCGGCCTTGCACCCATTTATGTTCACCCACTGACTGTATTTTCTGGTGTTGGCGGGTAGGGGAGCCCGCGGGATCATGTCTCTTCCCCCCAGGCACGCCAGGACCATGGCGGCCGGTTCCCACTCTTGTTGCTCTTGTTCGTATTCTTCCTGCTCTTCGGAGACTTGCTCTTCTCCTAGGGCGGCGGCAGCTACCTGGCGGGGCCTCGGAGTCTGGTTCTGTGGGCAGTTCGGGTCATTGGCGTAGTGACCGACTCGCTGGCACCGATGACACGTGACATTGGCTCTGAACCCCAGGCGCATCAGGGGGTTGACCCGGCCGGCCGGGGGCGGGGTGCTGGTAGCGGGAGCGGCCGGGACGGTGTCTTTCCCCCGGCCCTGGCCTCCTCCTCCTCCTCCTCCTCGGGGACGGTGATGGCCTTGGTTGTTCCTGTTCTGCTCGTTCGGGCCACCCCGGCCCACTCGGGTGCTTTCCCATCGGTCAGCCTCGGCGGCGAGCTGCCGTGGATCAGTCAATTTACTGTCGAGGAGGTGCTGCCTGAGCTCGACAAAGCAGTTGTTGGAGAGGTGCTCCCACACAACGAAGTTAAAAAGCTGCTCGTAGGTCGTTACGTTGCTCCCCTTGATCCATCCCTCAAGGGCTCGGCTGAAATAGTTCACATATTCCACCCAAGTTGTACCCGGGATTCGGGTGCAGTCGCGGAACCTCTGGCGGTACATTTCGGGTGTCAGTCCATATCGAGTGAGGAGGGCGGCCTTCATGTGATCATAGGACGTCATTTGATGATCCGGGAGCTGTAACAGGGCATCACGGCCTTCATTGACGAACCTCCCCCATAGACCGGCTCCCCAGTCACTTCGATCGATCCGGTGAGAGGACATGGCGATCTCATAGGCCTTGAACCACTGCTGTATGTCGTCGTTTCGGTAGTACTCTCGGACGACATCTTTGGGAATGTGGACCTTTGGTTCTGAAGTTCCTGGGGTGCGTGGTTGCTCGGGCACCCCCAGGTCCTTGCCTTGCTTACGTAGTTCTATTTCTGCTAGTTTGCGCTCGTGTTCATATGCCAGTCTTTTTTCTTCAAGCTCTTTTTGTCTTTGTTTTTCCTCCCGCTCTTCTCGGAGCCGTAAGTGTTCTAGGTTCAATTTTTGTTCCGCTTGTTTTAGTTCTCCATCCATTTTGAGCCGTGCCAACTCTAATTCATGCAGTCTGTTTTTTTCTCGCTCTTGGATCTCTTCCCGGGAGAGACCCGTTCTCCTTTCTTCGGGAGGAGCGGGGCTAGTCTCTGGTGCTTCGATGCGTTGGTCCCGGGGATCAGCGGTGTTTGCCTCTGCCCATGATTCTAGGGCGTGTTTAAAGTCATCTTTTGTGCTCAGACCGGTGGTAGCAATACCCAGTTCCATACAAAATTGTTTTAATTCTCGATGGTTGTACTCCTCCAGCTTGTCCATTTGGAATTTCTCCGTAGACCCGCTTTCTTGGGCCGGCATTGTGGTTTAGTCGTGGGGTGAGTTGCTTTCTGTACGATTACGCGTTGGTTCGGATCGCGCCGCTGGCCACCAATGTTAGACGGGACCTGGAGGGTCGGCCGAGGACAAGGGGAGAGGTCTCCGGGGAGAGCCGTCTCCAGCGATCGTACAGACAAGTAACTTCCCCCCCCACAGATGGACACCACACAAAGATAAGATTTAACGTTCTTTATAAGCAATCTTGAGGTACAGTAGAATGGTACAAGGAGGTCTGGACTCAGGGGTCCCCTCGATTCTAGTCTCTTGGATGGGAAAGGGGGTAGCAGGACAGTCTTATTACCAATCTGGTAGTTGCGATGAGATGATGGGTAGCTCACAATCCTCGAGCTCGGCGTTCTTGAAGGACGGGCCGCGGCAGCAGGTCCCGACGAAGATGGTAGTTACAACGGGCCGCGGCAGCGCCAGCAGGTCCCGACGAGGATGAAGGTTGCAGAGGGCCGCGGCAGCGCCAGCGGCAGGACGGCAGTTCACAAGGTAGGGCTGCGGCAGCGTCAGCAGTCCGTCAAGGATGAGTTCTTCTCGGTGTCTCTCGACTCCAGGATACAACTGCCTTCCTGCTCTGGAGCTGCCCCAGTTATAGGTCTGACGGCCTTTGATGTCCGGACCCTCGCACTTGGAGGTCGGGAGGTCCGGGATGACGGAGTCCAGACACCCAGCAGGGGGGTGGAGCCAGCGCCCGGGGAGGCTGGGGGCGATCGGCACCTGGCGGGGGAGAGCCATCGACACTTCTTTCTCCCATTGACCTGCCAAGTGGTCCGTTCACCTCCTGGGTGGATGGTGATGTCGGGGCCTGGCCAGGCCCAGGGTTGGGGTCGAGCTGAGGCCATGCGGCCTCGTGGTGCAGTGTCCAAGATGGAGGCCGGGCTGGGCAATGGTGCTGACGGTGGCCCGGGCCCGTGATATAGAGATGTCTGGGGTTAGGAGTCCCGTAGGGGACGGAGTGTTGGTGGCTTCTGTGGGTAGCACCTGGAGAGACGGTGTCCGGGCTCTGTCATGCGGGGAGGGAGCGAGCCCTTCATGTGGCCTGTCCAACAGTATGCGTGGGCTACTTTCCCTAATTCCAAACACCAATTATCTGCAGGTAACTCTCCCATAATGCACAGCATAAATCTTGGTTCACAATAGGCACAGTCATAGGTAACCTTCCACGATCTTGTTCACACTTGATCTTGCAACATCGGTCCTTGGTTCTCAGGCCTGCTCCCGCGTGACTCAGTCTCCACCTCTATCACATTCAAGCAGAGTAACTAACCTGCTCTCCTTTCCTAGCTCATAAACAAAGACTTTACTTTTCCCTAACGAAATAACTTTTCCACCAGCAACGCAAATGTGGGAAAGAACAAATCTTACAGTGCACATGAAATTCAGAAAATTAAATTTGAAGGCAAGAGTTTTCAGGGACTTGCATTTCAGGCCTATGTTTTGAGCCAACATAAGAACACATAGCTTCAAGCACTATAGATGGACATAACTATTGCATTTAAAAGAATAGGTCTACAAATTATAGAAATAACATTGTTAAACACATTTAGTATATGCGCACTGTCAATTGCGCAACATGAGTTAATGTTGACGTTTTCTGCTAGTTATACATTTTTTAAGTTCATTTTTCTTTGCTACTTTGTCAGAAATCTAAACACACCACTTAATTTCATTAACATTTCTAAAACGACACATTTACTAATACAAAGTCATATGCAGGTGAGCTTCTACACGTGATTATGATGCAACTCTACAAATAAATGATTCCCGCTGCATCACTGAGAATTACTATCATTATGTCAGTATAACAGTAGTGAGCACCATTATGTCATTGATGCCAATAGCATGACAGCGTCCAACCTTTACACCATGGCCATTACTGTGCTAGTGGTGGGCATGAGAACGCCAATGATGGCCCCATTTCCTAAAGAAATGCGTTAATACAAATATTTTCACCAGAGAATACGCATTGCTAACACTCTTCCTCCTTAAAAATGAAATTGGTTTTAAATTCATGGCATTTCCATGCAAAGCAGAGATCCTAACTTTAATATTTTTATAAGTGCCTCAGAAATCCCTGTTAAATCCCCAAAATAACAAAAAGAAATCACCACGCCAAAACATAAATTATAATATGAACTACAAAAAAACCAAAAACACAAAATCACCATTGAACACTTGTTGCCGCCCCCCCCACCCTCCCCCCAAATAAAAACTTGTTTTGTTCTGGCCTTCTGCTGTATTGATGAGCTTAGTCATTCTTAGTGTATTGTTGGTCTCTTG
Source organism: Lissotriton vulgaris (assembly GCF_964263255.1). NCBI lineage: Eukaryota > Metazoa > Chordata > Amphibia > Caudata > Salamandridae > Lissotriton > Lissotriton vulgaris. The sequence goes on along the minus strand of NC_141695.1, from coordinate 1,597,818,687 downwards.
TATTAGTTTTTTTTGTGTGTTTATAGTAGTGTGCTGTGGTGTTTTACAAATAGGTCTTGTGTGTTATCATGTGCTGTGTTTAATATTTCTGGTGTTTCTCATTTGGCTCAGTATTGTGTTGGTACTGTGAAGTGTTCTGTGTGTGTTGTCAGTGTTCAATTTTTGTGTTTTTTCCTGTGCAAAGATTGCAGTTTTGCTATGCATGGTGGGTACTACTGTGCTTTGTGTAGTTGTGTTGCATTGCTCTGTTGAGTAGCAATTTTTATGTGTGCTGTTACTGTGGTTTGGTGCATTTTATTGTCTTGTTGCTTGTTTAAGCGATCTACTGTTTGTGTTGTACTAGTGTTCTGTTAATGCGTTTGTTATGTTGCAGTATTTCACATTTTTAGTTGCATTACTGGTTTTGCATGTGGTTTTATTTTATTTTGAATATGATATTGTAGGTGTGGTTGCACTGTGTGATGGTGTTCAATCAATCAATCAAATCATTTATATAGCGCACTACTCACCCGGAGGGTCTCAAGGCGCTGGGGGAGGGGGGGTCCGCTACTGCTCGAACAGCCAGGTCTTGAGCTGTTTCCTGAAGGCGAGGTGGTCCTGGGTCAGGCGAAGGTGGGTCGGGAGGGATTTCCAAGTCTTGGCGGCCAGGTAGGAGAAGGACCTTCCTCCAGTGGTGGCTCTTCGGATCCGGGGGACGGCGGCGAGGGCGAGGCTGGACGATCGAAGCTGGCGTGTGGGCGCATAGAAGTTGAGGCGGCTGTTGAGGTATGCTGGTCCTTGGTTGTGCAGGGCTTTGTGTGCGTGGGTGAGGAGACGGAAGGTGACTCTTGTTGATCGTGAGCCAGTGCAGATCTCTCAGGTGTCCGGAGATGTGGCTGCGGCGGGGGATGTCCAGGATGAGTCGTGCTGAGGCGTTCTGGATCCGCTGGAGTCTCTTCTGGAGTTTGGTGGTGGATCCGGCGTAGAGGGAGTTGCCGTAGTCCAGACGGCTGGTGACGAGGGCCTGGGTGACCGTCTTCCTGGTCTCGGTGGGGATCCACCGGAAGATCCTACGTGTTTTGCTTTACTTCAACTGAAGTCGGTCTGTGCTCTGGTGCTTAAAATGTTGTTTTAAGGATGGTGGAGAAATGGCAGGGATTTGCTGCTAGGAATTGGTAATGCTGTGTTTAAGGATGGCATTATTGAGGTAGAGGGTCAGGTTTTAATGGGAGTTGCGAATGCCATTTTTGTCAATGACTAGATGCGGTGTAATGGCAAGTTAGGAAAGTAGTGGCAGTGTTTCGCAGCATTGAGATTGTGGGTGGTACGGTCTATGTTTTGATAGGGGGTAATACAGTGATGACAACGGAGTGTGGTAATAAGTGTCATGGAGGGGAATGGCAACTGCATGCCTATGTGGAGAATTTGTGGTTCCCAGGAGTGTGGTAGATGTGGTGTAGTGGGGTAGTAATACCAACATTCTTGGTAGTTTGGTTGTGTGCAGTAGCATTGAAGTGCTGTGTGGGCAGAGTAACTTATTTCTATGTGGGGTGCCGTGAGTGTGTAATGTATTTGCTTGGGTTTGGTAGACTGATTGATGGTGGCTGGAAGAGAGGTACCATCAGTTGCCAATGTAACATCGGAAGGATAGCACAGAAGTGCAGCATGGCAGCAGCAAGGCACAGAAAGGGTGGTAGTTGGTGGTCATGGAGTGTTGAGGTGCTGTGTGGTTCTATGGGTTAGAGTAGACTGGGCCCTGTAATGGAGGATATGAAATGGACAATGGTGATTTACTAGTTGTGTGGTAAGGGGAGGTGACACTGGGTGGTAATGCAGTGCTTTTCTGGTAATGTTATGGTGGACTGGCAATCCCACTGTGTGATGATTCATTGTATTTGAGATCTAAAATAGTTCATGCCTCATCCTTTGTGATGGGAGCACTCCAGGTGAAATGATTTTCTTAACAGCCAATAGACTGTCTTAGAGAAATCTACATAAACCTCCTTTCAAGAGAAAACATCAGCAGCTCTGGTACACAGTTAAGCAATCTACAATCTGGTCTAAATATCATAGCACTCATTTTCATGGACATGCAGGCGGATCTCATTTTGAAAGAAGAATCACTTAATATACCCGCAGCTTTTGATGAAGATGCGTCCTGGTAACAAAACCTAATCTCCAAGATGATTAAAGCAGCGCTGACCCATTTCATATGGGAATCCGTACAAAAAAGATGATAACTTTCATTAATGAGCAATGCTCGTACTTTCATTAAAATCCTAGTCAGAGAGGCAATTAGGACACCATTAAGTAAGGAGTGAAAACGGCAGATTTTTTGATTGAAGAACGGTACTTCGACGAAACATTGGAATGACCAAAAAATAAATAAATTGCGAACTGGAAGAAAACATTACATTGAAAAAAATTTACAGGCTGGGAAAGGTGTGGGCCATGGAACACCATCAATTATACGAAATAAGTAGGGTGTTACTGGATTAGGAGAATTTAAACAGCAACTTCAGCAGTCACACTCTCATCCACAAAGTCTAAATCTTTCATGAAAAATGGACCTCAGTGTCGAAGAAAATGTGCCTGACATTAGAAAATGTGTTTAACTTTGTCATAATCAGAGAAAGCCATAGAAAAAGGTTTCTTAAATGTGAGAAATGGAAAGTGCAGCTTTAAACCATAGGAGAAGGTGCTTTCTTGAAAGTGGAACTTGCAGCTTAAACAAAGTAGTAGGACCTCACACCTAATGTGCAAATGCCTTTTAGAACCTGTTGGCTTAATCACGTGACAGCAAAATTGTTAATAACTTTAAAATGTGCTGCTCTAAGAGAAATGTATTTTTTTTTTTGCTTACTCACAACATAGGATTTCCTTATTTCTCCAAGCAAAGTGCTTTGGTATATTTTGATTTATAATGAATAGAGCATTAGTAATGTTAAGCTTTAAGATCTTGTTTTGCATGGTCTAAATTCGGACTTTACGGATACAAAGGTTCCATTGCCTTAGACTAGCCTGCAAAGGTTCAAGAGAACATTTCCTCGTGTACCTGGTGCAAAACATTTAGAAACTTTTAGATAACTGCTCACCAGCGTGAAGGCTTACCGTGGGAAATGAAAGGAGAAACAGACCATCAAAAGACCTGTTTCTTTTGGATAACAATGACGACACGCTGAATGTTGCAATAAGGTGTTCAAGAGAGAATTAATGCCATCTTACCCTCTATGCTTACACATAGTTTTTCCTTTTTTCTTGCCCGTGCTACTGCTAACATTAATAGGACACTTTTGTGGGGAGACTTTCTCCTCATGTTGATCATAGCTAATGCGGTTATAAAAAAAATTGATTTGTTAACAGCTGTTACTGCAACTTGTTGAGAAACTCAGTTTTCTGGAACTGCTATTTATGGGGAGTTTATTCTTTAAACTAACTAGAAGCTCCATAATCTTGCTCTTTTCCGAAATAACTTCATGGGTTCTTATTTAGATTAAGACTCTTACATTAAGATAGGAACTATTTCCTTTATGGACATCCAGTCTGTTTGAAGCAGACTAACAAAACTTTGTCATTTTTATTCAGTTGTCAAATTACTGAAATATCAAAGACCATTACTAATCTCTTAATGAGAAATAAAACTTTAAAACTATTCCAAACTTCTCATTGACTGAACATCAAGATAATGAAAGTAGATTTTTATTTGAAATGCATTGGATTACAAATTTATTCTAAAAACTATCATAAATATCTATTGGCCTGGAGACGAAGTCACCCCAAAATAGGACGCTGCTGTTGTAAGTAATTTGGGTTTGCACCGTTCATTAATTTGCCTCCAAAGTTTAGTCTTTAAAACCACTAACCAGGCAAATCTGTGGAGTTGAGCTGATGGTATGCTGGGATGTGCACTACACTAGAAAAACATACAGAAGTTCCTTGCTATGGTAAAGAAATCAAAAAGGCATCTGAACTGTCCAACTTCCACTGCCCTGGATGTCTCAATTCAGAGAATGCCGCTAGCTTTCCGAGCACCGAGAGAACTATGCCTTCAACGGCAAACCACTAATGTGGGGTTCACGCACCCCATATCAGAGTGGTAGAAGAGGTTGTGATAAAAGCCCTTTAAGTCCTCAAAAAAGTAACAGTTACGTGTTGAAAGAAATGGTATAGTAAGTGGAAAAGTAAATGGAAAATCACACATAGGAAGGCGAAAAAAAGTTAAGGGGGAGCAGTTGCTAGCCCGGCCACCCGAAAAATAGTGCATCTTCCTTTCTTGTGTCACAGAATGCTTGGTCATATGTTCCTTGCTGGTTTCTGTGAAAGCAGCAGATTCACACGGACGGACATGTCCGTTCCTTAAAGGGCACAAGTAAATGTAAATGTAAATGTAAGGTCCATTTATACCGCGCTAGCAATCGCTCCAGGGAGCATCTCGGCGCCATTAAAGGGTCAACCAGGTGAAAAAAGTTGCCTTACTGCTTAAGGAGACTGAGACCGGAATCATACTAGTGCTCTGGCCATTGAGTCTGGAAGGTTGTAAATCCAGGTTTTCAGTTGTTTACAGAAATCAGATTCCTTGTCCAGGGCTCTTAATGGGGTGGGGAGCGCATTCCATGCTTTGGCACCCAATACCGCTAAGGATTTACCCCCGCGGGTCTTGAGTCTGAAACCTGGAATGGTCAAGAGATTAGCATTTGAAGACCGTAGTGTGCGGTTTGGACAGTATTTGACAAATTTTTTTCTCAGGTACATTGGGCCTGAATTATGCACCGCGCGAAAGGTGATTGTCAATACTTTGTGGAGGACCCTTTTGGTTATAGGCAGCCAATGTAGTACATTGAGGGCTTTAGTTGCTGAAGATTTTCTTGGCCATTTCAGAACAAGCCTTGCCGCCGCATGCTGTACCATCTGGAGTTTATGGGTAACCACATTATTGGTACCAGCATACAGGCTGTTGCAGTAGTCAATGCGGGATGTGACTAACGCAATCGTGACAGTTTTCCTAGCTTCGAGGGGCAGCAGGTCAAAGAACTTTGAGCATTTTTATTACCCCGAAGCAGGTGCCTGCCACTTTTGCCGCCTGATGTTTGAAAGATAAGTCGGCGTCAAACTGTACCCCAAGGTTACGAGCCGAGGAGGTAGTGTGAGGTGGTATTTCAGCATTCTCGGGCCACCACAGTCTGGGGATGAATTCGTTATTTGGGCCTATGGGCATGATCTCAGTCTTGCCTGTGTTACATTTTAAGTGTTTTTTCCGCATCCACTCAAAGGTGGCCGTCAAGCAACACTTAAGTTTTTCTTCCCAGACCTGGTTTTCTTTGTCCAGGATCAGTTGAGTATCGTCGGCATATGCTATTACATCTATGCCGTAGGACGATATCAGCTGTATCAGGGGTGCAGTATAGACATTAAACAATGTCGGGCTCCGACTAGAACCTTGAGGTACTCCCGTTGCCAGTGGCTTCTCACTGGAACGATAATCCCCCAAGGTCACCACTTGTCGCCTGTCACTAAGAAAGTTTTTTATCCACTCTAAGGCAATACCTTTGATGCCAGATGTTATTAGCCGGTCTATTAAGATAGCATGTGAGACCGTGTCGAAGGCCGCCGACAGATCTAATAGTATCAGGACGGCCTTCTTGCCTTGGTCTAAAGCTGAGCGGATGGTTTCAGTGGTGAACAGGAGAGCCGATTCGGTGGAATGCTGAGTCCTAAAGCCAGCTTGATTAGGGTGCCATGCCTCATTCTCTTCCAAGAAGTGTGTCAGCTGTTTGTTCACTGTGGACTCAGTGATTTTGCACAATGCTGGGAGTAGTGAAATCGGACGTAGATTAGATAATGTGGTGGGGTCGGGGAGTTGTTTTTTTTGTAGGGGTTTTACAGCTGCCAATTTCCACTCAGGGGGGACGTGAGCAGTGGACAGAGAGTTGTTGACGATAGTGTTTATGTCCGAGTTAACAATATCAGCAATAAGATGAAGGAGTCCTATAGGGCATGGGTCGAACGGTGATCCTGACTTAGTAGCTAGGATAGCCCGTTTTGACTCCTCCAGGCTGATTGTACGGAAAGGCGTAAGCTGAGGGACTTCCTGCCTAATATTTTCGTCCTCATGAATGTGTTCGAGGGTGGGAACCTCAAAGTCCTTCGTCAGACCCTTAACCTTTCCCTCAAAGAAGTCTGCGATGGAATCACAAAGTGATTGTGAGGGAGGGATGTCCTGCAAGAGACATTTAGGTTTACTGAAGTCTTTAACGATATTAAAGATTGTTTTCTGTTTACTATTAGCTGTTGCTATAGCTGATGTATAGTACTTTGTTTTGGCTTGTTTGATTAGTGCGTGGTATGCTTTCTTGGTCTTTTTATATTTACAGCGTTCTGTGCTTAGGTAATTTTTCCGCCAGCTACGTTCGGCCCGTCTAAGTTCCCCCTGTTTATTTTTGAGCTCTAGATCAAACCAGGGGGCGGATCTCTTTTTATTTCCGGGTTTACGCTTGCGTCTACCCTGTCCAGTCATGTTTTTTAGTTCCGTCATCCATTCCCTAAAGGTGTTTAAATTTGGGGGTCCTATTGACTTAGGTTTGCACTCTGTGGCTATAGATATTAATTCGGGGTGCTTCATGGTGGCTTTCCAGTCCTCTTGTGTGGGCTGATTATTTTTACCAATATACTTATTGTTGGCATTTGATTCTGGTATGATTGAGAAAGATATCAGTACGTGGTCAGTCCATGTTTGGGGTTTCAGCAGACCTATTGATAAGGTATCTGAGTTGGTGGCAATACAATCGATCGTGTTTCAAGTACCTGCAGTTTGCCCATTCGACCTCTGTGAATCCTTTGCCCAAATACCAAGAAGAAATGCAATATAATTAAGTTGGAAAAATAGGTAGGATAACCAATTAAACACATTTATGTTTTTGCAAGACACAAACTAATTGAGAAACTGTTTACCCTCTTAATGCTGCATTTCAAATGTGGTGATAGTCTAAATTGCTAGACAACACTTGGCCACATGCCTAGAACATTTGCAACTATACATGATGCAGAGGTAAGAAAGGTGGCACACAACCATGATATTTAAATGACCAGTGTTTGTGTTTAACTGGTGTTGTGACTGCAAGTTTGATAGTGGATAGTGAAGAGGGAATGAGTCAGTGGTGGTATGAGATGACAAGGTAGCCTTTTTGTCAGGTCTTGCCACCGCTACGGACATTTCGGTCTGTAAAGTGTCTGCTTTACAGTGGTAGTACCTCAAGAGTAAAGCAGTCAATAGGCTGTCACTTTCCCAGATGTGTAGCAATTAGGCACTTTGATATACTGAATCAACTAATTATACAAGCGCAAGGGTAACATACCGGTCTCAGAGTTGGACGAGATGTAATCCAATCCAGAAAAGACTGCTCGAAACCACTTCTGCTTGAGACAGTGAGCTGAAAAGTATAAAAGAAGAGTTACCTTAATAATAAAAAGGCAGGACTGACATTTCAGTGTGTTCAAACTAGGATTTCTGGTTGGCAGAGGTCTGTACCCAGGCCAGGCAGGAATCACCACTAGTCAGGGTAAGCTAGATACACACTAAAAGGTAACCTGTGCTCACACTCTGGTAGCTTGGCACAGAGCACTCAGGCATATCTAAAGAGGCAATATGTAAAGTATTTGTGCACCAACACAATGAATACACTATAAAAAAACTTCACACAGGATTAGAAAAATAGATTGTATTCTGAACAAAACCAGACCACAACAACAAAAATCCAATGTATACAAGTTAAGATGTTGACTTTTTAAAAGGATAAATGCAGTAAGGGGCTTGAAAGCAAGTAGCGCTAAAATAAAAAAGACACTTTAGGTTGCGCTGTACTCGAACAAAATCAAAGTTCAGGCCAACCATGATGGAGTGCCGGTCAGCTAGCAGACCCACGCCGGCCCCAGTGAACTAAGTACCTTTCCTGGTCGCAAAGAGCAAGATGCCTCTATGTCGAGGCCCACAGACACAGGATGCTTCTATTTTCTCCATGCAGTGAAAGTGATGTGTCAGTTCCAAAGACGTGTGCTGGAGTCAAGAGGCTTAGAGCGATGTGCAGGATTCTACCACACAGCTGAGGAGATGCGTCGATCTCACCATGTTGCAGCAGCAGAGATGCACTGTGATGCGTTGGTCTCTGGAGGAAAATTGCTGCTTTCGAGCAGAATGTATCGATTTGCCGGTTCTGCCACATGCAGACAGGAGATGCATCAAATTTGAGTTGCAAGTATCTGAACCTCTTCCACTGAATCAGGCACAGGAGCAGGGATAGAGACTGACATCAGAGTCTCAAGTAACAGGAGGCAAGCCAACAAGCCTTTGGAGATCACTTGGAGTGAAGGCAGAGTCCAGCTCCCCTAAACAGAGTCAAATATCAGCAGGCAGCAAGGCAAGAAACAGAAAAGCAGGCCTTCTGGATCAGCAGTCTGGTGTAGTCCTTTATCCAGCACAGTAGTTATTCTGGCAGAGGTGGTTACAGGTTGAGTAGTGTGTCTTGATGGGGTCAGGGACCCAGTACCTATACCCAAAAGTGGGCCTGATGTGGGGTGACTTCAAAGCAGCTCTCTGAGGTGCACATGTATCCTTTCAACCCAGTCCTGCCTACCACAGTGAGCAAGACCAATTAGGTTGCAACGCGTTGGTGGTGGTGAAATATTTGTGCCGACCCAATAACTTGAAAACCACCCCTTTTGAGAGTGTTGTGTTATTCATTTGATGGAGAATTGATTTCGGATGCAGTACACCCTTGACTTTGGCACCAGCTGGGGAAAGAGCACAGTGGTATGGACCGATTTCACATATAGCATTTGTTTCACAACACACAATCCGTATGCTCCACTGGCCAACACCCTTTATGCTCTATACTCACAATCAGTCCTGCATATATAACTCTGGTGAATGTACCATCCAGTGATTCAAGCATGTGGTTACATGGGCTTTTCAAAATCAAGTACATTTTTGGGAACATCCTTCAATGCATCCACAACAGCTTAATGGTAGCCACAATGCCTCGTAGTGAGGGCTACATGCACACCCTTCACATTGAATATATGCAATGAATCAAATTCATTTTGTTATTACCTTTAGGCAACCTTGGAAATGCAAAATAGAAAATTCTCTATTACGGTTGCAAATAGTGAAACCGAAGAGGTAAGCTTCCTAAACAAATTGCCCACAACAGTTACAATGCATCTTCTCAGACTCCTGACGTTTGGAGACAATACATGTCTATTAGAATGTATGATCCGCTTCACCTCCTAAACCTGTATGGGTCGCCAAATGGATATACTCCATCTCATAAGGGATACATTTGGGTTGAATGGTAAGTTTTGTCATCTGTGGGGTACATTGATAGGATAATGTATTTCCTTATTTGCCAATCTTCCTGTTGAATTCTGAGACAGTGCCATAATTCAACTTGGTATTTAGACAATACTGTGGAAGCATGAACTTTGTGGATTAGTTGTAGTTCTCAGTTAATTATCTGGGATTTGCATTGCCCATAGTGGAGGAAAAAGGAAGTAAAGACAAATAATCATTTTTCCCCTTGCTATAGTAATCACATTAGCATTGAAGGTACTCACTGAGTGGTGTGAATCAGTGGAGTTATTTTGTGTGTCAAAAGGTTTGAGAGTACCCATGATGTAGGATAATGACCATAAAGGACGAATGCCACTGAGTGTACAATAGTGAGGAATACCGACTATCATAAGCAGGGAGATTGCTAAAAAAAAAAAATTAAATGGGATGTTTGGGCCATTGTAAGCATGAAATTCAAGTGCCATCTTATCAGCGGTCCTTGGTTTAACTTGCATCCATGCTTTTACGTGTAGGGGAAACAGGCAATTTTAATAGACCATATTAGAACTATTATTGCTCTAGTTGCCGTTTATCAAATTAAATGAATCTTTACTGTAAAATTCCATAATACTCAAACATGTACATTAGAGTATTGTCCACAATGTCTTATTTTAGAGACTTGGCCACGGGTAGAGCAGTGTGACCTAAATCCACCTTGTGACAAGGAGAGAATATGGTCTCAGTGAGCCAATGTTGCCATTTGCATTGATATTTAAATAAAGTCTATAACACAGTGGTTAGTCCTTCCTCTCTCAGCCTAGCTCATAATGCGAACATTGGCCCATAATCACTTAGTGGTTTATAAATTATTCTAGCTTGGATAAAAACTTATTCACTTAATCAACCTAGGTTTGTTTCCAGAGAGCCTTTTGAAGAGTCACAAGGGTGCCAATCACAAATCACGCTTGGTTAAGTCATACTAAAATGTATTTTTTTTTTTTAAAAACACTACTGAACTGCATTTCGTAGGATTGCATTACATAAATAAAAAAATAACCCTATAGCAATTAAAAACTAAATGAGCAGGCTATCACGCCACTCCAAATAAAAAACAATTTAAAAAAAGAAGAAACCAATAAAATTAGGGAAGGATGCTGTAGAGCAACGAAGTAGCAGGTAGAATTAAGGGTAGCTCAATTTAGAGAAACCATGCTCCCTTTAGCTTTAAGTCAAGCACAGGGTCTGGCTCTAATCAGCAAAGCTGAGCCTCGATTTAAAAAAAAAACAAAAAACCTTGCCTCTACTGATCCTTATTCAAAGATGCAAATCATCAAGGTGACAGCAACTGAATTATTGTCAACCTCAAAAATTATTCAAAATATATTTTATTTTTCAAAAATCATTTTGTTTTTCACATGGTATCATGAATCAACAATTTAACATTACACCACAAGATACAAAAACAATTTGGCCAAACAAACACTGAATGGCTCTAGGTCGATACACCAATAATGGACAACATCAAAGACAACTTACTCATATGCAAAACATGAAACGCAGAACATATACGCTGAATAACCTTTTTTCAAGAATTTTTTACATTGGTTAATCCTTCTAGAGAAACTAAAAAAAATTAAAAAAAAAAAAAACACTGAATATTTGAACGGAAAAATATCTGCACTGTGCCAATTTATGGACATTTGTTTCATAATTCATTTAACCAGACAGAAAACATTTTATCATTGGTAACACTTGTTTTACAATCACAACAAAAAAGAGACGCATTTCGAACCCCGTGAGTTGTTGGCTGGGGGTTCTCTTCAGGACCAATCACTAGAAAACAATGAATGAAAAAGACTAAGGAACAAAACCTTCTGTGTGTGAGCTGTTGAAAGCAATACACTTAAATAGCCTTGAGCATCTAACATTGAAGTCACGACCATACAGCCAATCACACTGCTGTAAGACAACAGTCATGTGACGTCCACACAGTCACTTACACCGCATCAAGACAACCAGAAGTTTAAAAACAAACCGAAGATCACGGAACGCAATGATCTTTCACCGCGACTCAGCCCGGACGTGCAAAACAGATTCGGAGACGCCAGCTGCAAAAAAGGTAAACGCGGACGGGTCAACAGGGTTCAACTATGGAAGCTGCCTTTAGCGCGCTACAATAAGAGTCTTTTTTTCAGCTTTATAGCTTTTTACCAAATCTGCGAGTTTGTACAAATAGTCCCTAATGTGCATTGCATTTTCACTTTGGCACCGCTCATGCTTCAATATATTTGAGAAACCGTGTTAGAATCCCTATACGCAACGCACATTCAGCAACTTAGATTGAAATATCACGCAACGCACATTCAGCAACTTCGATTGAAATATCACATATTGTCTCTTGTAGGAAATTGGTCCTGCTACGAGGCTGACTAGACCCACAAATAAAAGAAATCAATGAAAGGTATGTAAAATTTGATCATGCTGCCAACGAACCATCAGATAAATGGACCCTTGTTTTTTACTAAACTCCCCCTCAGTTTCACATTGCTTTCCAGGGCACATCCTTTCCATTCAAGCCATTATGAAGCCCTACAGGCTCTTAACATTAGGTAAGTAGTGGACCAATGGAGTTAGTTTTCCCGCTGCTATGACAGGACTGTGAAACTGGTTCCTTGTACAGTTCTCTTTTTTCTGTTATGTTGTTTCAGACACCTTTGTTAGCCAGCAGTTGAGTCTATATGCGAAATCGGCTGATTTAGCCAAATAGGTAAGCTAGCCGCCCTGAAACTGTCTGCTCGAGGCTATTTAAAGTGTATTGCTTCCAACAGCTCACACAAAGAAGGATTTGTTCCTAAATCTTTTTCATTTGTCTTCTAATGATTGGTCTGGACGAGAAACCCCAGCCGACAACTCACGGGGTTTGAAACGAGTCGACCTTTTTTGTTGTGATTGTTAAACAAGTGTGACCAATGTTAAGAAGTTTTCTGCCTGGTTAAATGAATTATGAAACAAACGTCCATAAATTGGCACAGTGCAGAAATGTTTCTGTTTAAATATTCACACTGGTTTTTTTTGGGGGTTCTCTAGATGGATTAACAAATGTAAAAAAAGATTCAGTGTATATGTTCTGTGTTTCATGTTTTAGTCGTCTTTGATGTTGTCTATTATAGGTGTATTGACCTAGAGTCGGTGTTTTGTTTGGTCAAATTGTTTTTTGGTCTTGTGGTGTAATGTGAAAAATTGTAGATTCATGCTACTATGTGAAAAACATTTTTGAAAAATGAAAAATAAAATATTTTTGAATAATTTGAGGAGGTTGACAATTTGGTTGCCGTCACCTTGATGATTTGCATCTTTGAATAAGGATCAGTACAGGCAAGGTTTTTTGTTGTATTTTCTCTTTAAATGTGAGGCACTACATTTCCAATAACTCTTTATTACCCACTATACCATGAAATTAAAAGAATTGTACTATATCCAAACATCACTATAGATAGCACATGTATTTTTTAATTCACACCACTGTATCACACCATAATTTCTTTCCTCTCCCTTACGAAATATTTTGAAAATGGAATTTTTTTGATAACCTAACAGTACCATCTCTATTGAAAATGTAATTTAAACAATGTGTATATTTTCTCCACAGAAAAGTAGAGAACACAATAGGAGTAAAAATTCAAAAGTCATATTTTAGGAAAGAAATGCAGCGTTTAAAGAAAAGCTCTAGCCACAGCAAAATTTATGAAGTATATTCACCAACTGACCATTTTTTCCAAACTGTTGGAACCACTTGAAAAGATATTGGCCATATTCTCAAACTCATCCAAAAAAGAAGTTCTACATCTGGATAGGATTCTACTCTTAATTCAAGTCAACTACTGCAAACCAGTTCACAACACAGGGAACGCCATCAACGAGCTGAAGTAAAGTATCAAGAAGTTTCCCAAATGTGCTGATTTTTCCAGTGTTTATGGTCCAAATTTATTTTTCCATAGAATTCAACTACACCAGCCATTGTGGGCTCTGGTTGAAGTGTCTCTCTAAAAGCTAGGAGTTTCTGTTGCTGTGGAAGGTATCACGATGAGTATAGTTTGGAGAGGTCTTCTCTAAAACCGGTTACAAACCACACATTTCATTAATGGTGTAAGGGTAGAATGAAAATTCACCTAGCTTTGGTATTAGAAAAGTTCCAATTCTATTAAGGAAACAGGCGAGGATTACGCTTTTTTCCCTTTGCTTTATTTCAACAGCAGCCAATTAAAACCACACACTTTTTCCCCATGTACACCAAGGAAAAGACAAAAGTATAAGTCCACAAGTCCTTCCTCTCTGCTTGAAGCCTGGTCCCAATGTGGTCCTTCCTCCAAGTTCACTCTTTCTCTTTATTCACTGCTCAGAAGGAAGTTCAGCAGCAAGTCAAGTAATGTTTTCTGTTTCTCCTGCATGAATGTGTTTTATTGCATTGATTGAAGGCTTACATTGGTACATTATGCCTGTGCTGTAATCCGATTCCTTTGCGGATTCCCTTTTAGTTGTGGGACACTTTAGCGTACCTTATGCAACACTTTGCCCAACAATGTGCATTAACAGCTAGGTAAAAAAAAAAAAAAAACAGCACTGGTTTCTGGCCCTCTTTCACTGGATGCTGGCCATAAGTAATGAGTTTGCACCATCCAGTGGTCACACTTTTCTGAAGTGGATGAAATGACCAATGCCTTTATAACAAACTAATTTAAAAAATATCCCCAGCACCCAATCCCCACAGAAAATTACAATGAAGCTCATGTAAATACCGTCGCTTTCTGGAGTGTATACCGTCTGTATCTGATGTCATCCATCAAATCCTCGAATGGCGAACGGTCGTATTTCACTGGCAGGGTCTTGTACAGTCGCTCGGATGCACTATTCAATTGAATGCCATTTCGCAATTCTTTTATGACATTCATCCAGAGCCGACTCTAGAAGGAATCAGATACCCAGGTTAATTGCCCATCATTTGACTTGAGCACAGATTCAGATTTTTCTCAATACAAAGTCTTGCTTCTTATCAATTAACTTTAAAATGTTTAAACTACTGTAGGTAGGAATGGAATACATTTGCACAAAAGTCATGCTGTGACCAAGACTTCACTGGATAAAGTAAAATTCCAGGACTTACGAAAGCATGCCTACGGAGGCGCAAGTTACTTTTAGCAACTGGAGTAAAAATGTCAAATTAATTTTTCATTAACATTAAAACATCGTAAACCGTATGAGAGCTGACAAAATGGTGGTGGGGCAGAAAAACAATTTACAAAGAATACAAAATGGAGATTTGTCTGTGGGTTATAGAAGTGCCAACTTTCCACTTTCCATAAAAACACTATTGAGGAAGCAGCCGCGCCCTCCCAATTTAATAATAGAAATAAAAAAAACAATTCAAAAAGGCACACATTACAAGGGTAGTCCCTGACCGAGAAGGCAACTACATCGTATGTGGGTGTGCTCTTTGTGAAAGTCTAATTTCACTGTTTGTGATGGCATTCTGCTCTAAGGCTGAAGTAGAGAGGATACTTTGCCACTGTATACTTTAGTTTCCCACATGATGTAGTGTAAAAGAAGTATACAGTTTGGGCTGGACTGTTCCCATTGGAGCAGGGTCTAGACTGATTTGCATATGGCTAGGTCCAAACTGAGGTGGCATGGTGTGCAAAACCATGATGACTGATGTGGCCAGACTAATTACTAGTTGCCAAGATGAAATCAAGCATTCAATCCATCATTTTTTGTTGTTGCATACTTTAGCAATTCACCTTAAGTGGAGCAGGAATGCCAAGAACTGGGTCCTGCGCACGTTGCGTCACTCGAACAAATACCTCGCTAATGCACTCCAACTAGGTTGAAACCGGTCCTGGGTTGCTTGTGTTTTGGTTCAGGGAGTACCTACCTTGGCGGTTCAGATCGGAGTGTCCCCAGTAGGGCAGTGTGAAGGTTGATTCATATATGGCTAGGTCCAAACTAAGGTGGTATGGTGTGCAAAACAATGGACTTGTATGCAGCACCGCGTAATCAGCAGCAGCTAAGATTAATTCATCCATTTATTTTTATACTTCATGCTGTAGCAGGTAGAAGAAAAATGTTAATGACAGACCAATGGATGAAGAGGGCTGGCTGAAAGCCCCTACAAGCTAATATTATACATATGCAGTTTTGGTAAAATCAGAATGTTGTGGCTAATGGCAGACCTGAAAAAGGACGCAAATCCCTCTGAATCAGTTTTATGCATCAACATGGAGATGCTTTCAAGAAAAGTACCTGTAACTTAGCTGAAGCCCCCTGCGACAATGCAACTTCAATGCAAGTAACATCAGGTTGTCATTTGGCACTGACAAACTGAAGTGACAACCGTATAAGGAGTGATGGACAAACTGGATACTGGAATAAAAACACGTTCTAGAGAATTAGCACTCTAATAGAGCATACTGGTTGCAATATTGGATGCTCGCTAGACTCAAACCCCTGTAGCGATAATTTGGACCCACTGCCAACAACATCAAGCAAGCCTACCAAGGCAAGTTATTCAACAAGGTATCTAGGGTTCTCAAGAAAATCAGCTGATGCAGCACACCCATAGACCATGTAATAGGTCCTACGCACAACCAATTTTCAAGGACCAATGTCACTAAAGTAAATAATTAGTCCTTATATAATGCAGAATATCCAAAGGTTCCAAATGATGAGATTGTAGGAAGGTGGATATCTGACTATGGTTACCCCCAAACTTTTTGCCTGGTGTTTAGCTGTTTTTTGACATAGTTGGCCTGGGATCCTGCTATTCAGGGCCCCAGGCTGATTGCTCTCTCCTTAAAATGGACTCATGTACCTTAGGTGCATACACAATTGGAACTGGTTCACCTTATAGGCCCCTGTAACAGGGTACCCAGGGTATAGGTGTTTCCAAGGCCTAACAGGGGCTGCAGCATGTAATGTGCCACCCCTGGCCTGGCCTCCATATTTGACACAACTGGCTGATCACTCAGCTGGGGTAAGTTGGTGTAATCACCTCTTGCTTAGATATAGTATCCCTATATCTACCCTTAAACTGGACACATATGTTCCCATCAGCCACTCCTATGGAAGGCCTCATCAATCCTGGAGGCAGAGTGCTTGGAAATATGTGAGATGGTGCTCTAGCATGAGCCGAGCCCGTCTGCAGCTGTCGGGAACCACTCCCTAAGCTGTTCCGGGATATTGCTATACCATATACTCTTAAGTGCATTATAATCTTTGCGGTTAAATGCTATCTTTGGTTTGGCTTTATCAAAACATGTAGAGTAAGGTGTCATACGAATTGGAATACTATCCCCTCGACAGTTCTGTCGACGGGGATAGCATTCCACCCTTCTAGAGGGACACGACATGTGTGCAGCCTTAACCCCGGTTAAAGTTAACCAGAGCCTCAGCATCACAAAATGGATGCTGCCACCACAGACACGAGTCTGACCTCCTGCTGCTGGGAGTCCTTCCAGCGAGGGAGGCTTGGACAAAGGGTTTCCTGCCTTGGGAGGTGAGAGCACCACCCCAGACAGGGTTTTGTGTATTGGGTAGGACAGGGCTGAATAGATTGAGACATGCCCGGGGCACACAAGGTGTCCCCGTGCATAAGCCAGTCCAAACCGGTCCTGGGACTTTCCAGACCCAGGCCTGGCGAGGAGCTGGACAAAGGAAAGGGGGTGTAACCGCCACCCTTCCTGGTTCCTCCCAGAGGAGGGACCTAGTAGGTTATCCACCCCTCAGATTGGGAATAAGAGTGGGAGCAGTGCCATGGCACAGCAGATCATCCTGAATCAACTTTAAACAAAGAAGAAGACTGGACTTCGACATTCTGCTGCTCAGAAGACTGAAGAGAATCTCCCTTGTGGCCTAGGAGTGGCCACCCTGTGAATACAGGCACCAACCAGCAACTCGACGTCTGCTTTGCTGCCGCCTCCCACCGGAGCCCGAGCCCAGAGCCAAACAAGAACCAGACTCCCAGACCTCTCAGAGCCCGATCCACAGTCCCTGCAAAGAAGGGACCCGTGGAGGCACCGAGTGACGTGGGACCGGCCATCTTGGAAGACACTCGAAAAGCTGACTGCGCAGCATCTGAGGCATCCTCGACGTTGTGCTTTGAAGACTGAAAACCCCCACCACCGAGCAGCCCTTGCACCGAAGATCAGCCCCCCAGCATCTCCACGATCTGCGTGGGGCCCTTTTGCATTGTGCCACTCGACGCGCCATCCCGGCCACTAGCCACGTGGTCAGCGGCCATCTTGGCGACGAAACTGACGAACTACTCAGCGGGTCTGGTTGCTCCAGACTCACCCAAGCTCCTGTGAAAAGGAGCACTCGCTCTGACCTTGCTGGTCCGAGTGTTAAGCATCTTTCGATTCCTGCGTGGCTTGCATTAGCCAAGGCCTGTTTGCTCTGATCAAGTTGCCGACACCGCCAACAGCGAGAAGCCTGCGTGGGACAGCTCGTGACCGACTCCTGGACGTCCTCGACCCCCGGTGTCCACGTGGCTGCAGAGAGAAACTACACAACAACGCCTGTTTGCACCCGACATCGCCTGGTTCCAATCTGGTTCCACGGTAGTCACTGGCTAGTGACTTTGAACATGGTCCCCTCTGCTTTCAGGTCTTCACAACTTCAGATCCACCCTTGGATCCACCGGAACTCTTCACATCGAGCCGCCTGCAGCATCTTCAGCTCCAAGCACCATCGACCAGCGTGACGAAACCCGACACTACTTCGACCCTGTGCACCCGCTTCCTGTGGGTGAGGTAACCCAGCTCCGCCGGTGTTCCTACACTGGTACATATCTCAAGGGCCTGTGTCTTAAGTTTCAGCGTCCTAGGTCACTCGGAAGGTTCCGAACTATCTAACTTTGTACTTTTTACGCACCACAGACTTTACATTGAGAAGTGCGTGCACTTTAAACACTGCACCCGAGTCCCGCGGGCCTTTCCCGACTTAGTTACTGCTAGTCTCGAATAGCTCCAGCGATTCCCAAGGCCCTAGGCCTACTTCCTTTCCATTTGGTATCTCTTATACCACTTTCTTAGTATATGGTTTAGGTGGCCCCTAGGGCTCATCCATATTGTGCAACTTTTGTGTATTTTAAACTGTCTTGCGATTTAACGCTTGTGCTTCTGTGCTCATAAAGAGTCCAGGGGATTTTAGTTAATAAATCAATATATATTTTCAATATATATCTGTGTGGTGTCCCTTTCATTTGATATTCAAGGGGGTTGTGTATGGTATCACAGCTGGCTTCACATGCCTTTCAGAGTTTAGCCTAAGACTGCTTTGTCCACGTTACCACTAGGATAACTGGTCTACAAAGTTGAATTACAACCAATCATCATAAGGGTTGCTTGGCATGGTACAAAGTGATCACTAAGAATTAGTGAGCATTATATACCAGGCCAACTTCTCACAGAGATGAACAGTCCACAAAGCTTCAATGTGTGGTGTTGCTTTTATTGTTCCTTCAACACATACTCAATATAGATAACAGCCAACACGTGTTTCGTCTGTACCAAGTAAGTACAATTACTTTCTTAAGGCTAATGGTTGGTTATAGATAAGGTCAAAAATTCCAATAAATATGACCGATGAACTGTAAAATCAGCGAAGAATCTCCAATATGTAAGGACTATTCAGGTAATTCCTCACTGTCGAAAAAGTGTAAGAGCAGTGAGTATGTTCCACACTGGTACGTGCTCTACTGTACGTGCTTCAATGTAAAAAACCTTCAGGAACCGTGCTAATGAACAACCGTTGTGTGTAATGTTCAATATATGAGTCTTTCCAAAGTCCAGGAAAAATAGTCAAGTAAGCTGAACGCGGCTGGCAAAAAAACCTCCTGAAGCACTGTCCTTCCTAATGGCAACAAGAGGTCACGCAATAATGAGCAAACAAACAGTGGAGTGTAACATTCGTGTCACCAGCATTTGTATCTAGCATTATGGCCGTGGATGGTGCTCTGTGAACCTGCTTAGAGACACGAATGATACACTCCACGGTTTTATTTGCTCATTATTGCGTGACCTCTTGTTGCCATTAGGAAGGACAGTGCTTCAGGAGGTTTGGTGCAAGCCACATTCATCTTACTTTACTATTTTTCCTGGACTTTGGAAAGACGCATATTGGGAACATTACACACAACGGTTGTTCATTAGCACGGTTCCTGAAGGTTTTTTACATTGAAGCATGTACAGTAGAGCACGTACCACAGTGTGGAACATACTCACTGCTCTTATACTTTTTCGACAGTGAGGATTTACCTGAATAGAGTCCTTACATAATGGAGATTACAGTTAATCGGTCATTGATTGGAATCTTTGACCTTATCTATAACCAACCATTAGCCTTGAGAAAGTCATTGTACCTACTTGGTACAGACGAAACACGTGTTGGTGGTTATCTATATTGAGTACGTGTTGAAGGAACAATAAAAGCAACACCACACATTGAAGCTTTGTGGACTGTTATCATTTGTAACCGTTGGATATCCTGTATTATATAAGGACACTTGAGAATGATTTACTTTAGTGATCTTGATCCTTGAAAATTGGTTGTGCGTAGGACCTATTACATTGTCTATGGGTGTGCTGCATCAGCTGATTTTCATGTGACTTTTCCAGCAGATTGTTTTCTCAATCTGTTTACGGCACTTCTGGGTAGTAAGTGCTCACAGCCCACCTAGCACCACCCTGTACTTACAGCTATTGCTTACTAAAAACACGCCTTTTACTCTACTTTGATATTTGTTCTCCTGTTTGATGTGCAGTCCTTTCCCAAGTTGGGAATCCTACTACCTTATGGTATCCAGGGTCACTGTCAGTAACCAGAGCAGGCCTTTTTCTATATCTATGCCCAACTTTGTTCGACAAGAGGAGACCTTGTGGTCAACTTCTGCAATTTTTACAATATTCCTTCAAGTTAGTTCAAACTGAGGAGACTATTGTCACAAGCCACTCGCATGTGTGAGAGATCAGGACCCTTTATGGAAAAGGCTTCCATAAGAATCAACAAATTTAGGAGCAGTTCCCTTTCCAGTAAGGGGCATGAGATCTCACAGACAAGGTACGAGCAGCGAGAGGACGAAGAAGATCATCCCATTTAAGTAGGAATACACAAACAGCGGCAGAGGCTAATGAAGAGCGGAATTGTACTGAAGACTACGTGCTCTGGTATGAGTCGAGCTATACTTGGGGTCCCTAAAACCAGGCCCCATGTGAATGTTACAAGGAGTATTGTTAATTCTGGGTTGCTGTATTACAGAAGGATTACAAGTGATCCTCCTACAACACCACCATAGGAGGAATTGCACAGGGAAACAGATGCTCCAATTTAAGCTTGTGAAACATGCAATTCCTGGCTTTTTTCCTGCAACCAATTTCTTCAGGTTTTACCAGGATGATTGTTTTCCCCCAGAAATCAATGCAGTATTAACAATGCAGTGGGGGCATGGCTTTACCAAGCACCAAGATGGTAGCTTGATTGTGGAGCTCCCGAGCAGTCATGCGGAAAGAGCTCCAGCATGGTGCGCTAGCACAGCGATCTGTGCCCCTGGGAGCTGCTTCAGCTGCCTGAGTCCCTCACACATGTGTCGGGAGCAGCAGAGCCAGTATCAAGGCCCTGGATCTCCCGATGTGGCTGCAACGCAGCAGCAGCCTGATGCAGTCCTCTGAGGGCCCGCGACGTCAGGGGTCGCAGGTGAGCCTAAAGGCAGGGCATTTGTCGCGGAGTACGAGACCCGCATAGATTCTGCTGAAAAGCGCATCTGACACAGAGGATACTCAGGCGGTCATGATTAAGCACCTAGATAGTATGGAGCGCCTTCTGAAAATTACTACGGCGGAGCACTTAGAAGCACGGTCACGCCACAATAATCTGGGCTGGGCTCGCAGCGACCACCAACACACTCCCCATGGAGGCATACGTGGGATGGCTGTCTGAATTATTTGGCAGTTTTTCCAAAAATTTCACGGTAGAGCAGGCTAACAGATCCCTGGCCCCCGATTGGCTCCTGGCACACCTCCAGGTCTTAATATTTCATGATTACTTAATCATGACAGGAATGTCGCCCTGCTTAAAGCCAGAGAGGTGGGTGGAACATTTGCAGTATCAGGGGATGGGTCCGTCGCTCTACCCATACTTCACACCAATGGTACAGGAGGCCCGGCGCAAATTCCAAGACATACAGCGAACGCTGAAAAATTAGAATATCCGTTGTGCTCTGTTATAGCTGGCGCACTTTTGTGCTCAGACCAATGGTAAAACCATTATTTTTGATACAACGGCGGAGGCAGCGGACTATTGGAAACACCACAATCCGGGCTGGGGTGCCTACCCTGGGAAGTAACACGTCATGCTTTGAAACTACATGGCTGTTAATGAGGGGTCTCTGACATGGAGAGATGCGAACACCTGGGCATGGAATCATGAACCCTTGAACGACGATGTGATATGATGCTTTTTTCTTACTTGTATTTGGGGATAGTCATTGTCCCGGCTCTCGAGATGTGTAGCCATATGCACATTATGGCCTATTGCGATCATGCTTCGTGGTCCGCTCTGGCGTTGCTGCCCCCCCTAGGAGATCTCCTACTGTTTCTAATATGAGTGATATTGTTTTCTTTAGGTTAAAATGTGCTGGGATTTACCGGATATAGGTTGGGGGATTTCCATTGTGGGAGGGGGCGGGTGGTAAAACTGTTGAGTGAGTTTGATTTTTGTTTACAGGCTACGAATGTGCTCACCGGTTGGCTATTCAGAAAGGACTATAGAGGCAAGCTGGACGGCATACTACTGCACCTATTGTAGTGGGGTCTGGACGGTGGGCAGGAGGACTTGAGCGGAGATGCTTTACATGGAATGTTAGAGGCCTGTTGAACCCCCTTAAGGGACGACAGGTGCTTGCCTATGTCGCAAGATCCATGTTTCATTGCTGCAGGAGACCCATTATAGCCCAAAGGTAGACAACCGTTTTGCTGCTGCCTAGGGTGGCAGCCGATTTTTTGCTAGCGATAGCAACTATTCCTGGGGAGTTTGTATCTTGATTCGTAAGTCCCTTCACGACCAAGACTGCGATTAAGGATCCAGAGAGCCACTACTTAATAGTGGCAGGAAACTTCAGTGTGCAGCGCATACTTTTCATTCATGTTTACACTCCTAACATGGACACCCTGGGCTTTTTTGCTAGACAGACAGACACTCCCCCACCTGACGGATGCCTGGGAACATTGGCACCCAACTGCTCAAGGATATTCATTTTATTCAGCGCCGGATCATACTTGGTCTAGCATAGAGTGATGGCATGTT
Organism: Lissotriton vulgaris; assembly: GCF_964263255.1. Lineage (NCBI taxonomy): Eukaryota > Metazoa > Chordata > Amphibia > Caudata > Salamandridae > Lissotriton > Lissotriton vulgaris. The sequence continues at coordinate 1,597,796,033 of NC_141695.1, read as the reverse complement.
ACCCCGGACCTCCTGCTCCATATACAGGATGTGGATTATTTACCATGCACCCTATCAGATCACTCACCAGTGCTGCTGGCACCGATTATGCCAACTGTTGGGTGTCCCTCTGGGTCTTGGTGCTTCATAGCTGGCGCATTATTAGACATAGTTTTCAAGAGTGAAGTGCAAGATGCGATCGTAGAGTACTTTCAGATAAATACTGGCTCTGTGCTTCGCATGCTACCTTATGGGAGGCCTTTTAGGTGTATATTAGGGGCATCTGCATTGCTAAGCAGGCTGGGGTGCTTTGTACAATGCGCCAGGATCTGGACACCACTGAGCGGGAGCTGCTAGGTCTGTTTGCTCAGACATTGACGGTGTGGCCCCCTCTCTGTTGCATCAACGCTAAACTATTGGGAGAATTCCATGAACTGGCACAACGGGAGATCACTTACTTGGTGAAATGTGCATGCTTCCGTGTGTATGGGGAGGGAGAAAGGCCGGGACTCACTTTGGCCCGTTTGCTTACCCCTAGATACCACGCTACATATATTACCCAGCTCCAGAACACAGACAGCGCCTTAGCCACGGATGGTGCTGCTATTCAGTCGATATTCTTGTCCTATTACATTCGCCTCTACACTACGTGCTCTCCACTGACTGGCCAAGCCCTTTCTGATTATTTAAATGAAATAGTGAAGGTGTGAACAGAAAAAGGACAGCAGCAGTCACTCGCTTCGCCCATTGGTGCGGACGAGATTACTGAGGCAATTGACAGTCTGGATGGCTCTCGGGCTCCCGGCACAGATGGTCTCACCGGCATCATCTACAAAACGTATAAAGTGCAATTAGTCCCACATCTCCTGTCCGGTTATGCAGAGGCATTTGAGTCAGGAGAGCTGCCTCCACCATGCGTGAAGCAATTGTAACATTGCTCCTTAAACCGGGCAAGCCGCTTGACAAATGTGCCTCGCATAGGCCGTTGTCGCTTTTAAACCAGGATTACTAAATATTAGCGAAGGTATTGGCTACGCGTATACCGCTTTTAATTGGTTGGATCATTTCCCCCTTCGTAGGGCTTCATACCGAATCAATAGACCTCAGTAAACTTACGTACATTGTTCACAGTCATCAGCCCTGCGCTCCTGCCTGTGGAGACATGATTAGATGCGGAAAAAGCATTTGATTCCCTGGAGTGGGCTATATATTTATTTTTTTTATAAAAAGGTGGCGCTCAGTAAACTTGGGTTCTCCCAAAATTTCAGATCCTTAGTAAGCCTTCTATATACCAAACCGGTATAAATGTGGTGTTTAATAAATTTGCATTGTCGTGGGGCACCAGGCAGGGCTGTCCACTTTCACCTCTGCCTTTTATTAAAGCAATTGACCTATTGGTGCGGCATCTTCAAGAGCGGCACCTTCAGCAAGGCAAAGGGTTCCATCAGGGTCCACTTCTGGCATCCTTATATGCAGACTATATTTGTTTGTATCTGAAATATTCCCCCAAATGGACGCTACCAAACCATTTATGCTGGATTTCCCACTGCGCTGGTGCGATGATCCCCCCCAGATGTCTCGGGGTAACTATACACTGCACGGCCTCAGAAGATTTATGGAACAGCCATTGACCATCTCACTGAGCAGATAGACCGCTGGATTACAATCCCATGGTCGATGGTAGGCCGCATCACTATCATTAAGGTGGGATGTTTAGAAACAAATATAAAAACCTGGGTAATACAACCAATTCCACACAGTCCTTTTCCACCCCCCATTTGGGTGGTGTGGACGTGGCTGATCTGGGTAGGGGGACAAGCACGGGTGGGCTGGTGGACCCTCACTCAGCCCTTTGGAAGAGGAGGGTTCGGCGTACCCGACTTATTTGTACTATCGAGTGGCCCAGGCGCACTGTGACTTCTTTTGGTACCACTGGGATGCACGCTTATAGTTCCTGAAACCTGAGCACACCAAGACCTATCCCTACCCCCTCTCTACTATTTTCTCACTTGGGCTTAGGAGAACACCGGCTGAGATACATACACTACAAACCACAAGCTGGGCTTGGGGGGAGTCTGCGCAGGTACCTAAAGCGGACCATCTGTATTCTCCACATTTACCGGTTCTGAATAATCCCTGGATAATCACCCATGACTGAAGTACCAACGTAACATGCACTCATTCATTGTCAGATACAAACCATAGGAGGTATGTTTAGAGATGGCCACTTGCGTACAGTGACAGGCTTAACAAATGATCGAAATATAACTACATTAAACCGCTTTCTTGTGCGCAGAACACGGATGTCACTAGTCGCCGCATTGCAGCCTGAGACAAGAGAAGCCCCCGGAGTTCCTCCCACTCAACAATCATTACTACATTGAATAGCGCACACCTGGTCTCCAGAATTTTCCACCAAGTGCAGGCACTCGAACCAATGATTGGTGGTGGGGCACATGCGGCCTGGGAGGTAGACCTGGCGCAGCCCACGACAGACAAGATGTGGGCCTATGGTTATGAGCAGACGTGCCTGGTGTCAAATAATTATAAACAAACTTTTACATTTTAAGTATGTGCATAGAATCTAAGTCACTCCCATTCTACTTGAAAAAATAGACCGCCCAAGGCCCGACAATGGTCAGGTGTGCGATGACACCTGCAGATTTCATTCACTTGGCCTGGAACTGCCCCGCTGTTCTGGTGGTCTGGGAGGCGGTATTTGGACATCTGGTCGAGACTGAGCACTCTCATACTCCCTTACTGGAACTGCTGGGGTATGTACTCCCTTTGAGCCTGGGGATTAGGCGCTTTACCACAATAGCATTATTGCTAGCCAAGAGGCAGGTTTCCCTAAACTGGGGAAGGGGGGGGGGGCAGTTGAACCACCGCTGGTGAGGTCCTGGTTGAGGTATTTAATGTATTGTGACGTTACTAATGATGTGTATGCGTCTTTGTTGCCGCACTTCCCGCCACAAAAAGATCTGGCAACTCATTGATTGAGCTCTACTTCATGGTGACAATTGTTGGGTTAGCCAGCTGCTCCTCTGGATCAGACTCAAATTCGCTTTATTGTAGGAGCCTGTATTGTTCTGATGTGGATTAGGATTAGGATTATACATGAAATTGTTTCTGTCAACGATTGGTGCACATGCTTCGCATTGTATGTGCAGTAAATTTTTGCATGCACTTTTGGAAAATTGCAACGAGGGTTTAGGAAGGCAATTGAATTGTTAAACATTAGAAATCGGTAAATTCAAACAAATATGAAGTTTGAGAGAGGCAGGATTATACCAAGATGACCACAGAAATCTGATATAGACCACCCTACCCCACGTTCTTAATCTTCAAAACCTGCCCCACCCCCCAACCCACCAAAGGTTATAAAATGTTCAGAGAATTCAACATTGCAAGTAGATTGCCTCTATGTTACTTGGAGTACAGGTAGTAGGATGAAAAGAAGGGCGATGGTGACTTGCTGAAAAATTTAAAACTTGGTACAGCCAATGGGAGCGGAGAGAGGGGGGGGGTCTGAGGTTCAAGACAATTCTTTACAGTTTGGGCTCTAGACCTCCTATCATTCATGGCCCTCTGTTTTACGTAACATGCACAGTTCCCTGTAAAAAAGACCTGAAAAGTCTTGCAGGAGTGGAAACAGAATCAAACGGCCCAGAGCCAGCCACCAAAGCAGGAATATTCACCCCTTAAGGGGAGGAGGATAGCAGAAGAAGAGACAGAAATATAATGCGCGTCCCATCTCATTAAAATGCCTTTTGCAACTTAAAATTTTTCTCTGGTTGAATGACAACCAACGTGAGGATTTTAATTCCTCCTCCGCACTAGGTCTTCCCCTCACCCCCTACATGTAACTTATGTATGCGCGAGACACTATTCATCTCTAGTGCACTGGCTATGCTTTTACAGGCAGGGCATTGCCAATACCTGCCACTCACAAATAATGGAATCTGAAATTGTACTTGCTTGGAATATAGTCACATACGGATGGACTTAATTAATAGGAAGAACAAACAACTTAAAAACATAATGGAGCCAACCAGGCATCTGGCCTGATGCCTTTCAGGTAGGCGAAAACTGACAGACTGGATCAATACATGGTATTTAAAAAAGCTTGTAAATGCCCCAGAGAGCGCAACTTGTGAAGTTCATATCAGAAGAGAAATGCACTGCCATATGTGATCAATTCACACCATAGAACATAATTAAGAAACACTAATTAAACTTTGCTACCAACTGCACAGATCATAAAGGGTAGCCTTCCTGGCCATGGCACCCTGCATTGTTTATTAACCTTCCATGAAGCAGTTCAGTCTATCAATGTGCTTTGCCATTTACACAACGCACAGGGTTCAAATCAATTCCTGAAGCTTGTGGTTTGCATAATTGGTCTTTTGTTGTAAGAAACGATAGTTTCTGAAATGTTAACAATGCTTCTTAAATTCTCACTTTAACAAAAGCCTTCACAGGGCCATCAATTATGCATCCACCTTACCTAATGCCTCAGCATGGCGTCCTGTCAGACAACCTTTAGGGACACCCCTACTCGTAGTGCACTTTATTATACTGTTGGGACTGGAATTGTGGGCGCAGGGTCCCCCACAACACTTGGACGGCAAAGAATTACCTCAAGAGATTGCCCATGGACCGATTAATATAGTTTGAAAAATTCAATCCCATGAGGCAACATGTCCCCAGAGGAAAGCACCTTTTATCACACAAAAATATCAGAAATACAGTCAATTAAGTAAAAGTGTCCAATCAATAACGATTCTAGATCAGAGGAATAAATCTAAGGGTTTAACTATAAAATAAAAAATACAGAATATTTGCCATGAAGACTCTTAGCCTAACAAAGAAGCCCCAAGTGGGCAGCACACTCAGAAGCATCCCTTGTCCGTTATATATGAAATCTTCTCATGGAAGATAAATCTGTAAATTCATCATGCTGAGAGCAAATCTATCATTTTATTAGCAAATCGGAACACCATTTTTATCAAGTCCTATTGACTTACCACCTAAGCACTAATCCCACTACATGAATATTGATTGATAGGGACAGAAGGTCCAGGCTGTTGACAATTTTTCGTACTTGGGGGTCACCTTCTCAAATAATAACATTTGGGCCAATGAACATAAGAATGTCCGGGCTAAGATGGTGAGGAGTGCTCATGGAATATTCACAATGGCTACGAAACTGGGAGACAGGCGGGTCCATGACATGCTTAAAATTTCAGTCCCGTTGTGTCGCGATTGCCCTGTACGGAGCGGGCATTTGGGGCCATGCCCCAGCAGGGTCTCTTCAGGTTGAGGAGAATGCATTCTTGAAGAGACTTTTGTGCCTGCCAAGCTCTGTTTCTAATGCTTTAGTGCACAATGAACTGGGTATTCACCATCTTGCCGACTTGATCCTCATTAGGCCACTGATGCTATGGCGTTCTATTTGGATAAAAGAAGAGACCTCATTGTGCAGAGCCATTATTTCCGATTGCCTCTTTGGACCATCACTTAAAGATCCCATGGTTAAAGTATATTGTGGATAATTTTCGTGAGATCTTTAACATTAACATCATTGCGGATCGATGTGGGGCTACTGAGCTGTCTAAAATCGAATTTAAGCACTGTTTTTTACAACAGCTTTCCACCAGGAGGCATCAAAATAGCTCTGAACTCTCATCCTGTGTTCTTTATTATGATTTAAATGAATTTGTGTGTTTCCAACCATATTTGTCACAAGTGACCTGGAAGGCACATCGGTTTGTGTTGACTAGACTGAGAACCGGAGTAGTCCACAACCTTGTTGCTTTCCCCTCTCAGCATTCACATCCCGCTGGCCCTTGTCAGTGTGACAATACCACCCCTCTATGCACTGTGCACTCTCTTTTGCTCTGTCAGTTGTACAAATACCTGCGGATTGCTTATTTGAAACCCCTGTTTGCTAAGTTTGGAGTCAGGACAATACGAGACTGCATGAGCCTGCTTTTTTTAACTTACATCACCCTGACGTTTGTTTTTATACGGCTACCTTTCTCCTTAAATCAATTAACGTAAGGAAAGGTATGCTTTTTTAACCTTTTTAAACTGCTGTATCTCATGCTTTTTACTGTTTTATACGGTTGTCTTTTTATGCTGTGCTTTTATGGACTTGTCTTTTGCTCCGAATAAAGCCTTATGAAATGAAATGATTCTGCCCACCCTATGGTAAGGTCATCCGGAAGTGGTAGAACAAAGTAAATACATGAACAGCAGCAGAATATAATGAGTGAATAGGGTACAGTAAGTGAATAGGGTACAGTAAGCGCACAGAAGGAAAGATTGCTTCGAGAACAAGCACAATGCTTGTGAAAATAAAATAAAAACAAGACTCATGACACTGCTTTACTGCGTGCTGCAGAAAATTAACATTGAAAGGTGCAGGAGCATAACATCCATTTTGGAAAACATGGCTGCCAGGTTTAAATTGAGGCCTAGTTAACAAGCGTCTGAAAAAACACTTTTACATGTTATAGGAAATTTGTTTCAATAGAATATAAAAGCACAATATTAGTGTGCACATGAGTAAGAGGATAAAACTAGGTACTGCACATTGTTACCAATGCACATGAATATAAAAGCACCAAAAATGTTCAACAGAAGGTCCTCCGCATGATGAACAAGTGGCCCACTCTATGCGAAGCTGGCATCTTGACTTTGTTCAACCTCAGTATCACGCTAAGCTAGCACATGTGCAGAGGCTTGGGCTGGTCCCTGATATAGCGAGGTACAGAATATATTATGTGACTGAGGGGTGATCAAAGTGTGCCTCATAGCAGGCACAGGACTACTGTCCATGCCCTACGCAGGTCATATGAAGGGGTGGTGGCAGCATAGAGTTTGGGAGTTTCGCAGCACACCTGAATGGCACTCGGCTGTTCAGGTGGGACCCCGATGATGAAGCATGTCACTAACTAGGTTGGTGAGTGAGGGGGTCTTCCTAAGGACGTCCCGTTTGGGGTTGTGAATAACGCACCTTGCCCTCCCTCTACAGAGGCTGGGACCTACTGATAGGGTTTAACTCCTTACTTTGCTGTTTAATTATTAATTAAGGGGACTGGGAGTCCCGACCCTACCTTCATTGGCTAACACCCTTTCTCTCCCATATTGTTTTTGAAAAAAAAGTTTGTTTTTCCACAGCTTTTTCTGTCAAGATAGCGCGGTCTACTGCCCCTTCGTGTACATTTCCGCTTTGTATGTGAAGACTCGGAACTGCGCCGAGTTTCCATGCACAAAGTATGTGTAAGCAGACTAGTTGCTTGATGTAGGAGTCGGAATGTGGGTAGATTAAACACTAGGATCTAGTTTACCATGGCACAATACGGACAATGGGATATAGCTTTTCCAGAGAGCGGAAGTGTATTGCCTGCATTCCTGAGGTGGAAGATCCAGACACTGAAGTGAGAGGATGAGAAAGGGCTGCCTTTAGAATTTCAATAAAGACCTAGTTGATTAGTTTTTCCTGAGAACTACTATCTGGTGGTTAGCTGTGAAGGGTGTAATTGGCAAGAGAAGGGATTTCAAGGGCTGTTTAGGGAGGTCCAGCATACATGCCCCATCAAACTCTAGTAACAATAGGTATGCAGTTCAAGGCGGATAAAAACAATCATGAGGTGGGAGGAAGGGGACCATGAGAGTAGAGCCAAGCTCCACTGGACCATAAAGTCAGAGAGCTGCCACTCTAATTGCTTTTAATAAGGTGGATAGCCAGCCTGAATAAAAGTCATATTTGGACTATCCAGCCTTTTCTTAATACCACTCATTTTCACCGCATCTACACCACCTAGACCCCTCATACCCACAGCACCATACGGCAAGGAACAAAAGAGCCCAGCTAAAGAGCCCCTTTACGGGTGCCCGGCGGGTATTGCAGCGCCGACCTGATGAGGAGCAGGTCCATATGAGGAAGCATGACACCTAGCTTGCTGGGTGTGTGAGGACTCTAGTTCCGACAAGGAGGATACCTTTCCTCCCACCTCTCGGTGGTTATATCCGCCTTGAGGAACTGCATACCTATTATAACTAGAGCTGTGAGGGGTGTGTCTGAGGATCAGCTAAAAAATCCTTTTTGAAATAGACACCAACCAAACTGGTTCACAAGCTTTAAACTGTAGATCTACATTCCATGTAACAAACAAAAAAAAGTGTATCAAAGTGTGGAACCGAACCCAGACCATTTTGTTCCACTTCAAAGTTCTTTTTGGCCAAGAGGGGAGGGGGGGGGAGGGGAGGGGGGGGGGGGTCAGTTCTTGCGAGGAGCTCCGTAAGAGTTTGCGTAGCGAAGAGTGGCTCAGCAAGGAGCTGCGCAAGAACTTGTGCACCACAATAATCCTTGTGCTGCTCTGCATCTCCGCTTCCCAACAACAAGGCCAATTGTTACTGCGGCTGCTAGAAAAGCCAATGAGGTGCTGCTTCATCAGCCTGGAGGTAGCAACTTCCAAAGATAAGGACACACGTGTAGCTGTCCTGGGGCCTGCGGCATAAGCCTGGATCTGCAAAGTCAAACACCTGCATGCATCGAACTGGAAACAGACTGCCAATGATCCTGCTGAGTAGGTTATTCAAGGACAGTCATGTCCGCAATTCCCAGTCACTCACTAGACATCGCTAGGGTTATTTATTATTATTTGTTAAGCGCAACGAATCATCCCCAAGGAGCATCTCTCTGCGCCCCAGTATCAAGCAATACCATGTCGAGTTGAATAACCAGGTTTTGTGGAGTTTTCAGAACTGAGTAACATTAGAGCAGGAACGAATGTAGAACCGCAGTTTGTTCCATTGATGGGGGGGGCCTGGTAGGAAAAGGACGAATAAGCAGTCTGGCTTTATTTATCTTCTTAGGGCACAGTAACAATTGATCGCTGGATCGGAGTTGTCGGGTGGGGATGTAAGGTTCTAATTTACTCTTTAGATAGACTGGTCCCTTCCACTGCAGTGTTTTAAAGACCATACATAGGAGATTAAACACCACTCGTTTTTTATGGGCAACCAGTAGAGAAGGCGGAGAAGGGGTTCAGATGGCGATCGTGGGGGAAGTGTTAGAGCAAGGCGAGCTGCCGTTTTTTGAACCACCTGGAGCCTTGAGAGAAGTCCTTCCCTTATCCCTACCAGTAGGAGTTACCATGGTCTAATCTGCTCACTATCAGTGCCTGAATTAGGGATTTTCTAGGCAAGAGAGCTATCCAGGGGAACACCTTAAGCATTTACATCAGGCCAAAACATGTCCCCGAGATGCTTTGCACCTGCTCATCCAAGGATAAGTTATCATCCAGTATGACCTAGATTTTTCACCGATTTTTCCGGAGCCTGTGAGGCTCCCAGTTGCGGAGGCCACCAATACACAGACCAGGTCTCATCTGCCTTTCCGAATGGGAGAATCTCTATTTTGTTTGTATTGAGCTGAAGAAAGTTTGCAGTCATCCATGCTGCCGTTTTCAACATATAGTTTTTAAATTTGCCCTTAGTGATGGAAGGGTCGGGATCAATCGAGAAAATTAATTGTGTCATCCGCATAAGAGATGGTCTCAAAGCCACATGATCGAATAAGCTTAGCCAGGGAAGAGTAAGACTAAGAATAGACCCCCTGAGGTACCCCTTTGTCGAGGAGGTTGCTACCACACTGGCCACCATGATGTATGAGCAGTTAAAATGAGGCTGCATTGGCATGAACCTAGAGACTGCACAATACATGCAAAAGTAAAGCCTGCTTTTATTAACCTAACATTTACCAATTCAAACTTTTATGCCTAAATGGCATAGAACAGAATAAGAGCTAACCTTGGATAGAGATTTCCCATGTGCCTTATATACGCCTATATTGGTTATTTTTGCCCAAGTTATCCAAGGAGGGTAAACTTCACTGAGACTGAAGAGAGCATCAAATAGGGCATCAGCATTTCATTGGACCTCCTAGGGAGATTGCAACTCTGTACCTAAACCACGCTGTGTGGGGTATTTCATCTCCTGGTTTGAATAAAGTACTCTTAAATAAGCCCTGGGCTCAATATAGTCTTACTTTGTTTGAATTAATTTCTGGGCACTTGCTCCCCACACATCTTCCCTGAAAACCTCTAGACTGATCACCCTTGCGATACTAAACGTCATGGAAGGAAAGGGTGAACTGGACATAGTTTGCAGATCCATAGTAAGATGAACCACAGGACGCCAGTGGGTAAAGAGCTCTGGTCCATCTTGCAGCGCCCTGAATTGGATCCACAAGTTTCCAGTTGAGGTGCTGAAAGTTGATGAATTGCTTAGTGTAACACCCCATATAATCTACGTGAAGTGAACATATCAGGATGGGAACAGCACAAACACGGCTAAGATTCCATGCAAAACTAGATTAAAGCCATTCAAAGAGCATCCTGGTTTTACATGGAATCCTAGCGCCAATGAAAATGGGGCAAACAATGAGCAAGTTGTGCAATCTCTATGCAGAGTGTCATTTTCACAAAAGGACACACATGGGACTTGCCAATTTGCATTGGTCTGAGCTTTGTACACAAAAAGAAGATGTGCATCAAGGATTTGCGCTTTTTAAAAAAAAAACTCAATTTTTTTTAAAAACCTTTGTTTTTAACTGTCGATTTTTATCAGGTTACACCTGCACTTTTATATTCGCAACTTTTAGCCACACAGAAAATTTGTTTTCATGCATCAAGGTTTCTTATGGGGGTTTATAGCTCAGGACACTATTGTGGGTTTGTAGGTTTAGGACATACATTTCTTTTGTCCGTTTTACTCGTGCTAGATTTATGTAACTTGTATAAACGGGGTATCTCACCTTTAACGGAGTTAATGCGTTTGCCTTTTCTGTTCATTAGTAGGATTATCTTTTAAAATCGAAGAAAGATAACTGATGGTGTACTTCAAGAATAAAACAGACAATATTCTTTATCTGTAAATTGTGCGTTTATCATGCAAGCAAAAAGCAAGGCATGCATTGTAAATATAGGGCTGCACAATATTTATGCTGCAGATTTCAGCAACGCATTGTGCAAATTATTTATAGAGGCATTATTCTTTGGAATAGCACATAGATCTACACTCTTTAGGACTCCATTTGTAGACTTGGCCACAGTTGTCAGTCGCTTCAAAATTTATGAAAGGATTGCGATGGCAAAAAAAAAAAGTGGACAAAAACAGTCGACTTTGCTGAAGAGTATTTTTTAGGTGTCAAATGTTGAAACTTGTGCATTAACCAATACTGCACTATGGCATACCCAGGAAAAAGTATTCAATCTCATTTTAACAGAAGTGCATTACTGGCAAAAACCAAAATTCTATATTTTAGGCACATACATATATATTACACACATACATTCTGTGAACAGTTAAAATGATTTTTAGGTCTTGGTCGACAGGGAGACAGTTACATATTCCTAAAAGGTATATATTTTCACTGAAAAATAAAATAGGTTTCAGGGACATTATAGTTAGTTGGACATTTCACTCGTACAAAACCTGAGAAATTCAGCCGTTATAGTTAGTTGAGCTAACTCGCACCCCAGCAATGCACTGCTGATGACATCACATTACATCACCTTGGCCTATATACATATATATATATATATATATATATATATAAAAAACATATTTAAACTTTAAAGAAACACACAGTCACTGGATGATGTCATCAGTGATGTCACTCACCATGTCATGAATGATATAATAGGTGACATCAGCAGTGCATTGCGGGTGCGCGAGTTAGTTAGCTCAACTAACTAGAACGGACGAATTGCTCAGGGGGCCTGGGTATAGTTTCTTCGTGGGGCTCATACCTCTGTTGAAGAGAATCATTGTACTCCTTCCATCTCCAATACTATTTGGAGGTCTTTAGATAAGTATATGAAATTGTCCTCTCAATGGTTGGTAGCCCAATATCCTTTTGTCTCTACTTCTTAATTTATTTATTTATTCCCACTGCAGCAGGTGCCCCCATTCCTTATTCATCATTTATCCATTTCCTTATCTTATCAGTTATCCATCAATATATTTATCTATATTTTGTCCCCTCTCGCTCTCCTCCCGCTTTACCCCATCTTCCTTCTTTCTCTCTCATCTTTCTCTCTTCTGATATCTTTTGGATTATGTGCAATACAACAAAAAAAATGTATTATTCTGATAGGAAATATTTTTTATATTGTATACTTTGATTTAGTATCATTTGTGATTAAGTTATTCTTCTGACATGGATGCTATACTAAAGTCTATATTCTTCTAAAAAATGTAATTACTTAATAATCACTTTGCCCTGATGTATTGCATTTTATTATAACTGTATGAATTTTCACTTTTTAAAATAATAAAGTTATTGAAACAGTACATGTAGTTAAGAACCATTCTATAAGAACCATTCTAGTAGTGAAGAACCATTCTACTAGTGAAGATACAATCCGGTAAATAAATAGTGGCAGGAAAAACCATGCAGCACAGTTTAATAATCTTGTTGAAAATAGAGGCAAGGAAAGGTAGAAGTGCTAGCAGTGTGGTAAGGGTAACAACCATTTGGCCAATAGTCCAATTTCCCCTGCAAAGTCAAGTATATGTAGGCAGTGCAGCAAAAAGGGTAATTTTGCACAGGTTTGTAGAAATGGAGAGAGATAGAAAACAAGCAAATTTATGTCATGGAGGAGACTGATGTAGGTGCTAACAGTTCTGTTTTCCGGGTCAAGTCATATGATCGAGGATTTCAATGACTATCCGGTTTGTAAAATTCAGCTAGATAAGGCAAAGGTGACAGTATTTGCCGACTCATGCTCACCATCTATCTTTATTGATCGTAAATCAATTGAAGAGAATTTGGGAAATAAGGGTTATGTTCTTAAATGTGCAGATATCAAATCTGGTAGTTATAATCAACATGGTATACCATTGTTGGGTATATTAGAAATGCCATCTCTTAAAGACCGCTTCACTGTAGGCAAGAATTAGGTTGCTGAGATGAGGGGGGTGGGAATTTTCATGGCTGGAAGTATCAAAAAGATTTAGGCATTAAATTAGATCAGAATAGTGCTGAACTGGTCATGGCCATTCAAAATATGGACATATGGTTCCAGAAAATACCCCAGTGGTATTTACTGAAAAACTTGGACATTTATGAAAATTTCAACACAAAATTGTACTAACAAAATAACAGTTCCTATTGTACAGAAAGTAAAACATATTCCTAATCTTGTGTGAGCCAATGGAGGACGAATTGAACAGGTTAATGTGTCAGAGTAAACGTGCATATTGAAAGCGCACTATGGCATGCTCCTGTTGTAGCTCAGAACTCTGGAGGCAGAGGCATAAGCTTGTGAAGATTTAAGGGATTTAAACATTTGGGTGGACAGATTTTCGGTTACAAAAATTAATGAAATGATCAGAATTAGCGTTTAGAGTTATTTTAGAGTAATAGAACTTTCCTTGGCCTATCATGAAATTCAGCTCCACCCGGTTTCAAAATCTCTCATTTAGCATACCATTTGGTGCATTCCAGTTCCGCAGGATGTCATTAGGTCTGGCAAATGTGGCAGCCGTCTTCCAAAGGGTTATGAACCAATTGTTGAATGATGCAAGGAACATCCTTTACTTTCAGGACGGCATGTTTATATATGACAATTCTGTAGAAAATCTCAATACTACATTGGTCATAGTGCTCATCATTCTAAAGAACGCAGGTTTCACCATCATGGTTGAGAAATGCAGATTGTGTGCAGTTGGTCAGTTATTTGGGTCATAACATCTCCAAAGATGGAATCAAACCAAAAATTGATTTAGTAGTTGTGGTCAGGGAAGCACCTCCACCCACTAAAAGAACTCAAAACCTTTATGTGTTTAGTGGAGCACATTGTAAAATTTGTTTAGAATTTCGCTGATCAGGCTGTACCTATGAGACATAAAACAATGAGCAACCCAATATACACCCTTGAGGGTTTGGGCAAAGGGATGAAAGGGTAAAGATACCTTCAAGGGATTTTGATTGTAGAATTTAAATGATTTTAATGATTTAATCTAAGACCCACATAAATGATAGTCAGGAAATAATTCAACAATTTTTAGTTAGTGAATCAATTTTGATTTAGTCACACAGTGATCCAAATGTAGAAAACAGAAAAACACGGGTGTATGTAAAAAAATATATTTTATATGTATTCTTAGTCATATATAGGGTACTGAAAGGTATATCAACAGAAATACAAGAAGTGCATATATCAGAAATCAAACAACTTCATTGTAAACGTTATAAACGCTATCCTTCCATATACAGAATTGATGGTTAAATTCCAAGAAGAAAGAGCGTAGGTCGACGTTTCGGTCTCTATAAATAAATTACCGAGACCATCTTCAGGACAGGATCGCACTACCAATAGCACCCACAAATTTGAGGCAAGTAGCGAAACACACACATATACCGCCCCCGGTATGTTCCCCTTCCGTTCTAGGCATAGGACATTCCATCTTGAGTGTCTGACAGTTTAAGGGATTTCAGCTGAGGTATTGATGTGGCTTGAAGCTTTGTAACATTCGTCTTGAATGAACATCTTTACTTCTACTACCATTAGTTTTATACTTTCATCAAGTTGTTTACCACGTCTCTCGAACACACACAAGCAGCGACTTAACACAAAACAAGCAACGACAGGCAAAACTGCTCAGACGTTAATGCTTGGAAACACTGGCATGCACAAATGCAATTTCAATTCATTAGCACAATAAAGCCAGACCTATATTTGTATTTGTATTTGTATGTCGATTTGTAGAGCGCAATTGCTGCCCGGGGGCGTCCAAGCGCTAAGAAACCAACAGAACAAGAGGAGGTAGCCCGGCGTTATTGGGCAGCATTGAAGAGGAATGTTTTTAGCTGTTTCCTGAATGAGGTGAGATTGGGATATTTCCTTAGGTGGAGGGGTAGGGTGTTGTACTTGGAAGCGTTGTAGGTGAAAGTCATTGGCACTCCACATACTTTTCAGTGGCAGATGAGATCTCTAGCCCCAAGCCGCCTCCACATAGAGTGTAAAAAAAAAAATAATCTGTGGCATATGCACTCCAACATTATGCCACAAAGATTTTAACAAATGAAAAAACAAGGACATTTTAACAAATGAAGACTTTTTTTTTTTTTAACTGTTTGCATCAATAAAATGAAACCCTTCAACTCGCCCCCTCCCCCTCTGGGAAATATCTTGCCTTGAATATAACTGAAGGCAGCCTTTGGCATTATGACAACTGAATGAAATGAAAGCTTACCCAGTTGTTCAGAGTCCTAGGAGACTCAACTTCCAGCTTTGCCAGGTACGTTTTTCTTGGACACTGTTGAAGACAATACTGTAAATAAAGCTTATTCACAACTGTGTACAAGGACCAAGTCGCACAACTACCAACTCAGCAGAGTTTTTTTCTCCATATACTAGCTCCTTTATGAAGGAGTACGGCTTCTCACAGGTTTGTGAAATATCCCCTCCCCAAGTGTGCTTGACTACAATAGGAATCTTAAATGTAGCTAGATCCATGTACATTGGCTAGCACAGAAAATCACAGAAGATCTACTAACAATTGCTGCTTTTCCGCGCAGGTGTGAAATTAGGCACCCACAACTTGCAGACCATATGGTATTTCCCAAGAGTCAGGAAACCACAACAATTCGATATATTAGAAAGAAGAGGTTTAGGAATTCGTACATTTTTTCATTGCTTTTAAAACATTGTCCAAAACACTTTACATATTAAATCTCGTTTTTTAAAAGTGGTAAAGTAGAACATTAAAAACATGTTGAAAGTTCAGCAAATCATTTGTCTTTAGTACACTTACTTTGGCATATATACTTATCTTCATGGAATGGAGTCCCTGAAAATCATGGTCAAGTTGAGTAAACCCCACCTCTGCAAGTGGTTATTCATTACATGAGAGCCTGGAGTTTGAATTTTAACTGTATATTTTAGACCCTTTTTCCTTCTGGATAGTGGGGCTCATGGCAGGATAATTCATAAAACTCAATGGCCAAGAGTTACAATATATAAAAAACATTAACTCAAAATCCTCTCACTTAAATCAATTAACCACCATTTAGGACATTGCATTCCTTATACATCTGAATACTTTACCAAAACCCAAATCTGACAGCACTAAATCTAGACAAGACCAACTAATCCAGCCAGTTACCTTCTGTGCATCGCTTCTCACCATGGCTTAGGGATCAATACATTTCTTATTTAAATCCACTAGTTGTATAAATTCTCTAATATCATAAATGCAACATGTGCAGTAAAAAGGAAGATTGTGACTCACCTGTAATTTCTACCATAAAATGCTTCATGAATAGCGTTAACATTTCAATCCACTTCCATAAGCCTATAGCTCTGTAGTTCAGACCGCTGGTGACATCCTATCTTGTTGAACCAATCTATTTTACAATAGGTAACTGATGTGAAGTCAACAAATTCTTCTAGGAGCACTTTAATATTCGTGGCTGATGCCAATATTTGCCAAAATGGTGTGTTTGTGGTTCCTTAGTCAGGATGGTTATGGTGCCGAGTGTGTAAACATCTCTAGGAAAGCAGTTTACTACTCCAGCCATCTAGGAAGGCCTTTGTTGTCCATGCAGGTCACTCTCCCAAGCAATAATGCAATATTAAAAAAATTGTGAATAAAAGGTAAATGCTGCTCTATCACAGCAATGGGCATAACAGACAAATAGATTCCCTAATTTCACACCCTCCCACCTCAGGATATAAATAAAAAAAGCAATAATGTGTAAGTACTGTCTACTTAGGTGGGTGTTTAGGAGATGCACTATGTTGTACACAAAGTGCTATGGGGAGGGGAAGTGGAGGGCAATATTAATTGAATTCATTGTGTATGAAAGTCCCAAATGAGAAAGTGGAAACCTTTCTTCATCCACCGGGACTGAAAGCAGACAACCCGGGGCACGGCCCTGCAACTTAACTCTACCAGACAAAGTAAACCTCAGGAGTTCTTGTTGAGGCAATTAGAACCAAATGTCCACCAGGGGTCTCAAGACTGATCTCTCTAAAAGGGTACATAAGCCACGAGGTATTGACCAAATAACTCAGTAAAACTATCCTGAATCTTGGAAGCCACGAAAAATCCCCAGCGATTAGCCTGGCGTGTTCCTAGCTACAACATGCTTATCCAACATTTCAGTGGAACCTTGAGGTGATGGTGTGTGGACTGTGTACACTGTGAAGCTCTACTACAACTGTCTGAGGTTTGGCAAAATATTTAGGAATGTATGTAGACATCTCTGGTTTAGTAAAGATAAAAAACACCAAAGAAAAGTCAGAAGACGGACTAGTGCATAACATGCTATTTAGCCTATGCGATCTTTGGGGTGCTTTAGTGATACAAGATGCCAGCAAATACAAATAACAGTCCTTTGCAATTTAGCTGTACATTACAGATACTTGCCTGCTTGGTAAATTCTACTTGGCACACATCTTTGTAGTAAATTTCTGCTTCCAAAGGGTTAACCAAGCGGTTTTTGCAGACCTGAAAGAAATAAACCAAACACAATCATAATTTTCTACATCAAGTTACGAGTAAAGTGTAGACGTCTGTGAATGCAGGCATGTCAAACAAACATTAGATACCTTCCTCACTCAACACCTATAAAAGAAGCATGCCAATGCTGCTATATTTGGCTTTAACATGCGGTACCAGCGCTCTTAAAGGAATGTCGCTCACCCTGCACCAGACAGACAGTGCTTTACCACTGGTGTTACTGGAATAGGAGTGAGAACCAAGGAAAAAGCATCAACCTGTTCTGGTGCGATGGAATATGGGCAAAACCAAGAGTGCATGAAAAGGAGTAAAGCATGTGAGCAGGCATATAGGGCTAAAGCAGAGAACTGAGTGAGACACTCAAGACAAGTACCACGTAACAGCAAGTGCCTTGTACAACATGTAAAGAGCCTTTATGTACCTTAAAAAAAAAAAAAAAAGTATATGCACTTGTAACCTGTGGAGAAGAACAGCAGGCATTCATCGCAATGGTACATTAAAAGAGGGGACAGCTGCATTTTGCATAATAGGAGCACTTTGAGATATTAAGTGAAGCTAAGCAAGACTACATTCCAAGAAGCGAAAAAGGATGCGATAGCTGCCTAGATCAATCTTAGTTCTTCATCTGAAGCAAGGAAAAGGTTTCCTTAAATTCTTCAAAAAGGATTAACATGTACCAGCGATCTTGTAAACATGCAGGCAGAAGTTAGGATCATCTCCCATCTCCCTCACTAACACCAAAATATTTGGTCAGAGTAGCATGGGCTGAGTTGGAGTGGCGACAACAGCCAAGGAATACCAACCAGAGGTTCAGGTTTAAGGAGGATTGGTACCTCCATTTTATATAAGCCAACTTCAAAAAGAATACTGATCAAACATGTGACTGAAGCAAGACCTTCCCGAAGATCCGGGGGGGGGGGGTGAGGGTTGAGGGGTTGCGGAGAACCACTTTCTTTATCAGGAATTTGATATCAATAGAAATATGTTAAAAGAACAATTAAAAGCTACTGATTGGGTTAAATAAACAACTCCACAAAGTTCCCAATAATCTTAAGTATGGCAATGTCCAGAGATTTTACATAAAAAAAGTGTTAATTTACACGTAACTTAAAAAAAGACACGTGTACACAATGAAAACTAGAATGTCAAACCACTTCTTATTGCATTTGCCAGGGTATCATCGTATAATATCATGTTCTGCTGCCGTGTAAAAGCCCTTCTTGTTGTATTTATCAGACAGCTCGCAATACAAAGTTTCTTCGTATTTTTGGGAAATCCAATTAACGAAGTCCCATAGCAGTTAGATACTTCTAGCCCCAATTGTTTAGATAGAGTTCTTTGTCCTCTGGTGTTGTGGGGCTTCTGTACCTCAGATTGGGAACAAAATGCCCCTTTTAACAATTATCTTCAAGGGTAGATAGGCAGAGTAGTCCAGGTCAGGGCCGCAAGATGCTATGTCCTAGAAACTCAAAGCACAGCAACGCACAACAATAACTCAATGCCTTTTCTTTAAAATTGAAAAGTTCTTTAAAAAAAAAGGCACACAACTAAAATCTACAATCAAAATAAAAATATACAACAGAAAGAAAAAAATTACTACACCAAACACCAATAATATAAAATAACAGAAAAAAAAACACCAATAATATAAAACAAAAAAACACCAACAATAACAAAAACCACAAGATAAAAACAATATGACTTAGAAACAAAAAAAACAATCAGATGCAATTACAAATTAGAAACCCCCCCCTCCCCCCAGAGGCTTTTTCGGATTAAACTAGGTTTGTATCTAAGCATGGGCGGAAAATCCGTTCCGCTCGCGAATTTAGCAGATTTTCGGTAAATTCGCAATCCGCGAACGCTCGCGAATTTACCAAAAATCTGCAAATTCTTGGTGATACAATTTTGCGGCGTGCGGTGTAAGTTTGCAATTGCGAACATGTAGGTGCGGCGGGCAGCAACAATCTCGCACTCGCGAAATTACAAAAATTGCAATTCTGCACAAGAAATCCACTAGCAAGCAGCAGAGACCTTCCGAAAATGATGATTTTTATCAGAATAACTCCTCAAGTTGACATTTGCCTGCACTTTTTTGGATTTGAGGCCTTTTGACTTTCTTTGGATCACTTTTGGATTAGAAATCAACTTTCACAAGTAAGCTTGTTTGGAGCATTACAGTTGCTGTAATGCTGTTCTGCAGAAAAACGAGTTTTGCAAAAGTGAAAGCATTCAGCAGGTGCAAAAGTTCAAACTCATCATTAGTAACAATTCCCTGTAGTGCTTCCTGACTGGGGCCCCTCCAGAGTTCAGTTGCTAGTTGCAACAATTGTATGACCCTGCTCTGACCCTCACAGCAGGCTCATAGAATAGCTACAAGTAGGCCACAAAGGTCCTGGAAAACAAATTGCACTGCAACAGAAAGCAAATTACAGATAAGGAAGCAGGTGCCAGACTGGAATTTTAAAACAGTGACACATTAATAAATCAACCCCAAATTAATTCATGTCAGTTGAAGCAGGGCAGGTGTGCTTGCTTTTTCCCCCCATAATCTACAGTGATGATGAACCAGAGGGTGGCATTGATGTACCAGAGGGTGGCATGGGTGAAACAGAGGGTGGCATGGGTGAAACAGAGGGTGCTGGGAACCTGTGATGATGAACCAGACATAGAAACAACATAATCGCGACCGTTGCGAGCAGACATGTAAGTTCGCATTGGCGAACTTGTACAAAACCCTCGCGAACTGGCAGAAATCCTTGCGAACACAAAAAAAAATCCGCAAGTTCGCGAGAATTCGTGGATTTTGCGGATTGCGAGTTCGCAAAATTCACGAACGCCAGATTCGCAAAATTCGCTCATGCTTATTTGTATCACATATACTAAAATAAATATCACAATGAGGGCAAATACCCAGTGAATATGTGTGTATCTGCAGGCTATAATCAGAAAAAGGCACTAGCCCAAAATGGGTCTATTCGAAAACGCAAGGCTTTTTGAAGTCCAAAAGATTACATCTACTGACTTAAGTCATTCATAGTGTTAAATGAGAAGACTACTGCATTTGTAACCAAATTAAAAAATGTATTTAAAAAATCCCCCCCCCCCCCCCAAAAAAAGACAATACAGCAAGCTTATTGGCTTGAACGTGAACATAAATAGGACCATGACAACTCCGATAAAGAGATCTATCAAGCATTTTAGGGAGACCCAATTTATACATTGAAATGAACATTAACACTACTGCTGAACAGACAAAACGTAAACTGAGTGAACATAAAAGGTGAGATCTGCATTAAATTGTCAATTCTGACAAATGTAATGGGAAGCAATGTAAAACCCATATCAGATTTGTCAAAATATTTAAAAGGTAAAGCCTCTGCATATGGTGTTTGCCATGGAGATGACAAAACAAAATTTCACCCTACACTAGTATTTGGCAACAAATTTACAACGTAAAACCCTTCCCATTGCATCTAGTGCACTATGTAGAGTTATCTAATATGGTTTTAGGCAAGCAGTTCTATACAAAACTGCTTCTAACAATATTTGCTAGAGATTTCATAATGTGAAATCCTTTACATTGCCGTAACACAAAATGGCGGGACCCTGCAAAATGGGAATGGGGGACCCCTACCGCCAATATATCAGGTATCCATAGACTTTAGAGTGAACTTGGACACCCTGAAGTGTGGTTTCTTTGCAGCACAGGGGCATGTATTACGCCACTGATCCCCCCTTTGTACCTTATTGGTCACAGGGTTACACCATACAAAACCCCTTTCTATTGTATTTGATCCGACATCTGCTTCAAGGATTTCCTCAATGGTTATGAGCAATGGAACTAGGTCTTCGGCAGACTAAGAATAATATCTTTAATTAAATACTTGTAGAGAATATAAACATGTGCTCGGAGCGCCAGCAGCTCTTAGTCCTACTTCTTATAGCTCTTTCTAGATATCGCTCTGTGGGAATCTAGGTTAGAAAATATTTGTCTACAGGCAGCGGTGGAGGAACAGTTTTCAGAGTGGGGGTGCTTGTATCAGATGTATGAAGATATAGGGACGGGTAGGAAAAAAAAAAGTGTGATGTAAAGAACAAGTGTCGCAATGAGTTACACCAATTCAGCAGGAGAGCGTAAGAGTGAGGTATGTAGACGGTGAACTTTGGAGCTCAGTCACAAAGACAGCACATTTTTCCATTGAAATGGGAACTAAATTTGCATAGACATGCACTTTTACTTCTAAAATTACATGGGGCACAAACTATAATCTTTGGAATTCTTTTCAGTAAATATTTATATTTTGCACATCATAAAGTACAATGTCTGGATTGGTTTTGATCCTATTAAAACTTATATTTCAAATTACAGAAAAAGTGCTCAGTGTGCTTTACTAACTTCTGATACATTTTGAAATATTTAGACAGTTATTTTACTGGGATGTTCAATGTTGTGCATTAGTAAAACATTGGCCAGTCCATCCTTTCACATTCCTTGTACTTCAGCAAGATTGTCCAATAGTTCACTTAATTTTTTTCCTGTGAATGCAAAGTTGGAGGATGTTGTAAACAGCAATCTCCATGCTAAAAGAATAGGGAGCAATTGGTCAGAAGACGTAGCCTAATATTCGATATCTATCTGAATGCACAGCCAATGAGACCGTAAAAATTAAATTTAAAAATGCATCTTTATTACTCACTGTTGAGGGATTCTTAGGAATCACAGAACTATGCTTGGAAGCATGGAACTTTCGTAGGCAGGGACTGAATCACACTACCAACTTAGTGCCAGGAACATGGGTCCGACCAGCTAGTGTCTCACTTGCCCTCCTACTCACTCAGATAAACAAGCAATTAGACACCCCAGAACACAACTCTTCCGACCCTCTTAGGAATTGCAGTTAAAGGACACACCCTTTCACTCTCTTGTCCATAAAAAAGGTTTGACAGACAAACGCTTTAAATATTTATTTGAACTCTTATGCTCTTGTATGCAGTACAAGTGCGGCAATAAGTAAGAATATGCATAACAAAGATGTGGTCAGCATAGTAAGTAGTCCATAAATCATAAAAAGGAGCAGTCCTGACATTAGACAGGAAAAACTAACACCTCCCCTTCTACAGAAGCAAAGTGATTACATACGAGAAGCATTCTGGGAGTTCGCAGTAGACCCCCTTACCCTAGCATGCACAGATGAAGGTTCTAGGTCTCAAGTGTAGATGCGATTTCCTCTATCTGTTTTCATCTCTGTGCATACCTATATGACAGTACATGTTCCCAAACAGCAGCATTTATAGGTTTTGTCCATGTGCTAGAGCCTGACCAAAACAGAAGGGGCATTTTTGTTTGACCTGGTCCACAGCCAGACTAAATCCCAGGAAAGAACAGTACGCAAAAAACAGTGGGTTCTGTGTGAGAGTACAGAGTGGCACAAAGCAAATTACATGTGCAAAGCAAAATAAGGACTGCAGCGTGCTCATGTTAACATAGGGAAAACAACAAAGGGCTTGCGCTGGACATATGACATCATAATATGGACTCCAGCATGATTATCTTGGGTGTGCTACCACAGCCATCACACTCCTACTTCCAGTTTTTATGTCTACAGGCTCAAAATACACTAATAACCCACAGACCAAGCCCTGTCAGCTAGAACACAAGCTTTCAACAGTAAAGAATTTAGGCCTAGTGCATTTATCATAATAGATCAGATCTATAGCATCTAACATACCTTTACCAATAATACAATCAAGCCTTCAGACTTGATTATTATCATAACAAACTCAGATCTACTGTAGTGCACATAACCTGTGCAATACAAGCACTCTAAGTGGAAGCCCACACATTCTGCCAAGTCAAATCAGAGGGGAATAGCAACATGTGTGCAGAGGCAAAACCACTTTCAGTAAAGCTTTTTAATGGTCTTTTTCTATTGATCATATGGAAAGGGGCGCCCACTCGGTCCCCCCGAACGTATGGTGGAGTACCCCGATCTCCCCGGGAAACCATTTTGGGCGGGAGGCGTGTCACGGCTGGTATGCCCGAAGCGGCGTAGCCGGGGCGCGCCTTTTTCCCGCCCAAGAACGGGTTGTCCTCGACACCAACACCGCCAGCCACGCCCGGGGGGCGGTTTGGAGGAGGGTCTACGCCCGCCCGAAGGATAAAAGGAGCGACAAGCCAAGGAAGCATCCTCTTGTTCCTGTGCTCTGAAGCTGCACCCACGCGTCACACGTGAGCTCGAGACGGAACGAAGAGCCAAATTTGAAATTTGTAATTTCTCTTTTTTCTCTTCTAGCGCTGCAAGTCTTGTCCAGGGCCTTCCATCTAAGTGCGGAGAATGCCGGGCAAAAGGGTCGCAAAGAAGGTTAGCACCAACCAAATGCTCCGGATGCTGGCGAAAGACATGGCGGAGATGAAGAAGAAAATGGCGGCCAGGGATGGTACAGGACGGCCAAAAAGAACCATCCCAGTGGAGGTCCCTGCCGGGAGACGGAAGAGGGCCAGGAACGGGGCAAATGAAGACGAGGTCCCAGTTCCGGAGGCTCCCCCGGCGAGCCCTCCCAGTCCAGTGGAGGCTCCGGCGCCGGCTCCCGTCGAGGGGCAACCGATCCCCGTAGTGGTTACCCCGGTAAACGAGGGGGACATGCCCCCGGAGTTGGCCGCCCAGCTGGCGGCATGGTTGGGTAGTAACAGCGTGGGTTCCACTGCTCCAAGGGACACGGCCGAGGAGGCCAAGCAATTAATGAGGCAGATGCGGCAATCACGGGAGGCCGCAAAACCACCTTGTCCTTTTGTTTCCCCGCAGGCGCCCGTCGGTCACCCAGGATCAGGCGTTGGTACTGAGGTTCCGTGACAATTGTAAGTGGTGTTTTCGACTCGTACGAATATGGTCGAGTCTGGTATCTATGAACCGCAAATGACGAGTTTAGTAAGTGTGCGCAGTTTCGCTGTGCTAACCTAAACGATTCGTCTGTTACGTGGGTATTTTTATCTGTACCCACGGGTTCCATCTTAGATACGGCATCCATTTTGTCTCTTGCCCTCAAGTAGCCAGCGAACGGACGTTGTCCGCTTCGCGACCCTGGGACTCCCAAGATATTTACGGAAGACACATGTTCTTTGTAAGTGTCTTTATGATGAGGGAGATGCTACTGTAAAGCAGATGGCGCCGCTCGAGGCTCATCTTGCTGCACGGACTTATTGTCTTAGCCGTGCATCTCATTAGGCACGTCCCTTTGATGCCCGTATCTCGTGTTTCTCGATGCCTCCCCTTTTTACACCCTTTCCGATCTCCCCACTGTCTCCGTCTTCCTCTACACCTGTTCCTGTTCCTATTTCGATCTGTTTATTACCGATTGGAATGCACTAACGTTGGGAAGATGGGTTTTTACAATTGGGAACCGCCAAATGTTTCCGCACTTATGTTCCGGACCTTGTGTGTTTCAAAGTGACCAAAACGACCCCTCTGGGGGATGATTGTGGGAACCGGGTCATAAACTTTTGTGTTCAATGTAACCCTATGGGGAAATTGTGTATAAAAGGAGCGATTCACAGAACCAATTTGAAGCAGTCTCCCCAAGTTGCACGTGTGTTGCTTGTCGTGACTACTGTATTCCCTGCAGTAAATAAACCTTGAATCTTTGACGCCGAAGGAAGTGTCCCGTGTCTCTGTGATTCGTACGCCGGAGCAGGTTACCCACGAAGGTTTCAGGTGTTGTGCCCTGGCACCGCTGGGTCCTAAATAACCCAGTCCTTCAGTTGGCGCCCAACGTGGGGCTGCATCAGTGGTACCGGTCCAAGCCAGACGATCGTGAGGAACTTCGTGTGAAATCTCCGAGGGAAGGTGCACCCCGCTTCATCGATCCTGTTGTCGAAATAAGTGGCCCGAAGACTTTTCCCGCGAAGATTCCCGCCTCCTGACGGCTGCCCTGACTGTAGACCTGTTTTGGCGCCTGGCGTAGACCTTGGCAGAGCGAGACGATTGACGGGCCTTCCTGGTGACGCCATTGATCTTTGAGTTAAGTATTTGTGGGTCGCTCCCAGAGTCCTTGGTTGTTGACACTTTAGCAAGTGTTTTTGTTGTTGGCGCTGTGAGAGTGTTTTTGTCGATGACACTTTTCTAGCGTTTTTGTTGTTGTTGTGTTTGACGACTGCAGCCGCCAAAAACCGAGGGTTTTGTTCTTTGCTGGGACTTGGTAAATCCCGTAACCCTTGAAGTTTGTGAAACTCGGCTAGTGTGCAAGATGCCTGGTCGTAGTACTTTGTTCAGTTGCTTCAGACCTTGTGGTACGGATTCCCGACTGGAGGACTGGTGTCCGATACCTCCGGTTGGAACTCCCACTTATGAACTATACAGTAAACATGGGCTAGGCCCGATTACTTTTAATGATTATTGGATCAAATACACGAAGAAGGACGGTGACCTTCGTTGGCCACCTCATGGTAGCTTCGAGGCCCCGATCTTAGATAATTTAGAGATTAAATTGTTCGAAAGGAAGTCAAGGCCGGCCACGTTTGATGCCTTTCGGTTGTGGCGTAAAGAAGCCCGACAGAAAGAAATCAGACAGACTAAACGAAATCAGCGAGATAATGTTGCTACCATAGTGAAGAAAGCAGAGCAATTTCAGCGTGATAGGGAGATTAAGGATAAGGAAGTGTTTGATAGACTACAGCGTATGACTGTGGATAAATGTTATCCCGCTTTGCCTACGGAGTCGGAAAAGAAGGAAGAGTCAGTTGAGGATCCTTTAATGTCTTATCTTATGAAGTCGCCACCTCCGTATGTACAGGGTACCGCAGCTCCCGTGGTTCCTGCTGCACCTATTCCTCCGCCTATTCTTCCTGTGCCTGTTCCTCAACCTGCACCCGCTCTTCCGACTGTTCCTGCTCCTTTGCCTACTGCTATCCCTACTGCTCCTCCGCTTCCACATACTCCTGCTCCCGCTGCTGCTCCTGTTCTGTTAACTCCTGCTGTCGCTACTGTTTCTACTCCTTCGCTTGTTAGCCCTGTGTCCTATACTTCTCCCTCTACACGTTCTCGTAATTCTCCTCTTGCGGCTAGTTTCTTTCATTCGCTCGGACCTGTTCATGGGTCCGCTGGTTCTGATGGTCTTCAGAGACGTAGTCAGCTTCCTGGAAACAGAGAACGTGTTGCGCTATATAATATGGCGATGGGTTGGATGGTGAACCCTCTTAGAAGTCCACCTCGTGTTGTACTCGAAACGTTTTGTCAATTCAATATACCAACCCAAAGATACGTGTTTGATGAAATGTGTAAGTTCCTTCGCGATCAGATATCGGCTGATGCGCCTGACGAGGTGCTGGCCGCTTTGTCTGATCTTCAGCTTCAGTTCTCGAATGGACTGATAGTGGATACTAATGTTCGACGTGCTGTTGAACGGTTGTTATCTTTCCGTCCCGCTCCTATACCTCAAGCTTTGTTTGTTGAGGATGTCGAAAGACTGCCAGATGAGTCTGGTCAATTTCCTATGCGAGAAGTGCCACCGGTTTGGATACCAGCTAATCCTGCTGCTCAACCTCCGACATTGGCGCATTTCCAGAGAGTATGGATACATCTCCCATGGAAACGCTCGGAAGTGCTACAGGTGAAGCAATCTCTGCCTGACCCTCGCAAAAATCCTACAGGATATTACAAAGAACTATCGCAGCTCGTAGATGCTACGGTAATGAATCTTGCCGACATCGATATGTTGTTCGGCAATGTTGTACCGCAACCGGTATGGGCTAAGATTCGCCACGAGAACCACCCGAATGAATTAGGTGGTGCTTGGGCTGCCATTGTAGCGGCAGATGCCGGACAAACGGCTGCTGCTAAACCCGACCAGTTGATTGTTGATCTCCCTCAAAGAATTATAACGTTAATGAAAACTCTTATGCCAGCTATGAGGGTAAATTGGGACAAATTATCAGCTTGTAAGCAAAAGAAGGATGAGAGTGTCTCTGACTTCTTTACGAGGTTCGAGGAAGCATTCATCGACCATAGTGGTCAGGATATGGGCACTGAGGGTGGTCAAAGGTTATTCGTGGACAAATTTGTCTCCAACTTATTGCCCGATTTGAGCAATAAATTAAAGAATTCAGAGAGTGCGTGGGCCGTTTCTACTTCAGCTCAGATATTGGCCACAGCACAATATTATGAGAACAGAGAGAAAGAAGAGAACGACCGCGCTGATAAAAAGACGAAAGAGCTTAAGACTAAAGTGTTGCTTCAACAAGCATATCCTCCGCGTTCAAATCAGAATGCATCCCAACAGAATAGATCGCAATCGAATCGATCGCAGCCGCGTAATGATTCCTCCTC
Organism: Lissotriton vulgaris; assembly: GCF_964263255.1. Taxonomy (NCBI): domain Eukaryota; kingdom Metazoa; phylum Chordata; class Amphibia; order Caudata; family Salamandridae; genus Lissotriton; species Lissotriton vulgaris. The sequence goes on along the minus strand of NC_141695.1, from coordinate 1,597,768,185 downwards.
CCAAAGATCATCGTTAGGGTACAATCAATGTGCTTATTGTAGACAGGAGGGGCACATTAAATTCAATTCCCCTGTTCTGAATGATCGCAATAGTGGTAATTCGTCTAAAGGAGGTCGTGGTGGTTCACATCAGGTATCACGCGGTAGGGGTCGTGGTGCTCAGAATGATCGTTCCGATAACACTTCTAATTCTAATAATTGTTTTGATCAACGTGGATCACCGCAAGGACGATCTGCGCAGTACAATGTAGATGATTATTACGTCGATCAGGGAACTGACGACAGTAATTACTAGGACAGCCAAAGACAAGGAGAGGGAGTGGTATCAGTTCCGGTTGATCAGAGAGGGCCTTACGTCGCAGTTGCTACATTGGGCGTCGTTGAGCCTTTTCTGTTGGACACTGGTGCAGCGAAAAGTTCTATTATGCATTCGAAACTCCCTGGCGCACCTTTGTCTGGCTTAACAAATGTCTCCGTTGGATTCTCTGGCGCCCCCGTTAGCAATCCAGTTTCGCGCCCTTTGCCCCTTACAATTGGGCCACGTGAGCTTCAAGCTCCGTTAATTTTGACCACTGGTTGTGGTGAAAATCTTTTGGGCCTGGATTTGCTTAAACGTTTATATGCAACTTTGTATTGTTCTCCCGCGGGTGTAAAGCTTACGTTAGGAGAGAGGGTTGTCTCTCCTATGTATTTGTCTCTCGATAAGCTTCCACCGGAATTGAGTTCTCTTCCTGCGTCTTTGTGGGCAACGGGTCCAAATGATGTGGGCCTGCTTGACATCTCCCCTTATGTTGTTCAGTTGAAATATAATGTGCGATTGCCACGTATTCCCCAGTATCGTATCTCTCTTGATGGTGAACGAGCATTGTTAGCGATCATTTATGATCTGATCGAGAAAGATGTTATTGAAGAGACTCGGGGAAACGTGTGCAACAGCCCTGTACTGCCCATCCTTAAACGTACTGATCCTTCCAAACCGCCCGTTTATCGTTTTGTTATCGATTTACGGGAGGTGAATAAAATTGTGGTTCCTCAATTCCCTGTTGTGCCTGACATCACGGCGCTACTGACTCTGATTCCAGCTTCTGCATCGTGGTTTTCGGTGATTGACTTAAAGAATGCGTTCTTTAGCATCCCGATTGCCGAGGAGAGCAGAGACCTTTTCGGTTTCTCTCTCGGTGGATGCAGCTTCCGGTTCAAGCGCGCTCCTCAGGGCTACTGTGAAAGTCCATCGATTTACAGTCAAGCCTTGAAGGGTCAACTGGATGCGTTTAGGTTGCCGGTCGGTGCCCCTTAATCCAATACGTCGACGACTTATTGGTGGCGGCCGATACTCAGGACATTTGCAAAATTGCTACGGTGTCATTGCTGCAACATCTCTGTGAGTTGAATCATAAGGTGTCCCCTTCTAAACTCCAATATTGTTGTCAAGAAGTAACCTATCTAGGTCACTTATTGTCAAAGGAGGGAAGGAGGTTGACCCCAGAGAGAATTGCAGCGATTGCGCGAATGGCTGTGCCAAAAACCCAAAGAGATGTGCGTGCCTTTCTAGGTATCACGTCGTACTGCAGGCAATGGATTCCTAATTTTTCATTGCTAGCGAAACCATTGGTGGCTCTTACGTGCAAGGATGTTTCAACTCCTTTACCATGGACGGAAGAATGTCAGAAAAGTTTTTCTGAACTGCGTGATTCATTGTGTTCGGCTCCTGTGTTGGGTACTCCCGACTACAGTAAGCCGTTTACATTATATGTTCACGAGAGGGAAGGTTGTGCTTTAAGTGTCTTGACGCAACCTTTTGGTGGTAAACAGCGTCCATGTGCATATTTTTCCTCGACCTTGGACCCAGTAGCTAGAGCATTGCCGAGTTGCTTGAGAGCAACAGCGGCAGCTGCGGTCTCCATCCGACAATCAGCAGGACTGGTCATGGATAATATGCTTACGGTGATGGTTCCGCATGCAGTCGATACTCTTTTGAATCGTACGAAAACCCAGCACTTGACGAGTGCGAGATTGTCTGGGTACGAGCTGACGTTGCTGGCAAGTCATATTCAGATAAAACGTTGTAATGTTCTGAACCCGGCAACTTTGTTACCAATTAGCGCAGAGTCAGATGAAGTAGCAGAACATGATTGCTACTTGAGGACAGAGGAAGAAACAAAAGGTCGAGTGGACCTTAAAAACACTCCATTAGAAGATCCAGATGGTACATTGTATGTGGATGGGTCATGTTTTAAGTTGCCGAATGGCGATGTGACTACCGCCTATGCTGTTGTAACGTTGAATACTGTTGTTGAGACTGCAAGGTTGAATCAGAATTCTGCCCAAGCTGCAGAATTGATCGCTCTCACTAGAGCCTGCGTGTTAGCAAAAGGGAAACGTGTGAATGTGTTTACCGACAGCCAATATGCATTTGGTGTCGCACATAGTTTTGGACGATTGTGGAGAGAGAGAGGTTTCTTGACGTCGCACGGTACGAAGATTCAGCATGGCCAACTTGTGAATGATCTTTTGGATGCACTGACGTTGCCTAAACAAGTGGCGAATGTTAAATGTAGTGCGCATCGTAAGGTGACGGATGATGTTGGTCGTGGTAATGCGTTTGCAGACGAGATCGCTAAGGAGACTGCCCGGAACCCTAGCACTCGAATGTATGTGACGAGTTCGGTTAGGTGGCCTACAGAATCGAGCATGTGTGAGGACACGATCGAAAGTGTGAAAGAAATTCAGAATGAGGCCACCGAGACTGAAAAGATGAAGTGGAAAGAAAGCACGGGAAAATTGGATGCGAATGGTTGTTGGATTGATTTGTCAGATCAGAAAAGATGGTTGTTGCCTAATGCGTATGTGCTGGCCGTTGTGACAATGGCGCATGGGTTAGCACATATTAGTGCGAAAGGTATTTGTAAGTTGTTGTCTCCTGTATGGAAGAATGATGGTATCACGAAATGTGCTGAACGTCTGGTGAAGAATTGTATGGTGTGTATGATGTACAATCCTGGCAAAGGAACCCGAACTCCTCCTGGCAGTTTTGCTCCCCCTTCATGTCCCTTTGAGGTGATCCAATTGGACTTCATCCATATGGAGCGATGCAATAACCTGAAATACGTTTTAGTTGTGGTTTGCGCATTCTCCCGATGGATCGAGGCCTATCCTCTCAAAGACAATACTGCTTTGTCTACTGCGAAAATCCTACTGAAGGAATATTTTCCTCGGTACGGAATGCCTAGAGTCGTGTGGTCAGATAACGGAAGTGAGTTTGTGGGTAGTGTGATGAAGAGTGTGTGTAAGGGCCTTGGAATTAATCAGAAATTCCACAGCGTCAATCATCCCCAGTCGGCTGGTTTGGTTGAAGGGTATAACGGCACCCTTAAATTAAAGCTAGCGAAGATTCAGGCTACGACTGGTCTTTCGTGGCCTGACGCTTTACCTTTAGCATTACTGTCAACTAGGGCGACTGTACACTCCCGAGTAGGGCTTAGTCCCTATGAAATAGTGTTCGGCCGTCCTGCGAATGTGTGGGGGGTTCCTAGGCCAGGTATTTTTTGTGATCTCGAGTACCCAATGTTGATCGATTACCTTCATGACTTGACTGCTAAACTGAGGTTAATTCACCAACAGGTTCACGACGCATTGCCGACGCAGACGGAGGGTCCAGGCCACCAGCTCCAGCCTGGAGATTGGGTGGTGACGCGGAACTTTTCACACAAGAAAAACTTGGATCCGAGGTTCACTGGACCCTATCAGGTTCTCCTTGCCACGAGGACTGCTGTTCGTCTCGAGGGGCGTAAGAATTGGGTGCATGCCACCCATACCAAAAAGGTCCCTATCCCTTTGCCGGCAGACCCATGGGTGAGGAGAGGCATTGCATCAACTGAAACAGAAGGATTGCCGGCGTTTGTACCTTTCAGCGACGCACAGCTTGTTGGAGAATCCTCAGCGCAGCAGAAAGACTCTGATGAACAATTGTCATCAAAAGACTCAAGACCAGAACACTCAACTGATCAGCAGGACGCTGTCTCTCTAACGGATCCTTTGTTTGACGAGCAGACACGTCCTGGGAAAACTCGATACTTTTTCCGATCTCGTACTAAAGACTAATAAACGATCCTGCTTTGCTGTATTGACAACTGCATTATCCCGTTTTCCGTGATCAGTTTTGAACGTTCATATTATTGCAATGATCCCTGTGTATATACATTGAGCTTCATTCCTTATACCTTTTTGCTTCCACAGCCGAGAGACATTGTTTTTGCATATATATATATATATATATTGTGCAATTAAAGGCCGTAGGGCCGCGCGCGTACTTCCTTCTGGATAGTAGGTCTCGACACTAGGTTAAAGACCGTCGATTCCTGGGAACTCCTAGGGATTGACTATTGCTACACAGAACGAAGTGCGTCAAGAAACGTTGCGGACGGTCGTAGGGAATGGCATTTTCGAAGCTGATGGACTTAGAAGAAGCTCAAGCTCGAAGATTCAAGCTGCAGCAACTTAGCCGTACGAAATGTTTTATATTTCAAGTGTTTATGTTATTCTTGACTGTTTCTGCATTCTTGGCGGGTGGGGTGTATTATATGACATCTGGTTTTCTGTCTCCTGTGTTACCTACTCCTACACCTGACCCTAAACTTATCTCCACTGCATCCCCCCATTCTTTTCACATCCTACCTGAACACGAGCAGGCTAGACGTGCAGAATTCCGTAATAATTCCTTAATTCAGCTCCTTCATCAGCATCAGTTGGTGGTTAACACTACTAACTGTTGGGTGTGTGGGTTGATGCCGCATACTACGGATAAGGGAATTCCATATCTGGTGTTACCATATAGTTCCCAAGGGTCAGCTCGAGCATTTCAAACAATGTTTCGAAGCGCACTGGGTTTCCACCCCATTCGAGAACCACGTTCCCCCTACTCTGGTCCTACCTCGTATCAAAAACCTTTGTCGATAGCAATAGAGGACTTAGACAGCGATATCTATGATCCCTCGCTTATTCCCGAAGAAGAGGTACAAGCTTACAGGGTCCTGAGTAGAGGCGAGTATGGTGTGTTCACGAGTGAAAAGCAGCTTAAAAGCTCACCTCCGATATGGGTCGTACCCCACATTGGTAATTATTGTCTCATGGGTCGTGGCCGAAGATCGCAAGCCCGACTTGGAGCGAGTGCTTGCATTGAAAATTACATTCTGCCGATGTTCTCGTCCCCTGTGTTTCTGGCTGCCAAGGGTACATACTTCATCTGTCATGATCGTGCATATGCATGGTTGCCCGCTGACTTCATGGGCTCATGCTTCATTGCAAATTTGTTGCCTCCGACGTTTACTGTAGATGCCGATTATCACAAGACTAGAGTTGTGAGAGGCGTAATTAGCGAAGAGGACACTGCCGCTCAAGAGGCAGGAGACTTTTTCAAGGGTTTCCTCCCGTTTTGGGGACCTATGGTTAATAGTAGGAACCTGAGACAGTTGACTCGAGTGGTAGAATCGACAGCTAATATTACTGCCAGTGCCCTTGGTAATATCACCACAGAACTTCAGGCGGATAGACTTATGACGTTACAAAACCGTATGGTTTTAGATGTCATCTTAGCAGATCGAGGTGGGGTATGTAAGGTGATCCATTCGAGCTGCTGCATTTTCATTCCAGATAATGCTCCAACTGTCTATCAAGCCATCTCTAAGTTGCATAAGATCTCTGAATCCATACACGTGGATGTAGGGGATTGGACGCTGCTTGGGTGGTTTTGGGGCCTGATGTCGACTTGGGGTTGGAAGATTCTGATGATTATCGGAGTTATTGTGGCGTTCCTGTTCACGTGTTGCCTTTGTGTGCAGTGCGGTCCTGCCTTATGTGGCCTCTGTGCTACAACGTGCATGAGACAGCCGCCTGTTACCAATGGGACTCGATTGGACAGAGCTATGCTACAACAACATCTAGATGGTCTGATGAATATCGAGTATGATTCCGACTAGTGCTTGCCTACATGAGGGCAAAAGGAGCGTCTGAGGTTCCGTGACAATTGTAAGTGGTGTTTTCGACTCGTACGAATATGGTCGAGTCTGGTATCTATGAACCGCAAATGACGAGTTTAGTAAGTGTGCGCAGTTTCGCTGTGCTAACCTAAACGATTCGTCTGTTACGTGGGTATTTTTATCTGTACCCACGGGTTCCATCTTAGATACGGCATCCATTTTGTCTCTCGCCCTCAAGTAGCCAGCGAACGGACGTTGTCCGCTTCGCGACCCTGGGACTCCCAAGATATTTACGGAAGACACATGTTCTTTGTAAGTGTCTTTATGATGAGGGAGATGCTACTGTAAAGCAGATGGCGCCGCTCGAGGCTCATCTTGCTGCACGGACTTATTGTCTTAGCCGTGCATCTCATTAGGCACGTCCCTTTGATGCCCGTATCTCGTGTTTCTCGATGCCTCCCCTTTTTACACCCTTTCCGATCTCCCCACTGTCTCCGTCTTCCTCTACACCTGTTCCTGTTCCTATTTCGATCTGTTTATTACCGATTGGAATGCACTAATGTTGGGAAGATGGGTTTTTACAGTTGGGAACCGCCAAATGTTTCCGCACTTATGTTCCGGACCTTGTGTGTTTCAAAGTGACCAAAACGACCCCTCTGGGGGATGATTGTGGGAACCGGGTCATAAACTTTTGTGTTCAATGTAACCCTATGGGGAAATTGTGTATAAAAGGAGCGATTCGCAGAACCAATTTGAAGCAGTCTCCCCAAGTTGCACGTGTGTTGCTTGTCGTGACTACTGTATTCCCTGCAGTAAATAAACCTTGAATCTTTGACGCCGAAGGAAGTGTCCCGTGTCTCTGATTCGTACGCCGGAGCAGGTTACCCACGAAGGTTTCAGGTGTTGTGCCCTGGCACCGCTGGGTCCTAAATAACCCAGTCCTTCAGTACGGCAGGGTCGGCAGTTGCAGCGGTAGCTCCAGGTAAGCTATTACCGATGGTTGGGGAGGGATCGGTACCTTCAAGGCGGGAGAAAATTGTACAACATATCCCGAAGGAGGTGAAGGAGAGGATATGGGCTGATAAATATGTAAACATATTCTCCTTGTTGTCCGATCACTACGAAATTGAACATGTAAAAAAATCAGAAAGAGTTCTTGCATCCAAGTGTATGGCGAGCCAAGATGGCCGGTTTTAGAGTTGATGAATCGTTAGGCAATTGGGGCAGAGCGTTCGGAATGTTCATTGCAATTATGGGGGAACGTAGGCCCGATCTGTTGGGAGAATTGGCTGTGTATCAGACACGTATCATGGGTTTTTATGAAACATATGGAGGGAATCAATGGTTTGCCTATGATAATATATTTCGTAAATCTAAGGAACATGATGCATCCTTGACATGGGACTGTTTTGACTCCATTTCATGGCAAAATATGGAAGTGGGGAAGTCACCAGTAGTGGGGAGTGAGATGGCCGGGTATTCCCGCCATTCGTCAGGGACGCCCTTTCGAGCAGGTTCCAGCAATGACCGGAACTCAAAGTCTAGTGGCAGCACAGGGAAGAAAGGGGTCTGCTGGGGCTTTAACAGGGGCAAATGTACTAGGCCCCAGGGTTCTTGCAAATTCAGGCACGAATGTTCAGGGTGTGGTCAGTCCTCCCATCCGGAGACCACGTGCAGAGCCAAGACTAGTGATACGGGGAATAGGGGTAGCGCCAAACAGGTTTGAAATGGTCCAGGGTACACCGCTACCGACCCCGGTTGATATCATGGCAATGATCCCTTGGCTAAACGAGTACCCAGATCATATCTCCGCTGGGGTGTTGCGAGATGGTTTCTCATATGGTTTCCGCATCCCGGCGGGGGATTTTCGGGGTGAGGCACAATGTAAGAATCAGTTATCGGTGCGGGAGAATGCGGCGGTGGTACAAGCAAAGATTGGTAAGGAGGTGGCCCGAGGTCGGGTCGCTGGACCATATGATAACCCGCCAGTTGCTAATTTTGTTTGTTCACCCCTCTGTGTAGTCCCCAAAAAAGAGCCGGGGGAATTCAGGTTGATACATAATTTGTCAGCTCCAAGGGGTCTTTCTGTGAACGATGCGATTGACCCTGATGTCTGTTCAGTACGGTACGCATCATTCGATGAGGCCGTCACCATTTTGAATCGCCTAGGGCCCGGAGCGCTGATGGCTAAATCAGATATCGAGTCAGCGTTCCGGTTGCTCCCGGTACACCCAGATGATCAGCGTCTCCTTGGTTTCATGTTTCAGGGTCACTATTACATGGATAAATGTATGCCAATGGGTTGCTCCATTTCTTGTGCTTATTTTGAAGGTTTTAGTTGTTTTTTGCAATGGGCCTTCACGAAAATAACAGGGTTTACTCATGTGATGCATTATCTTGATGATTTTCTGTTCCTGGGGGCAGCTGGGGACATAGAGTGTACACGGGCTTTGAATGCATTTTGTGATCTCATGAGGCACTTTGGCGTGCCATTGGCGCCCGGTAAGACAGTGGGGCCGTCTACTTCACTCGAGTTTCTTGGAATAGAGCTCGATTCCGAAGAGGGGTGCTTCCGCTTGCCCAAAGAAAAGGTGGCGAAATTCGAGACATCCCTCAAAGCATGTATTAGCGCGACCAAAGTAAGATTACATCAGTTACAGCAGGTCGTGGGTCAACTGAATTTTGCCCTGAGGGTGATCCCAATGGCGCGCCCATTTTCCCGCTCAATTGCACAGGCCATGGTTGGCCTTAAGGAAGGCCACCACCGCACAAGGCTCTCGGCTGAGGTTCGGCAGGACATGCTCATATGGTTGGCATTTCTGGTGGATTTCAACGGTCGGGTCGTGTGGAGCAAACCCGGGGTCTCCTCGGAGGAGTTAGGGTTGTGGACAGACTCGGCAGGGAGTGTAGGATTTGGCGCCATTTTTGGCAATCACTGGTCAGCACAAAGCTGGCCGGCGTGGTGGCACGAGAATGGGCTCACAGGTAACATAGGTTTTCTTGAGCTTTTTCCTATTCTGGTGGCCTTAAAAACATGGCCCGAGGGTTTTCGTGACCGCACTGTGGTGTTCTGGTCTGATAATATGACCGTTGTTGAGTGTATCAATAGTCAGGCTGCCCGCTGCAGATGGATCTTGAGATTGCTGAAGGAAATTGTTTTGCTGTGTATGAGGCTAAACGTCCACTTTAGGGCAAGACATGTGCCAGGGGTGTTAAATCAGGCTGCTGATGCGCTTTCTCGTTCCCGTATGCAGGCCTTCTGGGGTTTCCTACCCTCAGCGGACCCGGTAGCGGCTCCTTTTCCCGAAGCTCTCTGGTCTCTCGGTGCCCCGGATTACAAGACCTCGTGGGAGAACAAGGAAGGCATACGAAGGGGCGTTCCGGTCTTATTGGTCCTTTTTGGGTTCTGCTGGGGGGGGAGCTATGGGGCCAGGAGGAGTATGTCCTGAAGTTTGTTATCATTACGTCAGGCAGGCAAATCAGTAGCCACGGCGCAAAGGCCCTGGGCCGCTATTTCTTTCATGACTCGAGCTCATGGTCTACAGGACCCCACAGCGTCTTTTGTGGTTCAGAAGGCGCTACATGGGTGGCAACGCCTTGAGGGTCGCAAAGTAGATGATAGACACCCGATAGGTCTGGAAAGGTTGGCCCTGTTGATGTCAGTCCTCCCTGCAACATGTTCATCACAATATGAGACACTGCTGTTTAAAGCCGCTTTTTTATTAGCATTTCATGGGGCTATGAGGGTAAGCGAGCTTGTGGCAAGGAATAAGCAGGATACGGGGGGGGGGGACTGTGCCGAGAGCACATCCGCATTGCTGGGGAATCAATGATAGACTCCTTTGCCAGGTCCAAGACCGATCAAGGAGCAAACGGCGAGTGTGTAATAGTCCACCGTATTCCCGGATCGCCCATATGCCCAGTAGCCTGCGTGGAGGAATATTTGGCACTGAGGGTGGCAGCATGGGGGGGAAGCTTACTGAGGCACGCCGATGCCACACCGCTGACGAGGTTTCAGTTTCAACGGGTGCTTGCGATGGCAATTCCAGCCGCAGGGTTAAACCCGTGTGAGTTCGGGACCCATTCCTTCAGGATAGGGGCTGCAACAGAGGCCACAGCCAGGGGTCTGAGTGTTGATAAAGTGAAACAGTTGGGGCGTTGGTCCTCGAGTTGTTATAAACGGTACGTGCGGTTGCACATGTTATGAAGCTAATATCATGAACTCACGCTTCTTGTTTTTGTTTGGTTTTACAGTTTCGCATGCTTACAAGGCGGGGCAGACTGTGCAGTCGACCCGACACCTGGGAACCAGCGGTCAAAGGACACCGGCTGTGGACAGAGTGGTGTGGGTCGTGGGCCACTCATACGTGAGGCGTGCCGCAGACGTATTCAAAGCAGGTGACATGATTCACATGGCTGGGGAATACGGGTACAGGGTGACCTTCTACAGAAGGGGCGGGCTCTGTATTGACCAGTTTCAGGTGTTTATGGAGGGTTTGTTAGGGCGGACGAGGTCACCGCCGTCTATACTCCTAGTGCATCTTGGGGGCAATGATTTGGTGACCATTGGTCAACGAGTGCTTCTCGAAGTAATACTATCCACTGTAAGTTGGTTGGCAAAGAGGGTCCCTGGGTGCACAATTGCATGGTCCCACATGATCCCACGGAAGGTGTGGCGGGGGGCTAATTCTGTGTCTGCTTTAAATCACTCCGTGAAGAAGGTAAATAACAAACTTGGTAGATTGTTTCGTACGAATACATTACATTCTATTCCACATGGGTGTATCAGGGGGGGATCAGATGTATTCGGAGGACGGGGTTCATTTGTCCCGGGTGGGGAATGATTTACTTATAGGAGACTTCATAGCTTGGTTAAAGAATTTGTAGCCATGACCTTTAAGTAGGAGTTTTGTGGGGGGTCCGGATAGCCGGTCAACTATCCGGGCCTGTGGCGGTAAGGTCATGATCGGTGAGCAGTAATTGGAAGATCCCTAGAGGTTTGGGCGTCACCCATTACGGATGGGAGCGCCCGGGGGAGGCGGCCATTGGCCCCTCAAACGGGAGGCGGTCCCATCTAAGGATGGGACGCCGAAAGGGAAGGCGGCCATAGGCCCCTTCACTGGGTAGGAGGGGATACGGACCCCTCCTTGGAATTTCCCGGGGCCCGGACATCTGCGACGGCAGGTGTGGTAAGTTGTGTGGGGTGGGAGGGGGGTCTACGCTACCTTCTAGACACCTCACACGAGTCCTCGGACGACCACTAAGATGGCGTCGAGTTAACAGGGGGCCCCCGCTAAGGCAAGGGAAATTGGAAGTTGGCACAGAGGTACAGTCCTCTGTGCGCCCGCCCCTCACAAGTGAGGGGGGAATTGGTAGTGGGGATCTGACACCGGTTACGACCTTGCCGTTGGCCCGTAACGTTAGGATGTACAATTTCAATGTTCAGAAATGCATTTGCAGGATGTTTAGTATCGGCTAGGTGAACCTTTGTATTAGAGATGTGTTAAGGTCAGCCAAGAACATCGTACTGTATAACTGAAATTGTACATGATATGAAACTGTTATTTTAATGTTTTAATTTTGTTTCATATTTTAATAAATACGGCCGGGAAGGGTAACTACCTTCCCGCCTTCCAAAAACTCAGAACCGTTTCAGTCTTCCCATCCTTGGGGATTTGTGGAGAGGGGGTGGCGGGTATCTCGGCCATATGGAAAGGGGCGACCACTCGGTCCCCCCGAACGTATGGTGGAGTACCCCGATCTCCCCGGGAAACCATTTTGGGTGGGAGGCGTGTCACGGCTGGTATGCCCGAAGCGGCGTAGCCGGGGCGCGCCTTTTTCCCGCCCAAGAAGGGGTTGTCCTAGACACCAACACCGCCAGCCACGCCCGGGGGGCGGTTTGGAGGAGGGTCTACGCCCGCCCGACGAAGGATAAAAGGAGCGACAAGCCAAGGAAGCATCCTCTTGTTCCTGTGCTCTGAAGCTGCACCCACGCGTCACACGTGAGCTCGAGACGGAACGAAGAGCCAATTTTGACCCACCCACCAGCCCCTGTTGACAGCGATTTGTTGGAATAAAATTGATTGACGTGAATTGGTTTCGTTTACAGGTTGCCTTGGAATAAAGTTGATAATGTGTGTATAATAAAGAATAATTTCGTTTCCAACATGTTCCCATTAGCTGAAATGTTTGCGGATAAGTTTAATGATGATGCTCAGTGGAGTTGGTTTCCTTTACAGGTTGTCTTCGAATGAAGTTAGTAATGTCTGTATAATAAATGATGATTTTCGTTAAACATGTTTTCTTAGCTGAAATGTTTGCGAATAAGTTATAATGGTGATGCTCCGTAGTGAGATCGTTTTAATGTAATTTCCTTTTCGTTAGCTTAGTTTAAAAAATGTCGTATTTATTTTTTGGTCGGGCGGTAAGGTCATGATCGGTGAGCAGTAATTGGAAGATCCCTAGAGGTTTGGGCGTCACCCATTACGGATGGGAGCGCCCGGGGGAGGCGGCCATTGGCCCCTCAAACGGGAGGCGGTCCCATCTAAGGATGGGACGCCGAAAGGGAAGGCGGCCATAGGCCCCTTCACTGGGTAGGAGGGGGATACGGACCCCTCCTTGGAATTTCCCGGGGCCCTGACATCTGCGACGGCAGGTGTGGTAAGTTGTGTGGGGTGGGAGGGGGGGTCTACGCTACCTTCTAGACACCTCACACGAGTCCTCGGACGACCACTAAGATGGCGTCGAGTTAACAGGGGGCCCCCGCTAAGGCAAGGGAAATTGGAAGTTGGCACAGAGGTACAGTCCTCTGTGCGCCCGCCCCTCACAAGTGAGGGGGGAATTGGTAGTGGGGATCTGACACCGGTTACGACCTTGCCGTTGGCCCGTAACGTTAGGATGTACAATTTCAATGTTCAGAAATGCATTTGCAGGATGTTTAGTATCGGCTAGGTGAACCTTTGTATTAGAGATGTGTTAAGGTCAGCCAAGAACATCGTACTGTATAACTGAAATTGTACATGATATGAAACTGTTATTTTAATGTTTTAATTTTGTTTCATATTTTAATAAATACGGCCGGGAAGGGTAACTCCCTTCCCGCCTTCCAAAAACTAAGAACCGTTTCCGTCTTCCCATCCTTGGGGATTTGTGTTGAGAGGGGGTGGCGGGTATCTCGGCCATATAAAGGTGTGATCAGGAAAGTGCAATTATGCTAAACCTAACAACAAACAAAGTACTGCCATCAATTGTATATTTGTGTTTGAGATCACCTATGATTACACAACGTGGACTGAAAGTTTACAGAATTACATTACGCATCATGGGAGGAATAGGTGAAAATTACCCTGCATACATTTTGGCCTGGTCCAAACAGACAAAGATGGCTGACCCGTCAGGAAGCTAGGAGCCAATCCGAATACAGTTGTTGAGATCCACAGCAAACACGTCTCCTTGCATATAATGGTCCTTAGGTTTTCACAATTGTCAAACTCAGTTAATTTTTATTAACTAATATTGAGTAATTCTAAAACTGCTGTCGCAATGAACAAGAGTCATCAGGGATGCAAATCTCAGTTTAAAGCTTATTTTAGCTAAGTAGTTTGGTTGATTTCCCTCAGCCTTTCATGGCTGAAACATATTCCGTCACATTTTCATGAGAATCACAAATTTAAGACATCACATTTTGATTACCAAAATGCAATTTTGATTAGAGACTTCCAAAAGCTAACAATGCCCCCTTGAAGCACATGCAAAATATGGCACCACATCTTGTACTCAATCTGGCAAAACATAACCACACCTCAGCAGGATCAAGATCTTTACATTGGCTACCAGTTAAAAAAGCAACTCATTACATCTAACTTTACAACCCAGCTGCCTGTAACACCTATGGTTTACAATATACATGGTGTGGGTTTACATCCAGCCCCTTCTATCACTAGCCAACTTGGGCTGGCCCCCTTCAGTCATTGCTTTGGGACAGCACAAATTGCATTCAGTCAGCACAGAACACAACACTCCACCCCCAAAGTTGACTACCCAGGACACGGTGATTGAGCCAGCACCAGGAGATGTGCAGGGTTATTTTAGTAGTGCTTTTCTTATTTAATTTTGCCGTTGATTGGCATATCCGAAGCACTTTGTGGCAAAATAAAAAATACGTTTTTGGGTCCAGGTTGGATCTCTACCCTGCCCCCTTATGTGTGTTTTTTTACCTTTTTGGTTATGGGTGTGGTGGCAGCCAATCAGATTGAGCCGGTTGAGCCTCTGCGGCGTGAAATAATGGATTTGGAGAGTGAATTTTTTCAAAAGCTACTCAACGTATTTACCACAAACCACAAAAAGAATGCTTTTTGGACAAGATCTAGCTTTCTGCCAAAGTTGTAAATCCATTCTGGCTGTAGCGGTATCTAAAGTGGTTATGGAAAAATGAATGAGAAACTTTTGGGACCCCATATCCTCGCCCTCCTCTTCCCCCCCCCCCCCCCCCCGATTTGACAGATCACCACAAACCATTCTAGTTTGGAGGAGAGGTGATTTTTTTTTAATTTTGTGAAGATCCTCAAACAATGCAAAAAATGTAGTATAAGAAAACATTTTCCCATGGAAACACAATCCTAACTGACAAGGTCGCCACTGACATTAACGAGGGTCCGTGATCAATACCATTGTGTTGTGCCCACAACAAACAAAAATAACCAAACCAGTTTCAGCCAGACTAGGCCAGGTGCTTTCAGTCTAAAACCTTCGTCCTGACCTACTACTAAGTTTTATAGAGCTTTGTTACCAGCCAGGGGAGTTGTGGACCACTAACAATACTCCGGATAATAACTTCTAGCTTTTTACACTGCGCTTCTGAGATGTCAACGCCCACTAAACAGTTGTTACTTAAGGGTCCTCTATTGGCAGGATGATCCCTGCACTGGTGCCATCGCTGGATGTGTTGCCCTCGCCTTGATGGTAAGCACCACTTGCAAAATTCAGGAAAAAATATATACATACACAAACACACCACAATAAAGTAAACACTACTAAAATTCATCTGTAACCAAATTGTCTAATTGGTTGCGAAATTGTTTCACACTTATTTTAATATTAAACAAGTAATAATGTTTTTTTAGATTTGAAAAATTTGTTTAATACTTCAAAATGTGGTTTTATAAAAAAGTTCAGGTTTAAGTTATGTTTAATTTGTTTTACATTTGTTAATAATCAGATCTAGAAATTAAAATTTATATTTTGGTAATTTTAGTCCTGAATATTTAACATGTATTGTTTATTTGTAATTTGCTATTGTATTTTGTTTAAGATTCAATGAATTTAAATTAAAAAAATATCATGAAAAATAGTTTTGTATTTTCTCTTAATTTAGTTTTATTGTAGTAGGAAGTGTTTATTTTTATGGTTTGGTGTTTAGTGCTTTCCCAGATTCTAGTAATTGGAGTAGAAATGTATTTTTAGGCTTTAGTGTCCAGCACTTTCCCTGAATTTTGTAATTTTGGAATAGTAATTTAGGGTTTAGTGTCAAGCACTTCCTCTGAATTTAGTTATATTAATGATTGATTTGTAGGGTTTAGCGTCTAGTAATTTGTTAATGTAGTTGGAATAGTTCATTTCTAAAGTGTAGGTTGTACAATCTTACTTCTGTTTTATTATTATTACATTAAACAGGAGAAGTAAATACAATTTTTTTATTAGTATATAATTTTATTAAAATCACAAAGGGCTTAATTATGGACGGTTGTCAGACGAGCGTCTGACAGACATCATAGAGGAAAGGAACCACCAGACCATAGGTCGGCAGTTCCACCTGCTATATTTGGATGCAACAGCCCAATAGGCGGTTGAAAAACATGCAGTTTATAATTGCAGCTTGTGCGGAAAAGGCCGCAGCACAAGCTACAATTATAAAATCGATGTTTTTAAACATCCCTGCACTGTGCGGCAGGGACCAAGCTGTGCCTGCCACACTGTGCAGGGATGTTTAAGGGGGGCCCCATAGCAGAGGGCCCGACTAGGGGATCTCCAAAGTCACTTTCCGCCTACCGTTCCATGGTGGGCGGACCACCATGAAAGGGCAAGTTGAAAGTGACAATCCACACAAAGGAACAGAGGCTGGCTCCACTGGCATCATGTATTTATCATTCTGTCCGCTGCCCTGATGGGCTCTGTGAGTCCGTCGTAAGCAGAGCAAAATCCCCCCCTTCCCGGTTTCCCTCCTACTGCCAGTACCATAATTCAGAAGTCGCACAGAAAGCCTCCAATTAGCTGTCAGATGAATTTCTGCCTGACATACTCTGGACCAAAATATTTTTTTTAATGGAATAGACCATGCTGTATACAATTTTAAATAGATTTGTTTTTAACATCTTATTTTAGAATTTACAAAATTGCAATTTTTACATATTAGAAATAGAAAAAATTATTTGACAAATTTGTATGTTTGCAATTATAGAAAATGGTACATCTTTAACATTTGTTATGAAATAAGATTTGAATACATTTTTGGGAAAGTATTTGCTTGTTTGTACATACAAAATAGTATTTACTTTACATTTTTGTAATAAACATTTTTATATTTTTGGGGATAACATTTTTAAACAAAATAGATTTTTTTTATTAGTAATTTGATAATTCAGTCATCTATCTTTTTGATACATAAATATTTGAATACTATTTATCATGCATTTTACAATGCAAGATACAGTAAGTTTTGTAATGTTTTTAAGTTTGTTAAATATATTCCATTATTTAATTTGAAACACTTTCAAGTATGTTTAAACAAAAAGATTATTTTTGGAAACAATATTTTGTAGTTCTACATTGGTATACATTTTTTTTTTACACCATATAAAAAAAATTAAAAAAGTATGCAATTAAAAGTATTGCATTTTTCAATACAACACAATATATTAAGTATTCTATATGATATATTTAATATACATTTTACATTTATGAAGTAAACATTTTTCTATATAAAGAAAAGAAAAAGCTTATTTTGCTCATTTCCATTTTGCCCCATTCCTTTCTATGGGGAAATGGTCTTTTTTCTAGTTCAAGTAAGCAGCCATTTTTTGGTGTTTATGGTTTTGTATATCCTTGTTTTAGTTTTGCAGAGGGAAGCTCGTAGTTTGTTGCTGCGTCTCTTCAATTAATGTAAGGTTTTTTTTTTTTAAATGAATTTATGGATAGGAGTGAGTTAGTAGAGAAGTATTTATAGTAAGTTTGTTATTTTAAATTTTGTGTCGTGTTTTGCAGTATTTAGTGATGGTTTCTTTCGTTACTGGTAGATCGAGTAGTAGTCTATTAGTTATGTCATATTAGGTTATGTATTATAATTTATGTTTTATTTGATTAAATTACAAATTAGGTAAGTCCAAGTTTTTGGGGGAGGGTGTTGTGTTTATTTTTCACAGGTCAACGTTCCGGAGTTATGGTGGGGACAAAAATGCGGTTTACTTTTTTTTTTTTTTTAAAGGAAATGATTAAGCTTCATTGAAACTTATTTTAAATGAATTTCCTTTTCGTTTTATTTCCAGGAGATTTACTTTTCTTTATTTAAATCAAAATGTTGTTTTGATGGTCAACTACAGAGGCTTGCGTCATTGGATCCCCATTTCTACAGTTGTATTTTCTTTCAGGGTGCTATGGTTTCCTAATTATTCTAGTCCTAGGGTATTTGGGTATAGTGTGGTTTTAGATTGCAAATGTTCATAAGTTGTTTTGGTTTGTTTACTTTGTTAGGTATTATTTTAGTTACAGATTGGTCTAGTCTAAGGGCCTGATTAAGAGTATGGTGCAGCGACACTGGCGCAAAACTGCCTTTGCTGCACCAAACCTGCACTTTGATTGCCGGCCGTATTAGGAGTTGAAATTGTGTAACAGGAGTTACACTTTTTAATAAGGTCGGCAGTCCTTTGCCTTTCGCATGGCAGTGCCTGGAAAACCGGCACCGCAATGGTAATGACAAAAAAGTTCCAACAGGGCATGGACGGTGGTGTCCATGCCATGCTGGAGCTTTGTGGCGATGCACAAAGGCACATGTGACTCCTAAATGTATCCTCATGGTGGTGGGAGCACATCGGGGCCCTATAAGACTTTGTTCCTACACAGTCAGCTTTTTCATATGATGTGCCTCACGCCAGGAATTGCAGGCGGTGGATGAACTCGCTGAGAGGGAATTGTGCCATTCCCCGCTCGGCATTGCTTTCAGTAGTTTGTGTAGGGGTGGTTTTCTTCCTAATGTTGGCTGGAAGGCATGCCATCCTTCCGCTGTGTGGTTAGGTTTAGCTTGTTGGGCTAGGGAACGGTCATACACATTCCACCATGGAATGTGGAATTTTGGTTGGCGCCGGTCTCCTGATCAGTGTAGTAGCCCTACCCACGTGTCTAACAAATAGCCAAGCGGGGGTGGTAATTTTGGTTCATTTTCTTGGTAGAAGGGACTGTCTTAGTAGGTTGCAGAGGTCTGCTACTTCAGTTATTGGGAACATAGGCTAGAGCTTTTTTTCAGGTCGAGCCTAGAGTCAATGAGGATGTGCTGCTCTGCGATACTTGTAGTGAAGTACGGAATAGAAGCCTCACCCACTTTATCATTGGCTGGTGTCATTGTCCTTCGTAAATGCTGGCTTCCGATTTGTAATTAGGCTTGTTAGTGCCTCTTTAGTACCGCCTGGTCTTCATTTGTAACCTCCCATGACGACTGGCCATTTTACTAAGGTTGTTACACGGTGTGTGTTATTTAGTCTTGTAAGCAGAATTGCCTTTGATTTTCTCTTACTGCAGGCATGACATGCTTTGCTTACATTCCTACGTCTACGCAGAGAAGTTTTTAATTTTGAAAACAAAACTTTGCCTTGTGTTTTTGGCAGCGACAGCTATGACATTATGCCCCCCAAGTTACCTATATATTTACCTGCCCCGCCAACACAACAGTTACTTTATGACCGCCGCTTTTCCTATCTATTTATTTGCCAGGTTTTAGCTTCACTATGCCACATTGTGACTTTAAAAATCACACAATAAAGGCAGGCCAGCACCTTTACATAAATTTCGGAATTACCTTTCATCACCGTGGCAGCCGCCTTTAATATTTACTTATTTACTTTTCTAGCACTGAGGGCATGGGGCACTCACTTTCAAACAGATATTACAGTGTGGCAAACCGCAAAGGCTTCAAAAGCCTAAAAACAAAATGCTTGCACTCGCTCCTAAAGCCACAGGTAATATAATTTAAATATTGCATCGTAACAAAAGTGTGCCGTACTACAGGCTGTTACTAGGTGTCCCTGCACACTTTCCTGAAGACCTAATATTTCAGTGATGTGGACGTTTTTTTTTTTTTTTTTTTTTTTTAAATCACTGTAGTTTTCCTAGTTGTTGCCCTCCCATAGCTGAAATTAGAGTAATATTTGGTACATTTCCAATGAATATGGTTGGATGATGTTCTTTTCTTGATTTAAGTGTAGCCCATGTAACGAAGCAAAAGTTTGCCTTTTTGAGAGAATATGAATTTAGCCCCATCTGTAATTTTTGGTTATACGGTAACTATATATAAATTAGTAAATACAATGGCTATATTTTCACAGTTACTTTAATACTTTCATATATACTGAGCTTATATTTTCTTTAAATTAATTTGTTTTTTCCTGCTTTAATGTTTGGACCTGCTGGGGGAGAAAAAATAAACTATTTATTATTCAGAGTTAAATGTTTAGGTCTCGTTTAGTTAAGGGTAGTTAGTTAGGGGAGTTAGCGTTTCCTTTCTTTTTCTTCTAAAAAGATACTATTTTAGGAGAATATTTCTCTTCATTTAATGTAGTTTTATTCTTTGCAGTTGGTGAAGGCTGTAGGAAGTTGGAAAAAGTTTAGTTTTATTTGTTAGGAAATCTGGTTTTTAAGGTTAGATAAATTTAAAAATTAATTTGCGGTCATATTTACTTTGTTTTATAGAGGTTTAGTCTATTTTCTTCTATCAGTAATAGGTTGTTGGCAAGATGTCGCAGAGTTTGTTCTCAGCAGCATTTCTTTTTGGTTAGGTTTGTTAAAGAGTTTAGATCTGAAGAAATGAAAAAAGAAAATGGGCATACGCTTATTCATTTAATTTGGCATGTTTTACTTGTACTGTTCAGATAATGCTTACTTTGTATTTAGATTATTTGATGTAGATTTCTTGAAGGGCTTCAGTTGGGGCTGCAATCTGACAGCATTTCGTTATTTTCCAATGTTTGTAGGTTGGGAGGTAATTTTTGTTTTATACTGTTTTAATTCGTTGAAAGTGTGTTGTTTATACTTTTCTTTTATTGGTCGTTCTAGCGTCTGTTTAATTATTTTGACAGTTGCGTGCGTTTAGAAAACACATCTTATTTGAAGGAGTATTTAGGAGCAGATTATGTCATCGGGCGAAAGGCCTCCGTCAGACAGTCGGAATCTTCCCGAGCATGTCAGAGCCCTTCCGACTGGTTTACAGTCAGACTGCCTGATTACGATGTTTGCAGTCGTAGCGCGAACTGACCATTCATTCAGACTCCATTTCGACCGAGGCAGAGTATTCCTGTCAGTTGGAATTGCACCGTAACCCCCTATGGACGGAGTTTCCACCGTCGGGATTACGATGTTGGTTCTGACACAGAAAGGATGTCAGATAGTGACTTTGGGAGCCCCAGGCAGGGCCCCCTAGCTCATGCAGCCTAAGATTGGTGGCCGAGGAGGTACTCAAGGTACCACCATGTAAAACCCATGTGTACCTGCGACAGGGTGCACGGTTTTACACATACACCGCATAGGAGCCTATGTTACTGCCGGTTGTCATTGTAATCCGGCAGTCGGAACCGCAAGTCAGACAGTCCCGAATCGGAGACTGTCAGGGGGAGGCTTGCCACCGGACATCGTATTGAGCCCCTAAATGTATGTATGTTAAGCAATATACATGTTTCAATTTTTGAAAAATTAGTTTAATGTAATAGGTTTAGTAATTAATGGTAGTAAATGTTATTTGTTGAATCTTAATTGATATTCAATAAACAATGATTGTATATTTATAAATGTAAAAAAAATATATAAGGTTTATTTTGTTTACTTGATATTTTATACATGGTATGTTTTTAGTTGGTTTCTATATATTTTTTATTTGTGTATTTTAGGTTTCGATAACTATGTAACTTTAACAATGTCGATATTAGGAGTTGATAAATTGTTAAATTCTATGTATTAGTTTTTACGAGTTTTGTATTCTAGATTAGTAATATAATTTTTTCCCCTCACCGATTTAATGGAAATTCTATGTAGTTGACATTTTTGTAGGTAGATATTATAGGTGTCAATATTGTGTCTGAACTGTTAGTAATGGAACTCTAGCCCCAAGCTGTAAAATAGCCCAAAGAGTTAACGATCCCTTGCCCCAGAATGCTCGAAATTTCTTATTCCCCATGACAAACACATTGTGCATATTATTCAAAGATTGCAATAACGACAAAAAAGGAGGTACAAGTGGCTATACCCAAGGTTGAGTGCAAGTACTGTCTTAGTCCTTGCAGCTGCCTATCTGAGCACTTAGTCTAGTTTACCACCAACTTAGATCGCAGGTGTTTCCACCCTGCACCCCCAAAAAAACCCACAAATTTACAGGAGAATTCTCCTATCGCAGAAACGATACAGTTAAGTTCATACATTTGATCTTAAACCCCTTGCAAAGTATGCAAAGTCCAGCAGGATGGAAATAAAAATAAAAAATGGTACATAAAAAAAAAAAAAAAAAAAAAAAGGACTGCTAACTTGCAAAGAAAACTCCTCAACTTTCCACACTTACATAAAACAAATGTTGAATTCTGAACACGGTCGACCACAAGATCTTGGCCGACCGTGTCGGACGGATGGGGGTCCAGAATACGGCGCTGGACCTACTTGTGTCGTTTCTGGCTAATAGAACGCAGGCGGTATCCCTAGGACCATTCCAATCCTCTAAGGTGTCGCTGCCGTGTGGGGTTCCACAAGGCTCATCCCTAAGTCCGACACTGTTTAATATCTATGTGTCGGACCTTGCTATTGTCATCAAAGCATTTGGGATGAGCCTAACCTCCTATGCCGATGACACTCAACTGGTACTGGCCATTAAGGGGGATGGTGATGAGGTGGCCACACGCTTCACAAGAGGGATGGTGGCCATAGGTGACTGGATGGCCACCAACTGTCTGAAGCTTAATTCAGATAAGACCGAAGTGGTCATTTTTGGTCACCTTCATCCTGGCTGGTCATCAGTTTGGTGGCCTACATCTTTTGGAACACCTCCTAGTCCAGCTCTTAAAGTCAGGAATCTTGGCGTCACCTTCGACGTGGGTCTTAGCTTCATGGCGCATGCCAACAAAATTGCAGCCACGGCTCACATGAAACTTAAAATGATAAGGAAAATCCTACCTTTTTTACCGGACTCAGTTAGGAAAACTCTGATCAGTTCATTGGTGTTGTCCGCCTTGGATTATTGTAACGCCCTCTTTCTACAGGCCCAAAATCGAGTGACAAATAAGATGCAGTCAATTCAAAACGCAGCAGCCCGTCTGCTTTCGGGACTTCCTAAATTTGCACCTGTCTCCAACACCATCAGGAAACTTCATTGGCTCCCGATACGCAGTCGAATTAAGTTTAAAATCGCTGTGTATTGTCTACAAGGCACTTAACAATCAAGGCCCCCACTTTCTTAAACATAATCTTGTACGTTACACACCAACTCGTGCTCTCCGCTCCACCCATCATAATCATCTAGTAGTACCACGCACTAGAACAGTCACTTGGGGCGACAGACGTTTTTTGGTTGCCGCCCCAAAACTCTGGAATTCCCTACCTTCTCACATCAAGACCAGTCCATCCCTGCTAATATTCCGTAAACAACTCAAGACCTGGTTATTTGACCAATAGTTAGGAAGGCCCTGTTGGTTCACCTGGATGTTGACCTATGCCCTCAGCCAGCGCCGAGACGCCTACGGGTATTCGCCGCGCTTTAAAAATGACAATAAATAAATAAGTAGCTCCAGAGACCACACCTGGTTATTTAAGTGCCATGGTGTTTCAATCAAACTGGTTTCTATGACAGTTTAGAAAACCAAGGCGAAAAACACGCATGTTTGCAATTTCTCAAAGTAAAAGCATTAGAACAATTTGGAAAATTAAAGTACAATGGTTACAAACCCAATGCACAAGTAACCCCCCCCCAAAAAACAGCAACCCACCGGATCATTTGATTGATTTTAAACTGGCATCGAGGATAAGCTACAAGGATTACAGAAAAGAATATCTCGAAAGACAATGTTTAAGCAAATGTTGTGAATCTACTGCAAAGGGCCCCGAAAGTGCCTTAATGTGGAGCGAACCAGAAAGCACAAGCTGTCTGGCTGCTAAAGCCTTCTGTGCTAACCATCAGTTGGCTTGTCACTCATTTGCTTTTTTCTTATACAACAGCTTTCTGTTCCAGTTTCTTCATCTTGCGTATGTCCCTCCCCTGGAGCATAGCCTTGTTACAATATCTCAGAAAAGTAAGCTCCTATCCTTTAATTGCTCACTCAAGAACTAAATTTTTTCTTTTTGCTCAAGCATTGCATGTGTTTTCCAGCTCATTTACTGGTGTACTTCTCCCTAAGCCAAGTGTCCACTCCTCGAAAGCTCTGGTGGCGTCTCTGGTTTTGAAAGTTCCCTTGTGTGCTTTACCCTCCACCAAACTCGGCCTCCAACGCACTCCATGTTCCTTTCGCACTCATGCGCTTCTACCATCCTGTGTTGCTCTACCTCATTTTCGGCTTTCCCCTACTCTACCCACTTGCATTTGCTCCTATTGATCGTCGGTCTATTGCCTTTGAAAGAAAAAAAATCTTTCTTAGCGGGCCTGGTGGTGTGGAGGGGGGGGGGGGGGGGGGGGGGTTAGGACCAGGCAGCAAATTGACCCTCCCAAAATTGTTTTTACAAAACACCTCACTGGAGATGTTTTTTTCAGTTCTCTTTATAATTTACCCACACACCTCAGATGGATAAATAATTTCTAATGACATAACTGTCATTTTGTAGCATGCATGCTTGTGCTTGTGCTTAGAAAATGTCACACTATTACTTTTTTTTAAACCCTCCATTGCCTATTCTGCACAGTACAAAGGTGAGTCCATGGTCTCTATTCTAGTTTAGGGATTGTACTCTGAATGGCACATCACAACCCTCCATTGCCTATTCTGCACAGCACAAAGGTGAGTCCATGGTCTCTATTCTAGTTTAGGGATTGTACTCTGAATGGCACGTCACAACCCTCCATTGCCTATTCTGCACAGCACAAAGATGAGTCAATTTTGTCAATTCTAGTTTAGGTACAGTACTCTGAAGGGCTGGTAACAAATGTTTATTTGTCGAGGGGCGGGAATGGGTTGGCGTAGATAACATGGCAAAATAGTTGTAATCTCCGTGAGCAACAGCTGAAGATAATTAATCCAACTAAAATCCTGCCACAGTAAGGGACATCCGCCATAGCCATGGCGGGCTACATGCAGGTACTGCAACAGTGGTTATTCAGTGATTTCTGGCTCAGGACCCTGCTATAAAAATTTACGTTTGTGGAAACAAAAATCTGGCCAGCTGCAGGAGCACAAATTGGCAGCCTGAAACAGATGGTTAACTCCTGTGCCAGACTACTAGCTCTCCGCACCACCGGGATGTTAGGTGCTCTCATGGAGGCAGACTACCGGACATCCCGTGAAAAGCACCTGGCCAGTGGTGCCAAACCCGCTACCCCCACCCTCCAACAGGAAGGACTTTTAGTGTGCTGCGTAGTTTACAGAGGCCACGCAGCTAAAACCCAGTGCGATGAGCAGGCATGCACCAGAGGAGTGCCTGGGCCGGACTGCAGTCAGCCACACACAAATGCAGCGGTAGTTGCCCTTGCATCAACGCTATACTGAGCCGTCCCACGCAAAATGCCTGGCTCCCCAGCAGCCGTGCGTGCCCCCCCCCCCAGCAAGGGCCCTCTGTGTACATGGGGCTGCGTGGGTTACAGGGGCTGCAAAGCTGAGGCCCGGGGTGTTTGGCAAGGCGGGAGGGCAGAGAGGGCCCCAGGGCAGAGAAGAGGCACCAGACAACCTGCACACAGTAGAGGCGAGTGGCTGGGGCCCAGCCAGGTGGGCCCAGAGGTGAGGCTGGCATAGAGTCAGACCCTGTAAGAAGATACCAGCGGCAGAGCACCATCCTCATTCCCACACATGAGCTTATGGGAGCACTCCCTCCATTGCTGCCGGTTTACGTTGCGCCACCTGGGACATGGATCACCACAACCGGTCTGCGTGATTGCAGGACCTGGTGGCCACCAGCTCCCTGTGGCTACTGACTTGCTGGCACCTGGTGCCCAAGGCTGTGGGCTGAGTCCCAGTCATAGGACCCTGCAAGAATCGCTGTGATCAAGACCAGAGCCTGTAAACCAAAGAGGAGACTACTGAACGGTGGATCTTGATGCCCCTGAGCCTAGGGGGTATCCTAGTCACTGAGTGCAGTCACCACCAGGGGACAATATGGAGGACCATCATCTGCATGGTTATGGGCTTCAGGTGGACAGCACAATGGCGTGTTGAAGCCTGGGTGCTGTGATGGGTGGAGAGGTGAATTACCAGCATTCACAGGTCATCCTGATTGTTACATGATCAGTGACCCCTGTCTTGATGCCTACTAGACACAGGAAAAGCGGATTGGTCACCAGGAGATAATCCCTCCTGGCTACTGCATCTCCCCGTTCGGTGGCAGTTCAGGCAGAGTTGAGCCTCTGACACAAGGGAGACTGCCCAGAAGAGACCGAAACGGATATTGTGCAGGCCACGCAGCCACAAGGACATTAGCTTGCTCTCCTAGATGGCCTGGGCGGTGTGCACTGTACAGGAGGAAAGTGGTAGGCACGCGTAGTGACCCGGGCGGTACAGGGCACCGACCCCAGTGGTTATACAGCAGAAGAGTGGCAGAAATGCCGTGGTGGGCGTTTTATCACAGTACCAGGGAGCTGTAACACTATTCTATTCACCCACCGTTCGCTGGCCTTGTCGAACATCCCCTCTCGCTGGCCTCCTCCAACAATCTTGCATTAGCCTACAGAAGTTTACTGGATCCTCACCCCAATACTACAACGATTGCTGGTCGCCCAGCGCCATGGTGAAAGATACACATTAAACAACCCTGCCAGGGAAAGATGGACCACTATTCCAAAGACATCCAGGAGGGTCTACAGCCTCTGCGAGCAGTGCCACATTATTGCAAGTGATCCAATCAATCGAGAGAAGTGCTGGAGGGCAAGATGGGGAGGTGCGCTTGGAGGTGTCCCTGTTGTACCAGGATTTGCACAATGTCTCAGAGTGTAACAGTAGATGAGAATTGATTCTCAGAGGGGGGGGGTGGGGGGAAGACAGTAAGGGAACTCTGGAGAGGGCTGGAAGAGCTCTGGAGTACAAATAAGGATGTAGTAGGACACTTTGAGGATGAAGAAAATACAGTGCGTAGAAATAACCTATGCTTTGTTGGCTTGCCGGAGGGTGCAGAGGACACCAATGCGACTAAGTTCTAGGAAAACTGCCTGAAAGCCACACTTCCATCAGATCAATGTTCTGCATGCTTTGTAACGGAACGGGCACATCAGGTAATTAACAGCAGGCAGTCTCCAGGGGCCTCACCTCGGCCATCTAGCAAAGTTCTTAACTTTCTGGATTGGAACAGGATCCTCCGGGAGGTACGCTGCAGAGGCGGCCAGACATGAAAATTCAATAAATCACGTTTCCTGACTAAAGCTGCGAGGTCCAAAATCAGCGTTGTACGTTTGACACTGAAAGTAAAACTAAGACCTCCAACTGCAATACATGTTGCGGTTACCAGCAAAGTTAAAGGTCTGTTACCATGGGTAGTCCCTCTTTTTTCAATCCTCGAAGGAGACATGGGCTTGGACAGAGGAGCGGCCACTCTTGCCCTCGCAGAAGGAACCACGATCTGAATGAAAACTAACCCAGAGCCTGGGTGTCAGACGAAAGGTTAGACAGACTGAGGAGTCTGCAGATCACTACGAGGTGGTAAGGGAAATACTTACCCAACAAGGAGGCTCTCCACAGACACAGAAGACCACCACAGCCAATCCTCAAAAAGAGTCAGGGGCTCCGCCAAGTCATGGGCTTCCCCTTCAGGGTCAGGAGAGGGTGAACTATCCTCTGATGCGAAGTGGATGCATTCATTTGCAAACAAAAATTCAGTGTTGGAGCAAGATGTAGACACATAGCAGCAGCCACCACAGGCACAAGTAAGAGATCCAATATAAACAGACCCCCTTAAAATGGTAACAGTAAGCCAGTGACCAGAGAGATGGACATGCAGCAGTTACCCCAGATACCCCTCGGATGATTAGATTTGTATGGAGACTATTCTCAGTCACTGACTGCTGTGGGTTTTCACTCATTGACTATTTATTTATGTTTGTTCTAATGTTTTTCTAAGCAATAAGTAGCTTGGGCTCGGAGTAGTAATACGAGGTGGGAGACAGACTTCTCCTCTTGCTTACAGTTTTATAATAGAGTGGTTAAGTGTTGCAGGAAGGTTGGGTGGGAATGGGAGTTGGCTGGGTAGAAGGGAGTTCAACTGTTCTTTCTGATTTATTGGTTGCCAGGGCACACATACATAAGACACCAAGTGAGCTACATGAGCTTTCTAGACATCATTAGGAGAATTTCCAAGAGAACACCATGGCTATGACCTCTTCAGTTGAGAACCCTACCTTTACGGTATAGACATGGAAGGTCAGTGGAATAGGGGATAAGATCAAGCGGGGGTTGGGGATGCAATATAATAAACACACACAACCTGACATGGTAATGTTACAGGATAAACATTTACAAGGTCATCAATGTATATTTCTAGGTAGGGGTGCCTACAGCACTTTGACCCATGCAGGCTACACTTCTGGGTCTTGAGGAGTTGCAATATTGGTCACATAGATGGACTAACCCCCTCCGCCCGGGTAGGGATCTAGGGGTTAGGGAATGTGAGGCAGAAGGGAGGTTACCATGAGACATGTATGCTCTGCCTCTGCTTCAGCCTCCCACCATCACTAAAGTTGTGGACATTCTCTTGGAGATGCCTCCATCCCTTAATGCTATAAGAGGAGATTTCAATGATGTAATGCACGGACCACTTGATCGATCTGAGGCACTGGTGGATCTTCACACTACCCCACTGGCCCTCTTTGCTACCACGTTGGGTCTGACGTTTGGTACCACCAACATCCACATGAGACACTCATACTTTTCAGGGCCCCAAAAAGCATACTCCTGATTGAACTACACATTTGTGCCTACTGGCGAGGTGAACACAGGGACCAAATGGTCATTCTCTGCTCCTGGTACGATTAAGAACACAGCCCAACTGTCCAAGCTCTGAGTGGAGACTCAATGCCTGGGACCTGCAGGATGGAGAGGCAATACGGGGTCTTCGGGCTGACACTGAACTCTTACAAAATAAAGGTACAGTCACCTCCTGGGCTACACTGTGGGAGGCCTATAAAACAGTGGTGGGTAACAAGGTCCAAAATTTAATATTCCAGAAAAATGAGGGGAGAAGTTAGAACAACTAGAGTGTCAAATCCTCCACTTAGAAGGATGGATCATTAGCAGGCCGGATCCTTTGGTCTACTGGCAGTTAGAGGCCGTACAAATAGATTATCAGGACAATGCCAGACTACATAGACTGGCGACACTACAATGGCTATACGAGGTCTGGGACAAGGCATGGAAGCTCGGTTTCCTGGTTTAGCAAAAAAGGAAATGGAAGCCAGATGGGTGCAGTGTTATAGAGGACAAGGGGCCGACTTACAACACAAACTCATACTGTTCAGGTGTTTGCTGCCTACTACAGATTATTCTATGAGGCATGTCCACTTAACAGCTACTCAGATATAGCCCACTATCTTGCCGCCATTCAGACCCCAGTGATTGGGGAACAGGCGTAGACTTACTAGGACCACACTGGTTACCAAGATGCAGGCAAACAAGGTACTCTTTCCCCTAGACCTTCGAAAAGCCACAATCATAGCATTACATAAAGATGGCGAACCCAAAGAAAGGAGCGACTCCTACCGTCCCATTTCATTATTAAACACAGAAGTTTAAATTCTAGGCACATTACTAGCAGCACTTTTATTGAAGGTCATCACATCTGTCATTCACAATGATCAGCCTGGATTCATGCCATGTCGTGCAAACCACTTGAATCTCAATAGAACACATAATTAGATGATGGCGATTAAAGGATGCACTGCTCTACATGTTTTCCAGTCATAAGACATGGAAAAGGCATTTGGCGTGGTGCATTGGCCTTTTCTGGACTGTACACTAATTAAATTTGGACTGAAATTTCGAAAATGGATAGAGATATTATATAGTGAGCCAATAGCAGCAGTAAAGGTGAACGGGAAGTTGTCAGCAAGATTCCCCATTAGAGGAGGGACCAGACCGGGTTACTCAATTATTCCCTCTCCTGTTTGCTCTAAATGTGGCATTTGCCATTTGAGCACACCCAGGGGTCAAGGGATTCTGAATTACTCCCAATGATGACAGAAGAGAATAGAATATTCTTTTTATGTAACTGGGCGTATGACAACTATCTCCATTCTGTTCCAAACTCTAGAGGAATATAGAAGACATTGAAGATACAGCATGGACTTTATTCCAATTATTTGTGCATTTTCAAGGGCATGCACGGGATTGGCTTCCCTCCCGGGGGATTTGAAGGTGACTATTAAGAACTTTAAGTATCTGTATCTTTATGACACCACACCAGGAGGTGCATCACCACTGCAAAGTTGGGATGTTCATATCAAATTATAAGGGAAACACAGAGCAGTGGAAGGACCTTCCCTTCTCGTTACAAGGAGGGGGACCATTCATAAAATGATTACCTTACCCTCAACACTTACACCCACCAAAATACCTACCGCCCTCTCCCTAGAACAGTGTACTCTAGCATTGCGCTGGGTACAATCGTTACTGTGGAAGGGTGGGCAGCCCAGGATAGCGCTGGAAACTCTATAATGCAACCCCTACAATGGCAGGATAGCAGTACCTGACATGGAGGCCTACTATTGGGCCATACACCTAATCCCCATTAATGAATAGGTACATGCGACGAGAGACCATTTATATATAGACTGGGATGGGGGACACTAGAACCCGCATTATCTTTATGATGGTAAAGGTACTCACAGGCTATTTCCTGCTACACAAGTTACCCTGGAAGTATGGGAGCAGGTGTTACATAAATTTTAGTGCCCACAGAATTACCAATGAAACGCCACTTTGATGAGGGACATGACTCAGATTGGCAAGCTGCGTGACTTCGACCCAGCGATTTGCTGGGAATCTCCACTGTTGGGGATATCACTGAAGGAGGGGAGCTCAAACCCTTAACCTTATATACAGAATACAGTCTCCACATCCCAGTTTATAAAATATAGTAATTACGACACGCGTGGTTGGCAGACGCGCTAGTGACCATTGAGCTGCCAGAGTATGCACCACTGAAGGGGAGACTTCTGGAGGAAGCACTCACAAGAAAAGTAGTATCCCTCATGCATAAGAAACTGAACAATAATATGCCTGAGAATCTTGGTCTGCTTCAGGAGCGATGGGAGAGAGTCACGGGAGGAATGGAAGACACTGATTGGGAGGTGGCCCTTCGAGTCCAATTGTGCTTTAGCCAATGTAGAATTCTGCATAGGGCATAATACGCTAGAGGCAGATTACACACAATGGGAAGGGCAGAGAACCAGACATGTCTTTAGTGCCAGAGCACCATGAACAGCTTACCACACATCATATTGAGGTGCCCCAACATCCAGATATACTGCAAGGCTTTCATTGAGTGCAGTCCTGGAGGTATCACTTCTATTGGATCCCAAATTACTTCTTTTGGTAATCCCAAGCGATGGGGATGCGTACAGATCCCAAATCCTCTTTAGTGCCCTAGGCATGGTGGTTGCCAAACATGGCGTGGCCAAGGTCCTCACCATCCAAGAATGGATAGGCGGGGGGCTCACTATACAGCACTTCCACGAGGTCTGGAGTCGTTGGATGAGCAATTCTGGGTTTGGCCTAATGAAAGACGCCCTGACCCCTCGCTGTTGCAGACTCAACACATTCTTTAGAAATGGTGGTCAATCAGTAGGAATATAAAATCACCATCAATATTGCAATGTTAGTGAATAGAGATGTGGTGCAATATTTTTTATTTGTAGTACACTTGTCACATATGGAATCACTGCTGCCTATATAACAATGTACTATGATTGTTCTGCACGTGACTGTTGTTGCGATGACACAGTTTGTTATGACAACCAAAGACAAAAAAATATATATTTTTAAAAGCTTGTCTGAAAGGTGGAACATCCTGGAGAGAGGGTGCTGGATATTGGTATGGCTGGTGCTACATAAAGATTAGTTCAGAAACTAACATCCACTGTCAATCTGAGACACTCCTTTGCATCCACTGGTTGTAAAATTAATAAACATACCTCAATTATGTCCTTAAAGGTGCAGCTTTGCTTTGGACGCTTTCCCGAACAGATAGACGGACAATCAAAACCCATCATTACGCCAAGCAATTCTTCAAGGGACTGGCTCAGGACCCTCTCCTCATCGTGCGGAATCCCCAATTCGAGAGCTTGGAAGAGAATCCACCCCAGGCAATAAATTACCTGAAAAGTGTGGACCAAATGGCTTCAGACAGTGAAATAATGGCACAGAACATACCATTGATAGTGTTAGTACAGAAATAAATGCACTGTTTGGACTTAAACTATGTATACAGCAGTCTAAAAAACATAATACACCATAACAATGTTCTGATCTGTATGGTTCACATTTCTCATTACTAAATCTATTCCGTCAATTTATCCTGGTTATGATCATGGTCATTCCTAGTAAAGGCAAGTCCGTCTCCTGTAGATGGGCATGGCATGGTTAGAGGTTTCTTTCAGCAGAGGTAATGGTGTTGGGAGTGGGGTGGTGGAGAGATCAGTACCCAGCCACCTCATGGAAATGATATAGATCACATACCCAGAAGACATTGTGTACCGTCACCAAGCCGACCTTGCAAACCCATGTCAGTGACTGCAATTACAAGGACCATAAAAAGGTAGTTTGGACTTGCTGGCAAGAAAATGTAAAAAAAAAAAAAAATCCCCTCCTCATACACTTCCTCTATCCTGGAATTACTGGAGTGAGAATACCAAACCAAACCACATAGGGCAACCATGCAAATCAAAACCGGACATCAATCCCAGTGTAACAAAGCAGAACTTCCACATACTACACATTACAGAACTGATGAAAGAACCTTCATTCCAAAATCACAAGACCCTTCCCACTCACACTGGAGGCAATAGTGCCCAAAAAAAACAAAAAACACACACGAAAAGGATAAATAGATTTTCCAGAATTTTGTCTCCACCAGCTCCAAATGCGCGAATGAACCTTTGTTAAAGCAACCAAAAGTAGATTCCAGCTGGGAACCATAGCCCTACATGAAGAGAGTCTTAAAGGTCCCCAAGTCATAAAGTAGTAACAAAAATATCCCAAACTGAACTCATTCTGCAGGAACAAGGTGGACTGCTCATCACCAGGTGTAGGGTCTACACCTAAACTAATTATCTCTGAAAAGATGGTGTGATGCAACTAGTCGCAAAATTAAGAGTGCTCACTAAAAGCTTTGATTGCGTTCACCAACACACAAGACAACACTTTCCTTTGCAGACCAACTATTCAACCTCATGCCTTTAATCACAGGAAATGTAAATTTGTTGCAAGAAGGACTGTATGGGTATGGACCGTTTGAAGCCCCTACTTTGATACCTTCAACAGAAGGCACAGAGGAAGTACATTCCCCACGCTGGCACGCCCAAAACTACCAAAGTCAAACTCCCTTTAGGTAACCCCCCCCCCTCCCAGACTCCATGGGGAATGATTGCATGATGCCGATTGGCCAGGGGCAGGATAGTGCATCAGGACCCCCATGCCACCTTTCCCCTAAATCACCATCC
Source organism: Lissotriton vulgaris (assembly GCF_964263255.1). Classification (NCBI taxonomy): domain Eukaryota; kingdom Metazoa; phylum Chordata; class Amphibia; order Caudata; family Salamandridae; genus Lissotriton; species Lissotriton vulgaris. Next base: position 1,597,735,134 of record NC_141695.1, on the reverse strand, counting down.
ACTCAAAGCCTGACAAATAAACAAGTGAAAAGGCATTTTCCTGGTCAGCAGAGATCTAAAATGGGAGCCCATTCTTCAACAATGTTCCAAGCACAGCCTTAACCATGCAGTCATGATGGCAAAATAAAACATCTCAATAAATAGTCTTCAAAAAGATGGTCTTCAAGTAGTCTAGCTCTTTCAATAATCCAGCCACACAAATTTTGCAATAGTCAACATCACTGCGACACTACGCTTCTTCCTCCGTGCATCTTCAAACACCTGCTCCAGCAAGTCACCCATTGACACCGAAGGATCCAGAGGTGCAGAATCACAAAAAGATGCAATCCAAGAACCATGCTTATTGAAACCAAAAAGTGATGCCCAGAATAGATTGCCAACACAGCCCTGCCACCACTAAAACTGGAGTGCCTCGCCAGGATGCCTTTGTGGTAGGTGGACTTTTCGTATGACTCCGGGGGGTTAGGGAGGGGGGGGGGTAAGCAAGATTTTCAGGAGCTATATATGGCAACTGAGTGTCTAGAAAAAGCATTACTCCTACATCTAATAAAGGCCCAAATAAGGAAATCAGCCATGAGGCAATACAGGCATGACCACTCTGCTAACTGCATCATCCTGGTCGCACCAAGCACCTAATCTAAAACAATGCAAATACAACAAACATTCACAGACCACCAACTCAGCTACAAACAAAACTACTGTGATGGTACAAGACAGATGTGGTCACGGGGACAGCATATGATGCATCACAACTGCTAAGGGCACCCCATGTGATATGTAACATTTTCAGACAATTCTGGCTTTTCTGCCAGTGGCACACAAAGCCAGTTCCATATTGGAGGCATTTGTCTAGAGGAGTAGTGGACTGCCTTCCTACTGGAATACAAGAGGTTTGGCTGGCTGCAGTCATGTAACAGCAATTAACGCACATTTTCCAGTTTTATGGGAAGAAAATCATGATTTTATTAAAAGACACCGAGGATAATGTTAAGCACTACTCCTTTATTGCCCTCATACACAGCAGCAATAAATAACTTAGAATAGAACATCCTTAAAAATTCTAGAACTCTTTAGAACTTAAAGCCATTTGTTTTGCTGCAAAAGCAATCAAAGTCCGAAATGCAGAAAAAAACATTAACCCCATTCATTGTGATCCACAAATCCCTTTGCAAGAATCTTCTCCTTAGTTTCGGTCCTAAAAAATAATATTTTTTTAAAGCACATTAAAAGGGTTGGGCACAAATAGGAAGGTATAATATTAGTATATTTAATAAAATCATGTTTTCCTCCCATTAAAGCTGGAAAACCTGCATTTTATAGCAAGGTATGTAGGCCAATATTCTCCATATTCAAAGCTCAACCATTACTCTTTGTACAGCATTTTCCACAGGTTTAAATTGGAAACTTTTAAACGTTGACTCACTTGACCACTCATCTGCCTTCATAATACTACGTCGACTAACGCCTGCTACAAAAGCTTCGCTTGCCATTGCTACTCTTGCTGAATGCACCCCAAACACACTCACGTCAACTCCTGCTAACTTAATCACCTAGTTTACCCATCTTGCCAAAGCAGGCACAATACTGCTCTGAAAGGGCGCCTATAAGAAATCAGCAACTGAACATTCTTGCTCTCAACCCCAACGTCCTTTCCTCATTCAGTTTCTGAAATTGCACCATATAGCAGATCATGTATATGCATCCTAGGATAGAAAATCATCCTAGATATAGTTTTGGTGAGTTTTCATACACTCAGGCTGAAAACTCCTAGAAGTCACATCCAAAATTCAATATTCAAAACCTTCCTAAAAGACATCAAACACAAGAATATTGCTATCTTCCATGACAACAATTTAAATGACATCAACTCATTAGTTCCCCCATCCTTATACTTCCTTTAACATCTGCGACACATCCCCTAAAAATGGATACTTCACCATAGGGTGGTATCTCTAATCGCACACCCTTCACTATTCTTTTAACTAAAGCATGTTGTCCAATCAGAATTCCGTCCACCAATTCATGCCCAGCTGAAATAGCTGTCCTGCTCAAGTTCACCGAGTTGTATGCTAAACCCTTCTTAAACAATACCAACAAATGATTTGCCACTTCTACTACAGGTGCTGATATGGGATCCAACGCCTTTGAAACACATCAACCAGACCATCTTATCCATACCGTCCTGCACGCTTTTGTTGTTACTGGTGTCCACAATTCCTTAAAAAGCTCTGAAGCCTCTTCCGATAACCCAGACACTGGCCATACTCCCCTGAAATCAAACCATCCTATCAGAATCAACTGCCCTATTACCAACTTGTGGCAATTTACATTGGCATCCCCCAGTAACTTCAGAAAACAAGGTAATAACACTGGATCATCTACCAACAAACCCTTCACATCCAGAAACCGCACCTGTGACTGCAAACATTGAGTTATTAACATCTACTCCGCCTTCTCTCTTCTGACCTTAATGAGTACTCTGAATCAACGAGAAAGGAGGAATTAATATAACCTTCCTTTCCCCCAGTCCTGAAGGAAACATCTGCTACAAATGCCTCCGGTCTTCATCTATAAAACCTCTGTAGCTGTGCATTCAACCATTCTGCAAATAGGTCCACCTCCAATAGACCCCCATCCCCTGTTCAAACTCAAACACACCTCCCTGTTCAACCTCAAACTGCTCGCATCCTTTAGATTCCTCAAATTCCAATCTGCCTCCACATTGTTCTTCCCCAGAATAGGTTGAGGCCGTACCATATTCACCCTGTCCAAGCAGTAACTCCAGAACTCCTTTGCCAACTCCCAACTTGTTGACATAAGACGGCTGTAACATTGTCCATCTTCAGCAGCACACCAGGAACTCCCTCCCCTCTCCTCAAAACTGGTCACTGCGAACGACCCTACCAATAACTCCAAACAACTGATATGCATCTCCCGCTCTTTGAGTCAACAGCCCCATGTTGTCACTGATCTGCACCTTGTGCTTTACCTCATGCATTGCCTCCTTATTCAGCTCTATCTTCTGTGAATACTTTGCTCCCAAACGTAAATCATACCCTTTCAACCTTTGAAGTTCACTGTAATGCAGGGGTGCCGGAAAGAAAATAAATAACCTGAATTGATGCCGATAAAAGTCCACACAACCTTGCTATCTGATGCCAAAACATTCATACAGATTGCTTTACTCTATTAAACTCCTTGCGTAGTAGCTTTTCCACTTTCTTCATGGGTAACTGAACTGTCCTGATCACCCAAACATCTTGTGTAATCTCTCCCATCTCGTAACAAACTGAGCTAATCTACGGCAACTTCTACAAGGGTACATGAAAGGTAGTTTCTAAATCTCACTTGTTCCACCTCCTACGCTTCTCTCACTACGTGATCCATGCAATCTTGCTCTGTCTCGGAGGATAAAATTCTTCTTGTTCTGGCCCATATGGTCCAAAACCTCGCGTGGAAGAACTAAGTGATCCACACTCCCGGACCCACAAAATAAAACCTTACACAAGTCCTTTTGCACCTTCTGTAAAGAATTAAAAGTGCAGACATACCTGGATATGTCCTTGAACTCCTCGCCAAACATACCATTACTCTTTTTGCTTTCCAATTCCACTAATGAGATTTATTTTCATCAAACTACTTTTGCGCCTTCCCGCATTAGTATTGCCCAGTAAGCAGATCGCTCTCTGGACCGATTGGTGAACCTCTGATACATTCACCCCAGTACTATTGGCATGCACCTCCTCGCACAAATCAAACACCTTTCTAATAGGGCTGAAAATATCCAAAAGCCTATCTTGACGCCCCTTCAAATCCTTATCTAGCACTTTTCTAGAGAAAATCAACATTTTGGGAACAAGTGCAGGCCTGCTTTGACAGCAGAGCAAGCCTCAGACACTCAGAGCATAGCCTTGTCTGAACCTCCTTAGGGATTTCCTTGCGCATCCAGTATGAAACATACTGAGCTACATGCTCTGCTGGTGGCCACGGAGGGGACATGGGGTGTTGGATCACTAGAGGATTTAACACTTCTTCACCCTGCAGGTCAACAAATTAACCAAACTCCAGTTCTATTATTTTTCGGCCGAATTTGGTCTTCTTACTTTTAACACTCTCCTCCTCTGTCTCATCGTAACGAGCCTGTCAACTCTACATCTCTGCTTGAAGACGACTCATCTCATGCCACTACATTATGGCTTTTCCCTTTATTGCATCCTAATTGGCATTTATAGCACATCCTGTATCTGGCACCTTATGCCCAGATCCTTAGCCTTCTTTAAGCACCTCCACATGCTTTCTTTTTAAAGCTCTTTTAGTGCCTCCTGCCTTTGAACCACTAGATATCGGTTCAAACTCTCCTATTGACCAAAACGTTTCCTCATCTAAATTCTTCAAATCTTTTTTTTTATTTCAATGAATCTCAACACTATTTTCCTATTCATTCTTTCTGCTAAATGCTCAAACATTTTCTCCAAATATTCCTTCATTTTTTCCCCCTAAAACACTTCCTCTATCCTGCTCCATGGTTCTCCATTTTATTTTCCAATATTTGCTCCTTCCTAATGCCTTAGGGTACTCCCCAGCTGTCAGAACAGCAGACTGAAATATTCTCAGTATGAAAAGGCAATTATCTCACTACGTAAACGTAATGCCCAAAATATGGCCACCTAATCCTTAGATCATCTAATCTTCTACTTTCCCAATCCTTTAAAATGGCCGCTGCATGTAACACGGACAGCGGCCTTCGGCTGTCAAAATTACCAATCCTATACCGGAATCGCACCAACGTTGCAACTCGCACTTAAGAATTATCCTGCTGCAACTTTCCAAACACCCTGACCTCATGTGCCCCCCACTTGCAATACTGCCGTAAGTGCATTGTTGTCAAAATTGAAGCTGCCTCCGCTGTTTTGCACAAGATACTGTCTGCTTTTTACATGTAAACACTTAAAGCACTGTACTCCTTTCCACACTGTCCAGTATTTAATTAACTGGACGCATCATCTCCTTATGGCTCTAAAAATTATGATTATGTCAAGAATAAAAACGTCATGTTTTTAACTAAACTCTTGCCCTCCTCAATTCAAAAGCACTCTGTTATTTTTTTTCTATTCTCAAATTGTAGAACTTCTGTTCCCTAAACTGAGAAGCTGACTTCTACGTGGAAAACCCCCTACTTGGAACCACGCAGTTTCGTTTTAAAGTTACATTTGGTTATCTTTACATAAAGCTACTCATACTTCCCTCTAAATCTTACCTAATCATATTTTACTTATTTTCCATATAAAAGACATTCTCACAAACCTCAGAAGTAACTTGAAATTGTACTCATCTGTGTATGAGCAGCAGCACAAGGAGGTGTGTTTTATGTTATTATGCATGTTTTGAAGAGTTCTAGCATGTTATATATGTTCCATTCCAATTCTAAGTTCTTTGTTGCTGCTGTGTATGAGGGCAATACAGGAGGAGTGCATAATATCAGCCTCCTGCCTTGCCATACAATTGGAACATCCTAAACCGTCAGTCACTTCAAGTGTATGCACAGGTCCGAGTACAGGTTGCTATAGTTCCTGTTTAGACTCCGGTCTAACATCCCAGCAGCATCACAACCACTAATAAACGAGGCCACAGAATAAACATAGAAAGTATCCAAGTCTTCCTGGGATAAGACAACACACACCCTGAAGCCAAGCAGCTAAAACTTTACTTCATCGAAATAAACTGTGGACAACCGGTTATGAAAATGTTCTACAAGGGAACGTCCTATATCCCAATCCACTGAATTAAAATTTACATTTATTGATTTAGGCTTAATGAGAAGTCCATGCATTTTCTTTCGATGCACTTAAGCATTTTGTCCTACATCTAACTTGACAGCTATTGCAATTTCACATCTACAACGCTAGTTAATTTAATCACATCTTCAGTGCAAGTGTTTTCTGGTGAAATCACGGTCAGTAGACTTGTTTCCCTATAAAGAAGGTGATTAAAAAAATATTGCAGTTCACAACTTCGAGGATTAATCGGTTTATCAAAAACTTAAACATCTGTTTGGCAGTACGAAGGAGTCCCCCAAATATATTGATTAAGTAGAATGTTACTAAGTTAGCAAAACTTCAAACAGGGAAGACACATCTCCCACTAAACATGTAGGAGTTTGTGAAACAAGAGAAAAGAGCAGACAAAGCCCAGGCTTAGCTGATTCTCAGTAGACCGTTCAACCACAGCCATGTTGAATGTAGCAATTAGAGGCATCCTACAGGGGCGGCCTTAGGCATGTGCAAGCTGTGCACCTGCACAGGGCCACCAAACCCAGGGGCCTCCACGCCAATATATATCCTTAATATAATAATCCTCTGAGGATGGATACATATTTGCGTGGCAGCCCCTGGCAGTGATTTGGTGGCCTCCGGGTCTGTTCTACTTCCTAACACCCTGACCCCACCCCCCCTCCTGAACTACAGGGGGCTCCGCCCGACCCCCTCTTCCGGGGCCCCCTACCTACGCTCCCTGCCCAGGGCTGCCATGAGCCTAGAGCCGCCCCTGCATCCTAGACCATAAGTGTAAATATGTAGAACTGAGATATGGGCAAAAGCTCATGGAGACTTAGGCGAACCTTCATCTTAGCTAACCACCTTTATTTAGGTTTGTTTTACAGATTTGGCACACCAAAACTTACTTCTTTGTCCGTTTTCACTGGTCTTAATGGATCTGAAAGAGTAAAAAGTAAACTGAATTAGTCATCGTAAGCAGTCATTCAATTCCTCAGTGTGCCCAAAACAGAGTATAGTTTTATTGTGTAACCCGATAAAAAATAAAAAAAAATAAAAACACACACACACACACACACACACACACAAACAGCAAAGAATACCTGCAAATTTTACACCCAAAAATCCCATCACATTATGAATGTGCTGGACATTATTAGTCTACAACCTGAGGCGCTCAGATTATCCAAATTTCAAATCTCCACCAAAAACGCTTGCATAAGAGCACACATGCAATCACTAGTTCCCTCAAATATACTTTGGAAAGTACCAGCAACTCCCTACTGCTGAAATGTGTAATAGTATTTGCTTGTTTCAGCACAGATGTAACTGGCTTCTACTACCTTTTCCTGTTCAGGTCAAAATTTCGAACAGGAAGTGTCGCTCGAAGTGACTAGAGTTTTGGCTCCAAGAAATGAGAAATAATCAAATATCTTGTCCATCAGAAAGGGTTTGCTTTGGTCGCACTACAACATGTGACTGCTGCTAGAAACCTTTTTAAGTTAGGATATGAATTTGGGTGCTGCCTGTTCTTATCAAGCTAGTCTCCCATTCATTTCAGGCAGTCTCCCTGGTCAGGTGCCTCTAATTTACAGACTAATAATTTGTATTTGGTCAATAAACCCTCTCAAAGTCTTAGTGGCTTGTAAGGAGTATACTGTGACACTACTAAGGTACAATTAATCTCCTTCAATTAGTGAATGACAATCACAGATACAATTAAATCTAAAGCCTCCTGAGCAAATGACAGTGATAGACAAACGTTTACAACACAACTATTACAACACAAATAATTTATGGTCTTTAAAAACAATGGGAAATTAATTTGGAATGTGTAGCAAGGAGTTCTGATCAGTGCTTCCCCTGGAAGCCAACAACGTGGGGTGGAACTTATTCCAGATTTGCATGATATCACTATGTAAATTTTATAGTAAAATGCAGAATTAAAAGCAAGGTTAACCCCAGACACCCATGAACGATGCCAGCATCAGTTAGAACTGGATAAATGAGCTAGACTATACCAATTGCTATTTTTTGTTTTTGATTCGAGTAGAGCGGGTTAGCCAGGTCCAAGAATATTTCTCGCTCGCATTGGAGTTGCTGGATATTGGTCATGCATGTACCTGCGAGCTCCTTGCATCCCAGCAGACTACTGCTGTAGGACATTAGGCACTCTGGAATGTGTGTGTGTGTGTGTGTGGGGGGGGGGGGGGGGGGGGGGAGGGGTGAGGAGTCTTGCAGGCATGGACATAATGGGATCACTGAAGCAATTGATGTCAGCAGTTGAAGATATGTCTCTCCTGTAGTATTGTTTGAATGTCTGGGACCTTTGACACCTCAAGCTGTATGGACTGGGATAAGGAGGGAAACATGCTTTGGGGCGGGGGGGGGGGGGGGTTGCCTTGATCAATTACTGGTAATTTTCAATGATCCTAGTCCTGCTTTCTCACAGTCCTTAAAGCCCCCACCACCCTCCAGTCCTGTAAGCACAGACAGTCTGGTTATTACTGGCAAGTAATGGATTCTTCATAAAGTCTAAATCCATCACTTGGGGTGAACTCTGACACATTCCTCTTCCACTGAAGTTCTCGGAAGATCTTCAGGCAAAGTTCATGCTGAAATCTCATGAGCCTTCTGAACATATAACCAATTTATGCAAAGAACCAGGAAATCTCCACCTGTCCCACGTGCGGTATGTATTACTCAATCACATCACCTAGGTTATTTGGGACATGTAGTTCTTTCCACTTGTGATGTGTAGTTCTTTTCACTGGTGCACCTCAAAGGACAGCACCTGTACAGGGTAGGTCATGTAACAGTGAGGTTACCAATGCTCCAGTAAAACCACACCAATCTCTAGGCCAACAATGGGTTCGGGGAAGAGGAGTGCCAACACATTGTTTTCCAGTGCTTAATTTGTGATGGCGTTTAATTGCTCAGTACTGACAGTTACTTTCAAACAAGGGCAATTATTTATGAGGGTAAACTAAATTTTGGCGCGCTCAGGCTATTTTTTTTGTAAGCATAGCACCAGTGTGTAGCAATTCAGTGCATTACTGAAATAATAATACTCGCCCTTCCAGGCCATCCCTACAGCTTGGAATGACCTGCAATAGTCAAAATGTCACTTCAAGTGTGATGGTTAGCAAGTAGTGCTGGTACTGCCATTCGGCAGTAGTTGTGGGTGAAGCTGGCTGCAGAGGAATATCTTGGGCCCTTGCACTTATATTTTTACAAATAAATCAATGTTTGCTCTTTGTCAGTGTCTCTTCAGACACATTCAACTGCATAAGCTAGCAATGCAAATGTTCTCTTTTTACCATGCTGTTTTTCAAATGAATGCTAATGTTAGCCTGTCAGTAGTAAGACGCTTGCATTTTAAAAGTTGTATCTCAACTCTAACCTACTGGGATGTTAAAACAGATTACAGACCAGGAGAAAAAATAAAGACATTTGGGAGCCAAGTTTTATTTTGCCTTTTATGTGTGCCCAGTGTACTAGGGCATTAGCCATTCCAGGCTTCTCAATAGCCCATTGCATTGTGGGGCTCGTAGTTTTCCTTTCAACACTTATTATCGTCTCAAACCCGTAGTGTGTGAAGTTTTGCTAAAGTGCCAGAATTATCTGAAGGTGTTCAACATGATCGACTACACTTGACAACTATGTTTTAACATTTTGCAAAGCTATCTACCTCATGTCAAAAACTGCTCATCACAAAAAGTAAAAGTAAACTCTGAAAACGTATTTTCTGAGGTCTCACTCCTTCATTTCATATCATGCATTCAAATAAGCATTGGCAATAAGAATCGTTTTGCCTTGTGTAGAGAAGGTTTTACACAGAGCTTCACAACATAAAGGTAAAATGTGGGAGGTGGCAGCAGTGCAACATTACTCAACAAAAACTAAGTAACTGAAAGGTGGTAGGAGCAGAACGAACACCTCACCATCACTCACAAATACTCGACAGGTATCAAATTTATTTATTTATTTATTTATTTTTGGCATTTATTAAGCGCGAACAATTGCCCGCAGGCGTCTCGGCGCTGTACTGTTTTACCCTCCTATATGATCTTTGCAGTTTTTCAGAGGTTAAATAGCCAGGTTTTCAATTTCTTCCTGAAGGACAATAGATTTGGGCTTGATCTTATGGATTGTGGAAGCATATTCCATAGTCTTGGGGCGGCAGCTAGAAAGCGTCTGTCTCCCCAATTGACCAATCTAGTCCGTGGCACTACCAGGTCATTCTGTCCTGCAGATCGTAACATTCGGGTGGGAATGTACGGGACAAGATGGTCGCACAGGAATTGAGGCGCTTGATGGTGTAGTGCCTTGTAGACGATGCATAACGTCTTAAATTTAATTCGGTTCCTAACAGGTAGCCAGTGGAGACTCCTCAAGGATTCAGATATTGGCTTGAATTTGGGAATGTTGAGGAGAAGTCTGGCTGCTGCATTTTGGATTGTCTGCATTTTCTTAATTGTCTTAACTTGGGCATTTGCAAACAAGCCATTGCAGTAATCCAGCGCTGATAGGACCATTGCGCTAACCAATGTCTTTCCCACATTGGTAGGAAGAAAAGGAAGAATCTTCCTTACCAATCGTAGCTTGTAGAAGGCATTGGAGGCCGTCTGATTGGCGTGAGCCATGAAATTTAGGTTATCATCAAAGATGACACCCAAGTTTCCCACTTTCGTAACTGGTTTAGGTACAGCTCCAAAAGATGATGGCCACCAAGTAGGGGACCAACTAGGGCTGAGGTGGCCAAAGGTGACCACCTCGGTTTTGTCGGAATTTAATTTCAAACAGTTTGCTGACATCCATTTTCCAATGGCCAGCATGCCAGTCTTGAAATTTTCCGCCACTGTTTCCCCATCATTTCTGACAGCCAATATCAGCTGTGTATCATCCGCATATGAGGTGAGGTTCATCCCGTGCGCTTTGATGGTATTAGCGAGGTCCGACACATAGATATTAAATAGTGTCGGACTAAGGGATGAACCTTGAGGTACCCCACATGGCAGCGATAGTTCAGCGGATTCAAATTGGCCCAGTATGACTGCCTGGGATCTCTCTGCTAGAAAAGACGCTATTAGGTCTTTTGCTAGGCCTTGCACGCCCATCTTTTCGACACGGTTGACCAAGATCTTATGGTCAACCGTGTCGAAGGCAGCTGATAAATCTAAGAGCACCAATAATGCTGTTCCACCTTGGTCTCTGATTAGTCAAATACACAAAAGAGGAATAAAAGGACTTAAAAAACGGTTGCATGCTCTGTAAACAGGCATAAACGAAGTGAAGCACAAAACTATGGAAAGAAACAGCCAACCCTTTTATGCAATTTAACATACAACTGTGTAATCATATAAGACTATAAACCCTCACCTTCGAATTATAATATGCTTCATTAATGGGTTTCGCATCTGGCAAGCATTTAAGAGTGCCACTATTCACTGGTTGTGCAGTTTCCTAGTTATAGGTTACCTAGTTTGGGTGCAGTGATGTACCTCGCAATGACATTTAAGGGCTCCCTTTGTTAAACTTTCACCTATATTGTCACCTGTACTATTTAACTAAATTAAAACTGGTGTGGGTGAGCTAAAATATTTTGTTTACTGTTTTCTCCCTACAATCAGATTAACAAGAATTTGCAATGCAATAGGTCTAGCATTTACACGAGTTTGAGCTAGTGGCAATGTAAATGACAATACCTTTCATTTAGGATTTGGTTTTTAAAACATAAAAAGGCATGGTCATTTACAATGCCAATAGCTCAAGCTTGCGTAAATGCGAGGCCTATTGCATTGCAAATGCTTGTTTTTTTAAAGTGTCGGGACGTTGGGACAGTCCTTGGAAAAAAGAAACAAATAGGACTGTCCAGGCATATCCTGGACATCAGGTCACCCTAAACACAGTTTGCACGGACCCATATAAATGTTTGTGGAAATAACTGCATTTTTAGGTCTCGCCTAGCGAACGTAGCGCATGCGTTACCTCGACTTGGCAAGACTATTGTTGTCGGTTTTACTAGTGAAGGGAGGCAACCCATGTGCGCGCCTGGACAGGTGATGTTCACACGCATGGCGTCTCCTCTCTGCTTCCAGCTAGCGTCCGGACATCCGATGTGCACACGCACCGCATATCTTTTGCTCGCGGGCTTCTTAACTTTGTAACAAAGCGCGGCAGCGCTTCATGGACACCGCGCTCAGTTTCTTTATATATTTTTCTTTCCACCCCCCCCCCCCCCCCCCCCCCCCATGACGGCCCCGTTATTTGTATTGGGTACAGGACAGCTACTGCCATGGCCTCTTAGTGCTTTTAATTATCCAGTACGTGTGGTGCTGCACGGTTTTGATTGTTGACAAACGTATGTGGATACACTTAGGAAGGAGTGCTTGAGAAGTGGCGAGAGTGTGGTGTCCTCGTTACGTTTCATGTCCTGCAAGCGTGCATCTGTGATTTGTGAGATCAACGTGTAAATGACTGATATCCGTGTATCTCTAGACTTCTCTGCTTCAAACAATTTCCCTTGTACAATGCGCATGACACTGGTACGTTTCATGATTGCACAGCCTCCAGCCTGCTCCTGCCTGGGCGTGTCCTGCAGATGGCTGTGCTGCCACTGTCTGGGGGGTGTCCCGCTGCACCTGGCCAGGTGTGCGCCCGGCCATGTGTTCCGGCGATACCCCAGCTGGTGTGTGTCCTGGCATGACCCCTGGGGTGTTTCTGAATTCTGGGGAGCCGGCACCCTGCATCCTCTCCCTTCCGTCTTTCCTAATGTTTGCCGCTTGTTCCCTTTATCTTGGGGTGTATTGCTGCCATAAACCTTTTCCTCCTCTATCCTGCTTTACATAAACAAAAATCACATAAATACATGTATAAATAGGACTACGTAGTCCGCCCTTTACATCCGTCTCAGTGTTTTGATTAGGCATGCCCATGCCCCCTCTCTGAGGAGGATTTCACTTTGGTTGCGCTTTACTTTCTACAGGGAGTTCGGTCCTAATTTACGTATTACAATACAGTGAGCTACTAGGAAGATGGCGGTTGTGAGAGGCTCCCTGCTGAACTCCAACTTTCAGGGTGAGGCTGAGAATTCTCCACGCACGCCACCCACCTGTAATTAATTTGTTGGAAAGACTACGGTGGCTCCAGGTAGACGCCGGTGAGTTTAGCAGTGTTAGTCTGCTGGGTGCTCGAGATTGTTTTTAATGTCTGTTGCCCTTGTCCATTTTCTGTGCTTTATAGTTTATTGTTTTCAAACCGCGGCGTGCCTATTATGTTGCTCGCCGTTCCCCAGCCTCATGTTCCGCTGCCGTTCGTGTTTCTATACTTAATGAAGCAACAATGGCAGTTGATTATTAGATCAAAGGAGTAGGATATTATGATGTTATTAACGATCTCAGTGTAATGTGAATTCATTTTGCTAATGTGAAATTATAATTTTTTTCCTCACTACTGTACACTGATGTTGCCTGTTCCTTGTAACCAGGGCTTTCAGTGGAATGGAAAAACTCGGGGGTCTCTCAATGGGGCATGGCCAATGTAATTATGGGCATGGCTTAAAAACATGTATACTAAAAATCTGTTCTTTGCATAGTGTGCCGCCCCACTTGTATTTTGCTCTTTGTTATTGCATCCAGATATATGATATAACAAGTAACATCATACCTACAACAAGTCAGAACTATTGGTTTTTTCAATGGTTATTACTTGCATAAAATAAACAAGTTGCAACTATGAAGTGTGTATAATATTGGAAAAACTTTCACTTAAAGCCCTGGTGACACAACGACAGTGTTGCTGCTCCTGTGTTCAAAAAGAAAAGGGAACTCCAGAAAGAAATGACTCTTTAAAGGATTTCCCTTCCCTACAATGCTCACCTAGCAGAACGTTATGCCTTTACTGGGTTCGGGCCACTATAGTAATGACTTTTATTCTGAAGGGCAGGATTAGAAGTACCAAAGAGTACTGGTAAGTACTCACAGCAATACTGCATGCAGATGTGTGTGTTGTATTCTCAATCTGCCGATGCCATGTAACTTCATTTCTGGCCTGATGCAGAATGACTTTCCCTTGGCCAGCGTCTCCCCTGCTAAATCAGAATGGTTTTGCGCAGTTTGTCGGCTGTCAGGCAACTGTCTCCCTATAGGATGCTGCAATAGGAGGGGGTTTAGATCTGTATGGAATTTAGTCTGAGTCAGACATTTCACTTGCAGAGTAGGAATCAAGCACGGTCCTCGCAGGACTGTAGGGAATTAACATGCACTTTACTCAGGTCTAATAAAAACGGAACTCAAAGCAGCACCAAGCAAGGACTGCTCTTGCCGAACTCTGCATCCCTCTTTATCCGGCCCCTCTTGTTAACAGCACCTGGACAGTATACTCTGTCCTTGGCATGTACAGTCGAGCTGTTAATGTTCAGCAGGAACACAGATTATTTTTTTTCATGTAAAGGTAGTCAATGTTTCCTTTGTGTTTTTTAAAGGATGTGCCAACGGTAGTAGACACTCCTTCACAGAACACGTACACCTTGGGCAAAAACAATGCAAGTTTCAATCCTTCAAAAGGACAAGTGCAGGTAGGTGGCAGAGCAAACTTTCTCCACCACAGGAAAGGTACACTTCAGGCCGTTGTAGTGCAAGCTTTCCTTCCTCATAGAACAGGTGCAGTCATGGGCGTCCGCAGGGGGGGCAAGGAGGGGCACTTGCCTCCCCGCCCCTCCCCCCCCCCCTCGAGTGCCTCTCCTTGCCCCCCCTACAAATGCATCCCGGAGGGAGGCCTGACACGCTGGGGCTCGGCCTCAGGCAGGAAATCACCTTTTGTCCGTAATTTTAGGCATTGCAAGGAACAGAGCTGTTTCCCTGCTAGAAGCCTCAGCTCTCCGATGGGGCCGCCTCACACTCCCCTGAGCACAAGAGCAGCCCCACCCCGTCCATTATAACTCTGTGTGGGGCTGATTGCCACATAGAGAAGCTCAATGGGTGAGTCTGGTCTGGCACAGCATGTGGTGGCCTCCTCCAGGTAAGGGCATTCTGTCACATGGAAGTGCAAAAACGCCTATGCTGCTGCTACCTGAGAATCCAGTTAGCCAAAGGAAGGCGGTGAAAGAAGTTGAAAGGAAAGGATTATAGTTAGTTATAGTATGCCAGCCATGGTTGCTGCTTTTTTATTTTATGCAACCAACAACCATAGACAAGGCCAATAGTTCTGGCTTGTTGTAGGTGTAACATTACTTAGTCTAAATGTAATGTTACTTGTTGTATTATGTATCTGGGTGCAATGACAGAAGCAACAAAAATACCAGTTAGGCGGCACATTATATTAAGCACAGATTTTTAGCTTATGTGTTTTAAGCCACGCATTTTATTACATCAAACACCCTTTTGGAGAGACCCCCCTAGTTTTTTCATCCAGGCCCGGACTGGCCGATGCGGGCACCGGGCAATCCCCCGGTGCGCCGCAAGGGTGGGGGCCGGTTTTGGGCCCTGGGGGCTGTTTTTGTTACAGGGCCGTTTTTGCAGCATAGCTGCAAAAGCGGCCCTTTAACAAAATCAGCCGAAAACCGGCATGCCAAAGAGCTCGGTTGCACCCCCAGGGGGCCGGCCAAGCACTTTGCCAGGGCCGGTTTTGGTTCTCAGTCCGGCCCTGTTTTCATCCCCCTTAAAGCTCTAGAAACAACACCATGTCACAGTCGCCCACGTCAAGGCACTGTGCAGCATGCATGACTCATGCCTTCCACTTTTTCAGATTGCCTATGTGCAGGGGCATAGTGAACCCTGCCCCAGCCCACCCCTTGCTTTAGGAACTACAGTGAAGATGGGAGTTCTTGAGGGGTCTCATAATTAGTGTGAAAAGGTGAGTAAGAAAGTGAAGGGAGGGGTAGATGGATGGCTGGATAGATGAGTGAAATTATGGATGAATGAATGAATGAATGAGTGAAAGGGTGGATGACGGGCGAGTGAAAGGGTGGATGGATTGATTAATTGAGAAGTGAAAGGGTGGATTAATAAGTGAAAATGTGAATGGATGGACTGATGAGTGAAAGGGTGGATTTAAGGCTGGATGAGTTAGTGAAAGGGCGGGTAGATGGACAAAAGGATGGATAGATGAGTGAAGGAGTGAAAGGGTGGATGGATGAGTGAAAGGATGGATGAATGATAGGTTCAATGGATGGATTCATGAGTGGATGAGTAGATTGGTGGGTGGATGGAAGGATGGATGGCTAAGTGAAAGGGGAATTGAAAGAGGAAGGGGGATAGGTAAATGGATAACTGAACGGGTGAATGGCTGGATGGATGAGTTAATGGATAGATGGGTGGAAGAGTGGATGGATGAGTATATGGATGGAAAGGATGGATGGATTGATGGAAGGAAACGTGATGGATAGGTTTCTAAATGGATGAATATGGACATGGACGCAGCCGCAGTCAGAAGTGGGAGTAGCGGCCGGGCAGTGACGTCAGGAGGGGAAGGGGCAGGGTCGGGAGTAGTAATCTATGGATTACGGAGCTTTACAGGTAAGTAAACAAATAAATAAAACAAATTTTGTTGCGTGCACTGCGTTGCATTGCATTTGGGGATGCAGTGCACGCAACGAAATTAGATTCGAAATAGCTGCTTATCTAGGTTACGGTGTTTTAGACTTGCATGCATGGAAACTTTAAGGAGGACAGTCCCCTCCGAATATGCAAATGTAGTGTAAGCTTGTAGGGGCAGATTTACAAGCCCCTTGGGCCACTTTTGCCTCATTTTTCCTATTTTAAAAGTGACACAAAAGTGGCGCAAGGGGCTTGTAAATCTGCCCCATTGCGTTCAGCTTTTGGGATGCCAGTAGGGTATTTTTAGGGTTCAGGGTGGTATGAGTTTTGGGGGGCATGGGTAATTTTAGGGTTTGGGAGGATATGGGTTTTGGGGTGCCAGGGGAAATGTTAGGGTTCAGGGTGGGTATGAGTTTTGGGGGGCATGGGTAATTTTAGGGTTAGTATGAGTTTTTGGGTACCAGGGGGGTAATTATAGGGTTCAGGGTGGGTATGGGTTTCTGGTTGCAAGGGGGGACATTTTAGGGTTCAGGGAGGGTATGGGTTATGGGGTGCCGGGGGACAATTTTAGGGGTCAGGGCATGTATGGGTTATGGGGTGCCAGGGAGCTAATTTTAGGGATCATGGAATGTATGAGTGTTAAGGGACCAGGGGGTAATATTATGGTTCATAATGTGCTCTAATTGTTGTCCAGTTCAAATGCAGAATTCACCACTTTTTTTCCTCAGCTTGGCCTGAGCATTACCTGATCATGACTGCCATTTTAGCCCTGCCCCTATTGATTAACATTAGCCACGCCCCTTCATTTGCCAGGTTAACCCCCCCCCCCCCCCCCCCCCAGGAAAAATTTCTGCGGATGCCCATGGGTGCAGTATGGCAGTACCAAAGCAAGCTTCCTTTTCTTGCAGAACAAAGCTAGTGTGTTCTTCCACTCTCTACAGAACAGATCCAGCTGTGCGTACTAGTACAAGCTTTCATCGCTCACAGAATGTGCATACTTAAGCCATGAATTACATTCAGGTCGCAGAAAGACTTCAGGAGCTTAACTCACAGAGGAAGATATAGGTGGATGAATATGCGAGTATGCAAGATGGGACACCTCCCTCGCCCGGGAGATATACCACGTCAGCTTCCCAATGGTCCTGCTGCTTTCACAGGAGACCGGCAGTTTATGTTGATTCTTTGGTTTACCAAGTATTGACAGGTGGCTATTACCCCTATTAGGTCTTTTTGGGGGGGGGGGGGAGCAACACAGCCAGAGCTTAAATAACTACGCTCTAGACATGCAGCCTCTAAGGTGCCAACCACTTTGAAAAGGTGTTGAATGCATGCCCGCCAGATGCTGTGCAGTCCCAGCATTGGTCCTGCACCTGTTCAAAACGTTGAGGGATGCCAGCGTGTCTCTTTCAGTAGGGTACAAAGTTGAACCACAAGTGCAAGAATTCAAAGTAAGAGGTTTAAGTGACAGTCCGGGTGCAACCTAACCGCATCTGAATTGAGACAACTTAAGTTATCTCCAGCTAGTTGCCTTATACTGGTAACCGGAAAATGAATGTCAGCCTGCCAAGCATGCAGCTCCTCAAAAAAAATTGTACCAATATGGTTACTTATTTGAAAAAAATCGCACTATGACTAGCGTGGCCTTCTTAATAGATGTATATGCCCAAACCCTGTACTCTTCACGAAATTTGCATATTTTGGCCTTTAATAGACTAAACCCCCCTCCTCCACACACACACACACGGAAAATGGTGTCTAGGCAATTGCAGCTACTTCCGATGCTACAAACAGAAGATCTTGGGTTATGGACCTTCCTTCCGACCATTGAGGAAGATGCACAAATATTTAAAGGAAAGGGGAAATAAGTAGCCCTCAGATGTTCCTGCATGGAATCCCACACCTGAGAGTTTAAAATGCCTAGTCTCAACAATCATGGTCAAAATTGCACAGAGCGAATGACGTTTACAAACGCTGCTTTTGCTAGAATGCACTGCAGTGTGCTCTTCATTGGGAGTCCAATTACTTGTTTTACCGAACACGCTTTAAGATTACTATACTGGCCTTTACATCCAACACGGTTCAGTCGGACCTTGACTTTTCTTATGATAAATCATTGGGGTAATCTAAGTGAAACTACTGTAGACTACAACTCCCAGAATGCACCACCAGGATAAGTGAAAGTCCACTTCATAGCTATTAAAAGGTAGGGGGGAGCTGGATAAATAAAGCAACGTTGCCATGCAAATAGAGGAGCAGTGTGGGACTGGCTGGGTAATGTTAAACCAAATTTAAAATAATAAACCAGTATAATATGTCGAGTTCCTTTTCGTGGTCATAGAGACCAGCGCTATGAAGAGAACATCGCGCCTTAACTGGTTTTCTTACCAGTTACGCGGCCGCTGGCGAAGGACACAGAGCCGTCCCGGTGTATGACCGGGGAGTCCTGTGATGGGGGGCCGCGGGACGACCGCTTGGAAGAGCCCCTGCCTAGAAGGTCCATCCTGCAGCAGCACTCGTAGCAGAGGGCCCAGACCTGCTCCTCGGACACGGGCGCCTGGCAGCGCGACAGGACCGCGTTGGCACATTTCAAAATGGCTCCCTTTTCCTTCATGAAAGTCTCCATTTTTGACAGCTGCCCGTCTGTCCAAATCCTGCGCGAAAAACGTTTTCCCCTCTCTCTTGGAATAAATACCACAGGTGGGTGCGATTCTGTCAAATGGGAACGAGGCTGGAGCTAATTACTGCACTTCCTCATAAAACCGCAGAGCCCTCGTTCACATGACTTTGCATTCTGGTACTTGTAGTTTACATATTATTCCATGCATAACTATAAATGTGAAGGGTATGTGTGTAATAAACTATACCTGGGTCTTATAGCTACATTTCTTAACTTCAAAACTCTGAAAGAGGAGCGAACTCAGAACGTCCAAGTTTCCCGGTTTTGTGCTCAAGTAGTCCATGCATTGTCGGGTTTTCCCTTGCATTCTAATAATTCCATTCGTGCATTTATTTAAATTGTAATAATAGGGCTACAAAGTAATGAAATGCAAAAATGCACTCTATTTTATGAGATATAATGCACATGCAATCGAGCACTGACACGTCTCTGTTTCTTATCCACCCAGGTATTTCAGGACAATATTCTGAGTGTTAAGAAACAGCAGTGTGCTATTTCTACCAAAAAATAAGACAAACTGTTTGTTTTTGTATATGTAAAATTTATTTTCAATAAAATAAAATAAAAAAATTATAGAGGGCTTTTAATTGGTTATTTAATATTTAGATGTTGTGTTTTTTCATCCTCGTCTGATAACATTTGCTTTTCTTCCAGTGTCAGTGGGAGTTTAAAACACTTTTAGCTCTATTGCTGCTTCATGCAGCGTTGAGCTGTTTAGCCGTTTAGCCAGCCCTGGCTTTGCGCCTGCCCGAGGCCACGCAGTGGCCATTAGGAGGGCGGGCTCCTAGTCATGGAGGGCTGTCCCGCCCCCACATGACAGTAGTTCCTCACCCATGGCAGTCTCCCCTGGTTGGTGGAGACTGTGTAGGTGATGCACGTCCGGGGCGGCTGGGAGGAGCCGGCGGGAGTATTTCTGACCTCTGCCCCGCTGGGGAGGCCTCTTTGCCGCTCCGGACGTCGTAGTTCCATGTTGGGACACTCTTTTAGTTCCCCCCCCCTTGGTACTTTGGGCAGGCGCAGGGGGTGCAGCACAAGCGAGTGCGCCATGCTTGGTCGGCAAACTTGCCACCATGTGTGGGGTTCAATAGGTCTGGCACGCAATACACCCCAGACACCCAGGCACGAAAACAAATGTTACGTAGGCTATGATTGCACTGGTGCAAGTGCAAGGGTAAACATGTGAGAAATAGCAAACAGTGCGTTACGAGAAGTGGCGTGGCATGCAACAAAGAGTTCCACACACAGGTACACAGAGAGCACGGCAATAATGGCAAACACTTGAAACTGAGAAATCCTACCTGTACCCTCCTGTTATCGGCACATGTGTGGCTCTACCATGAGTAGGGAAGGTTGTATGTCAATAGTCATTTTCCCCCTTCTAGGGGTTCTGCTGTCTATCTTTCATCCTAGGCCCGGGTACCCGCTGGCAGTCCAACAGGGGTCTGCAGCTTTCAGTGTAACACTCAATTCAGGTATAAGGTGAACAACTGTGGCTACCTCAGCCCGAGCCCGGACTGACAATAACCCTTTGTGGTGGGCACCTAGAAGTCTTTTTATAAACACGTGAGAAATAGCAAACAGTGCGTTAAAAGAAGTGGCGTGGTATGCAACAAAGAGTACCAAACACAGGTACATAGGGAGCTCTGCAATATTGGCAACCACTTGAAACTGAGTAATTGTACCTGTGCACCCTCGTTAAACGGCACATGTGTTGCTCTTCCATGAATGGGAGGGTCATACGTTATAGTCATTCCCCCCCCTTCCTTTGGTTCTCCTGCCTTCTTTCATCCTAGGCTCGGGTGCCCGCAGGCAGCTCACTCGGGGTCTGCAGCCTGCAGTGTAACACTCAATTCAGGTATACAGAGAACAACTGTGGCTTCCACAGCCCGAGCACGGACTGCCAATAATCGTTTGGGGTGGGCCCGAGAAGTCTTTTAGGAATTTATGCATTAACCAGGGGGGGCAAGTGCTCTAGGCTGTCCCCGTGGTTTTCAGTTTGCCTTGTAAGACTACTTCGCTAGTCACTCCAATAGATGCATTTGCGTACTGCAATAGACTTCGGTATCCTGTGGGGGATTAGTTGCTGAAGCGTAATCTGGCAGTTGATTGGTTTTGTGACAGCGCTTGTTATTCGGGAGGGATTCTCTGCAGGGGGGGCCCTTCCCATTCACCTGGTCTCTTGCCTGGGATAGTCTTCCCTATTGGGGTAGGGGGATTGTTCCCGGGTGGTTATGCCTATTGATGTCGGAGTGGCTGGCATTTATCCACGCATGCCCCTGCGCAGGTCAGCCGAGGGGGCTCTCTGTTGCAGGCGCTGCGGTCCCCGGGAGGTGGTCGTAGTCGGCCTCCAGTCTAGCTAACTTAACGGTACTATGTCTGAAGCCGCTTCCAGCCAAAAACCTCAGAGGGCAGGGGTTGCCGGCTGTTTGGCCTGTGGACCCGGATTATCGCTTAACTGGGACTCGTCCTAGTTCTATAGTATGTTCGGTGCCCTCCTATTCCCTCGTGTCAGTAAGCACACTTACTCTCCCTGCTGGATTATGAAGACAGTGATTCAGATGTATCAGTGACTCCTTGGCGCAGTTTTCTGACGCTCAGGGGGAAGAGATATGTTGGTGTCCCAGCGACTTGCGCTGGACAGCCTATTTCATGTTACCTAGGGCCTCTGTTGTAGGGGCCCCTTCCTATCCCTTTTGTTTCCCTGAGGGGTTGGAGGACAGGTTTATTGGTGCCTGATGGTAGCACCCCACGCCTATGGGCGTTGCCTTGTTCCTCCTCTGTCTGGAGGTAGCAATTCTAGGTGTAGGTTGCAGGTAAAGAGCAGTAATAATGGTGGGGGGCCCGTGCGGCAGCGGGAACCACCTCACGGGCTGTGGCGGAGTTACTGGGCGATCCGGAAGAAGAGAGGTGCAAACGCTGGACGTCAGCGGGCACATAGGGGTGCCAGAGCATAACCTCAGAGCCTAACCTGTAACCTCATGGGAGGTGCAGGAATCCGTGTCGGCGCCCCAGTAGTCCTTCGGGCGGTTGTGGGCCTGTGCAACCGGGGGTTTGCCTAGTCACGCCCAGCAATGGGCGTGTCAGTATAATTATGTTATTTGTACAACAGTTGGGTGGTTCGCCACTGTGTTGTTTGGCTCAACAGGCGGGCAGGTGGCGAGAATGCGGCCTGCCCTAGGATCGCCCGTAAGTTAACCCACCGTCATTACATATGTTGTATGTAATAAACCTGCAGCAATTTTTCCCAAACCTAATACTTGTGTCTTTGTGTTATTTGCGGGTTTGGGCATGTGGGGCGGGTGTTCATGTGGCCCTGATGTGACTATGCGCCTGCCCGAGGCCACGCAGTGGCCATTAGGAGGGCGGGCTCCTAGTCATGGAGGGCTGTCCCGCCCCCACATGACAGTAGTTCCTCACCCATGGCAGTCTCCCCTGGTTGGTGGAGACTGTGTAGGTGATGCACGTCCGGGGCGGCTGGGAGGAGCCGGCGGGAGTATTTCTGACCTCTGCCCCGCTGGGGAGGCCTCTTTGCCGCTCCGGACGTCGTAGTTCCATGTTGGGACACTCTTTTCCCGCCCTTCCTCTAACCCAGAGTGTCTGCTTGAGGGGGCTCAGGGGGGAGCATTTAATGTGTTCCTTTTTCGTTGCAGGCGGAGTTACTGGGCGATCCGGAAGAAGAGAGGTGCAAACGCTGGACGTCAGCGGGCACATAGGGGTGCCAGAGCATAACCTCAGAGCCTAACCTGTAACCTCATGGGAGGTGCAGGAATCCGTGTCGGCGCCCCAGTAGTCCTTCGGGCGGTTGTGGGCCTGTGCAACCGGGGGTTTGCCTAGTCACGCCCAGCAATGGGCGTGTCAGTATAATTATGTTATTTGTACAACAGTTGGGTGGTTCGCCACTGTGTTGTTTGGCTCAACAGGCGGGCAGGTGGCGAGAATGCGGCCTGCCCTAGGATCGCCCGTAAGTTAACCCACCGTCATTACATATGTTGTATGTAATAAACCTGCAGCAATTTTTCCCAAACCTAATACTTGTGTCTTTGTGTTATTTGCGGGTTTGGGCATGTGGGGCGGGTGTTCATGTGGCCCTGATGTGACTATGTAGCTTACTCTGTTTTACATTGTGGCGCTTCTAGTCCTGCAAGGAAAATGGCGACAGGAAATAACTAGCACTGGAAACCAGAGGACCCGAGTTTCCCGATTTCAGGCTTGAGACGTTCATTCAGTCCAGGGTTTTTTCTTTGCATTCTGATACATGTAGTTTTCAATTTAGAATAACATAGACAGGATAATTACCAGAATACAAAGTTAAAATTTGGAATAAATGACCTACATATAGACTAAATCCGACTGTCAAGGAGCTATTGTAAGTGGTGCCTGATAATTAAAAAGCTTGCAAATCCAAATCAATTTATCAGCCGTGTGTGCCGCCTACAGGCAGCTGACGAAGATGTTTCTTTTTTCTCACTAAGTATGAATTTACGAGTCCTCACCCTCATGAGCACTGTTGACATCTACATCTATTCCTGAGCGCAGGTGACCCTGGGGTTTAATATTTGTAGGTGTTTCCTAACACACCACATGGGTGCTTTCCGTATCTTTTGTTTTCTAACAGTGGGCTTCGATGCAGCCCATTTCTTATCATTGGTTGGCTTCATTGTCACTCACATTTGCTTGCTACTTTTTGGTCAGTTGCTGTATGCTCCCTTCCTCTTCATGTGTTTGTCCCTCCCTTAGAGCATGAACGCATTACTTGTATCCTTTCACTGCACCTGTTTTTAGGCAGTACTTTGTGTTTAAGTACTTTATCAGAGTCCGTCTTTTCCTCTGGCTCCCTCGTGTGCTTCTCCCCCGCTCGCCCATGCCCTCCCCCCCTCTCTCTCTTGTCCACATTGCTCACCCCACACTCTCTCCCTTGTTTGTATTGCTTACCCCCCACCTTCCGTGGCCTTGCTGCTTGCCCCCAATTGCCCTCGCTCCCACCTTTCATCTGTCTGTCCAGCCATAGCTTTGTAAACTTTAGCATGTCACCCTACATGAGACCAGTATGTCCAGGCATGGGTCCCGTGCACCGTGTTCCAGTTCAAGGAAGACCTGGCTTGACAGTTCGGGCTGGACTGTTCCCACTGGAGCAAGGTCAAGACTGATTTCCATATGGTTGGGTCCAAACTGAGGTGGCAGGATGTGTAAAATAAAAGTAGACCGGGATGTGTCCCGAGTGATTACCAGAGGCTTAGATTAATCCAGGCATTCCATTCATCACTGTATTGTATACTTTATATTTCAAATCTCTTTATGAAGTTTAGGAGTTACATATGCACTCACCTGCAACCATTGGTGAGTGAGGGCAGCAACTGTATAGGAACAATAACTGGGATGAGGAAGGCACAGAGAAATAGAGGTAAGGGGTGCCGGAAGGTGGGATGACGGGTAGGGTGAGCAGGAGGCAGATGTAAATCAGTAGAATACTCGGTGTAAGTCTATTAGGTGCTTGAGCCAGTAGGGTTGTATTCATGCCATTATTGTTCCTGGGGCTTCTTTGCAGGTAATCTAAGCACCTTGAGATATATTGTGCATGTGAACTCTCGGTTGTCGCTGGCTAGGAATTTGGATGCAAGGGCCCTGCATCTTATCGAAGTGGAGTAGTGTCCCTTCTACGGAGACTGTAATCTTCTCCTTTCTTAGAGAATCCCACATACTACGGAGCCAGTCCAAGTGTGCTGGCACAGTATCTTTGCCCCAGTTTGATGGGAAAACTTATCTAGCCGCCCAGAGGGCCAGTGTGATCGCCTTTCCCCTAACGGAGTTGAGTGGGTACGTCAGTGGGTTAGGAAGCCACAGCAGAGTGTAGCTGGGAAAGCGAGGAATATCAGTTGTGAAAATCTTATCTACATTCCTCAGAACCTCTTCCCAGTAGGCCTGAAGTTGGGGGAAGTGCCATCGGAGGTGGAGTAGTGTGCCTATCTCACTGCAGTTGCGCCAATATGACCCTAAGAGCACCATTATTCCAAAGCACCACTGTGGCTGGGGTGTAATACCAAGAGTGTGCCATTTTTAGTATGGATTCTTTCCTGGCATTGCTAATGGAGGAAGTGCGGGCTCTATGGAGAATATCAGACCATTCCTTCGATATGTTGAGATCTCCGGCCAGATCTGCCTCCCGACTACCCTGCCCCCCAACTTTGGAATGGACATAGGGGCCATCCAGAGATGGGACAGCGGAACAGAAAGTCCACATTAATCTGCAGCTTCCTGGGCACATGCAGAGCCTAAAACGAGAACATTGCAGAGCCAGGGACCACCTCAATATTTTAGGATTTGTGTCTTTTTACCATGCCAGTCAAGTGAGCAGGGTATAGTCAGTCAATAAAATAAAGATATGCCCCATGAGATTATGTTGTAGGGCTTCTATAACCCACTTGATGGCAAGGCACTCCTTTTCTATGGTTGAGTAGGGTAGTTCCCTTGAGAACAGTTTGGGGCTCAGATACAATGTAGGACGCAAATCCCATTGATGATCAGGTTGGGAGAGACTGGCCCTAATCCTGGGCCCAAGGCGTCAGTCTGCAATACAAAGGACCCACATAAGTTAGAGCAAATGAGAAGGGGAGCTGTACACAACACATCTTTCAGCCATTGAGCGCTGTGTTCCTGAACCTCCATCCAAGGTACATGTTTTGTGGGGTATTTGTTGGACAATAGGTCAGTGACGGGGCTTGCAACGTCAGATTACTGTGGGATGAACCTGCGATAATACCCCACAAGCCCCCGGAAGGAGCATCTCTCCCTCTTTGTTGTGGATTTGGGGATCTTTTGCATTGCCTCAACTTTGCTGATCTGTGGCTGGATGACCCTTGAACGGATGATGAACCCCAAGTATTCAATATTGTCTGTGGCGAGCATGGTTTTCATGGCTTCAATGTGAGTCCTGCTTGATGTAATGTGTTCAACAACTTTCCGAGGTGTTGGAGATGAATCTCTCAGTTCGGACTATACACCACAAAATCATCTAAGCGTGCTGTGGCATACTGCTGATGTCCTCGCAGTATAATGTCCATAAGTCTTTGGAACATTGCGGGTGCCCCATGAAGGCTGAAAGGCACCTCTGGTACAGACCAGAGGGGGTACTAAAGTCTGTCTTCTTCCTGGCTTCTGTGGCTAGCAGTACCTGCCAATACCTCTTCATTAGGTCGATCATGGACATGACCTCCTCCCACGTCTAGCTTCTGTACCAGCTCATCCCCCCTGGCATGGGGTATGATTCAAACCGGGAGATGGAGTTCAGCTGGTGAAAATCGATGCAGAATCGTAGACTCCCGTCTCCTTTTGGTAGTAACACCACAGGGGAACACCAGACACTGTGGGGTGGCTCTATGATGTCTGATTGTAACATTACTTCCAGGTCCTGTTCCACCGGCTGCCTACAAACTGCTGGGATGAGGTAGGGCTTTAACTTAACTACCTGGGACGCATCAGAGATAATATTATTGGTGTTGATGGTTCTATTGTACATCTAGACCAATCCTTCTGTCTGTGGATGATACACTGACATACGAATATGCTGTATACTTAAAAGTTTACATCTTTGGACCATCAACCTGGACATGAAGGGTGTGCCCTGATCTGTGAGTAATTCATGGGGAAACCCCACCCGAGAGAAGAACAAGATCATAAACTGGGCCACCCGTCATGTTTGAGGGAACCCAAATGTGGATCTATCAGTATCTGTCTCCCATCACTTTACAGCACCAACGCCTCTTCAGACAATTCCTCTGGGAACAGGCAATAAAATATAAATGGGGGTCACCCCTTCTGCTTGACCCTTGTATTGGACTGTGAAATGCATGTGGTCCTCACGGGGAAGGAGGTCAACGAGGTCCTTGGGCTGCAGACATCTCCCAGACACCCCCTCCTCGTGGGAACTACAACCATCCACACTGAAGCATTCCACTTCTAAAAGCAGACATGGAAGGCCACCCCTAAGCCAGCACTGGGTGAAAGTTGACGAAAGCGATGTGCACTCATCCAGCGGCTCTGGGACTCCACCCATGATTCCACATCAGACTGCACTCGACCGCACTTGGCACACCTACAAACGTTAAAGCAGTTACTGCCATAACTCCGCACCTCGGACTCTTGGAACTCCTATGGAGGAAGTGGATATTTGTTTAGTTGTTCCACCCAAGTTCGCTATCCTCTCTGACCAGGAGGTCCCCCTCATTGCTACACCTGCTGAATCGGGTGGTCATGGCACCGCTACGAAATAAATGAGAGACATACATCTAGGGTTAACATGGCTCATGCCCTCCGTACCTCCTATGGATGGTCAAGATAATCAACTACAACTTCAGGGGCCTTAAATCTCCCACCAAATGTTTGGCTCTCCTGGCTTCCTGAGGAACTCCCAATGTGACATTATTCTCTTACAAGAGATGCATCTCATCAAAAAGGACTGGGGGAGACTTCATGCTGGTTTGATATACAATTGTTTTCCAGCTCTAGTAGGAAAGCGGGGGTAGCAGTACTCCTGGATAGCCACTTGCCTGACCAAGTCACTCATACACAAGCAGAGATCCCAGGGAGGCTTCTCTCCACTCATGTAACCATGAATGCCTACACCTTCAACCTTGCTATACTATACACCCCCAACAACTTACAGGAACAGTTTGTGCTTAGAGCCATGGGTCTATTTGCAGCCACTCCCGACTCTGATGTGGTGGTGGTGGTGGGGGGCAACTTTAATCTGGTTCGTGACAACTTGCTCGATCAACACAGAGGGTAGGGCAATCAGGACCTTTCATGGGCACCAAGCTACAATGGCTCACTGATGTGGGCCTAGTGGATTTTTCGCACACTAAGCATCTCACCGCTAGAGGGTACACTTTCTTCTCAGTCACACACCAGACCTACACCTGCATTGACTACTTCCTAGTCTCCCCGCATATTCTTGCGACCATGCAGCAGACCGACATTGAGGTGGCAGGATTGTCCGACCACTTACATTTCACACTAACATTAGTATACCTGGCGGTGTGGTTCAATGTCACACCTGGTAATTTAACGACAAATTGCTCACATACCCACTCCAATAAAAAGAGATACAGGACACCATTCAGCACTTTCTCAAAGATAATGACATGTCGTACACGCCTATCTCCCTCCTCTGGGGAACGCGAAAAGCTGTAGTCAGGGGACCTTCTTCATGATTTCTGCAAAGTTCAATAAGGAGCAGCAGGAAACGTGAAACAACCTAGCAACATGGGTAAGAGACTTAGAAGAAACCCACAAATGCACAAGCACATAGAGAGATCGTAGGCAACTGAATCTTGCTACGAGACAATTTAATGCACTGGATTAGGATCGGGCAGAAAACACCTTCTCCGAACCAAACAAAAATACTATGGAGGGTGTAATAAGCATGGCTAATATTTGTCAACAAACTGCGGGCCTGCCTACATACTTACCCGACACACTCTTGCCACTGAGGCGGATATTCACATAGTAGAGGTCCTTGCCGCAATATCCAAACTCCAACTTGGCAAGGCCCCAGGATCTGACAGCTTCACCCTGAGGTTCTATAAAATCTTTGGGTCTCAACTCACCACCAACTCTATCGGAGACTCAGCCCACCCTCTGCCCCCATGAGAGAGGGGGTTATCCCTATTATACCTAAACCGTGGAAAGATCTCACGCAGTGCACCTCCCATCGCCCCATTTCTCTTTTGAACATCAATGCTTACCTCTTCATGGGTATCCTGAAAGCTCGGTTGGGCCCCTACATTACGGGGCTATTTGATCTGTAGCAAACCGGCTTCATCCCTGAAATAAGTTGCAGTGATAACACCAAGTGCCACCTCCACCTCATGGATCAGGCAGCTCGTTCACATACCCCAGCATTGCTTATGTCCATCGATGCTAAAAAGGCATTTGATCAGGTGCGTTGCCCGTTTCTCTGGCTGGTGATGGAGAGGGCAGGACTTAGGCAGCGATTCTTGATGTGGGTAAGGAGTAACTGTGACAGCCCGAGTGCCCAGGTGTGAGCCAGTGGCACCTTATCTCACCTCTTCACCAGGGGAACCAGACAGGGCAGCTTTCTCTCCCCTATCCTTTTTGCACTCTACATGGAACCACTTTCAGCCCAGATAAGGAAAAACATACAGAATAATGGTATCCCCGTTGGCAAACAGGGGGCATAAAAAAGCCCTATATGCTCTCATTGACTCAACCCTGTACTTAACTCCCAGCCCTTATGGAAGATCTCACAGATTTTAGAAAGGCCTCCAAATTCAAAGAGAATCTTCCAAAGATTCAAATCCACAATCTAACCATACCTCAAACCTGACCAGGCACATCTGGAACAGTGCTTTCCCTTTCCATGGACAAGCAAGGGGTTGCCCTATCTGGGGCTCACATTGTGCCCCTCCCTCAGGGAGACAGCGGTGTGTAACTATAGTGCCCTTCTAAACACTGCCTGCAAAAATCACCAGATTTGGAGCACGTAAGGCCTGTCCTGGATAGGTAGGCTGACCGCAGTGAAAATTACACTTTCACCCAAACGTCTGTATTTAATGCAGACTCCCCTTTTAAGCCCACCCCCACATGTGCTAACAAAACTCCAGCGCATAATAGAATCGTATATCTGGGACAGTAAGAAACCCCAAATGGGAAGAAAACGGGCATACCTCTCTGTCGCTGATGACGGTCTTGCAATTCCACAGATTATGCACTACTACTTATCCGTCCAACTAAGATACATTGTGCAATAGTACAGGTCCCTTACTGAAAAACATTGGTGCTTTATCAATCAGGTTATAGCAGAGATTCATATCTGGAAGGTCCCTTGGCTTCCCAAAAGAAATCGCTCAGCTGAGTATTACATCTCCTCTACCATTAGAGCAACCATCAATGCATAGGATACAGTGATGGTAACAAAGGGACTGTACTCCCCAACCTCCCAACTCACTCCCATCATAGGGAACCCGACTATACGAGAATGGATTAACATGTATGGCAAACAGCTAACCATATGGGGGCACTAGACTTTCCGTAGCTTTGAGACAACTGTGGCCGCCATGATGGCAATGTAGTCGGAAGTCAGCTCTGGCCAGGGATCTCAACATGGCAGACACCGCCAACCTGGAAGTATGGTGAGGCAGCGTTCTAGTTTCTCTCCGCAATGTCAGAGGGTTGCCAGCGGTGATTGGGGCTAAAAACAAGGAAGTGCCAGGAAGGTGGAGGAGAGAGAAAGAGTTGCAACCACACCACCTTGTCCAGTTGCCGAGGGGAAGATCCAGGAGGATTACGAAGGACCGGCTGCAGCGGAAAAGTTGGATGAGACAGCAGAGGAGGCACCAACTCTACCCACTGGGACGCAAGGTGAGAATGGCGAACTGACCGCTGGAAGCAAGGATGCTGAGCCATCTGCAGGAGAACAGGATGCCTGCAACGGAGAAGGGCTGTCCTAGAGGTGAACCAACCCAGCGTCCAGAGAGAAGAGGGGAATTTCTGTGGTTCCTGATGCCACGAAAGGTAAGTACTGCTGCTGCAATTAGTGTCAGTCACTACAGTGGTTGGGGGTGCGGCTGTTGGTGTGAGGGCACCGGTTGTAGAAGGGCCATGGGGGTGCAGGAGGAGGAATTCATGCTTAAGCACAGTGGCGGCAGGCACTCGTGGTGGCACAGGGAGCACAACAGTCAATACTTACCCTGTCGTATGGTTTCTCCCAGGCTCAACCCTACAACCCTTATTGATGTCTAGGGGAGGAAGGACGGTGTAATAAAGTAAGGACACTGAAGAGGAAAATGGGCGGCAAGTGCCTTGATACCACAGTGAAGACCTGGGAAGTAGAAAAACAATATATACCCAGAGAGACTTATCTGGACAAACTGTTAAAGCTAATAGCTAATAAAAAGAAAAAGGCCTGACATCCTCACCCTGGTCCACAAATGTTTCTAGGAAAAACCACAGTGGTGTCAGAAGTGGGATTAAGTGCCTCTGCATCATGACACAACCCATTACGATGGATTTGATGATCACTCAGCTGGCGAAAGGACAGAGCCATCACCAGTTAGTGCTGGAACAACAGGCCCAGACTGCACAAAAAGACCAAGTGCCCTTTCAGACTGGTTTAAAGGACCAGGCCGCTTGATGACTAGTAACCAATAGGTATTAGATACAGTCATACTGTCCTTGGCGGATGCTATTTCTAGCGCCCGCGTCCATCTTAATGTACAAGGGTCAGTACTCCAGAAATTCCAGGAAGGACATGACCTAGATTATTTCTTTGTGAACTTTTAGGGAGTGGCCACCGCAGTGGCGTGGCCATGTGAGTGGTGGGGGCAGTATACAGTGTCTTTGCTTTCAGATGAATTACAGGCCGCCTACCAAGCAGCGAGTATTGCAAGAGTAACCACTTATGCACATGGAAAGAAAGCTATCCGAGATCCCTGGAACGTGAGCCTGAATTCTACAATAGCTTATTTCAAAAGGAGAAATGGACAACTGGGTACAACCCAATTCTGTATTATAGGATCAGAGGTTTGGGGAAAAGGTAGCTCAACCGTCTGCTGCAAAGGTGGATGATGTAACTGGAAAGACATACCGGGAGCAATACCTTGGTTCCCTACCCACCAACACCGCTTCTGGGTGAAGCATCACACTAATCTGTTGATGGCCTCAGTGGTGGAGCTAGCCTGTGCATATCACTGCTCCCCAGAGCTCAGGGCTCATCCACCTGATCTCCCTTTGTTCCACCAAAAGGGTCCATTCAGGGAGGGGCAACCCTAGGAGAACCCAGGATGCCCATTCCTCCTGGATTTCCTCCCAGAATAATAACAGGGGGTCTGGACAGCCACAGGGTCCTAAGTGTTTCAGTGTGCAAAGTGGGGGCACATAGCTCAACCATGTCCCCAATGGGCCACAACCAGCAAACCCATGGAGGTGGGGTATATCAGTTAGGAGGATTCTAGCTGCATGGACCGAGTCTGGGTGTGATAAGGAAAAGATCTAACTTAACAGCAGGGCGTTTGTTGCCTATTTTTGATACGGGTAGCCACTACACAGTGGTTAGTCGAGACCTGGTCCCAACTAAGCATGAGCGAATTTTGCGAATCTGGCGTTCGCGAATTTGCGTATTTGCGAACTCGCAATCCGCAAAATCCGTGAATTCTCGCGAATTTGCGGATTTTTTTGTTTTTATGGTGTTCGCAAGGGTTTCTGCCAGTTCGCGAGGATTTTGTACCAGTTCGCAATTGCGAACTTACTTGTCGGCACGCAACGGTCGCGACTATGTTGTTTCTACGTCTGGTTCATCATCACAGGTTCACAGCACCCTCTGTTTCAACACTGCCACCCTCTGTTTCACCCATGCCACCCTCTGATACATCAATGCCACCCTCTGGTTCATCATCATCACTGTAGATTATGGGGGGAAAAAGCAAGCACACCTGCCCTGCTTCAACTGACATGAATTAATTTGGGGTTGATTTATTAATGTGTCACTGTTTTAAAATTCCAGTCCTTCCTTATCTGTAATTTGCTTTCTGTTGCAGTGCAATTTTTTTTCCCAGGACCTTTGTGGCCTACTTGTAGCTATTCTATGATCCGGCTGTGAGGGTCAGAGCAGGGTCATACAATTGTTGCAACTAGCAACTGAACTCTGGAGGGGCCCCAGTCAGGAAGCACTACAGGCAATGGTTACTAATGATGAATTTGAACTTTTAGTGCTTTCAGTTTAGCAAAACTCGTTTTTCTGCAGAACAGCAAATGTAATGCCCCAAACAAACTTACTTGTGAAAGTTGATTTCTAATCCAAAAGTGAACCAAAGAAAGTCAAAAGGCCTCAAATCCAAAAAAGGGCAGGCAAATGTCAACCTGAGGAGTTATTCTGATAAAAATCATCATTTTCAGAAGGTCTATGCTGCTTGCTAGTGGATTTCTTGTGCAGAATTGCAAATTTTGTAATTTCGCGAGTGCGAGATTGTTGCTGCCCGCCGCACCTACATGTTCGCAATTGCGAACTTACGCCGCACACCGCAAAATTGTATCACCAAGAAAAAAAAATCCGCTGCGTGCGAATTTGCGGATTTTCGGTAAATTCGCGAGCGTTCGCGGATCGCAAATTTACCGAAAATCCGCAAAATCCGCGAGCGGAACGGATTTTCCGCCCATGCTTAGTCCCAACCACCCAAATGAGAGAGTGGGAATACATACAGGTTACGTGTGTACATTAGGACAAGAAAACCTATCAGGTGGCAGAGTTACTGGTTGAGATAAAAGGGGATCCAGAGGTCTGGAAGGTGGTAATTATCCCATCCCTACCAGAGAGGGTGATCCTCGATAAAGATATACCCAGGTTTAGAGAGCACTTAGTGGGTCTAAAGATCCCAGGGACTGTAGTGGGTTGGCTCAGGGAAGCACCCTTCTGTGAGACTGACAAAGAATCACCTCTGGTGAAGGAGGTGAAAATCATAGGGGAGAAGAGATGGGAACGGATACAGTATTGTTAGAACTCACACCCTTCAACTGCCTGCATCCTTTCATCCTTAGAGGGAAACCAGACACCTCACCGTAGCTTCTGGACAGCCTAGAAGGACTATAGTACCTTGATGCATGCCAATAACTAAGTCAAAGAGGAGGAACCTGGCCAGGTAGGACCATTTTTTAGAATACAGAAAGGCTTGTTATACAGGGTTACGAGGAGGGGTGAGCACCATACTGAATAACTTAGTATCTATGGCTTTCTGCTATCAGGTGTTGCATCTAGCCCACAATCAGATGGGAGTGGATGTTACAAACAGGAGCATACATTGAAGTGATGGAGCAAGGATTCGCACGTAAAGCGACTTGCCCGGACTCAAGAACCTCGCCTAACTTGTAATCATATTAATTCAACCTGTCCGTCATTTATTTCGCCTTTTTCCCCAACACGCGGGTGTCCCTAGGAGGCTTGCCTATGTGTTTTTCCATAATAACTTGCTTGCACTACTGAATGGCCGCTTCGCAGAAAATCCAGTCTGCGCATGCGTCGGTCATACCCACGTGATGTGACGCACTCGCATTTTGGAGGGATGTTGGTGCTCATGCGCATTGTCGATAAAAATGGCCGCTTGTATTTAACCATGCACTCTGCCAGCTCCTGCTGCTTTTGCATATCTGTCTGTTTTCGCACTAACTTTAATGCGATAGATATTATAAAATAAGGGGTGCAGTGAAGCATTACCTGGTATACAGTGTATTAATTTTTTTCTGTGTTACTAATTTGTTTTCGCTTACTTTTCATGTATTACGCATCCATGGGCCTGGGTCGGGGGATTGAGTCCATTTTGAAGCCTGTAAACTCCCCGCACACGTGATGAGGGAAAAACCCAACTGCGCAGAAGCAGAACTCAGCCAGCTGGCTCCTGAAGCAAGATGCGCCTGGGAACCTACCTAGGTCATGGGAGAAGATGCTGCTTTCTACAAGAATCTTGCTACAATGTTTCTATATTCTGTACACTCTCATTGTTTTCCATATTCCTATGCCTGGGAACGTGAACGCAAGGGGCGGGTATGAAAAATTAAATATTCATTGTGGGAACACTGAATTATAGGTGGTGACAATGACATAGCCACCTCTCCTGACCAATCATAATTTGGGACTTTGTCACTTGCAACATTTGTGGGTGGTCTAGGGGTCCCAAAACAGTATAACTAGCTTAGTGTAGCTTAGAGAAATTGTCCGACTTGTCCGAGTAGCAGACCTGTCACTGACCCTACGAACTCTATAGGTGATTGATACAGAGCGCTGCGGAGCACTCTGTCCACACTTTCCACAAACTCCAAGGGGTGGAAATAGTCCTAAGTGCTAGCAGAGCACTTTGCTGGGAGATTCGAAAACCCAATCGGGGTTACTGGCGGATTCTGTGCAGAGAGGGGGTAACGCAGGCATTGCATCCGAAGCTGCAGGGGTTGGTCGTGCCCTTTGGTGAGCCCAGTCCTGACCCAAATCCTGAGGGGTATCCTGTCCTGACTGTCCGTGCGCTGTACCTGCTCACCTTCTGGTATTCCTGAATCCTTGAGGGTCCTGTCCCCGATCTTGTCCCAACTGACCAGTGGCCAGGGTTAGTCCGCATTCCCGTCCTAGGTAAATATTTTATGTGGGTGTCCGTCTGACTATACTCTTACCTTTCCTTTTCTTAATAAAGCACTCTTGCCAGTGATATTGCCCTATCACCTTTAAAGTGATTTATATGCAATTGTTTATTAGTGATGTTCCACTTCTTTCCCCACCTGTAGGATATTATTAAACTTGTCATATTATTTTAGTGTGTTCCACTTTCCCTTCCCTTTAGTATGATTGCAGTGAACTTAGTAAGAATAGCATAAAAGTCTAGTTTTAGAATATAGGTGCACATGATAGGTCCTTCTCACGTTCCTTACCTTAGTTTAAGCTCGTGCTGAATAGCTTGTTCCCAAATGTTCATACTCTGTAGTGTTCCCAATTACTCTAATGGTACTTGCCCTAATCCATAGTTACATTGTGGCTTTAATTCTAATCATTGATGTACTGATTTGTATCTGCCTCATTATCCTGGCATATTCATTCTGAAGATTTCTTATATAAAACTTTAAAACCCCATCAGGTGTCTGTGGTCATTATACAGTATAAAGTGTGGATAAATGTACTAAGTGTATAAGAGTTCTACTCCTTTTTAGGAATCTTGTTGCCTGTCCACTGCTAGCTCCTGATCCATCAGGAGTAATGTGCCTGTGGTAAGTCAGGTACATGAATAGTAAGTGGTGTGAGAGTCACCCCCCGAATTACTCATAGTAGCGTGGAAAGGTTTTCACCCGGTTCATGCAAAACTCTGTCATCACATGCACGCCAGGGCCCAGTGCGTGGAAATTTGGTAAACTAGTGACCCGGGTGACCTGCGCGCTCTATCAGTAATTTTCTGGTAGCAGTAGTATGGTTAGGACTAGTTAAGATAGGTAGACAAGATAGTAATAAACAAACCGTGAAAATAAATGTGCTGCTGCTCTATTGATTGCATTGCTTCAAATATTGCGCAAATGTTTTAAAGGATTTTTTTATATATATGTAAATGATTTTTGCATTGCTGCTATAAGTATTACATGTAATATTAACAAAATTGTTTGTGAGCGTTCAGTGTAGTCCGAATCCCCGGGGAAGTCTATAGCTAACGGTGAGCAGAATCCGGTTAGCTGATGAGGTCACTTGTCGTGAGTTATTAGTGCATGGTTAGGCAGGACCGGAAGCACTAATTAGGATCTTTTTGCATCTGAATAAATGATAGCTACGAGTCCTTTTGTATAAAACTTCCATCTTGATGTCTCCTAGTAAGGGTCTCATGTGGAAGGAGTAATAGGGTCTCCGAGGCTTGATTGGTAAGCAAGGTAGTCCGCTGGTGAAAGCCTGACTTAGTATATATCCCAGAAAGAAGTGGATGAGTCAGAGGAGTAGCAGGTTCTATATTGCTCGTGTGGGAGGTTAGACAGAGAAGTCTATCCGGAGTGAATGAAAAGTAGACAGAAGTGGTTTACTTGTAGTGAGAGAAAATTTTTCTTTCTATTTAGAACACTCAGACACAGTGGCGAACGTTGCGTGTTGTTAACTAAAATTTGCACTCGCACTTTAGGAAAAATTCAAAGTTTCCGTTACCTTGTGAAGGAGGGAGTCAGTCGGAAGACTGCTCTGACGTCACTCCGTTCCGCGCTGGTATTGGTCGAGA
Source organism: Lissotriton vulgaris (assembly GCF_964263255.1). Taxonomy (NCBI): domain Eukaryota; kingdom Metazoa; phylum Chordata; class Amphibia; order Caudata; family Salamandridae; genus Lissotriton; species Lissotriton vulgaris. The sequence continues at coordinate 1,597,698,416 of NC_141695.1, read as the reverse complement.
CAGCGGGTGTGTAGTGAAGCTGAAATTGTAAGGGAGGGGTGAGTGCCGGAGCGTGAGACCTCGTCTCACGAAAGGCCGCGCACCCATTGGACAAGGATTTTTGTAGTCACGGTGCTGATTGGTTACTGCGAGATAGAAGTCGTGCTAGCATTGGAAGCACAAAGGTAAACAAAATTAATCAACAGGAGCTTGAGGAGAGTTTGGAAAGGTGTATGTGGTATCCAGAGTTTATACCTAATCCACAGTACTTAGGCTTTCATAAGGATCAGATTCTACGAGGTAGACCGCGCATAATGTACGGAGTAAAAAGAAAAATGTCCTTCGCCGATAAAATAAAGAATTTTTTTAAGACAGACAAGCCCATTAGAACAAGGGAGGGTGTGATCATTTCCCCGCCCAATACTCTTGCCTCCTTCATGATGTTTGAAAAAGGGTATCATACCTGTGTGTGGTTAGAAAACTGGGTAAAATATACTGCAGATGACGGAGTCCTAGCATTTCCTATTGATGGTACTTTTAATGGCAGAATCCTGTTTAACTTAAGAACCCGAATGAACGAATTACATCCCAGACCCCGATTAACCCAGTACGAAGCCCTAGAAGAATGGGAGATTGAGGCTCTGGAAAGAGATAGACCCCGGATGGACAAGGGAGTAAGCAAATGGTATCCAAAGGTCCAAAAATAAACCAAAGAGCAGAAAATGAAACAGTGGAGACAGAATATGATGGTTGAGGGGTTGTTTCCAATGATGGGGGTACCCGAACCAGAGAAAGGGAAATGTACAGAGAAAACCCGTCACTTAATGACCGTGGGGGACTCAGAAGATGAACACCTAGAGGATTTGTTGATGAAAAACCCCCCTCCCTATGTTGCAGACTCAGAGCCTATGAGTCCACCCAACCCGTTCGCAAAGTATCCCAGGTATCGAAGGGCCAGTGAGACAGACGTAACTAGCACTGAAAGTAAAGCCAGTGATGGGGATGGGTTTTGCAGACCTAGTACCGCGATTCCAAATTATCGCCCTTTTGGGGAAGACCGACCAAGTTTGGTCCTTCCGACTGCCCCAAATATTTACCCTACATTGGTACCCCAAGTGCTGCATGACAATTCTTCAGAAAGGGTTTTGCGTGAGCGAGAAAAGGAAGCCTTGAACAGACAGCGAATGGAGTTGATTCAGACTATAGCCCAGATAAATCCCAGTCCAGATTCACTGACTATCCCAGTAACTATTGGTCCTGCTATACCTCTTTATGGGGATAGACTGACTAGTCCTAGAACCCCTATTATAACTCCAATTTTGCCAACTCCTGTCATTCCTCCCCCAAGAAAAGAGCCGCTCATAGTCGATGATCAAGAAAGTGAATGTGAGTCAGTGATCTCATTGATGGATCTGCCCATCAGGGAACCTGGAACCAGTGCACCTAGGGCAAGACATCAGGCTAGGACAAAAGAGGTCCTGATTGAAACCACTTCAGGGGTCAGGAGTGCCACTGTAGTTTCTCCAGAAGAATTGGATAGATGGACCAAAGAGTTAGAAAAGGACACCCCAAAAGACACACCTCCACCCAAACCTTTAGAGATCTATAGGCTCAGGATCGAGATAGAGGAGCTAATGGCTGGTAATATAGGATTGGACCGGTTAAACTCCTTTAATGAAGAAGATTTACTATTTATCAGTAAGAACCTTACTCGAAACACTAGATTGCTCCATGAGAGATTAATGGACATTGCTGCTGATATGGGAATTGATGTTAGTCGCTCCAAAGTCCTTCAGAAACCTTACAGAGCAGACTTCTCCGACAAAGACCTAGAGAACATGAATGTGTCAGGGAGACAAACTCAAATAAAGGAATTACTGAAAATCCTACAGAAATGGGGGGATGTAGAAAAATGGAAAACCCGGTGGGCAAAGAAAAAGGAAGACAGTAGGGCTAAACCCCAAACTTCAGAATACGTGCTTAAAGAAGTAGGTCCCGCAGAAAAATTGTGTCCCATGAGAGAGGTCCCTGGGGGAAAATACGTCCATGTTCCTTGGTCCCGACAAGACATTGTGTCCTTTACTAATGACTTCCCAAAACTACGAGAGAAGCCAGTCGACTGGTACAGACAGGTCGAACGCTTCATAAAAGTTCAGAAATGTCTCCTGAAAGACCTGGATGGGTTTTTCGACATTGTGGTGCCTGTAGACTTGTGGACCGAATGCAAAATTGAAATTGATTGGCCCAGTGATGAATATGAGAGAGACTCCAAAACCGGAGCTCCCTCGCCTGAGGTAATGAGGAAGTATGATCAAGTCATACAATACCTGAAGAAAAAGGTGCCCGCAAAAGAAACTGATTGGACCCGGATAGATAGAACTACCCAAGAGCGCGACGAAACCGTCCACTCTTTTTACGAAAGGTTACTACAGGTGTTCAAAACTTACAGCGGAATTGATAATGTGGATATGAAGGACATGACCCATTTCAGTTACAGATTCGTGCTAGGATTAAGGCCTGAAATATCCCAGTGGATTCGAGATAATAAAATCAGTTGGCAGGGTAAGCCCATAGATGATGTCCTCAAGTATGCCAAATACTGCGAGGATGAGATAGAAAACAAGAAGAAAGCTCTCAAGGAGAAGGTCATGTGGGCACAAGTGAAATTGGCCGAACAGCAAGAAAAACAGTTAAGTAAATGGAATACTAATAATAATGCCCAAAATGCCAATGCTGGGGGAGGAGGGAAACCCCGAGTAAAAATGAGTCGGGAGGAGGCTATGAAAAAGTTCCCCTGCCACGGGTGCGGTCAGATAGGGCATTGGAGAGACGAGTGTCCACATGTGCAGGCTGGTAATGCCCCCGTAAATGGTTTAAATCCACAGGTGCAGAAAGAGGGGACACGAAAGAACCAACAACAGGTAAAGCTGCCTCCATTGCCTCGCGCTCCTAGACAGAATTATAAGAGTCAGGGTCAGCAGAATGAAAGGGCCGAGGTATGGGAAGGAGAGAATGAGAGAAATGCAGCAATTCCACAGTTTTTGTTAAATGATTCCTTCCTCTGTGATGATCAAGATTGACGGGGCCTGAGGGGGGAGGACAAGGAGTGCGTACTTGGCGCCTCCTTACCGGTAGACCAGACTGGACCATACATTGAAGGAAAGGTTGAGGGAAAAGACGTCACCCTTCTGTTGGACACTGGTGCTACCCGTTCCACTGTGAGAACAGTGGATGTTCCTAACCTACCCCTCTCGGGAGAAGCAATCCAAGTAGTGGGTGTCTCTAATCAGATAATCAGTACTCCAGTAACTGAACCCATGGAGATTTCCATTGGAAATTTCAAGGAAATGCACAGATTTGTGGTCTGTGACTCCAGTCCCGTGAACCTGTTAGGACGAGATTTGTTGTGCAAAATGAACTGTACCATCTTTTGCACACCAAATGGTGTCGAAATTCAGACCCCAGATGAAGATGGCCTGTACAAATTGATGTTAGTAAGACCTGACACCGAGATTAGACCCTTGTCCATTGAAGACTTACCTGAAGAACTGCAGTTAAGAGTGGTACCTGAAGTATGGGACTTCACAGGACGAGATGTAGGCTTAATGGCAAATGTAGACCCAGTTAAAATAGCAATAAAAACAAATGCTGTGTACCCCAGAACAAGACAGTACAAAATGAGTGCAGAAGTAAAAGCGGGAGTCGCAATTGAAATAAACAGGTTGCTTGAAGCAGACATCATACAGGAAGTAATGAGCAGTCCCTGTAATTCGCCCATAATTGGAATTAAAAAGCCTAGCGGAAAGTACCGGGTAGTGCAGGACCTGCGCAAGGTAAACCAAATTGTTGTACCTTGCTGTCCCATTGTGCCCAACCCCGCAGTGATACTGTATCAGATTCCTTGGAATGTGGAATGGTTCACTGTCATTGACCTGTGCCATGCATTCTTTTCCATCCCATTGCATCCAGAAAGCAAGTTCCTTTTTAGTTTTGAATTTGACAGCCACGTCTATGTCTGGAATCGTGTCCCCCAAGGGTACACTGAAAGTCCATTGATTTTCAACCAGATCCTAAAGAAATGCCTTGAATCTTTAGTACTGCCAAGAGAGTCCGTTTTGGTACAGTACATAGACGACCTTTTGGTGGCGTCTAAAAATAAAACTGACTGTGTCACGGATACCATTGCCTTGCTGAATCACCTAGGAAAGGGAGGACATAAGGTATCACCAGACAAATTACAGTTCTGTAGGAACTCAGTGAAATATCTGGGGCACCAGATAGAGAAAGGGATCCGAAAAGTCACTACAGAAAGGATCAAGATAATTCAAACTATGGACCTACCCCGAACCCAAAAAGAAGTAAGAATGTTCCTAGGAGTTGTAGGATACTGCAGACAATGGATTGTAGGATTCGCAGCTCTAGCCAAACCCTTGATAAAAATGACCAAGAAAGGAGTGGAAGACCCAGTCAGTTGGGACGATGAAAGCATGTCCGCTTGGGTAAAATTGCGAAATTGTCTGTGTTCAGCTCCTGCATTAGGAATGCCTGATTATTCCAAGAACTTCGAACTGTTCTGTGACACAAGAGACAATTGCGCACTCTCAGTCCTAACACAGGAGCATGGGCTGATCAGGCGTCCCGTGGCCTATTTTTCGGCCACTTTAGATCCAGTGGCTGCTGGATTACCCGGATGCCTGAAGGCAGTAGCTGCTCCTTGCGCTAGTCTGGAACAGAGTGAGAATATTGTCATGGGACATCCTGTCACTGTATATGTTCCACATTCTGTTGTAATCTTACTGACCCGAACCAAGACCCAGTATCTCACCCCTAGTCGGCTGACTAAATATGAGAGAATTCTAATTGGTCCTGAGAATGTAATTATTTCCCGGTGCAATGTCTTGAACCCCGCAACCCTGTTGCCTATTCCTCTGAATGTAGAAGCAGAGGATGAAATGGAGCATAACTGCATAGATTTAACAGAATTTAGCACTAAGCCACGTCCTGATATCAGAGAAATAGCCTTACTTGATGGGGATATTACAATGTTTGTGGATGGCTCGTGTTTAAGACATGAGGATGGAGGTCTGAGTGCTGCCTATGCTGTAGTCACATTGGCGACAACCCTGGAAGCATCTTACCTATGCGAAGTAAAGTCTGCTCAAGTAGCAGAGCTAATCGCATTGACAAGAGCTTGTAAGCGGGGGAAAAACAAAAGAGTAACTGTTTATACCGACAGCCAGTACTGTTATGGGGTTGTTCATGACTTCAGCCAACTATGGTTACAAAGAGAATTCATGACTTCCTCAGGTACCCCTATCAGAAATTGAAAGGTGGTACAGAACGTACTGGAAGCAATTCAATTGCCCAAAGAATTGGCTGTGGTCAAGTGTGCGGCTCACAGATCTGGAAATGATGATGTGACAGCCGGAAATCGATACGCTGACCAAATCGCCCAGTTTTGTGCCAGACATAAAATGTCCCTCCAAATTGGATTATGGGGAGGTGGAAACAGCTGCCAACTGATGTTGTTTGAAAGTGTATCAACATGGGAGGAATTGAGAGACTTACAACAGGCAACAGGCAGGGAAGAAAAAGACAGATGGAGGACGAACGAATGCAGAATCAGGAATGATGGTGTGGTGGTTAACCAAACTGGTGTGCCTGTACTACCAGACAGCCTGGTAGACCCAATGGTCAGAATGATACATGAACCCACACATATGGGGAGGGATGCAATGTGTCGTGTGTTTGAAAAGGTATTCTATAATTCAAAATTCAGGAACCAAGCGGAAAGACTTTGCCAGAGGTGCCTAGTGTGCCAGCAGTTCAACGCAGGAAAGAGGACGGTAGTAGAACAAAGTACAATTGGAAAGGCAGAAGGTCCCTTTGTCAGGATGCAGGCGGACTTTATCCAGTTGCCCATGTGCAAGGGATACAGATACGTCCTGGTAATAGTTTGCCTATTTTCTAGATGGGTGGAGGCCTACCCAGCAAAGAAAAATGATGCCATAACTGTAGCCAAACTATTACTCAGGGAATTGATACCTAGATATGGAATTCCAGAGACTATTGAAACAGACCAAGGTGGGCACTTTGCCAACGATGTCCTAAAAGAACTCTGTAGAGCATTTAAGATGGAGCAAAGGCTGCACTGTGCCTATCATCCAGAGGCTTCTGGAATAGTGGAACAAGTGAATGGTACTATCAAGTCCAGACTGGCGAAAATGTGTGATTCCACCAAAATGAACTGGATAGAAGCTTTGCCCCTTGTGCTGATGAGTTTGAGAAGTATTCCGAACCGAAAAACAGGCCTGAGCCCCCATGAAGTGCTAATGGGGAGAGTGATGCGACAGGCATGGGTACCTGGACACAAACTGCTAAGTATTTCTGATGATTTGGTACTAGAATACTGCAAGCAGCTGGGTGACCAAGTGCGTTCTATCTCTCACCAGATTGGAGAGACAGCTGACGACTGGCCCAAGACTCCAGCACATAAACTGAAACCAGGTGATTGGGTGGTGTTAAAGAAACACACCCGGAAGAGTTGCCTTGGACCAAAGTGGGGAAAGCCAAGACAAGTGATCCTTGTCACCACAACTGCTGTAAAGTGTGCTGGTGTACCGAAGTGGATCCATGCCAGCCACACGAAGCGGGTAACTGGAGAAAACGCGACTGAAGCTGAAGGTAGTCCAGCTGAGGAGACTCCCGAAGAGGGTCCGGATCTCGCTGACATCGAACTACCGAGCACAAGTCAAGACGTTGATTGGTTCCCTGCCGACGACCAGGTTCTTGATCCAATACGAACCAGAAAATATTCCTACCTAGATAGTGAGTGGGATAGTGCAGGTGAGACAGAATTAGAGGACGAAGGTCAGGTCATCGAGACTCACATCAAACCTGACCAGGAAATAGGCCAAGTAGGGACACATCCAGTCATCGACACTCCTCCTGAAACTCCAGAGACTGGAAAGGGTCAGATAGTGATTAAAGTTGAAGTTCATGCGGAAGAAAATCAAGGGATCGAAGTGCATGAACAGGAACAGATAGATATAGACGAACGTGTTCAGGAAGCAGAATCCAGATCGCCTGAAAGTAAAGATCAACAACCCCAACCTGAACAAGGCCAGCTTAGTAACCAGGCAGAAGAAAGTGATGAAAGACATGGAACTAGTCAGACAGGAAGGGAAATAGACACTGCCGAAACAAAAGTGCCACAACGAAGTGAAGTCAAGAGAGTTCACGAGGAAGGTCAAGTTTCCTCGACCACTAAAAGCCACAAGAATAAGGGTGAACCCCGATACATCAAAAGACTGAGACTAAGAATAAAAACAGTTGAAGAAAAACTAAAAGACCGAAAAAGGGCTGAAAGTGAAAGGAAAGAAGCCCGAGGAAAGTCTAACAGAAAAAGCGACAGAGTAAAGAAACAGAACAGGTTGTATCGGAGCCCTGAATGGACTTACTTGGTGTTGGAAGAAATTGATGAGCCCAACCACAGTGGCAAAAGTGACGAAGAGTCCATTGCTGATCGGAGTTCTGACGAAGACCCTCCTTGAAACAAACCCGAGTGAACCTCTGGTGTAAAGAGACAAAGAGGGGTTGAAAGAGCCACCTGTAAGCTATAATGTCTGATTCAAGTGTAAATGGAAGATCCAGATTTAGTTGCTGTAAAACCTGCTGTAAAATATGCTTATGTAGTGTAGCTATGTTGATAGTGATATGGATAGGACTAACAGTCTTTATACCTTTTATGATAAGTAAAGATCCTAACTTGTCCCCTACTGAACCAGAGACGCTAGACACAGACGTTGTACAGACTGAAGAAACACCACGAAGTTTAGAAAAACGTGACAATACAGTTAGACACACACAACCTAAATTAGAAGCATCAGATGAGGGTGGACATTTTCACAAAATGAGAAACAGGACACATTTAAATGTCTTCGCTACCTTTTAGTGCACTATGTAGAAGCTGTGGAAATAGAGGATTGTTATGTCTGCATGAAGCTACCCACTTCAGTAGCTGAAGGCGTGACATATCACCATTTACCCCTGACCTACGGAATTTCCTGTAGTATATTAGCAAGCTTATTCTATAGAGGCACTTTACAGTACTATTACTCAAACACTGACGTAATCTTTTCAGAACTTCCTGTTCGTGGAAACCTAAACCTTGTACATATTAAAAGTGAGGTGACCTGTTACATGGGAGAATACTTCCTGACTATAGGTGACATAGACTTAAATGAAGCTAGACAATCTAATCTGACCTGTTCCTTGCAGGAGCAGGAAAAGATGTTTATAAAAATGGCAGAGAGAAGGAGGGAAAAGTTTCAGAAAAAGGCCACTGACGAAAAGGATAGAACCCCTAGGTGGGCAGAAAAGATGGAAAGCACCTCAGAGGGCGAAGCTGCTCCTGCTTTGTTGCTGGATTTTGAACGGAAAGGGAAACTCTGTCTTCATCGAGAAAAGACTAGTTATTATAACAATGTATTCATCGGTTCCAGCGAGTGTGAACATAATTACAAGGTAATTGGAGGTTGGGGTTTCAAAAATGGGTCAGAACCTGTGTTTCCCGGAATTTATTATATATGTGGGAACAAGGCTTATTTCAAATTGCCGGATCACTGGTATGGAAGCTGCTACTTTGGCATTGTTTTCCCAAAAATATACCATGTGAACAATGCTGCTGGAAGCAATGAAGAGACTAATGGCTTAGCGCGTAGAAAACGTGAAAGTGTAGGAGAAATTATAGGTGATATTTTTAGTGCACTGATACCTGGAATGGGGGTAGTTCTGAATACTCACAGGATCTGCAAATTGTCTACAGTAGTGGATCGGTTATCAACTGACACTGCTGCCGGATTCCTGCTGGTCAATACTGAAATGGTTGCGATCAGATCAATGGTTTTACAGAATCGCCTTGCTCTTGGCACCTTATTGGCAAAAGAGGGCGGAGTCTGCAGGATGCTGAAGGCGCAACATTGTTGCATCTACATACCTGACAAAAGTATCGAACTTAAGAAATATGTAAGGAACATAACTAATTTGGAAAAAGAACTCAAACCATTAGAGGTTGACAGTGCCTGGACGAGACTGACTGGTGGTCTCTCCTCTATAGGTAGTTGGTTTTCTAACTTAGGTAAAAGTCTTCTATGGAAAATACTGATGCCAATGGCTGGAATAGGAGTGGTTGTACTGATCATATTCATCTGCTGTAAATGTCAAAAATGTAAAAAGAAGTACACTGTGCATAAGAGAGGAGTGAAAAGAAATGTTGATGAGCTAGAATTAGAAGAATTAAGAAACCAGATTTATAAGAAAGCTAAGAATCACCACTCTCATAGAGAAGCTGAAAGAAAACTCAACAATAAATTTGTTGAGATAGAAATGAACGAATTGGAAGAATGAAGTTGGCATCTGTTTCCTTTATAGTGATGATAGTAAATATCATCAAAGAGGGGATTGATGGAGCAAGGATTCGCACGTAAAGCGACTTGCCCTGACTCAAGAACCTCGCCTAACTTGTAATCATATTAATTCAACCTGTCCGTCATTTATTTCGCCTTTTTCCCCAACACGCGGGTGTCCCTAGGAGGCTTGCCTATGTGTTTTTCCATAATAACTTGCTTGCACTACTGAATGGCCGCTTCGCAGAAAATCCAGTCTGCGCATGCGTCGGTCATACCCACGTGATGTGACGCACTCGCATTTTGGAGGGATGTTGGTGCTCATGCGCATTGTCGATAAAAATGGCCGCTTGTATTTAACCATGCACTCTGCCAGCTCCTGCTGCTTTTGCATATCTGTCTGTTTTCGCACTAACTTTAATGCTATAGATATTATAAAATAAGGGGTGCAGTGAAGCATTACCTGGTATACAGTGTATTAATTTTTTTCTGTGTTACTAATTTGTTTTCGCTTACTTTTCATGTATTACGCATCCATGGGCCTGGGTCGGGGGATTTAGTCCATTTTGAAGCCTGTAAACTCCCCGCACACGTGATGAGGGAAAAACCCAACTGCGCAGAAGCAGAACTCAGCCAGCTGGCTCCTGAAGCAAGATGCGCCTGGGAACCTACCTAGGTCATGGGAGAAGATGCTGCTTTCTACAAGAATCTTGCTACAATGTTTCTATATTCTGTACACTCTCATTGTTTTCCATATTCCTATGCCTGGGAACGTGAACGCAAGGGGCGGGTATGAAAAATTAAATATTCATTGTGGGAACACTGAATTATAGGTGGTGACAATGACATAGCCACCTCTCCTGACCAATCATAATTTGGGACTTTGTCACTTGCAACATTTGTGGGTGGTCTAGGGGTCCCAAAACAGTATAACTAGCTTAGTGTAGCTTAGAGAAATTGTCCGACTTGTCCGAGTAGCAGACCTGTCACTGACCCTAGGAACTCTATAGGTGATTGATACAGAGCGCTGCGGAGCACTCTGTCCACACTTTCCACAAACTCCAAGGGGTGGAAATAGTCCTAAGTGCTAGCAGAGCACTTTGCTGGGAGATTCGAAAACCCAATCGGGGTTACTGGCGGATTCTGTGCAGAGAGGGGGTAACGCAGGCGTTGCATCCGAAGCTGCAGGGGTTGGTCGTGCCCTTTGGTGAGCCCAGTCCTGGCCCAAATCCTGAGGGGTATCCTGTCCTGACTGTCCGTGAGCTGTACCTGCTCACCTTCTGGTATTCCTGAATCCTTGAGGGTCCTGTCCCCGATCTTGTCCCAACTGACCCGTGGCCAGGGTTAGTCTGCATTCCCGTCCTAGGTAAATATTTTATGTGGGTGTCCGTCTGACTATACTCTTACCTTTCCTTTTCTTAATAAAGCACTCTTGCCAGTGATATTGCCCTATCACCTTTAAAGTGATTTATATGCAATTGTTTATTAGTGATGTTCCACTTCTTTCCCCACCTGTAGGATATTATTAAACTTGTCATATTATTTTAGTGTGTTCCACTTTCCCTTTCCTTTAGTATGATTGCAGTGAACTTAGTAAGAATAGCATAAAAGTCTAGTTTTAGAATATAGGTGCACATGTTAGGTCCTTCTCACGTTCCTTACCTTAGTTTAAGCTCGTGCTGAATAGCTTGTTCCCAAATGTTCATACTCTGTAGTGTTCCCAATTACTCTAATGGTACTTGCCCTAATCCATAGTTACATTGTGGCTTTAATTCTAATCATTGATGTACTGATTTGTATCTGCCTCATTATCCTGGCATATTCATTCTGAAGATTTCTTATATAAAACTTTAAAACCCCATCAGCTGTCTGTGGTCATTATACAGTATAAAGTGTGGATACATGTACTAAGTGTATAAGAGTTCTACTCCTTTTTAGGAATCTTGTTGCCTGTCCACTGCTAGCTCCTGATCCATCAGGAGAAATGTGCCTGTGGTAAGTCAGGTACATGAATAGTAAGTGGTGTGAGAGTCACCCCCCGAATTACTCATAGTAGCGTGGAAAGGTTTTCACCCGGTTCATGCAAAACTCTGTCATCACATGCACGCCAGGGCCCAGTGCGTGGAAATTTGGTAAACTAGTGACCCGGGTGACCTGCGCGCTCTATCAGAAGTACCTCCCAGAAAGATTTTATTTTATTTTATTATATTTATTTATTTCTGTTTTTTAACTTTTTCTTGTTCAGAATTTGTGCAGCTTAATCCTTCTTGGCAGCAGCCTTTCTCATTGCCGACATGACGTTGGTGAGCTCTTCTCTCTTCCGCTTGGCACGAATGTACCAACCCTTTTCTTGATAAATTTAAGAGCACGCTTGTCCTTGGATACTTTGAGCAACTCCATGGCACTCCTCTCATAGGGAGCGAAGCGGCACACTTCATAAATCATGTCTCAAACTAATTTGGTGTGTTTGGTCCAACGCCCTCTCCTGCGGCACTGTCTGGGCTTGGACACAATCTTGTTAACTTTGTGGCCTTTGTTAAGGCCAACGGCCATAGGATAGCGGATCGCCATAGGTACCGTGAGGTAGCAAAGTATTGTCCAGCCTGGCTGCGTTGTCAGTTGATAAACCCTCCTGGTTTATCGAGGGCCTCCTACCATCCTCTACCCATTATTGAGGTGCTTTTACAGAGGATGGGAATGGACCTGGTGGGTCCACTGACTCCCTCTGAGGACAACAATGCATATTGGTCCTGTGGACTATGCAATATGCTATCCCGAATCAATCCTGTTTTTTGAGTATGACCACCCTATGGTGGCCCAGAGGCGGACTTGCGGGTCTCTGTGGCAGGGCCCACAGGTAGACCCGAGGTGGGCATCCATCAGCGCTCTTGTGGCAGATAGGGGTGACATGGTCTGCTGGGAACCCGCAGAGGAGTCTCCCCCATGGAGCTGGTTAAGTGGGAGAGCGATTGTCCTGTACAGCACCCCTAGGTCATCTATGGGCCCAATAGCTTGTGGGCCCACAGACAATCAAGATTGGTATATTGGCAGGATCCCGTCTCCCCCAGCTACGAGTTCCCCTGCGAAGTAGTTGCATGTTCCCCCCTCCCACATGCCGTCCCATTGTCTGTGTTGTTGCTTCTTCCCCGATTGTCTTTGTTGATACTTCTAGCCTCCCACTCACCTCTCCATTTTTTTTGGTGTTGTCCCTGTTTCCCTTTGTCCATGTTATTACTTGTTCCCATTGTTGTCCCTGTTGTTGCTTGCTTCCTCCCACATGCCCTCCCATTAGGGCAACATGAAGTAAAAGGTCTTGATTTGTTTTGATCAGTGAGCGGGATTGGCAGGGCACGGTCTGCCCCAACTTTTTTAATTTATAGAATTTGTTCCCCATCTTTTTTATTTCAAAAATGCATCCCAGGACCGCAGAAATAACCAAGGCCTATCGATATGGCTCGACCGTTCAGGAATGGCTGGGTGGGCAGAGAAAGAAAAGGACTCTGTATTTTCCTTCTTGACCAAAGACGACAAGGACAGTGTTCACTTCTCCTGCCCTGCCGCTTGCAGCTGCCCCCTTCTCCTTCTTCTTGTTCCTCTTCCTTCTATTCCCTCTCTTTCTGTCTCTGTCTCGCTCCTCCTCACTTGCTGAAAACCCTGACTTCAAGAAGCGGCTCTTAGTCTCTCTTTTCCTTCATTCTTTCCCAATCGCAGCCGGCATGGCTCGCGGGTGGTGGAGCTCGCAGGTGGGGGATGGGTTTTGCACGTGAGGGGAGTCGGAAAAAAAAGAACGTACCTCGAGGTCAGGTCCCGCATCTTCTTTGCTCCTGCTCTCCTGCCTCGGACAGGAACAGAAAGCAGACAGCCAGGCTCCCACTTCTAAGCCAATCACAATGCTGCAATGCAGCATTGTGATTGGTCTGAGCCCTGTGACACAGCGCTCAGCCAGGGGCTGGAGGGGTGGGCATGTTCTCAATGCAGGCTGTAATGCAGCCTGCATGGAGAACAGAGCAGATCTCATAACTGATTTGGGAGGCCCTAGAGTGCCGATCAAACAGTCATTGCACATTTTAGGAGTGGACAAACCACTCCTCCCCTGCCCTGCTCGGAGAGCAGAGCAGCTTCGCCCGCCCACCCACCCACCGCATTGCAGCAAGACACGAAACATAAAATGACAATAAGTGTAAGTTATTGTCATTTTATGTTTCTCACTGCATACAAGCAGACATATGAGTGGGTTCGGTAGGTTATTCAGCAGTTGCTGATAAGTCAAGGATATTGCTTTATGGGTCTTAGGTTCTATCAGCAGCCTGTCCTCCAGTGGGCATGCTTCAGGGAGAGCCTCCCCACTGGGGACTACTTACTTTAGGGCATGGCTGATTTTTAAATACCTAAAAGCTTCAGAGTTTGGCAGTTAGTAGTCCGCCTGTAGCTTAGTGAATGAGATCATCCCATCCCTTTCCCAAAGATTGCCTACTGATGAGATGCCGATTGTGTCCCGCCTATCGAACCCCAGGCAGTTACTCAGTCTGCCTAATTGTTCTGATTCCCACAGCGACGTTATTTTTGTGTGCCAGCCCACTTTGTTGGTTACTTGGTGCCAAATTGCAATGGTATGGGTCGTTGGGCCTGTGAGATGTTGGTGCTTAGGGTTTGTGTAAAGAGCTCATTGGTATCCACCCGGGCTCACTAGCCATCTATCCATTTGGTAGGCTAGTTCGGCTTGTGAGCCGTGGACCCATTGATTAATTACCGCCAACTGGGATGTCCAGCAGTATTGTTGAAGTTCGGGCAGGGAGGTCCCCCCGTCATGCCATCCTCTCGTCAATTTGTGCATTGCAATGCGAGGGGTCTTTCCACCAACAATATGCTTCTCACTGTGCTTTCTATATTGATGAAGTATATGTCTGGGACCTTGAAAGGGGTATTCTGTAACATGTATAGGAAGCGGGGCAATGCCATCATTTTGAACAAGGCCGCTTTTCCCAGAAAGATCAGAGGGAGGGTTTGCCAGTGTTGCACATTGTTGTGCAGACGTGTCAGCGGGCATGGAGGTAGGTGTTATAATAGAGAAGTGGGTCAGGCGTTATATCGATTCCCAAGTAACAGAATCCCCCGTTGCCACAGTGACTTCACAATCTGTCGGTATTCTTGGCTTTGGGCCGTGATTTGTATATAATGTGGTTTTAGACCAGTTTATAGTATAGCCTTAGTGTTTACCGAAGATTGAGAATATATGGATCGAAGCTGTCGGGGCTGCGACGTATAGCAATAAATATCGTCTGCATACAGGGATATGTTGTCTTCGTTGTGTTCTGTCCATTTCAACGCCCTGATCAGAGAATCCCCCTCACCCAAGTCGCTAATGGTTCAAGCATAAAAGCGATTATTAGAGGCGACAGGGGACAGCTCTGCCAGGTTCCACTTTCCGGTTGAAATTGCCAGGATGTGTGGCAGTTGACAACTATTTGAGCCTTTGGGTCGGCATAGAGACCTTTGATCTACTGCATGTAGGTAGGGCCGAAGTCCATACGTTCCAGAACAGCGAAAAAGTAGGGACATTTAATTGTGTCAAATGCCATTCTCGCATCAAGTGACAATAGAGCCGCGTCTTCTTGGATTGTGCCTGTCCTACCTAACACCCCTTGTAAACGACGCAGATTGAGGGCAGTGCTTTGCTCGGGCATGAAGCATGACTGATCCAGATGCACTATTTTGTTAATAATGGGAACCAGCAGGTTGGCCAGTGCTTTGGCCAGAATTTTAGCTTTTACATTGAGCAGCGAAATGGGCCGGTAGGAATTGCATTCCTCCTCCGGATTACTTTGCTTGGGTATCACGACAATCTATGCTAATCTTAGGTCACTTGGGAGGGAACCTTTCTGACAGCTTTCTAGATACATGTCACGGAGGTGGGGTGTTATCTTGGAGGCCGTTAGCTTAAAATTTCTATTGGGGGCCTGTTGGGTCCCATGGCCGTCCCGGACTGTAGACCTTGTATTGCTACTAGTAATTGCTCATCTCTGAGGTCTCCCTCCAGGGATTCTCGTTCCTCAGGGGTCAGGGTGGTGACTGGGATGTTAACCAATAAGTCTCTGGAATCGAGGGCTATAGTTGCAGAAGCAGGTGTATATATTTGGGCAAAGAAAATGACAAATGCCTCTGCGATCTCCTGTGGGTCTCTCAAATCCTCCCCCTGGGCCCCCTTTAGGAGGGACACCCAGCGATGAGCTTGATCTCGCCCTTCCAACCAGGCCAACAATTTGCCTGCCCTGTCACAAAATTCATACACTTTGTATTGTGCAACCTTTGGTATAGATCTGGCTGCCCCATTAAAAGTTGCATATAGTCTAGTCTTTTTGTATTGAGGGCATGTCTGGCTGAGTCATCATCTGTGTCTGCTACCTTTGTTTCCTCTACCAGGATTTTCTTTTCCAACGTTTCTATGCATGCCCTCAGCTCTTTCTTGTGTCCTGCCATTAGCAAGAGTGCCTGGCCTTTAATCACAGCCCAAATTCCCCCACAAGGTTTGTGACAAATCTACTGTACCGACGATTTCGCTAAAGTACAGTTTGAGTCCTTCATTAGTTCTGTTTTTATATGTGGGATTTTCAGATACCATGGAGTGATCGTGAGGGTTGCACGTATAGTTGGGGAATCCAATACAATTTGGTTAAGGACTGGGGAGTGATCAGAAATGCTCCTCGTGACATGTGACAGTAGATAGTCTATACGAGAGTTATGTATGAGCAGCTTATACGATTAAGAATATCGGTTCCTCTAGAGCCGGAGGTGAACGCCGTGTGGGCTGCTAATCTATACCCCCATCTGTCCAGTGCTTTTCAGGTGTTGCCAACCAAGTATGTCTATCTCAGGGGCCTGGTATTTTAAGTAATGAAGCACACTCCCTCATTTTAGTTTATCTCCAAGCCTGTTAACATTCCAGGTGAAGAATCAGAGTGGTTTCCCCTTCCTATTGTCTGTCATGTTCTATGTGGGTTAAGTGATCGTCAGTGTGATGAGCTGCATGTATGTTGTCTGCTCTACATTGGACCAGGGAAAAAACCTATCTGCCATATGCCACTTGTGAACACATGGGTATAAGATCCCCCACTACCTGCAGCAAAGACTGAGCTACAACATAACTTAGGATTCCCCCCTCAAACCTGAGCATTCCCTTCCCCCCCAGTCTGCCTCCCTGCATAAGGGAACAGAAACCACCTACCTCCCCAGCATTGCAGAGTGACTATCGCCCAAACTAGAATGTCTGTGGTGTGTGGTCCGATCCCACCCCCGGTATCTAAAAAACAACGATATGGGAGCCTACTTTTTATCTAGAGGGGGACAAATTTCCCATCTTGTCGTTGTACATGCTCAAGTATCTTCCACTAATGTATTATGCTAGTTCTTCCTAGCACGTCATAATACATTTGAGTCCTGTCCTACTCAAATTTAGGGGTGCTCAACTTGTGTTATTATTCTTGTTTCTGCCCCCTGAGCAAACAATTACTGCTACTCTGTTATTTATTGCTGTCCAAGTTCAGTGACTCTGTTGTCGAGTTAGTGTCCGCCATATTCGCTGCATTGTGCTCTTGTCTGGTCCGAATGCTCCCTCCCATTTGTCGATCTGAGTGCATTTCCCAACTGTGCGCCATCCATCAAGCCAGTCCTATGTTTCCTCTGGCTATTGAAGAACCACACCTTTCCTTCCAACTCTACTCTCAGTTTGGCAGGGAATAACAAGGCGTACTTAAGCTCTTGTTTTTGTAGGGCCCTTTTAAATTTAAAAATAGCGGCTGCGCTGACTTTGCTCTTTGAGTGTGTAGTCTAGGAAATTTTTTATCTTGCTACTTTCAAAACTGACTGGCTGTGCAGTGCATGTTGTTTGCAGTATTACTTATCTATCTCGAAAATTAAATACCCGTGCTAGTATGGGCCTAGGAGGTGCTCCAGGCTTTGGTCTCCTCCAGCACTCTGTGCGCTCTTTCAATCGAGAAATAGTTGGACAGACCTCGGCGTTGTAAGTATTTCACAACAAGATCTTCTATGAACAGGTCTGCCGCTTGGCCCTCTACTCGCTTTGGCACGCCTAAAATTCAGATGTTATATCGCCGCACCCTCCCTTTGTAGTCATCCAATTGGTTCTCCATCCTCTCATTACAGACTTGAAGAGCCTTGATCTGTTTTTTGAGAAGGGAAGTATCTGTGACTAGTGAGTTGGTAGTGATCTCTACTTCTTTGATTCTGGCATGCATGTTGCGGATGTCTGCCCTGATCAAGGAGACTTCAGTAGAGACAGAGTCCATCCTGGATTCTAGTGACGTGCGCTCAGTAGTGATGGTTGATATTATGTCATGCTGGGTCAGGTCTGATTGTACTTCAGCCTGTTGCACCGTTGTGCGCGGATTGTCTGTCCCTTTTTCCTGTGGGTCAGTCCCCCTTTGCCACGCATATTTTTCTAGTATTGCCTGCAACAAGGTTTAGTCACTTTTCCCTCCCATCATTGCTACTCTTAGAGGATCTCCAAGGGCATGTACGGGATAGTCGGAGTCAGCTGGCTACTCTCCGTTGCCTGCCCTGGGGCAGAGGGCCCTGTCCCTCCTGTTGGGTTTCGCCAGTCAAGTTTCTATTCAGCTTGGTTTCTTACACCATGTACCCCCTTTCACTATTGAGGATATCGTGCACTGTGTGCTCCCTTTGTATTTGGTGTACAACTGGGGTTTCCACCAGGTTGTGGGTCCTAGTCTGCATCCAGCACTGGGTGCTCAATTGCTCTCCTCCTTCCATCACCAGATTCCTGTACCCGACTGCCACTGTGTCAGGGCCCAGGTCGACCAAGCCAAGTCGCCCTGCTCTTAACTAACATTGTTCACAGTGCCGAGGTTCAGCCTTCTTGACCAATCCACCAGATGGGAGCACATTGCCATGCTAGACCTTAGAAGACCCGCTAGACCTTAGATGCCCTGGTGTCGTAGCACCAGCCGGTGGACCCAGGTGGTGGCAAGTGTGGGTTAACCTTGAAGGTCTGTCTACCACAATCCATGCTCAAGTTCACCTCCATTCATGCGGGCGGGCCTAAGAAGCAGCACACCTGGAGCAACAATGACTCTGTCACTGAGGTCTCAGGACCTTTTCAGCCAGTCCCCCTCACCCATTGGTACCTTCTTTGGCCTTGTTTCAGCAGTAGTTGTGCAATTCAACTGGGATCGGCAATGCAGGATTTGCATGCACTCCAAACTAAGTTCGCAAACTTCATGGTCTCTCTGCGTCATGTACAAGCACTTTTAACATGTGCTGCCTGCTTTGGGGCCACTGGAATTATGCAGCTTTGGCAGGCTAAATTATGTTGCAGTGTTGACGAAATTATGCAGCAAAAAAAGGCTGCAGCTACGATACAATTTATTATGTTGACATTTTTACACATACTGCAAAGATTTTGCCTCAGTAGCAGTGTAACATACAAATGCAGATGTGAGAAAGGTAACCAGTCAACCTTTGCATAGAGCCCTCTACTTCGTAGTAACACAAGTCACACATTGTTGTAACTTTTGATCCGTTTAAGCTACAAAATGTTCTTTTGTTAAAGCCGTCAGATTATACAGAAGATGATGTATTATGTTTCAAATACTGCAGAGCCATAATTGTGTGGAAAACATTTGCAAACTATGATATTTGCCATTCAGATTTGATTTGCTCTGCTGGAAATAGTGAGAAGTGCTGAACATGCATGGCTCGGAGACAAATGGCTTGTGATTCCACTTTTATGCGTAATTGGGACATTCTTTGATTGGAAACATATCCTACTTTGTGAATGTATTTTAATGTCAATAACTCAGATTAAACTTTAAATAGACATGTGTATCCATAGGTTGAATTAAATAACGTATTAAGCTGTATCTGGTCAGTGAAATACCATACAAATACTATTGGGATGCTTTGCTCTTTCTGGCCAAACCTCTGACTCAGTCCACTGACCCAATCCTCTGGCTATTCCCGCCCTCTGATTCTCCACCTACAGTTCCCTTACTTTTTTTCCCCCACTTGGACCACTGGTTTTGGTCTTATTAACATCTGTGTTACCATCACGCTTCAGAATTACAAAAATAATGTTTCATTTCCTCTTTACTACCTGTTGGATTTATACAGTTCATTTACAGGCATTGACATTTTGTTGTTTGGTACAAAAAATACCATCCTACATTCTTTCCTTTCACACACTGTTATATCCTAGCAAGAATGTCACATAATTCACTTTACTTTTCTTTCTCTAGCTGAGTTTGTAAACCCCAATCCCCATGGTACAAAAATAGGCAGCAATTTGTCAAAAGACATAGTCTGGCATGTGACCTCTGTGTTGAAGTCCAGGATATGTGACAAGATAATAACAGAATTTAAAGGCGTCATTTTTATTCCTTGGACTTTCATGACCCACCAAAAATCAGCTTGTGACCCACCAGTCGGTGCAACATGCAGAATGCATTAGGCATTCACACAAAAGCCCAAGACAAGAAACTGTCTGTAATGCCCTGAAAGTTGATGGTCATTCCAGGTCAGCAGCTGAGGTTTCACTTGTAATTTCACAGCTTACTTGTTTCAAAAATACTGAAACAGTTGCACTCAGTGCCCTTCAACTTTTAAAGGATACCATTTCTGTTTCAAAAGTCTCCTGCAGAGCTTAAGTGCTATATTTTACCGAAGCGCTGCATTTCCTAATGGGTCGATGCTATCAGTGGCACACATATTGGACTAGCCTCCTGCCAGTGACCGGAGTGGCATGCTGAGACATTAAAATACAGTGTTCCATTAATGTTTAAATGATTTGTAACTTGGATTTGTTTATCACACATTGCAATGCTAATTCCTTATTTTGGCACACAATACATTCCCACATCATAGTTAGTGCTGTAACATGAAGACTGGTAGATAAAGATGTCGAGTGGCCTGCTAATTTGAAGGTACCCCCTGCCAAAGTAAAGTTTGTCTGATATCTTGGAGTTGATATTGACCAGAAAGTGACCTTGATTCTTGATTTTCAGACACATTTCAAAGACACACATTTATCAGCTCAGTATGGCTCACCCTTTTTTCTCTGCACCACACATTTTACTCATTTTTAGGTCTCGCCTGACCCAG
Organism: Lissotriton vulgaris; assembly: GCF_964263255.1. Taxonomy (NCBI): domain Eukaryota; kingdom Metazoa; phylum Chordata; class Amphibia; order Caudata; family Salamandridae; genus Lissotriton; species Lissotriton vulgaris. Next base: position 1,597,677,900 of record NC_141695.1, on the reverse strand, counting down.
CGCATGCACTGGTCTGGCGAGATATTTAGTGAGGGCTCAAAAAATGCTTCCATGGCCAGCCTGGCCAGCCTAGAGCTACAGTGCATGGCACAGGCGCGCACTTAGGAGCCGAGGCAGCAAATGGCAAACCTCGTCATACTCAGACGATCACTTTAGCAGCGCCCCTTTGATGTTCTAGTTCAAAGAACATCAAACATCAAAGAACATGTTATTAAGTTAATGCTTTGCTGCTCCCGTTTGACTTACAATGTGCTTTCTCTTTCCACAAACTCGATGTTTGTGTTCCTTTATTTTGAGATGCTTTTAGTATTACTGTCACACACACAACCACAACCACAGACACAACCACAACCACACACACAAACACACACATAAACACACACACAACCACACACACACAACCACACACACACAACCACAACCACATTCACACAACCACACATACAACCACATATACAACCACACAAACACACAGCCACACACACAACCACTTACATACACACAACCACACACACAGCCACAGCCACACACACACATAACAACCACCCAACCACACACACAACCACACACACAACCCCACACACAACCACACACAACCACACACACACAACCACACACACAACCACATGCACAACCACACGCACAGCCACACACACAACCACACACACACACACAACCACACACACACAACCACACACAACCGCACCCAACCACACACACAACCACCCCCACAACTACACACACACACACACACACACCACCAACCACACACACACAGCAACAGCCACACACAAACAACAACCACACAACCACACACACAACCACACACAACCACACACACAACCCCACACACAACCACACACACAACTACACACATGCACACAACCCCAACCACACACACACAACCACAACCACACACACAACCACACACACACAACCACACACACACAACCACACATACACACAACCACACAACCACACACACAACCAAACACATAAACACACAACCACACACACACACACACAACCACACACACAACCACACACCCACACACACAACCCCACACCCAACCACACCCAACCCCACATCCACACACACACCCACAACCGCACCCACAACCACAAACAAAACCACACACACAACCACAACCACACACACAACCACACACACAACCACACACACACACAACCACACACAACCACAACCACACACACACACACAACCACAAGCACCCACACAACCACAAACACAACCACACACACAACCAAACCAAGCATTGGCATAGCCAATAGGTCTCGCCTTTGGGACCTTATAAGTGTTTAGCCACGCAACAGTTGATGTTGTTGCACCAAGGATATTGTGCTGCATAACTAAATACTTATAAGGTCCCAAAAGCGAAACCTATTGGCTATGCCAATGCTTGTTTTTTTATTTTACTGAGTTTTATATAGCATGAACTTGACCCTAAGGTATCGGGTATCAGAGCTCTTTACATAGCACCAGTTGCGTTACATGAGGACACATAATTTTTGTTAGGCACTGGGAGATTAAGTGATTTGCCTAGAATCATAGGATGTTCAGCGTTGTTGCCGAGACTCAAACCCAGTTCACAAGATTCGAGGTAAACCCACCCTAGCCGTTAGGTCAACTCCTCTCCTCTCCCAGCATCAGCATCCTCTTCCTGCCTCAGCTGGCTTAGGACAATGGACTGTTTCCTGGGTTCTCCGCAATGTTCATTAAAAATTTACATCCCAACCTAAAACTTGTGACCATGCTAGTTTTCATTCTAAAGCCCAGGTCCTCATGCAGCCAGCCTTCAGATCCCACCATCAGCATATGATTGAGGCCCATATACAGCTCAAGAAACTCAACATTATCCAGAAATGTGGAACAAGCCCCCGCCTACTTCAGCTTTCACTGTTGTTGTAATAAAGCATCCAAAAATATCAAGTTCTGCTAAGCTGTTCTTCAAATACGTTCCAAATAAAATATTGCCAAAGGTGGTGTGGTTGCCCAAGATATGTGTACTAGGCTAAAACTCGGGAACTCTCTTCGTACCTGCATCAAAGCCGTATAAGATTCGCTCATATTCAAGAATCAACTGAAGACGACCCTCCTCTAACCGCACCCTCCCTAATGATGGCATTCTGGTCTCCTCGAACTCCACTCTTTCTACCATCATGACTCCAGCACATGCACAGGCTCTAGCACACACAATACTTCAAGAGATCTAAAACTCAATTGTCAGTCCAGTGGTAAAAAAATGAAACCAATTATTTTTTCTTGTGATTCTCTTATTTCGCCTTTTTAAAACATTTCGACCCATTGGCCTCTGTGCTAGAGCCTGTGCAAGTCTATTATCTGAAATTAGCAGATTGGGTTTTGGGAAAGTACATTGAATAACTTCTACCTCATTTAGCACCTCAGGGCAATGAATACATAATCTAATATACAAAGTGCGACAACTCCTTAAGCGCCATATACCCATACAATCACCCATTTGTATTCTTCATGAGTCCAGCACACTCTGAATCCAAGACGAAACAAAACAATACTTAGCTTTAATGTTAACATGTGGATATAGGTGGAAACAAGTAAAGAGAAAGGCTAATTGTGAGCTGTTATGTTAAGGTATGGTGTGTTTTCCTTTGACGAGTGATAGCATGGAGTAATTGAAAAGTGGGCCTCTCCAGTAATTTGCATCCAACTTTCATTGCCCACATGAGGTACAGCACTGTCCACATTCACAACCAAAGTACAAACCAGTGCGTCTTCTTCACCTCTCCAATGCCCATTCAGGTTTGTTTGTGTTATGGGAAGCAAGTTGTTTGCTCCCGACAGGGTCTGTCATGTAGTACTTATATGTTGCCACAGGAAAAAGAATAACAGTCTCACGATGACATTTGCACAACAGTGGTATCTTATACAAATTTAACAGAAAATTATGCATGACACCGAGATGCAAAAATGTCATTAACAATGTTTTCACTTAGTTAAAAACATGCTTTTTTTGACAAGCACCCATGTGCCCTGTGCTATTTCTTTTTAACTTCCACAACTATTTAACTCTACAAAATAAAGTTCAAAGTAAGGGAAGAAGTAAGATGGAGAAGTTTGGATGGGGTGTTGTAAATATTGTGTTTTCTTCATAAAAAGATCTTTCATTTCAAAATGAAATATGTGACAATGGAATAAAAATAATATTGATTCCCTCAAATGGACATTATTCTTCTGTATTACAATTATGTCAAAAATGGTAATAATCAAGCTTATGCAGATATATTCATGATAGTTACATCTCTTTGCATAAGTGTGTAATTATGAGATGTTACCAACCCACAGGCTTTCTAGTAGGTTAGTGACTAGTGGCTTCAGTCCGTGTTACTTTTTGGGAAAGAGTATCACAAAACTATCCAACACTTTTTACAACTAACTGGAGGCCCCTTTGACATTTTAGTCAACCTTAACGGAGATAAATAGCCCTATGAAGCGTGAACAAATGATTCCTCCTAAGCCAAGCTGGTTTTATAGTGGCAAACAAGATGTTAAAGGATGTTTGCCACAGATGTTCCCACTGCTCATTTGGTATAAGAACCCCCCACAATTCTTCGGCTAATTTGAAATCCCCATCAACAGCCCAGTACAGGAAGGACACCTCCTTCCTCCCAGCCGGTCTTGTAACTAGCTGCTCCTCAAGAGTGTTACCTATGGGTGTTTTCATGTTTTGGGACCAACTCTGCAACTGGATGTATTTGAATTTAGACAAACCCTCTTCCACCCTGTTGTATAGTGATGACCAAGATAGAAGCATACCCTCATGAGCCAGCTCTCCCCACACCTTCACCCCAGCTCCTCTAAGTGGAAGAGCTAGCCTGTCCTTCAAGCCGTCTGGTATGCCTGAAGAGTCCCACAGGGGAGCCCGGCTCAATAAATAATTAAGACCCCCAGCCGCTTAATACTTAATGGCTATGTTCTAGCCATTCCCTACCGGACTTTTCACTTGATCTTTTTGAAGAATTTTGGTTCTCCAAATTTGAACAAGAAAACCTCCTGAGATAGACCAGCCCCTTTATCATTGCGGAAAACATGGCCCATACCCCTGTGTTCTCCAGAGTTTTTAAGAGCATCCTAGAATGCGATAGTTGAAAGGCCCATACGTAATATTGCAAATCCGGCAGTGCAAGTCCTCCCTTTTCCCTCCGGCATTTCAACTTCTTCCAAGCAATCCTGGTACCTATATTTTCCCAGACAAACAATTTAATAGCCTGTTGGAGCTTAACTATAGCCGGTTTGTCAAAGTGTAGTGGAATGACATTAAAGAGGAAGGTGATTTTTGGGAGTACCACCATCTTTATCAAGTTAATCCTCCCAAGAATGGTTAAAGGCAGATTTACTAAGACTATGCAATATGGAGAGAGCCTTTGATGTACATATGTTTATGGAGTGCCCGGCCATAGCAGATTTTTGGGAAAGAGTAGAAAACACCATTGCAGATATCCTAGGCCTCCCAATACAAATAAATCTTATCCTGATAATTTTTGGAATATCCAGTGAAATCACGGGCCCTGCTAGATCTTTCTGTTTCCATGTTATAGAGATGGCCAGGAGGGAAATATGCAAAAGATGGGTAGAAGCTGTACCCCCGTTGTATTCTGAGTGGCTGTCCTCATTTTTTGTGACATCTAGGATGGATCAGTGTAGAACTTAAAAGCAAGGAAAAGAAAGCCCTATGGGATTTCTTATTAAAATGGTCCAATGCTTAGGCTTTGGAGATCTGATAGTCCCCCCCTTATTATTTCCCAATATTGTTGTATAAGAAAACCTTGGTCCTATATGCTTCCTTGAAACTCTTCTGACTGTGTTGGGCATTCCTAGATTTTTTCCCACTCTTCGCCGACATTAACAGTCGCCAGGGTCATTTGGACCGAATGGGAGAGTGATCACCCCCTTTACTTTGGGGCTAGTGTCATCCCAGCCTGCTGCGGTACCGGTAGGTGGGGCGCTTCCTCTTGGTCCCCATCCAACAGCCTACGTCTCTCTAATATCGAGTAACGGTACGGGTGGCTCGCATGTTAACTATGGTCTGGGGTGAATGAGGATTTTTAAAAGAACAAAAAAAACTCTCCAACACTAAAAACAAATATTCACCAATTTTCAACAAGCTCTCTGGCTAAGATTTGCTTATTGTTTATTCTAACATTGTTCAACAAGTTATCTGGTTAAACTTTGTTTAATGTCTATTTTAACAGTTTTAAACAAGTTCTCTGACCAAACAGTATATAAAATGCAGGAATCAGACGTGAGGCTAGAGACGAGTTTGACATCAGGGATATCGGCCAGGAGAGACATGAATTCAGCACTGACTCCAATCGAAGGTTTCTGTGTTGTGAGTGACTTGCTTAGGTGACTCATGAGTTGGCCGATTTTCCTTGGCTTTTGACTGAGATAGCCAGCTTACTATTAAGACCGAACATGACTTATTGTGTGCAAAAGCGAACCACCTTCGAATCTCAGATGTGGGCATTTCATTTATTCATCTGCTAGAACTAACAATGTGCCATGAAATAGTACAAAGAGGTTGTTAGGAACATAAAATGCAATAACCATGTCAGAATTTTTCCTGCTATTTTCATTATTCATAAATTGTATGCACTAGGTCAGGATTCTAAAATAAACATTTTAAATTCATGTTCTGGTTCCTAGTGTTTTTTGAGTGTGCTGTTCCTTTGTGAAAGAAGGTTTGGATGTAACCTAATTGTCCCTGGTTCATTGTCTTGTACTGATTGTAACCAGAAGCACTTAGTGCCATATATTGCTAAGTGGGTGGTGTATTGGTTGTAGTATTATAGGATTTCTGTTTAGGGTTGGCACATGGTCTGAGTCCTTAGTGTCAGGGCGGTCAGAAAACTGAGCCCCATGAGTCTATGAGAACCAAGAGAACATGTCAGAAAAACATTTTTAATTACTCTCTAATATATTCATAAAAATCGCAAGCAGTGTGCTGCATGCTGGGTTACAAAGAAAATATATCAACAAAACGTTGGCAGTGTGACAACTTACTTCAAATATCCTTAATAAATTATATAAAAACATTTGTTGTTGGTTCTTCATGGTGGTTCCTGACTGACTGGCAGATCTCGTCTAAAGGTAAACAGTGTTTCAACAACATGCAGTGATACACTTGCACCAAGCTTTCTTTCTCAGAGTGTGGTCCTCCTGGCATCATCGAAGTTCTGATCTATCTGTTCGACAGGATTCCATGCCAGTCCTTAAAGGATTGTGGCTAGGTACAGCAAGCATCGTCATCACCCATAGAGAACGTAGTGTAGTGATCATGATTGTTTGTAGCACCAATGAATCCTGTTCTTTTCAGATTTTTCTTTCTCCATCCACTTTTTGACAAGACTTCCATCAGAGCAAATGGCTTTACTCTTGCATATAGCCCTAGGCCAAAAAATAACATGTGGCAGTAATCTTGAAGCTACAATTAGTGTAATGCTTTCAGAAAGTCTCTTTTTTTAATAGGCTCAGGGGTGTAGAAATGATAATTCAGGTGTAGCGTTAATGTTTCCAAAACTCTTATATTTCCAAGTATATACAATTCTGAACAACAATCTTTACATCTCTTGAGGAGTAAAATATCTGGGATCCTTAACATAGCACTGATTTTACAAACAGGATACTATTCCTCAGTTTGCAGCCTTTCAGACAACAATGTTCTCTAATCAGCAAAAAGAAACATTAATACAAGTACTGTGTTTGGCCATTACCCATATCATCCTATTTCTCACTCATTCATTCTTCTTCTTTTGGCCAAAAAATGCCATTCCTTTCTGGGACACCAACAAGTTCTAACACACCCAGAGGAAACAGCAAATAGGAATCTTTTATTTAAGAAGTTCTATAGTTTTACCAAAGCCCTTACATTCTTCACCATTTCATTCAATTCCCAATTGTTATGGCATTCTCCCTTCACCCTTCGCCCTGATGACATATGATTTTGAAAATCATAATATACCACACAATTACTGATTAAAGACACAAGAAGCTGAAAGTACACTTTGAACACGTTAGGCACAGTGACACATGAAACAGAGATAAATGTAGAAGCACAGTAAAAGCTTGCTTTAAAATGTAAGATGAAGAAAACATACATACAAAGCAATATTAAACGTGTGGCACTAATGAGCATTTCCTATGAACATGTTGTTTATTAAATTTTACTGATGACATTTTGCTGTTAATAAGGCGACCTAGTGTTAGAATGCACCATTTAGAAAAGTCAGTGCAAAAATGTGAATAAACTAGGTATGAGCTTGACATTTTTCATAATAATACTAGAGATTCTATAGTTTATGAAAAGCGAAAAACACACTTTGGAGTATGAACTCAAAAATGTACACACACTATACAAATGTTGATAAAAATTGTGGTAATAAAGTATTTCTGACGTTAGCTGTTTTTATGTAATAATTTCTGGTGACAGTGCTGCTTATTCCCAATTTGAATTGATTTTACTACATTATATTTGATATTGATTTAAACTTAATTTCATTTAAAATGTGTAAATCCACCTTAAAGGCTGTCTTGAAAATGCTGTTTCTCTAAGGCTAACCTTTCCCCAGACTTAATAAAATGCGCCATCTACAACTAGTGAATGTTGCTTTATTTGTTCTGTGCATGTATAACTTTTGACATTCCTAAATATTTCTTCAGTGTGGCAGTGAAATATTCCTGTGGGAACAGGATTTCAGCTGTTGCTATAGATGGATAATTTGTATTTATTTTTCACCTATGTTAGGCCTATGTGCACTCCAAATCTTCTGTTTCTCATGACTAAATGGGAAATCATCTCACTGTTGCAAGTGTCCTAGGAGAAATTATGTGAATCTGAACATATGGCAGACTTTTAATGGGGGTGTGATGCAACATCACTGGGATTTTGCTAGAGACTTTATAAAAGAAGAAACCCCAAAAGTAGGAGCAACGCAGACACCATTGATTTTTCTTTCCTGACAAATGCTCTTCTGATTTTTTCCTACTTGAGACCTGAACACTATCATCGATTTCTGATAATTACTAAGGACTATTCTTTTTACTCTTGGACTACTTCCTGAGGCTACAGTTGGTAGCTGATGGACTGAAACGTTCTTTGCTAAACCATTTAAAAATAATTTTCATTTTAATTTATCTTGTTCTATGCTAAAGTAGTCGCCCCTAATGGACTTTAAATATGAATCATTTCCCCTTCTTCTTTGGACTTTCAGATGTTAGGCAAACAAATTCTGCCTTAAGGGTAGTGGGACTCCATAGCACTGTAAACTGTTTTTTATAATAAGCTTCCTTAAATCCCTGCCTAAATGTTTGGTTCCTTAATGCAAGCTTTGATATTCTTAACTGAAATTCTAAAAACAATGCTTATTGCTATTTGATTTTGAATCTTTAATAAAACAAGCAAATTAATCTAATACCTTCCTGAGTTTATTAGTCAGTCCTGTTGGTTTTCGTTTAAACTGTGCTATTTTACAAATTATTTAAATGCGTTGTAGGAATAATCAGCATGCGTTGTCAGAACATCAAGTATTGCTTCTTTTGTTCTGTGTTGCTGTTGCAGAGCATTTGATCTACATAATTCTGGTCTGACAACTTCTTCAGGAGGTTGGGTCTTCCTGTTAATATTCTTTAGTATACTTAATCTGATCTGAAATCTGTGAGTTAGCTGTCAATTAATGGTCCTCATTGGACAGCTAACGTGGTGTTTTGGCCACCCAAATTTCCACCCATCTGATCGGCGGAGAAAGATTCATCAGAGGATCATTGCCTTTGGGATAAATGGCAATGCTGCAGTTTGTCTAATCGTAAAGAGCCCAGTATGGTTAGAATAGTAGGGAGAACTTAACCACTCTTGCCCTGCAACAATCTCTGTCATAATGCAGTTTGCCTGTCTGGTTGAGTTTGCTCATTGTAAGATTCTGCTTCAGTTTCTTCACCAACCTCATGATCACTAACTTCCTTCAATACTTGTTCATTATCATATCTGGTCTCTTTACTGTTTTCATTTTTCAGTGTCAAGTTTGAACAATCAAAAACAATTAGCTAAAAATGAAGACAATTTTGGACAGTGCTACTATCAATAGTCCTAATGGAAAAAATTAAATAGGGCCTTGCTTGATGTTCCTCAAAACATGTGCTGTTGGGCTATTGAGGACAAATCCTTTTTGAAGTGTTGTCATAATTTTTAGCCTTTGTAGCATTTTGCAAAACTTCAAAATACATATTTGCCTGGAAAAAATCCAGCAAAACTTAGTTTGTAGGATAATGACTGCAAAACCCTATTTATAGTGTGAGAATCATCTTCTATCAATGTTTGTGAGGAAATGTTTGAGCATGGTCATTTACGCTACATTTGGTACTTGTAATACTTTAACATTTTGTCATCATCCCAGAGTGCTAGATAGAAACTTCATTCCTCTGACAATGAAAGAATTGCTCTGGCCCCTGGTCAATGCCTGGCCCATCTTCACCACACTCTGACTCATCAAGATATTCATTAACGGGAATCTCAGAAGCACTTGAGCTGCGAAATGGAACACTTCTCCCCTTCCTGGATGTTATATGTGTTCTTGTATTCAAAGTCACTTAAAATGCTCCAAACAAGCTGCAAAAGAGGCCAACTCTTTCCGGTCTAGAGACCAGTAGCGGCTCCTGGAGGGAGTGCTGCGGTGGGGCGGGGGAGGGACAAGGTGGGGGTAGTAAACTCCGGCCTACGACCGATCGAAGTTAGGTAAAGAAATAAATAAATAAAACAAATTAAATTGCGCGGGCTGCAACGCATTTGGTGTTGCAGCGTGCTCAATTTAAATAGTTTTATTTATTTATTTACCTAACTCCGATCCGCTGAATGCCGGAGTTTACTACCCCCCCACCCTGCCCCTCCCCCACCCGCCCCATTGCCCGCAGCACTCCCTCCAGGAGCCGCTACAGCTAGAGACACAGACCATGGGACGTGCAACCTGTGAGAATTTGTGCAACCATTAAGTGCCTTGAGGGCATTCTTATGGCACTTTAGATGTCCTTTACTCACTTATTTTTATTTTTCAAATGCTGTTATACAGCAAAAAGGAGCCCTTCACTTATTAAAGATAACAGAGGACAGGACCAGGTGGCACATTCAAAAGTTTAGATTGCAGACCATCAGAGGGATGGATTAAATGGTAGTAGGTGTACATTTATTTGTCCCAAAAGAAGCTCAGTAATTTAACAGTATGTGGGAGGGCTATTGGAATGTAAGAAAATGATTGAAATATTGAAATTCATAAAGGGTAATTAATTAAGTAGTGTGCTTAGTGATTGCCTGCTTCAGAAGATAATTACTCCTAGAACAGGATTTCAAGGTGTGGTGAGTCTAAAGAAGGAAGCTCAGGGAGAGCATCAGTAAATATTTCTCAAAGGAAGTACACTTAATAGGCAACATACTTCAGTACATACGAATAACAAATCAGGGAGCTTTATTTCACGCTATAGTAAGGTTTTAATCCTCTGATTCATGGGGATGACATGAACCTCAAGAGGTCCACATTTTTAGGGACTCACAGCTGATACCTAAAATACTCAAATTACGTTGTGTAATATAAAATCTATATGTATCTCATTCCATCGTAATATTCTTCTATATTTCAGTCTCTGGATTTTGGTATCATTTATAAACATCTGTGCATTAGGCTTATTTTTAACAATTTCACCAGAACAGCTCAGTCCTTTTTTTATATGGGGTAAAGAACGTGCCAACATACTATATAAGGATATTGCAAGTCACCTAGAAGTTCCTTCCTAAGTTTAAGGAACTCTGAACTGATTTGCAATGTGGCGTCTTATTTTTTATAATGATGGGTTGCATTAATTACATCATTCTTTAATGTTTTGCATCACGATCTTTCTGAGGAAGTAAATGTTTCCAATGAAGGTACGTAACAAAAATGTGAAATATGGTATTATTAAATACAACAGACCAATAAGCAACCTGGTATTTGTGGTGAAAGCATATCTGAAATGTTTAAGTGCAGATTGCTTTTTAAGTTGTGTATTGTTGAAAAATGTCATGTATTAAACATATGTTGCCCTGCACTGCTGTTGTACACTGAGGCTGGACTGGATTTCTATAAAAAACAAAAAATAAGTGCCAGGGACCAAGATTGTTTTTGGGCACTACCACTTGCCCAAGCAAGCACTGCCTGAATGCCAGTGCCTACGCTACTTTTATCATCCCACTCATAGAAGAGGGACATTTTGGACTTCTCCAGGTCATCTTATGCTGTAATAATAGAATGGGCTTGCTAATTGTATTATTCTTCAAAACTATATTGAATTGTTAAATGCTCTACCGATTGACTCTGTTAAAAATAGACAGGCAGTGCCATCATGTGGTGGACTGTCAAATATAAGTGTAAGTGTTTGCATTTAAATAAGAGTGCTGAACACTGGCACAAATAAAGCACTTCGTGACAAGCCCAAACCTTGATAGGTGAGAGACTGGGGTTTCTACTCAGCTGTATCCCTTCAATGCGTCAAAGCAGCAACAACTTATATATGTTTATATAAGAAACTAGTGTGCTGTTCCCCAAAGGGTGCTTTCAAACAAAAGTCAGTTGAGGAGGCCTCAAACCATCCAGCTCTAAAAGCAAATCTTTCTTCTTCCCCCTTCTGAGGGTTACCCCCGTGCCTGGCTGGTCCTGCCCGGGGTTTGGAGGAAGGATAAGCAAGCAGCCGCGGCCCATGCAGGTAAGAGTGGTGGAGGGAGGGATCTGTCGGGGAGCAACTGGAGGCATGAGCACAAGCTTTGTTACACACATTACAGCCAGTGGCCCTACAAGCTTCCCTCACAGTTATGGGCGAGCAAACAAATAGGGCAAAGTGCAGGCTTAACTGAGGGGTTTCAAGAGAACAAGTAACATAGTTTAACAGGATGAGAAGTCGAGAAAAAAACTAAATGTAATACAAAAAAAAAGAAACTTGACATTTCAGCACAGAGATTATGTGCTGAAGGCCTGGAAGGGGTTACCGGTAGCTGTGTCACTGCAAGGGTAACAGTGGAGTTGACAGCAGCCCTGGACTTCCTTTTGCTGCTTGGGTTTGTTGTCATTACACTGGGGCCACTGGCACGTGCCCTGGGGTCATGAGTTGTTGGATTAAAGCTTTTCTGTTTGGGCCCATTCATGGTCATTGCTGTAAGAGATCATTATTACTCATTAATGCCTGGGATCATTAAGGCTCATGACAGTCTTGAAATATTATTACATGGGACAACTGAAGCTCATTACAGCCCAATGCCATTGATAATCATTAATGTTTGGGGACAGTGATGCCCTTATTGAATGTGGCCTTTGGTACTCATTACAGCTCAGGATCATAGATGCCCCTTAATAATGTGGTTATTAAAAGTCATTGCTGCTGGGGTTCATAAATGCTTGTTAATGAAGTGGTTATTGAAGGCTCATTACTGCTTGCTGATATTAGTGCATACACAACAAGATGATAGAAGGAGTGCTCAAACTTGTCAACCGCTCACCCCCAGTTACAGATCTGAGTTTAATCAATCGTTCTTTTGCTCACTATACTACACCAGTTTGGACCCAGCCATATTCAAATCAATCTTGACCCTGCTCATGGGAACGAACAGTGCAGCCCGAACTGCCAGGCCATGACCTCCCTGGACCAGAAATAAGCATCCTGGGACAGGTTTCGGGGTTTCACCCCTCATCAGCCAAGCTAGCTTAAATCCAGTGGCACAAAGAGCATGTCTGGGCAAAACCTTGGCCACTTAGGACAAACAAAGCATACACAACAAGATGGCGGAAGGAGTGCTGAAACTTTTCAATCACTCATTCCCAGTCACAGATCTGGGTTTAATCCATCATTTTTTTGCTCACTATGCCACCACAGTTTGGACCCAGCCATATGCAAATTAGTCTTGACCCTGCTCCTCATGGGAACAGCCGGCCTAAGTGGGAAGGGTATGCCCAGACATGGTTCCTTTGCTCACTAAGCCACCAGTTTCAAGCTAGCCTGGCTGATGAGGGGTGATACCTCAAACCGGTCCTAGGATGCCTGTTCTCCAGTCCAGGGAGGACCTGGCCTGGCAGTTCAGCTGGTCTGTTCCCATGGGGAGCAGGGTCAAGGCTGATCTGCATATGGCTGGGTCTAAACTGGAATGGTGTGTCAAGCAAATAATGATGGATTAAACGCAGTACTGTAACTGAGGATGAATGTTTGACAATGTTCAACATTCTGTCCATCATCTTTTTGTGTTGCATTTTCACCCTAAGTGGGTCGGGTATACCCAGACGTGGGTCCCTTTCTCGCTATGCCACCAGTTTTAAGATAGCCTTGTTGATGAGGGGTGGAACCACAAAACTGGTCCCAGGATGCTTGTTTCCGGTCCAGGGAGGACCAGGCCTGGCAGTTCGGGCTGGACTGTTCTCATGAGGAGCAGGGTCAAGATTAATATGCATATGGCTGGGCCCAAACTGGAATGGCCTGGCTTGCAAAATAACGATGGATTAAACCCAGATCTGTGACTTGGGGTGAATGTTTGACAATGTTCAACATTCCGTCCATCATCTTTTTGTGTTGCTTATATTAATGTTCATAACTGTCGGGGAAGATTGAAAGATATTATTATCTCAGGCTATAGATACTTGTTGATGTTGGATCCTTTGAGGCACTTTACTCCTTGGGTGTTTAATGCTCCTTATTTCCAGCCCTCATTGACGCACATTATTGCATAGGGCCATTCATGTGCGTTACTGCATGGGGTGACTGATAAGATCTTATATGGGGACCAGGAGACGCAAAATAAAATCCTCTTGTATTGATGAAGATGTTTGGGGTTGGATGGTGTTTGCAGGCCAACTGACCATTCACCAGCCCTTAGCCAAGGATGGGTTATAGGTACATGTACTATAATACAAAACACCGTTAATTGCGCTCATCCTGATTCCGCCCCATTCTAACACCGGCTCACATGACCAGGAATCCTATCTACTTGTGTCCCCTTCGACCCATCCACCACACATTTTGTACATTTCCTATCTAAATGCTAACCTTTTTGTACTGTGGCGTATTGTTAGAAACTTTTTGTGAAAGTTAAGTAAGGTTAGAGAGGAATATGGATGGTACAACAAAAATCTAAAAAGATTGGCCACTCGCCAGATAATAACATGCTTTTAACTCCCATGACAACCTTGAAGAAGAAAAAATCCATATTCATATGAGTGAGTATTTGGATGAATGAGTGAGAGATTTTTAGATTAGAGGCCTGGTTGACAGTATGGCAGGAAGCCCACCAGGTCAATGGAGTTTATGGTCTCCTCTCTTCGGTGGAGGAGCACCAGTCATCCTTAGAGACCACTGTCTTACGTGATGCTGACGCTGCACCTGCTCCCTTGAACCCAGTGATGCTTTGATGAATGGGCACCATGTTTAATGTGCTCACTTCTCAAAGTTTTTTGTTTTTTAAAAATAAACTCCCAAAGTAGAAATGTATTCTTTGTAAACAAAAAAATCATTGCTTCTGATGTGAAAGTGATTTTTTACCCCATGTTTGGGCGCCATTGAACTGTTTCCTTTTCTGGGACTGCCAGACATATATGGTGATCCCGAGTAGGGGTGTCTAGCGACGCCCCGCCCCCCCAATACAATTAGTGCAGGGCTAGAGTCACTATGAGCTGATACCCTCTGGCCGACCGGCTGTCGGGTCAGAGGGGGAGACAACTGACGCTTTGCTGTGAGAAACCCAGCACTTGGCGTAGTGAAACTTGAAGGGGGCCCCCCCTGCAAAGTAAATGTACCCCTTGACTCAGCTAGGAGTTGACCGGCCAGGGGCTCGTCACCCATGCACTGTGCCAGAAGGGGCCCCCTGGAGCTCGGGAGTCCAGCCGTACCATCGGGTCTGTGGGGGGTAATTTTACACCACTGGCTCCTGCTAGAGCTGGCTCTAGGGTGGTGCAACCGGTGCCATTGCACCGGGTGCCGACTCTTCGAGGGGGCGCCGTGTTTGGTATTTTAAATGTTTTAAAAACACCTGCTGCTACTGCATTGCTGGCCTCCAGCAATTTTCATACAACAATAAAAATGACAAGATAACGCTGGTGATTAATGATTTTCCTGGAGAGGGAAGGAAGTTTGTATAGTGGAAGTTTTAACTCATTTTATTGCAGCACAGAGGGTTAAAATACCTGCTGCAAAGAATGTGTACTATGCAGATCACAAAGTGCATAGAGTTTAATCCTTTCGCTGCGGCGGCAATTCCGCCGCAGCGCTAAGGGGGTGGGGTGGCCGCGCGGCGCTCCGACGCTTATGACGGAACCACTCCGTCATGGCCCTTGGGTGGGCTGTGCTTGTGACGGAGCGGTTCCGTCATGGCCCCGCCCGTTCTTTAGAACGTCAGCGCAGGCGTGAAATCAGCGCTGCGCAGGCGCGATGAGCAGGCCATGATGGAACCGCTCCGTCACCAGCACAGAACACTCGAGGGCCATGACGGAGCGGTTCCGTCATAAGCGTGGGAGGGGTTAAATAGGTCAGTGTTTTTGTCAGAGAGATCCTTGTGTTGCTAGCAGTGTAGATGTTAAAATCCTAACATGGAACAGTGAGCTATTAACTGTCATCAAAGAGCTGCCTGCAAACTGCAAGGTATAAATTAGAGCATTACAATTTTTTCCTCATTCTTTCATTATTTTAATGTTTCAAAAAGGGTTAATTTCGGTAAAAAGAACAAATCCTTATTATTAATGTAACCCCCAACCATTGGGTTAAGTTTTAAATTCTAAGTTTGTGCTTCTCCAGACCAAGAAGTCCTAAACTATACTGTCTACCAGTATGGATGACATGTGACTCACCTTGTAGACTTCCGGCTTATGTAACATTTTCTATACACTGGTTTATTTTACACACATTGATTGTCTCTTTGTAATTTGTGTGTGATGTAAAGTGCTCTGACACCCTACATTGGTATAGGTGGTGCTACATAACTAATGAAAAACATCTGAGAGAGAGTGGTTATGGAGACTTTAGGGCGCACTGTTAAAGGGTGGTAGTGAGCGAGTCTGTGGGGGGCGCCAACAAACATCGTTGCACAGGGCGCCACCAGTGCTAAAGCCGGCCCTGGCTCCTGCTATGCAAAAATATAAATGAGGGTCTAAATTACTATGACGATGGAGTGAGAAATGAAGTCAGTTACTGATTCTAAATCTGTCTGTTGGTTTTCAAACATGTAGTTGTTTGCAGAAATCATATGACACTGAGGAGATGAAATGGCTTCGGATGTATGACGTTACAACGCAGGCTTTTACCACACATGCTATTACAACGCAGGTTTTACTACGCCTATCATTACAACGCATAGTGCTTTGGGGTGCTGGAGAGTGAATAGTTTAATTTACTATTCCAACTCCAGTCCCCGTGGACACTAGGGAAGGTGTTGGATAGTAAATTAAATCTATTCCCTATCCTAGAACGCCCCCCAGCGCAATGCGTTGTCATGGTTTTCGTTGTAAAACCTGTGTTGTAATAGCACTGCGTGGTAAAAGTTGTGTTGTATAGGATGTTTCCCAATGGCTTCAGTCGTTGTGTGCCATTCTATGCCATTAAATTGTACTTATGTTGAACTGTTTGATTTTAAGTGTAATACGGTGTCAGGGATTCACCATATTTGGTACAATCTTTTTATTATTTCTAATAAAACGCATATTCTGAACATAGGTGCAGCTCCTCATACAAATAATCAAGAAACAAACACCAAATTAGTAAACCACAAAACTGGCAATCAGTAACGCACATATTACAATTTAGTCAGTATGCATGTGAGGTCACCTGATGTTTACAAGGGGAACGTCGTTTACGACGCAACTTTTAGCACGCAGTGCTATTACAACGCGGTTTTTAAATCGCATTCTATTACAACGCATGACTCTGGGGGGCGCTCAAGGATAGGGAATACTTTTAATTTACTTTCCAACACCTTCCCTAGTGTCAACGGGGACTGGTGTTGGAATAGTAAATTAAAATATTCACTATCCAACACCCCTTTCTGTTATGCGTTGTAAAAGAATGCGGTATAAAAACCGCATTGTTACAGCATGCGTGCTAAAAGCATGCGTTGTAACAACATAAATCCGTTTACAAGCACAGCACTGCTGTTCTCAAGTGAGACCTACTTTCAGCCACCCAGTCCAAGAGTATGCATGCACTCTTTAGTCTTATTTAGCACAGCAACAGAGCAACAAAAGAACATGTTTTACAATTATAATTAAAATTACAACCATACTTTGGATGATGGAACAATAATGCAAACAAATCACCGTGCTAGAAGTCTCCCAATTGCAATCATTAATAAACATATAATAACTTAGCCAGTAGCCACCGAGCCTCAGCTAAAGTAATTGAGCAGATACCTCTTATTTATAGGACTGAAACAAATCAGAACATGCAGTACAATTAAAAGCATGGCCAGAGATTAAATGAAGCTGCCACAGCCAAAATTATAACCAAGCTAGTAGACTACCTAACATAAATCATCAATAAACATATAATAACTCGGCGAAGATCAACTTAATAATTCTCATCTGACGTCCAACACTTCAGCACTGTTCCCAACAGTGAGGCCTGCTTCTTTCTCAGCCAATACAAGTTAATAGATTTCACATTTTGGATTTGCCAAAGCTTTTTCCTAATGCTGTTAAGCTTCAGCAAAAATTGCTTAAAAAATTGTTACTGCGAATGCTGAACAGCAGTGACAAAAAAAATAAATCCAAGATGGTGTATATTCACTCATCACTAATGTTCACATATGGTTTATGCTGCTACAGCGGCCGCCACTTCCAATGCAAATGCACACACATGTCATGATACAGTGCACATTTTGTTTTAATTTACTGTCCCAAGATGGTGGACACTCATCTTGGTTTAGAAAATGAAGCAACCATTGGCAAAGCCAATAGGTCTTGGCAATGCCCAAGCTATTGGCCTTGCCAATGTGAATGTCTTTTAGCCATGTTGTCTAGCGGCATGTCTGCTTTTCAGCATGGCTGGTAGTCACTGAAAGCCCAAAATCACTGGATGTTGAGCCAACACTGAGTCTCTTTGCCTCCCATGTCCTGCCTCTCCTAACCCCAAAAAGCGGTATGAAGTGGCCTGTGCTGGCCGCATCATAGCGCTTTTTTCAGTGACTTAGAGCTATTTTGAAGTGCAGATGTGCTGCTAGACAACATGGCTAAAAGACATTCACATTGACAAGGCCAATAGCTCAGGCATTGCTGAGATCTATTGGCTTTGCCAATGCTTGTTCGGTGTTGACGGGGTCTTGTTGAACAAATGTGGAAGTGGTAGTGAGAAACAGTAGAGGCGCTTTGAAGTAAAGCAAGGATGTGGCATAACAGCCAGAGCTGACAACAGAGGAACTGGGGAGCCAGGTTCGAATCTTGAGGTCGGCTGAACAGTTTGTGGTTCTTGGCAAATCACTTACGCTTCCCCCTGCGTACGACAATGAATGTGTCACTGTGTTATGTAACTAGTGAGCACTTAAAGTGCTCCAATACCATCGGCTGGTGTTATGACTGTGGCATGTTGGAGGACAGAACAAGGCTCCATTACCATCGGAGCACGCATAAATAAATAAATAAATGAAAGCAGTGTCAAGGGAGGTGGGGGGCAGCTCAAGGAGGGATGCAGATATACAAATAAAAGAGTGGCCCAGCAACCCAGGCACAAGCAATGAGGGACACTCCTTTACAAATGGCTCTACTCATAGTGTGAGACAGCCAATGGACAACGTTGACGGATCCATTGCTCTATAATGTGTGCTATGGTAGGCTTATGAAAAATGACACCTAAGCAGACCAAATAATGAAAAGCCCTTGCATTTATGTATATATTTGCATATTTTGTTTTTTATGCATCAGGTTTGGAGAAACAGCTAAAACTGTATCTAGGCCAAATCTAACAAAATGTGGAACAGATCAAACTCTTAAAGTTAAACTATCTCAGCCCCAATTATTGGCCACAATATTACAGAGAAAGGCTCTGGGGTAGTAAGGCGAAGGGAGTGTACAGTGGAGTGAAAAAGATGTGAAAATCAAAAACAAAGTAACATATACTTCCTAAGATCCTGTCTCAACATGGAACCAACATCCATTCAAGTTGAGCCAAGAGCTTGGGGAGTGCATGCTTCTGTGTTTTTGATTTTCAAGTGTTTTTTCTTCAGATTTTCATTCAGGCTTTCTGGTTACCATGAATTCCCACACTGACTGGGGCTTTGTGAAACTAAAACTACTGTGTCCTTAATGTGTGTGGAAACCAAAGGGAAGTCTCCAGGTTATTAGCTAACGATTCCCTCTTACTTTCTTGTAGTTCTTCACTCCTTTTCTGAGTAGAGTGGATAAAGTTGGTACCGTACCCTCTAAATTTTAGATATTTCTCTTGGCTGGGCACCACGTTACTACCTTCCGCTGGGTGGGGTGAGCCAGCTCCAAAATACCAGTTGCAAAACCCAGTATCTTTGTACCTCGGCCCCTGGCGGCTGAAACCTTAATCAGCCTACAAAGATACATCACAGTCATTGGCACATCTGCAAGATCCTCCTACCGTGCATAGGGGTGTAAACCCCAAAACCCATGATACAAGGTGGGCTGAGCCAAGCG
Organism: Lissotriton vulgaris; assembly: GCF_964263255.1. Taxonomy (NCBI): domain Eukaryota; kingdom Metazoa; phylum Chordata; class Amphibia; order Caudata; family Salamandridae; genus Lissotriton; species Lissotriton vulgaris. The sequence goes on along the minus strand of NC_141695.1, from coordinate 1,597,658,208 downwards.
TGCCATTTCCCCTGGGTAATATATTGTAGAGAACAATGGTCCCTATTTTTGGAGCAATAATCAACAACAAGGAATAATCATACTCTAAATAGCTAGTATGTCTTTTGTCCAGCCGGACAAGAATTTATTTTCAAAATAAAGAGTAAATAACAGAGTTATTTCAAAGATTAGATAACAAGTGGGCACAGCCGTAACCCACAAAACATTGAGACACAACAACGAACATAGAATGGCCAAAGGGCAAGGTAAGATATGTCTGTGCATATATTAGAATTTTTTACAGACTTTAGTCATTACTGTCCACACCATTGCACGTTACATTTTTGGAATCCCCTTACTATCACTCACTGAAAGCCGTAACAAACCTGACACTCTCTTTTAATCCTTTTTAGGTCGAGCAGACCTAAAAAGCAGGTGAAGCCTGCTTGTCTGCGAAGACATCTTTTGCTGGCGTGTCTGGAGGAATGTGAGACAGCGATCGCCCACGCGCTTCGCTGTCTCAGATTCCTCCTCGAGGGCGAGCACGTCGCCGTGCACATCCCCTTCCTCGCATTCTATCTCAATCACACACAGTCACGCATGCGCACACACATTCCCTCGCGCACACACGCACACGCGCACACACTCCCCCCCAGGCATACACACAGGCAGGCACGGAGTCCCCTACGGGGGACTCTAAATTCACATCAGCCCTGGGCCCCACTCACCGGCTGCTCTCTTCCGGCGGGGCTCCTCTCGCGCTCTGCTCCTCACAGCGCGTCTCCTCTTCTGGATCGGGGCTCCCTCAGGTCAGAGGAGCCCCGCAACAGGCGCCACACTCCTCCTTCTCCCCGGGCCCCCTCCTGGGGACCCGGGTTACCCAGGGCCGGCAGGCCTTCTTCTCCCGGACATCAGAAGGCGGGACTTCCGGTCGGCCGCGAGCGGATTGGCCGGCCGGGCAAGAGCTTCCGGGTCGCCGCGGCAGCGCGGCGGCCCGTTTTTCATGGGTTTGTATTTTTTTTTCAGGAGGCGTGCTTCGGAATCGAGGGTTAGCGGGTTCTTGACTTTGCTTGACTGGGCATGTAAATGTAAATGTGTTGTATTTGTATAGCGCGAAACAGTAACCCGTAAGCATCCCGGCGCTTGTACTCCTACCACAAGGGAACCCCTCCTGGCTTTTCCTTGTGAGGTGTCCACTCCTGGGCAGCCCATGGTGAAACCAGGCATCCCTTGTGTATCGGGGGCCGTTGTGGAGACTAAGCAAGCTATTGCCCAGAGTTGCAGCGTGGGGCCCATGCTTAGATTCGGCACTGAGGCGAGAATATCCGGTCAGAGGAATTTAAGCCCGATCCCGCCGAGGCGGGAATCGAACCCTGGTCCCTGGCCAGCGCTCTGCATCAAGGTCTGCCGCTCTAACCATTGAGCCACACTTCTCCATTAGCAGAGTGCATGCTGTAGGCGTTTTATGTGAAACGCGCTTCCTGAACGCTCTATCTGGGGTTGCTGTTAAAGGCATTTCACCTTTTTTTCAGACGTGTACTGCTCACATTTGGGGTACGCATGTGTCTGTATTCAGTATGAGAAATGGCTAGTGTGTGCGTGCCACGGATAAAAGGGGGTGGGGTGAACGGGGGCTGCCTCGGATTAAGCATGCTCTATCTTTGTATACTCCTCTCTCCGCCGTGGGCTCTCGTCTCCCTGTCCCTCCTTTCATCATATGCTCTGTCCCCTCATACTCTTCCACTGTCCGTGGCGGGCTCGTCTCTCCTCTCCCTGTTTCCTCCCTTCATCACATGCTCTATCTTCTCATACTCCTCCTCTCTCCATAGCGCCCTCTGTCTCTCGGCTCCCTGTCCCTCCTTTCATCACATGCTCTGTCTCCTCGTACTCTTCCTCTCTCCGTCGTGGGATCTGTCTCCTCTCTCCCTGTCTCCTCCTTTCATCACATGCTCAATCTTCTCATACTCTTCCTCTGTCCATAGTGCCCTCTGTCTCTCATCCCTCGTGTTCAGGAGCTGTCTGTCGTGTCGCTCTCTGTCCATCCACTCCTCGCAGGATCTGTAATGCCTGGCTGTATAGCGCCTAGATAGCTCGAGCTATATTAGTGGCTCTCCACACCTACACACATTGTAGAAGGGTGAGGGGGGGGGGGTTCTGCGGCTCAGTGAGGAGCCTAATGCGTGTAGCAAACTGCGAGAGGGGGGTCATGTGACAGGCAGATAGGGGTTCCAGTGTGTAATTCTGGAAGGTGCTACAGAGCCAGTACCCATCAGATGTCCAGACTGACTGCTGCGAACCGTCAGTAGGCTGGTGGGGCTTATGGTATTGTAAATAACAATGCCTTTTCATTTTTGTAAAGTAAACCTTGATCAGCGTGAACTATCATAGCAATTTTATTTTATTTTATTTTATTTTTTTGCATTCTATGGGGATTACAGGAAGTATAGAATCTTTTTGCATTTTTCTACCCGTTTACAATTTTTTTTTCTTTTGGTTTCCGATTTTCGCTAGGCTGTTTGTGATATTTTTGCAGCAGACAACACAAGACAACATGGATGTATTCGGTTTATGAGAAGCGTGATGGTATGACTTTGTATTATAAGCTATAAAATACCTTCTGCCATACAGTAAAGGGTATTTAGTCACCTCTGAGTTTCATGCTCTTATAAAGGAACTTGGCCTTCCGTATCGCTCATATGCACAGAATATGCCTCAAACAAATGTCTGTATAAAAATGATAAATTATGGACAGCACTAATTAGATTTTAGGTAGCTTTTTCGACACACTTCTGCTGTTTCTATGCCTTGTAATTGAAAGTTACTACCAAAACCAGTTTAATGTTACTGAACTGACTGACCTTAGAAGGATGAAAGGCTAAATTGGCCTTAGCAGGATTCAAAAGTGTAAACTGCTTGCTATCTACAAGTTGTGAGTGGACATCTAGGGACTCACAAGCATACGTTTCATTTTTGCACACCATAATTTCACACGTTTTTTTTTGTCCCTATGGTTCAAAGTTGTTTTTCTCATTAAAAAAAGGCAAGATATGCATTTACCACAGCAATGACATCTGCAAAGGCAGTCCATTTACTACCTTGAAAAGAGGATCTCCTAGGGTGAACTTTCCAATTAACCAGTTACATATGGTCCCTACTGGGTCCAAATGCAGACCCATCGAGATTGGACAGCTAATAAACAGAAAGGGAGAAAATTCCAAGTGATCTGATGCAACCGATAGTTTGTGTCTAATTGTTCAGTTCTAATTCCAGCCGAGTGTTTGATTTAACCAGTAGAATGTAATGTTGTTTGTTCTGTGCATGAGAATTTCAGATCACCTTGTGGGTAACGAGTTTTGGAGTGTTCAAAACATTTTTGTGCGTTGTGATAATTTTGGCTGATTCTTGTTCACACAAGCTGGCAATGTTTAAAAATCTCAGTCTTGCCCCACACTCCGTCCCTCGCCCCACACTCCGTCCCTCGCCCCACACTCCGTCCCTCGCCCCACACTCCATCCCTCGCCCCACACTCCCTCCCTCGCCCCACACTCCCTCCCTCGCCCCACACTCCCTCCCTCGCTCTCTCCCCCTCCCTCCATCTATCTCTCTCTCCCCCTCCCTCCATCTATCCTATCGCCACAGCATCAGTCGTCGCCGCCACAGCATCACTCGTCACTATGCGCTACCAAAATGCTTATAAGTAAAACAGTAACTTACAATATTATTATAATATAATATTATTGCCAACATTGCTTAATATTTTGCAACAGCTATCATCTTGCAAATCATCTTTATACACCAATACAGACTTTGCTAAAAATGTATTGCAACACATTGTCATATACAATGCCAATAACTCAAACTTTAATCCTGCGAGACCTATTGCATTGCAAATGCTCGTTAGAACGTGTTGTTGATTATTGCTCCAAAAATAGTGACCATTGTTCTCTACAATATGATACTGCCCAAGGTCCCTATACTATACCTTTTGGGTTCCCTTGTTTCTTTGTAACATTTCCCCTGGTTAAGGCAGATAGCGATTTAGTGTCAAGATGGGCTAGGAGAGGAAGAGGAAGCTTCCAGTTTCCAAACACTTTATGCGGAAGAAATTTTCAGCCATAAAAGTAACAAACAAATGACAAATAAGCATTTCATACAGTTAAAATCATACTCATAGAAAATCGATATGACAGAAATATTAGATAGCAGCAAACAGTTCGTGCAGGGAACACCGTGGGGCGGGGGCAAAATTCATTATTTATTTAATTTTCCCTCTGCATCGTCCCTCGAAATCCCCCCCAACGCGGCCCCACCGCCTCACCGCAGTTACCAGCATGGACCGCGGCTGGCAGCAAATTTTAAATTAGGAACGGGCCCCGTGCCCAAACAGCATCTGTTAAAAATGAGCCTACATGTAAACACCTTCCCATATCAGACGGTTGCATAACCAGTGAGAACACCACGGCTCTACACTGCCTGGTATTATGATACTTCCTTTTGAAAGGAGGAATTAAAAACAACCTAGAATAAAATTCATAGAATTTACAGAACAATTAAAAAATGTATCATTGTTTCGCTGGCTGCACGGGCACGGATTAGCAGCAAGATTTGACTGGTACCCAAGCGGGAAACACAATAGGTATTCAACAGTATCGGCTCGAAACCTAAATAACAAAGAAAGCTCCCATCTCCCACAAGGCTGCAGCAGATAAACAGGAGGAAACTCTAGGACTCTCAAGGACAGACATGCAGTGATCTGAGGTTTCCCTTCTGTACTTCTAGGACGCCTTTCCTGCGCAGATTTATAAAAAATTGAGGCTACTTTTTTTTGTTAAAACTTAAACATGAATTTGGCTCTGTAAAACCCCTCCGCCTGCCAATTGTACCCATTTCTGATTCAACATATTCCAACCACGGAATTTGGAGACAGTTGTCACAAGAGAGGCTATGAAGTATTAAATCTCTAGTTAGTGATGCCTTCTCATTGCTCCAAATAGACAACCAAAATATTAAGGCGCAGATTTACAAGCACCTTGCGTCACTTTTGCGCTGCTGTTGTGTCACTTTTTGTGACGCAGCGGTGGCGTAAACAATGCGCCACATTGCAGCCCATTTACAACATGATGCACCTAGGGAGATGTGTCACGTTGTAAAGCCCTGCTCCACAATATACCTGTGTCAGGCATAATGTATGCAGGGGGGGCGTTCCCATGCAGGAAAGTCTTGTAGAACTGACGCAGTGAAATCACTGCGCCACTTCTAGGACGCAACTGCATCAAAACCTTACGCCTTCTTGGAGCAGGGGTAAGGAGTGACACACCACAATAAGTATAGGCCTCCCCATGCATTGCTGGAGTTTTGTCGTGCTTACAACACAACTCCAGCAATGTGTGAATTTTGCGCCAAGAGATGCGTCAGAATTTCTGACGAATCTGTCAATCCTTGCGCCATGGTGCCCCGTATTGTAAATACGATGCATCCATGGTGGCACAATGGTTTTAGCACGCAGGTGCAGTGAAACTGACGCACCTCTGCTCTAACGCAGAGATGCGTCAGTTTCTTGTAAATCTACCCGTAAGGGTCTCACCGTAATAAAATCAAGTATATATTGTAAATTCCGTTTTTCGTGGCTGATGAAGTGTGGGGTAGAAATTGGTGCACCGAGGAGGCGGCTGCAGAACCTATTTTACTTGTATTGTATGGCTTAGCAGTTTTCAACTCCCCAATATTTCAGATCTGTAGGTAGCAATGGAAATGCACTGGGATTTGTAAATCTGCAGCATAGCTAACAATTGCCCCCTCCCCAAATACGGGAAACTATTAACACTAGTTAAACAGTTTTAACCCACTGTTATAGACTGAAGTTGAATGCAAAGTAGACTACATGCCATAATATGAGATTTCGAGAAATTAGTGTGAAAGTCACGAATAGCCATAAATTCAACAAAGGCGCAGTGCTTTAGGAGTGCAAACAACAAGCACAGCGTCATCCATGTATAAAAGTGTGGGTAAACAACCTCCTTTGACTGTGGGAACATCACTGGTGACCTTTGCTAAAAACTAGTGCAAGTCATTAATGTATAAAATAATCAAGAGAGGGGCGAGCACGCACCTTTGGTGAACGCCCCTCTATCCCTAGGTCTCATGTTCATATGCGAGTATGCAAGGAAATGAACAAGAAAGACATCCAAACCCAGCAACTGCAGCATGTGACATATTTTTGGTCGATTGACACGGTTGAAAGTGGCACCTAAGTCCATAAAAGCCAAATACAAAGCTGTGCGCTTTGCAATGGTGTATTTTCCTATTACCAAATTCAGGTCAACACATTGCTCGATTTGCTCAATCTTGCTTCTGAACCCATGTTGGGAAGGATGCCGAATGGACTCAGCTTGGGCCTATTCTTGGATTCTATTGTAAACAACGCGCCGCAAGATTTGAACGATGGTGTCAATCAGCGAGATTGGCCAGTAACAGCTGGGATCATCTCTATTACCCTTTTTTTTGTGTTCAATAAGTTTATTAGGTTTAAAAAGTATAAGAAGTATATAAATACAATACATAGTGATACAATCGAAATCCATAGACATAGTACTTATGATTGAGTCAAATAGAAAGAATTCCCGCAACCAATATAAAGGTAAAAATATGAGAAATTCATAAGGGGAAAATCAATGACCAAAATAGCCGTAAACAGTATCACTATTATGAATGAGAGAAGTAGAAAGAGAGAAAAGAAAGGAAAGGAAAGGAAAAGAAGACAGAGGAAGAAAAAGTAGAAAGGAGGTAGCAAGAATAATGGAAAAAGAGAAAAGGAAGGGAAGGGAAGGATCCACTGCAGTACTACAAACACACATTACACAAATAACAAACAGCAATCAAGTAGAGGACACAAAAGGATACTGGGCAACCAAACCCTTCGAAGCCAAATCCATATAAGCGTCCAGAGCTTTCCAAACATTACTAGAAATCGTAGGGGTAAGATGAGCCACATCGACTGAAATGTGTGCGCTGCGTAAAAAAGAAACCCATGCCCACCATGTATGATAGGATACAGAAGAAAAAGACTTCCATTCCATAAGGATTACCTTAACGACAACTGTCAGTAAAAGATCAAGCAATTGCAAGTCTAAGGTATCCAAAGGCAAGGGCACTCTGGAAGCTAAATGGCCCAAGAGGACCATGGGGAAGGAAAGCTGAAAATCAGTATTAAAAATTAATATGAGATGTTTATTTATGAGATCCCAGAAGGGTTGTAAAAGAGAGCAGGTAAAAAACATATGCAAATAATCGCCAGTGGCCAGACCACAGCTCCAACAGAGATCATCGTCCTTCAAGTGTAACAAATGCAAACGCACAGGAGTCCAATGGAGAAGGTTGATAGAGAAAAATTTAGATTAAAGAAGGGGCGATCTTATCACGGAGAGAAAATTTGCCAATCAGCGGCCAGGTGTCTGGCAAAATATGGTCGGTAATATCCTTATCAAAATGATGTAACCACTTTTGTTGGGTAACAGTATGTAAGGCAGAGGAAGTGGAAGACAAAAATGTATAGATCTTTGAAGCCACATGACTAGATCGAAGCCACAAGGAAAATAACATAACAGTAGGAGAATTGGGCTCCAGGCGTACTTTAGCAAGAGCTACTTTGATTTTTAGAAAAGTATAGAAGTCCAAATTGAAGAGCGAGAACTGTTGAGCTAAAGAGGAAAAGGGCAAGGGATCATTATTGGAGTCATATAAATGACGAACTAAAGTTACTCCTTTAGAGGACCAATAAGGGATCAACAACAAATTTTATCTAGGGTTACGCCATAAAGAAGACCACCTCGATTTATGGATCGGAGTAGCCACTTTCTTATCCACAGACTTAATCGCTGCAATAGTATCTAAAATAATGGAGCGGGAAAAAGGAATAGATAAAGTGGATGTGGTTAAAAAGGAGGAAAGTGGTAAGGGAAATGAGAGATGTTGCTCAATAAACACCCAGGAAGGCGTGTGTACAGGAGACGAGGAAAACCACAAAGCACTTTGGGAAGCCAAAAAAGCAGTCTGGTATCTTTCCCAATCAGGAAAATTACAACCACCCATCTCATAAGGTTTCCTCAAATATTTATACGCAATTCTAGCCCTCTTATCACTCCAAAGAAACTTAGTAGTAATGGAGTCAATCTCACGAAAAAAAGAAGAGGACAGTTTCACCGGAAGCATAGAGGAAACAAAGTTAATAATAGGAGTAACCATAATTTTAAGAGTTTGAATACGACCCCACCAAGAAATGTGTTTAGGGGACCAAGTATCTAGAAGGTGACGAACTTTGAGAAGAGTTTGCGCCTCATTATGTGCCACCGTATCATAGAGCGTACCACAAAACCAAATCCCTAGATACTTGAGATGTTTAGATTGCCACTTAAAGCCAGCAGTACCCATATGTGCCGGAAAACAATATGCGTTCAGGGGAAACATCTCAGTCTTGTCTCTGTTAAGCGTATAACCAGAGACCGTAGAAAAACGAGCAATAATATCTGTAAGCGCGGGAAGAGCCGAAACAATATCATCCGAAAAAATAAGAACATCATCCGCATAAGCCGCTGTTTTTATGCGATGCGGACCAAAAGTAAACCCCTTGATATCTGGATGTATATCAATGAGTCTAAGAAGAGGATCAATAGCTAATAAAAACAAAAGCGGGGATAAAGGGCAGCCTTGACGGGTACCTTGACGGAGACTAAAAAACTCAGAAGTAGCCCCATTGACACGGATATTAGCTCTCGGTTGGGCATATAAGGACATAACCATGTTGACAAAAGAGTCACTAAGATTATGGGCACGAAGAACAGCATGGAGAAAAGGCCAAGAAACCTTATCAAAGGCCTTCTCGGCATCTAAGGTGAGAGCCGCTGCTGGAAGCGTAGACCGTTTAGCAGTACCGAGAATATGACAGAAGGTACGGATATGGTCCCTAGCAAGTCTACCCTTCACGAAACCCGTCTGAGATGAATGAACTAAAGATGGAATATAAGATTCTAACCGCTTGGCCAGAATCTTAGCAAAGATTTTAGCCTCCATATTAAGAAGGGAAATAAGGTGAAGGTTTTTAGGGTCTGAGATATCTTTTCCGTCTTTCGGAAGTACGACAATAGTGGCCTCTGCCGCAGTACCAGAAACCGCGCTCTCATGAATAAAGACATCGAAAACAGCTTTAAGACGAGGAACCATAGAAAGGAGGAAGGTCTTGTAAAAGATGATAGGAAAACCATCTGGCCCAGGGGCTTTACCAGACCGAGTGGACTTGATAGCATGTATAATTTCAGCAGATGTGATGGGGCCACCTAAGTTCTCTCTATCCGCAGAGGAGACAGATTGTAGAGGAATAGTTTTTAAAAATTCCTGGCAAGCATCAAAGGAGGATTGATTAGTGGGGGTATAAAGAGAACTATAAAAATCTCGAAACACCTCAAGAATTTCTTTAGTTTGAAATTTTTTAACCCCAGATTTATCAGTAATAGAAGAAATTTGAGAGGATTTAAAGTTTGAATCTTGAAATTTCAAAGTTGCAGCTAGTATCTTACCAGCCCGATTCTTCAGGAGTAATTGTTTGGATTTCTGGGCCTGAACCCCAATATGAGCCCTTTTGGTAACAATAGTGTTGTAGGAATATTTCAAATTCTTGATGGATTGCAACAATTGTTTATCATTAGTACGGCGAAAAAGAAGCTCCTGCTGTTTAATACTATCTGCTAACTCCGCAAGTTCCCTTTTGATGTCAGCGTTTCTTTTCGCCATAACTTTAATAATGTGTCCTCGGGGAGTACACTTAAAAGCGTCCCATAAGACCACCGGAGAACTAACTGAACCTTCATTATCAGAAAAGAAACGTTCAATTTCATTGTGTATGTTTTGAACTTGAACATCATCATGGAGAACTTCCGTATTTAGGGCCTCATTATGATGGAGGATTTTCCGCATCCTCCGGGCCGGCGGAAGCCACTGCCGGCCTGGAGGATGCGGAAAATCCTCTGCGGACCCACCAAGACCCACCGCCACATTAGGATGGCTGGTGGGTCCTGGTTTCCGTCCGCAGCTTTTCCTCCGCGGTTGGCTTACAACCGCGGCGGAAAAGCACTAATATGGTGACGGTGTCTCTCAGACACGTCAGCCAGATTAGGATGTGCATGGAAACATGCTTTTCCGCGGCGGCTTTTCCGCCGTGGAAAAGCATGTGTAACTTCACTGCGGGGGCCCCCTAGGTGAAGGGGGGGGGTGGGGGGTGTACATGGGGGGTACCTATGGTACCCCCCTGCATTTGTATGCAGTATGCGGCAGGCACCGCGCGGTGCCTGCCACTTTCTACATACAAATGCAATGCGTGCGTTTTTAACATTGCTGCGGGTGCAGCTTGAAGCTCCACCCGCCGCAATGTTAAAAATAGAGGATGTGACCGCAACCCTTGTGGTCACATCCTAATTGCACAGGAGGGAACTCTGCATGCCATGCGGAGGTTCCCTCCTGCTCTGGGGTCGCGGACGGACGCAAGTCCGTCCGCGATCCTAATGACCCCCTAAGTCTCCAAGAGGAAGGTTTACTCTTAGGAGCGAGATTTAGGAGAGAAAAAGATACAGCCGCATGATCAGAGATAAGAATAGGATGGATGTACGGAGAAGATGATTGCTGTACTAAAGACGAATGCACTAGGAGATAATCAATACGAGAAAAACTAGAATGAGGGGGGGGGAAAGGAAAAATCACTACCTGTGGGGTTATGAAGGCGCTAAATATCTTGAAGATTTGCAGAAGAGCACATATTCAACAATTGTTTATGAGATCTAGGAGGGCGGAAAGAGAAAGCCGAATTTCTATCCAACACTGGATCAAGTGGTAAATTAAAGTCACCACCAACGATCAAATTACCATTATGTGGACTAAGAGCTAAATGTTTAGTGATCTTTTGCCAAAAAGAAGGATCATCAGCATTTGGGGCATATATGTTCAAAACATAAAGATCAGCAGAGCCATTAGACAATCGAGATAACAACCAACGGCCCTCAGAATCATGCTCAACCGAAATAACTGATAACCCAGATTTTTTAGAAATAAGTGTTATGACCCCATTCTTCTTACCAGGGGCATCCGAACACATCACATCAAGAGCCCATTCTTTCCGTAATAACAGCGCTTCTTTATAGGAGGCCTTTGTTTCTTGTAAGAACACTAAATCCGAAGAGAGAGATTTACAATAATCGAGAACCTTGGCCCTCTTAACCGGATGATTTAATTCCTTAACATTAAGGGAAACTACATTCAAACCAGACATAGGCTAACATAGAAATAAAAACCGAACCAGACGTATGGCAGAGGGAGTAAGACGTCAAACAGAACACATACCAAGGACCAACAACGCTCTATACCAAAAGAGAGCACTACACGAGGATCCAGAAGGAAAAAGGAAAAGAAAGGAAATGAAGAGAAGAAGAGGAAAAGAAGAGGAGAAAGAGAAGAACCAGAAAAGAATAGAAAAATCAAAGGAAAGAGACCCACCAGGGGGAGGTCTAGAGGGGACCAAACTCATACTAGGGGAGACATGGATGCGGGAAGCAAGCAGGCTGCTGGGAAATAGCCAATAATCAAAGTAAAAATTAACAACCCAATTAAGCCAGAAAAGTAGGAGATAAGCAAAAAGGGTAATAAAAGAAGCAGAGCAATGCAAAAAAGAGAGCGAGATAGAAGTGTGAAGGTCTTAAGAGGTTTGTGAGCTAAAGAAAAATAGGAAAACAAAGGCGCAATACAGGCTAAAATAAAAACATCATAAAAATATATGAGCAAGCAATCATTATAAAAAGAAGACGAACTAAAAAGCAAACAAACAACTAAATGAAAAGAAATAACAAGTATCCTGTATATGGACCATAAGTAGAAAATATGCAGACTTACTGTTTAAGAAATTCTATAAGAAAGAGATAGAATGCAAAACTATGAACCAGAGATGGACAATATAATGAACTATATACATAAAATATAAACCACTGGTGAAGAAAGCAAAAATATCAACAGGCAAAGTTAATGCGTAAGGCATACTGTAATAGAAAACATCATGAATGAATATGAACCAGAAATAACAATAAATAGAAATTCATCAAAAGTACAAGAAAAAGAAACGTATAATGAAGCATTTAGATAAAGGATACAATGAGCATATAGATTATTGAACCGAGAAAATATGAACTATATACATATAATAGAAACAGTCAGTGAATTAATCAAACATAACAATAGGCAGAATTAATACTTAATAAATACTATACTAAAAATCATCAGCAATAAATATGAATGAGAAGTAACAATAAATAGAAATTCATCAAAAGAGCAAGAAAAAGGAATATATAGGGAAACATGTGGATAAAGTAAACAAGGAGCCTATAAATTACGGGAACATAATAAAGCAATCAAACATATGAACCGAGTAGAACTCGAACGGAGACTCCAAGCACAAAACACAAAGACAGAATTAAACATATGATCAATATAAAAAAACAAAACTGTCAACACACGAAATACGTCTGACCTGAAGGACAGGGAAGCCATCTAGTGAACGGAGCTCATAATACAAAGAGAGTAGAAAAAGGGCCTATAACAACATAAACAGTATAAAAGTAGAAATAGAACTATAATCACTAAGGTCTACAAGAAAAAGATAAATACATTATCTAAGTTATAGAAAGAGTGAAGAGAGAACCGTAATAACAAGGAAGCAACAAGATATAAAGTGAAATGAAACATCCGACGCATACTAATAAACAGAGAATCAACGAAAGACCAAACCAAACGGAATGAAAAACAGAACTGCAAATAAAGAGAAAAACCATACAGAGAAGGTAGAACAACAAGATAATACGAATCGAAATGATGCAACATAAGGGGAAGACGGAGAAATGAAAAATCCTGTCAAGAGGTATAAAAACTACAAAAAAGCAAAAGAACACCTCAAGAAACAAGTGTCAAAGATAATGACATTTAACAATCAGACAATAACACAAGTGTAAAGGGAAAATAACGGAGGACACAAAATAGCAACCAACGCAGATGGAATAATAGATAGAGAAGAAGAAAGCAAAACAAAAAAGGAAAACAAAGAAACTAATAGGTTACTGAAAAAGCACAGGTAACCATGATGATAGAGATACGAGAAGCAAATCACCTGAAAAGGAGGGTGAGCAAAAAACAGCATGTAACACTGAAACAGCAACATATGTCAGACAGGCATATGTAAGAGCCAGACAAAAAAGAAACAGAAGGGGAAAAAAGTTCCAGAAGAACCCGGAGCAGGAGAGGAGGAACCTGGAGCAGGAGAAGAATCCATCTGCGATTCAGATTGGTTATCTAAAAAGGAAGAAAGATCAGAAGGTTCATCAAAAATACGATATCGACCCTTAACAGAGATACGAAACTTGGAAGGACCAGCAAAGGAAAAGGGGATGTTCATGTCCAAAAGACGTTTACGCAGATTGAGAAAACCTTTTCTCCGAATTACAGTGTCTCTAGCAAAATCTTGTGAGATAGCAATTCGATGTCCTTCCCAAGTGACTGACTTAACCTTCCTCATATGAGCCAAAATTTGTTCCGAATGTTGATGACGCAGCGGTTTAAAAATGACCGCTCTCGGATATGTTGAAGATTTGGGTTTGAACGTAGGAACTCGATGAGCTCTTTCAATTTCAAAGTCTTTCTGAAAGGAAATTTGCAAGGTAGAAGGAAGCCATTTGGATAGAAAATCAATCATTGAGGAGGCTGATTGCTCCGTATCCTCAGGAAGACCAAAAATACGTAGATTACTTCTCCGATTACGATCGTCTTGCTCTGTAAGGTCTCTACGCAAAGCCGCCATGGAACGTTCCATCTGGTGAAGAGCCCTCAAGTGTTGATGCGTATTATCCTCCACCACATTGATACGGGATTCTGCAGCGGAAACCCTGACAGATAAGGCTTTAAAGTCATTCCTGATAGCTGCTACCTCAACTTGCAGTAAATCGGTATTAGTCTTGGTAGACTGCGCAATATCGTGGACAACATTTAAACGCGCCAAAATAGCATCCAAAGTGGTAGTAGAGTCTTTCTGAGGGGACTCAGGAGTGGGGGACTGTTGTTTAGATCATTTAAGAGTCCCTTTAGAGTCTTTGTTAGTAGTAGTCAGCCCCATGCTGTCCGCCATAGGAACAAGGACCCAGTAAATGCACCAAAAAATGCACCAGAATATGGATGCGTAGAGGGACCAATCAAAAATAGGCCAAACGGGACCCAACCAACACTTCACCAAGTTTCACTGACAGTAAACGCTGTATAAGCCAGAAGTGCAGACTATGGCTGTGATAAGAGAGCTCAAAATGGCGGACAGGGACAGTTGAGGCAAAAGAAAAAGACACGCAAGCTACCACTAGAGCGCAAAAACAGCAGTATCGACCAATTGACAAGCAACCTCTAGATTAGGTCACACAGCGCTAACACCTCAGGGGAGGTAGCTTACCAGAAGAGACAGCAGAGGGAGGTAAAATAATTCAGTCAAACATATCCGCGCTTGTAGTCATAAAGGCACGTCCAAAGGACTAACAAAATAAAGGAAAAACATAAATACCATCTCCTCTTGTCATCTTCAAAAGAAACAACGCTCTATTGTAGTGCTCCGTGACAGAAAAACGAGCGTCGCCACCGCAAAAACAAAATGGCGGCCGCTCGATAGAGTTCCAGCAGCGAGGCTCCCAAGCGAAGAAAAGGTCAGTTCTTGCCTGCTTTAGTTGCAGTAATGTACATCCAGACGCTCACAGTACATTCTGGTAAATTATCTGGAATTATGTGCTGAAAATGGCAACGAACGGGATCCCAAAATCGTCCCGACAGCCGCCTGTGTCCCCGAGCTCAAGCGCGATCTGCCATCTCAAAGCGGCGCGCAAGCCACGCCCCCCTCTATTACCCTTCTTTAATATAGGACCAATAATGGAGGTACGCCATGGTGCAGGCACATCTGGATGTGCTAGATTACTAAACATATTAGTTAGAATAGGGGACCAAATTTGGTCATTTGGGACACCGTCAGGACCAGGGGCTTTTCCCCCTACACTTTGTGTGATGGCCTCTTCCACCTCATCCACTGGTATCTTAACCTCTGCTAATTTCCTACTTTCAATATTAAAAATTATTTCTGCTGTGGGGGCAGCATAAACTTTTCCAAAGTGGGCATCCCAGGTTTCACTCGTAATATGGCAGGAGATCGGGGATACTATCTGATTTTTATGTCTCATATCTGAGACAGTTGCCAAAAAATGCCTGCTATCTTTCATATCTTTCATACAGGCTGTCTGTACTAGTGTAACCCACTGGTCTGTTACAACTACCTGCCATCGTTTAGCAGTGACAGCCTTGCATTGTTTCCTCAGAATGGTAACCAGTACATACATTGAAGTCTTACAATCACCTGAAATGTCTTTACGCCTTTGTCCCACCCAACCAACCCTCCGCATCATAATGATCTCCTCCGCTTTCCTGGTATCAAAATACTTACGTCTATTTGACCAATGTACAGTTTTGTTCTTTAGTTGTGCCCATGACTCCGCTGAGCCTGAATTCAAGGGAGGAACACCAGCAAGTACCAATACAAAAGGGCAAGCTGCGAGTGGTAAATTCAAAATGTCTTTACAAGGAAGAGTGGGCTCCAAGGCTTCTCCCAAGGGATCAATACAGTTACTCTTCTCAGTTACCGTCTCTTTAGCTAGATTGATGGTGCCACTGTCAGCAAGCACTGTGGCCGTATCCTTACTTAGCTGGTGTTTAATAGCATGTGTAAAACCCCCCTGGAGATTATCCATTGTAACAGGAGCATTTTCCATCCTTGTTTGGTGACAATTAAATTGGGTCAGTGGCAGAGTGGGACATTCAGTATTCCAGGATTTAGCTACTTTAACTAACTCATGATATCCTGATAAAGATCTTCTATTGAGTCTAAACGTGTTATAATAGGGATCATTTTTTGATCCAGAATTGCGCTAAATTGGGAAATCACAGCACTGAAGTCATTACTTAATAAATCCTAACCCTGTTCTTCTACACATGGAGTCCACTCTGTCAGTGATGCTAGAGTCTCGCATTAGAGTTTGACTCAGGTTTAGAGCGGGGTCTGTCCAGAACTTTGTAAAGGATGAAGTTTGGTTGTGGATGCTCCCCTATTCGCCCACCTAGTTTCCTCTTTTTTGTTTTTTTGGGGCAGGCTCGCTCGAGCATGAGCTTTTAGGTGAATTTAATCGTATTGGAGCAGTAGTTGATGCAGTGTCAGAAGCCCCAATGTTAGCCAGGGGAATAATAGGTAAACTGGTGACAAGACGAGCTAGGCAATCTGTAATGTCAGTAGAGGGGCTGGAAGAGCCTTCCTCACCTTCTTGTTGCCTTAGGGAGTGACCCAGATCCAGAGAGATTCTGCGCTCAACCAACACAATTTCATTTGAGATTACCACAACATCTTTTGCCATCATACTTTCAATGAAGTAGTAGTATGTGAGGATGTACACATTCCTGTAACCTTTTGTTTGGCCATTGTCAATAAAGGGAGAATGTCTTTGGCTCACCTGGACGTTGTGACACAAGTGTGCCGGACAATTTTGCCTGGTCCTCAAAGAGAGCAAACCTAGCCCAGCCTCATCCGGCTCCGGAGGGAGTGCAGACGGGCCCGATCATGTGTCCCGCGCTGCAGGAGCCCAGGCCCAATATGTGCAAGCACCTCCAGGTGCCAACGTAGCGGTGGCGTCTTCCTGTCATGAAGGTATCTGGAGCTTGTCTTGTGGTCTGCCCCCTTGTCACGTTCTTTCCCGTGCTGCGGGAGCCCAGGCTCAATTTGTGCCAGCGCCTCCGGGCACGGACGTAGGGGTGGTGGCTTCCTGTCACAAAGGTATCTGGGGCTTGCGGTCCGCCCCCTGGTCACGTTCTCTTTTCCGCGCTGTGGGATCCAAGACACCCACATTTTTGCCAAAAGCCTCCTACTCCGACACTCGTGGGGCCCAGTGCTACAATGGTTCTTGGCGCCCCAATGATCCCCTCCACCGCGGATTCCCTCCCGACCGCCCGTTAACAGTTTAAATAACCACTCTCTCTCAGATGCATTTAATTAATTTTATTGCATCACTCATAAAAGTGGAGGGTGTCCGAGCACTATATATAACACACACATTACACACAGACTATCAATCATAGATGTGTAAATCACTATATAGGAAATGATACATAAGACAAAGGACAACAAGGGGTGGATTCACACATTATCCATACAGGTAGGGAGTATATTTCAAGAGTACTTGGTCTGGAGAAACACAAACTATGAATTTAAAATGTAACACAATGGATTGGGGCTCTCTTTATTAACAAGAACTGATTTGTACCAAAATGAACAGTTTATGCAACATTAGAATAATGAAAGTCTGGGGAAAAATCCATATGCTCTAATCTATTCCCTTAAAGTCTGCACGCAGTTCTTTGATGCCAGTTAATAGCTCCCTGTAAACTGCAACTAACAAAAGAAAGTCTCTGACAAAAGCAGTAACACACTGACCTATTTACATTATATTCACTTTGTAATCTGCATGGTACATGTTCTTTGCAGCAGGCATATTAACCCTCTGCACTACCTTACCATGAATTAAAACTTCCACGAGTCAAAACTTCTACTAGACAAAACTATGATCTTGCCAGAAAGACCAATAATCACCCGAGTTTTCTTGACATATTAATTATTGCCTAAAAATTGCTAAACATGCAGCAGGTGCTTTTAAGCACAATATAAACTAGCAAACAGGCTCCCCCAATCGAAGTCAGCACCCGGTGCGGTGGCACCGGTCGCACCGGTCGCACAGCCCCAGAGCCGGCCCTAGAGTTGAAGAGCTGCCAGCAGGGTGACCCGAAGTTGCCTGGCAGGCAAATGTTCCTCCTATTGCTTTAAGCACTTTAGGTTTGGCTTTACCGAGCACCTATCTGCCAGACCGTTTTCATTACTGTTCTAAGAAACGGGCTTCAAAGCAGTACACATCTCTCCCAGCATGGCATTGGCTGTTAAATTCCACTCTGCCTTCTTGGGTGCTCTTCCTCTTGATGCATGAGTTGGATTGGTTTCAGGATGTGTCTGGGATTATTTGGTCAGTACGGAAGCCATGTTCTAAAGTGGCCTCCCCGACAAAAAGCAAAACATTGTGCATATAAACCTTCTAAGCCATCTCTAGATTCCTATGCAGAAGTATTTAAATGAAATCTTTCACAACTGTTCAGTCATGTGAAGGGCTTGATCATTCTGTACACCAGAGACCATTAATAATGATTCGTCACAAAATATCGCAGCAGTGCTAAATTGCCAAGCTTGTGAGAGAAAATAACAAAGATGCAAACATTCTACTGGTGTCGTCTTTACATGCATTTACTCCCATGTCATTAAAAATAAACCTTGTGTGGGACGCGCAGGGAGCAGTGTTGAGAAAACGGAAAAAGTGATGAGCTGTAGGTCGAAGGTCACGTGTTTCCTGCAGAAATATTCGCCTGGGAGTGTTTGATAATATCCAAGCATTTCTGTCCTTGCACGAGGAGCATCCTCGCAGGCGCAGCGGAGGGGGCGTGAAGGGCCAGGCGTGCACAGGAAAGGCGCGCAGCACGCGCAGGTATGTACACAGGGATGACAAAGCTGTACTGTTCTGGGTGCGGACATGCTTAATGTAGACACCGAGCGCTGATACTCGTATGGGACGCAAGGCGCATTGACGTAACAGTGTGGCTCTGTGACTTCACAACAACGTCATAATACCTGAGGCTGAGCAGGGCTTTATAGGCACGCGTATGGCTCATAAGATTTAGTCGGACATTTCTGTCAAGATGATAACGAGAGTACGAGGGCCCGGCCCTCGCTGAGAGGAAACAAAATCCCTCGTTGAGAGGAACCAAACTCTCCGGCCATGGGACCTGGGGCCTGTGGATTTTCGCAGAAGAGGATTCTGCAGTCAGGCCTCTGCTTGCTGACCTTGATGTGCCTGGGGTCCGTGCTCTACCTGTACAAGAAAGTGCACAGCTCCGAGTATCTGTCCCTCAAACCCAAGCAGCAGCAGGAGTCGCTCTCTGCCCAGCTGGAAGGGGTGTATGAGCACCGGTCTGGGCTGGAGCAGTCCCTCCAGAAGGAGCGTGCGGAGCACAAGAAGACCAAAGAAGATTTTGTAGTACATCAATTAGAAGCTCAAGAATCCCTGAGCAAAGAGAAGGAAGACGCCATGAATGGTTACGTCGCCCTCCCATCTCAGCACAAGATCCTGAAGAACCAGAATGAGAACCACGTGGTGGTGCTGCTGGGGGGTACGATATCGAACCTAAGGGATGAAAGTAAGGTTCTTGGCAAGGCACATGAAGAGGTCCGCTCTCAGGTGCTTATAGTGCAGGAGCAGCTGCCTGAGATGTACCAGCTGACTAAATCTCTTCAGAAGATACCACGCATCAAACTGTTCACAGCCCGGAGGCACTAGCAATTCCAGGACAGACCCCAGATAATGAGCCTTCCCGAGCCTCTGAAGCTGAAGTGCAGCCCATTCAAGAACAGACTGGCCTACAATGGAATCCTTGGGAGACACCGACAGACTCTGGGAAGAAAAACCCAGAATGTGCTACCCAGACTGCAGAATCTCTGAGCTCTGAGAAAATTGTTGATACCTCAGACAGGGTCTCTTGAAGTTCTGCCACAGCCAGCCTTGCCTCTGTGGCTAGCGAAGGAAAGAGATGGCTGTGCCCTGCGTTTCTTGAGGACGGTGAATAGCATCCGGGCTGACTATAAACTTCACCATCAGAAACAGCACCATCTACTATGATGAATTTGGGAACATGAATATTGGATGTGACATTCTGACCTGGACGGTGAACAAGAATGCAATGCCTTTTCCGCACTGTTGGAGAGTGCACAGGAAATCTGACCCTTGATGCTGATCAGATTCAGTGGCACACGAAGAGCCAACTAACAATCTTTGATAGCCCTATACTCCATTGTGTGTGAAAGAGAGGGGGAATGTGCAATCTCTCAATCGAAGGGGCCAAATTAGGAATTTAAGGAATATTGGATTCCACTCCATTCTTGTAAGCCAGGTACTCGAAGCAATATTACTCTCCCTTGCTGAAGACAGTAGTGGAAAATCTCTTATTCACCGTCCGGGCGAACCAGGTGAGACTAATGGAAGCCAGGCTACTCTTCTTCATTCAAAGAGAATCCACTTACTGTCAGCCAGCAGAGATTAGTGGAAACCACTCTCCCACTCTCAGTGGAGCATAATGGAAGCAATGCCATCCACTTCCACCGGAGAGAGAGTATTGGGTGCTCTTTTATAGCACACTATTCCACCCAGAAGAGAGCCGTGGAAGTCACCCTACTCTTCCCGCTCACAAGAGAGGAGTAGAATCTTCCTACTCACTCCAGCCAAGACAGACTTATGAAAGGCAACCACCTCTCCACCCAGAAGAAAACAGTAGCAGCCATGTCACCTTCTCCACCCAGCCATTATATACTCCCCCCTTTCTCACCATGGCAGAGCCACGCGGCTACAAATATCCTTTGCCCCTGAGAGGCACCAGTAATACCCTTTCATTTCAAGGGCATCGGCGCTGGAGTGGTATGATCAGACTCATCCCTTCAGAAGCTCTGGCATGTTAGCACATCTAGCTATTTCCTCATTGCGTTAACCTGATATGGGCTACATAAGGAAGACCTCATTACATTTGCTCACTAATGATGCACCATTGGTTGTTAACCACTTGCAGGGAGGGATTCTAACACGAGGTTCAAAGTCAATTTTCACAGGAACCTCACTGTTTCAGGTCCAAAGGCCATTGAGGGTCCTGCATACTTTTTGCCCACTAGTTTTTTTTAAATTAGTTTAGCACTTTTTTGAGAAAGGTCCCTCTGCTGCCCTTTGTTTTACATTTTTTTGTCATGATGTCTCTCAGCACAGTGGTACCCAACATCCCTGCTATAGTTTTTAAATACTAATTCTTTGTTACTCACCTTCATGATGGTTACTCCCTTCAATGTTCAGAATTGGCCTCTGGGCCGATTATCATCTCTAAATCTGAGGGACGTGGTCCATCAGCATGATGGAGGTAATGCTCTCTGCTACTCTGTCAGAGTACTGTCTTTCACATGCTAAATTAGCCCTAGGTAAAGAATAATTATACATGAAGTCAGTTTGTGGAATCCCACACATGCAGTGATCCTGATACTCTTGTAATAAAACATCAGAAATATAAATAAAAAATAAAAAAAAACCTTGTCAATTACAGCCTACCCGACTATCTTTCCATGCTTTGATGGTGCTTTTTGTTTAATGTGTGCCTGGACTGCAGTTCACATTTAACACTAAGAACCCCCCCTCTCTTATATAGGATTCTTTTTGAAGATCTTGACAGCCTGAACTCCAGATAGCCAACATGATGTATAACAAGATCAAAAACAAAATCCAAGATCTTGCAAGACTTAGAGGCTGCCATCTTAAGGTCAGGCTGGACCAATCTGTTTTTTTTCTCCATCATGTATTGACTTCCAGGTATCGTGCAATGTAATCTAGGAAGACATTATGACGCATTACCAGACTCATAGTGCAGTTATATTTAATATATTTAAACTTTTATTAAGCTGCCAAGTTCAAATTATGCCAATCTCTTTCCCTTTGCTACAATGCAATCTTGCCTCACCAATATTTAATGACACAATCACCAGTCCCATGCAGCATATGCTTGTTTTTTTGTTGTTTTTTTTACATCTGCTAACATTTTCAAACTAATTAAGAATTGCTCAATGTGCCGAATAAAGGTACTTTCTAAGAACCAATGATTAGTAATGCATATTTATATGAGTGACTTCACCTGCTACTTCAGGAATATACAAGAGGTGCACTAGACACCACTAGGGTAATTGCTAGCACCATCATTACCCAGTATAGATTTACTGATTTAGCCTATAGAAAGAAGCAAAAATCAATAGATTGCCAATAGTCTACATGCAGATTGTAGTATTGGCAACTCATATCTATATGTATTTATATATATTATGGTTGGTACCATAGGGTTTACTGTGTGTAGAACCCTTAGATTGCATGCAGTCTTAGAATGTTCTTATGTTGCTATGTAGGCAGAGAATATTATGCTGTAAAACCTAATGGTTGTTGTGAAGGTGTTGCAGATGGAGGTAACACTACTTGTGTGCTCGACAACCGTGTAGCCTTAAGAATAAACCTTACTTGGAAAAATGCTTTTTTTAACACAGATTTGTGGCAATGATCTGGCTACATTGTGGACCCTTAGTGTGTTGATACCGGCATCTTGTTTTACCCTGCTGGAGTTCCTTCATTCGGTGGGCTTGCTGCATGAGTGGTTTTGTACTTATTCTGGCCTTTTTCACGGAGTCATTGTGTTCAGATACCCGACCTCCGAAAAACAATGGGCATATTAGCAAGAACCTCGTTAAAATTATCGCTGTTTTAGCTGTGTTAGATGTCCTGCACATCTAACCTGGGCTTCTATTGGAATTCTATAATGCATATTAGCAAGCAAATTATATCCGTTATAGCAGCAGTTTCCTGCCGCTAAAATGGCGATAATTTTAACGAGGTTCTTGCTAATATGTCCCAATGTTTTGCAGAGATGTGCGGATTTGCTGTCTAGTCGTTTTCACCGCCATCTGTCCTGTGGGTGCCTGATGAACGTAAGAGATGCCATTCCAGCCTTGTGTGAGCACTAGTCATGGGTTGCTGTCAACTGCTCCACTGCCATCATGTGCGTGGAGATGTCCGAGGTTGAACTCAAGTCTCATCATCGGCCATTTTAAAGATGCATACCTCGCAGTGTTTACTGCTGACAGGCCGTCAGCTGTTCTGCGGTTCTCAACTAGAAGTGTTCAGCCTTCTTTGGTTTACTGCCGACATACTGTCAGCTGTTTTGGTGCTGGTGTGGCTATTTACACAGTCACACGTACACTACGCATTAAGTGTTCAAGTTTCTTGTGAATAGATTACAGTGATGCATACACCTTGTCCTTCTTTTCTGCGGATTTTGGGGGTGATGGAGTTTCTGCTAGGTGATGTATTCTTTAAGTGTGCCTCTTTCGTTTTCGGTGCATGAACGGTGATGCACACACCAATTGTTCATCATTACTCACCATCTCTTCTTTGATCTGCATTAACTTTTTTTTTTACATATTTTGTTTTGTCTGGTCATAACTTGCTCTGTGCTGTGTGGCACTCGATGCAAAAAAAACAATTTGAGGGACAGAATACACTGGAGTTTTCTTGACATGTGAATTATTGCCTAAAAATTGCTGAACGCAGCAGTAGGTGCTTTTAAGCACAATATAATCTAGCAAACAGGCGCCCCCAAGCGAAGTCAGCACCCGGTGCGGTGGCACCGGTCGAACCACCCTAAAGCTGGCCCTGCGTGGACAGAGCAATTGCGGTTTCCTGCCGTGAAGGTGTCTGGGGCTTGTGGTCTGCCCACTCATTGCGTTCTCTTTTGTGGTCTGCCCCATGGTCGTGAGAGAAGCATTGGAACAGGAAGTTCAGGAGGCGAACAGGTAAGTGGTGCTGGGGCCGGGTTTGGGGGTGTAGTTTTTAGGGGTGGGGTCGGCTTTAGGGTTCAGGGCCGGGGGTCGGGTAGTTTTGTAAGGGGGGCAGGGTTATAGGGCTGGGGGGAGGAGTGTCAGGTAGTTTTAAGTGCTGGGACCTGGTTTGGAGGGTAGTTTTTAGGGGTGGGGGCAGTTTTCGGGTTCAGGGCAGGGGGGTCAGGGCTGTCTTTTAAAAGGGGGCAAGGTTTTACGGCTCAAGGCAGGGGAGAGTCTTGGGGTAGTTTTAAGGGCTGGGGATGGGTTTGCAGGGAGTTTTTAGGAGTCTGGTTCAGTTTTATGGCTCAGAGTTGTGGGGTCAGACTAGTTTTTTTTTTAAGGGGGACAGAGTTTTAGGCCTCAGGGCGGGGTAAAGGGTAGGAGTAGTTTTAAGGGCAGAGCAGGGGTACGTTTATAGGGAACAGGGCGGGGGCGGGGGTCGAGGTAGTTTTTGGTACAAGGCAGTAAGTTTTAGGCCTCAGTGTGGGGGAGGGGAAGGGTGAGTTTTAAGGGAGAGCGAGTAGGTTTTAGGTCTCAGGGCAAGGGCCGATGTAGGGGGATAGAATTTTAGGGCTTAGTGTGCGGAGGGGGGTAGTGGTGATCTTTGCCACATATATCCCTTAACCAATCATGCCTTTACAACAAAATTGCTTGGTAAAAGAATGCGTCCATCATCTCCTTGTGTTTACAATCCCTAAGAACCCCAAACATTCCGGAAGAGCATCCCTCTACGATTACAATCTGGCCTTCAAAGTGGGGAACTTCTGACCCATCTCCAGTGCCTTCTGTTCAGTATGTCAAACAATGACTTTCATCTCTACAATCAAATATAATTCTCATTTATGGCTGCATGACTTCAAGTGCTTGAGCAGGTTGTAGATCAAATAATCCCTCTGAACCAACGTGGCCTGACAGGGGTCGTCTTCCTCCCAGGGTCACCTAGGAGTGTCAAGTGGTTATAGAATGTTGTGTAAAAAGACCTTTTTTTCTCCTTTACCACATTGCTCATTTTTCTTATGAGGGATCATAAATGTTTCTCAATAGGGCAGGGTCCTTTCGGGAAAGAATTAGATGCCATGATCACTTTGCAGGTAAGCACACCCAGAGACCTCAGCTGCTGTCCCATACAGAATTAAACTCCCAGCTTTTATTATGGCCACATTGGAGGGGAGGATTTAAG
This sequence comes from Lissotriton vulgaris, assembly GCF_964263255.1. Classification (NCBI taxonomy): domain Eukaryota; kingdom Metazoa; phylum Chordata; class Amphibia; order Caudata; family Salamandridae; genus Lissotriton; species Lissotriton vulgaris. The sequence continues at coordinate 1,597,633,417 of NC_141695.1, read as the reverse complement.
ATAGAAATCCTATTATGTGCACATAGTACCCTGTGACTCACCTCATCCTCAGTGGCAGCTCCTTGGCCCTTCCAGACTCCAGCGGTGGGTGGAATATGTCTCTCTCTTTGGGCCCTTCAGTTACAAGGAGCCACCACAGAAATGACAAGTGGGCCCCACCTTGCCCCAATAGGCGGGTGATTGGCACCTGGCATTTTAGCAATCACTTGAGCATCTGCATAGGGTTGGCCTCTATCTAGAGTGGCACAGTGGACAAAAACAATGGGTTTGAATGTTACCCAGAGTGGTTTGTCAGTGGTTTAGACCATATGCAAGCATTCCTCCTATCATCTTTTGTGTATTTGATATAATGCCCTATTTTGCCAATGGTAGGTCCAGATGTGGGTCCCTTGCACACTGTGCCACAGGATCCAATCTAAACCATACTGATGAGGCTTAACAAGCCCAAAAGGGGTTTGGGGTTGCTTGTGTTCCCATCAGGGTGGTGCCTTCCCTGGTTGTTTAGTATGGTCCACAGGAGGAGCTGGGGAATGCTGGTTTACATAAGGTGGTGGACTGTCTAGAGAGGCATAAGGGGTGAAAAACAATGGGTTGAAATGCTACCAGGGCAAAATTGAAAGGCACGACAAGCTACTACTAATGTAATGATAATTAGGATGAAAACTCCTTACACATGAAAGCATTTTTTGTTTTCAGGAAAGCTTTGGGTGTTTGTTTTTTTGAACAAGAAAAAAACACCTGTAAGATTTGGGGGTCTTTGGCAGAGGTAGGTACTTTTGACCAAATAGGGACCCTTGTGTCTAGTCAGGGTAAGGGGGTACACTCCTAAAATAACCCCTGCTCACCCCCTTGGTAGCTTGGCACGAGCAGGCAGGCTTATCTCAGAGGCAGTGTGTAAGGCATTTGTGAACAAATACAGTAACCCAGTGGCAATACTACAAATGGACGCCACACAAGTTATATATTTAAAAAAAAGTATTTTTATATAGACTTATCACAAGACCATAAACAAAAAAAATCCACAATACTGTATTAAAAATAAGTTTCTATGTAGAATACTTCAAATTCAATGTTCGTACAAGTCGGCAGCTACGTTCGGCTACAACTAATATGATGTTAAAAACAACAGTCTAGCAAAGCCAGCTGACCCCGTCGATACGGGTCAGCACAAGAGTGAACAGACTCGGTCACAGTACCTTTACTCGTTGCGGCAGGCACGGGAGTGCGAGCCGGATATGGCAACCATCGCGGTTGCATTGCAAGATGGAAGCGGTGCAGGGCGTGGTGTCTTCTCAATGCGGTGCAGGCTGCGGCTCTGTGATGTCGTTGTGACGGCATCGGTGAGACCAAGGCGTGCGGTGTCGGGGGAGACGGTGCTCGATGCAGTGCTGGCAGGTTGCGTTGCAGCGACGAAGCCAGTTGGTGGGAGCTGGAGTCGGTCGGCCCAGATGCGGTGTGGAACGAGGCGGTGCGTTGTGAAGCTTACGAGCAGGGCGCCAGCCACGATGTGGTCTCGGGACCCGAAGTCAGCAGCAGCGACAGCGTCAGTCAGATCAGTTTGATTCGGTGAAGCGAGGCGGTGAGAATTGCGGTGCCCACAGGTCACAATGCAAGCAGGGGCTGGTGGCGGTGGCTTCGAGCATCACGGTCGGTGAGACCAGGGTTCCGATGTGAGATTCGGACGGTGCCCCCTTCCTCTGTGGCTACTGAAACAGCGTTTCCAGAAGCAGTGAGCAGAGGTTAGTGAAGTCTACTAGCCCTGAGACTTCGGTCAGGAGGCAAGCTCTGTCTCAAGCCCTTGGAGATCCTTCATAAGTTGAATGAAAGTAGCACAAAAGTCCTTTCTCCTCTCTTTGGCAGTCAGGCAAACACTGCAGGCCAATCCCTCACTCTTAGGGATAATCTCTCCTCAGTCTCTCTGGTTCTTCTCCTGAGCAAAGGTTTCCTTTTGTTTCCCAAAAGTGATCTCTGGGGTCTGGGTCCCCCTTTTAAAAATACAGTTTCTCTTTGTTCTCTGAAGGCAGAGAGACCTTTGCCTAGTCCATACCAGTTCTGGAGCACTCTGTTTACTTGTATCTAACTTTCCTTTCACAGTGCTGGGCAGAGACATCAGACTCACCACAGGAGGCGGAGCCATCATTTTGGAGGGAAGGCACAGCCCTATTCAGGTCCCAGGTGCAACCCCTCCAACCCATCTGCATGTAGATCACTCTATTCAGCCCTGTGCTGACTCACCCTGTCTCCTGGAATCCGCCAGTCCCTGTCACTCAAACTCCAGACAAGGAATACACAACCTAGCAGAGGCATGCTTGGATGGTTAGACAAGAAAATACCTACTTTCTAAAAGTGGTATTCCCAAACACAGAATGTTAAAATCAACTTCACTAAAAGATGTGTTTTATCATTCTGAGTTCAGGCATACTAAACTCAAATTTCTACCTAGTTCCCTGAGTCAGTTAGGATTATAAAATGTAATAATCAACCTGCCCATTCCGGCCTTTGGGGAAAAGGTAGCCTTGCAATAGTGAAAAATGAAAATGGCTGTAATTCACTATTAGGACATGCCACACACATCAGGGCTTGTCCTACCTTTTACCTACAATGCACCCTGTCCTTGGGCCTACCATAGGGGTGACTAATATGCAGAAGAAGGAAGGTTTAGTACTGGCAAGTGGGTGCACTTGCCCATTCAACATGGCAGTATCAGATTGCACACAGGCTTTGCGATGGCAGACCTGAGACACACTTTACCTGCTGATCAGGTGGGTGGCATAACCAGTGCTGCAAACCCACCAGCAGCAGTTGATTTACAAGCCCCCGGCACACTCAGTGCACTGTACTAGGATCTGACAAGTAAACCAAACCTGCCAATCATGGAGTCACTAATCCATACATCAATTCACCATAGGGAGCACTTGCACTGTGGCACTGGACAGCAGTGGCACAGTGCCCAAAGCATCTATAACCAGCAAAAACAAAAGAGGCAACAGCAAAAAATGGAAGGGAGACCCACGCCAAGGTGCCAGGTCCAACAACACCTTTGCTGAGCGGGTCAGCAAAATATATTGCCAGCAATAAAGCCGATGCAGTGACAGCTCTACTGAAGGCAGAGCAGTGTATACCTACCAACCTGGGGGATCTCTAAATATCTTAAGTGGCTCTCTGCCAAAGCCAAAGCCTCCGCTGACCAGGTGGGCCTGTGGGCCAACCACTAGGCTCTAATTAGAGCTTACAAAAATTAGGCAGGTGAAACAAAAAACAACTTATTGTAAGAAAAACTGTTTTATGAGCAATTACATTAAGAACGTGGATGCCAATCAGTGCAGCCTTTCTAAGATCAAAAATATCTCTTCAGGTATCCTTTGGCAAGATGTACAAATATCATCTTAGTTGCTGGATTGCAACAATGTAACCATTGTGCTATGATCTATACATGCCCTTAGTCCTACTTTCTGCTGCACCTCAGAATTCAAATAGACTCTACCACTGGCCGAACGCTGCAGACATTCCTCCCAAAGCCGATCAGCCAAAAGTAATCTGGGAACCTAAATCACAACTAAGGGTGTTACTGATTAGACAATTGGAAACATAGAGCCTGACTTGGCATTTGGTGAATGGACTAGCATCCGTTGGGATGGAGAAGAACTTTACCTTCGCCATTTCAATTGTACTCTCTCTCCAGATTTAGAGAAGATTGCCGGCCCAGCGGTCATCTCTCTTCATTGAAAGTAACTGCTGTCACGATGGAGACTTTCATTGTTCTAAAAACTTAGGGGGCATATTATCAAGGGGGTTTATCTCTGATTTTTTGGCTTTAAAAGCCAAGAAAGCGGAGATAAAATTATCTCCCTATTACCTAGCTGTCGCTAACACCAGTTAGCGACAGCTAGTAGGAGATAGCGACCATCTTTGGCCCCGCTTTGCATGTCAGTGATATTTATCACTAATGACATACAAAGTGGGCGTGCCAAGATGTTAGCGACTGGAAACAGTCGCTAACATCCCTATCTCCTATTACCAACTTTTGGAGATATTCGCGCTAAGCGCGAATATCTCCAAAAGCTAACACCTGCCCCTGAGCAGTTCTTGGCCATGTTATCCAATGGGAGGTGGATAACATGGCTAAGAGCATTAGCTCCGTAATGCATGAATATCGCTGACTTTTCAGCGATATTCATGCATTTCGGCTGATTTTTATCGCTTAGGAGGTATAGCTTGATAATAGCAAGGATCCTAAGCGATAAAAATCGCCGCAGCTCGGCGATAAAAATATCGCCGCTAAACCAACATAGCGATAATTATCGCTAGTTGTTGGTAATATGCCCCTCCGTTGGCGGCAGCTGTCTGCTTTGACGACTGTTCACCAAACTTTAGACATTCTTTTTTTTCAGAAACAAACCTCCAAGTGGGAGTGGTGTGGCGCAGGCCAGAGCTTCTGACTCTGGAGTGCGGGTCTCCCTGTTCGATCCTCGGCGGAAGTCCAGCTCAGCACCATGTGACTCTGGGCAATAGCTCACTTAATCCCCCTGATACCCCTCAGCGCCTTGAAACCTTAATAGGTGAAATGTTCGCACTTTACAAATATAGATTCTTATTATAAAGTTGGAGTTTGTTTCGGAAAAACAAAGAGCTAATGACACCCAATCCATAGGGTTTTTCTCCCATAGTGTGGGGTCATTATTACTTTTTTCCTGCCCCTCTCACTGCCAGGTTTTTCATGATGGCGACAGACAGGGAATAAAGGCATTAAACCATCCATCCTAAATAGGCCGGACGGTGTAATACCCCTCCTCCTCCGACTCCAACTTTGCCAGGCCCACTTGGCTTCATCACTGAATAGTTAAGGTGAGCTCATCGCTAAAATTAGGTGGTCAGACCTAGGTTTTGGTGGACGGGGTACTCCAATGCATTGGCGACAGACTCCCCTCTCCTTCAAACTCTAAATCAGGCGGTTAGTTGTCCACTGCACCAGAACTCTGGAGTTAGGTCTGGGTAACTCAAGTTTTTAGATACAGTTAAAAAGACCTGTGGGTCCTAAACTGGCCCCTTCAATGTTCCGGAAGTCATCTGCTGTAGTGGAAGGACTAAGTACCTCACTGTTGGTACCTAATAGAAGTCCAAAAGGTTAGGGTCTAATATCTTAGTAACAGTTGGTCTTGGTCAAGATTTTGAAATGGCAGGGCACCCACATGCCAACATACCCCACTGGATTTATTGGACCGGCACTTATTTTTCCTCATCAGATAAAACCTGAGCGCAAGAGAGAGAAAAACAAACAGATCGGAAAGAAGGAGGTAGAGAAAGACAACAAGAGTCACAAAGGCCGAAAGCAGAAAACTGCAAGAGTGAGATAAAAGGGGGGGAGAGTCTGGTAGTGGATTTAAGGCTACTAGGCTTGGTACTTGGCACGCCAACGTTTAATTAAACCGGCCTTGGGGCTTCTGAGTGAGCTTCGGCACCAGCAATCTTTCTTTTACAAATTAAGCACTGGGTATAATGTGGCCAGTATAGTTCATTCTACCCCTTTAATAACTTTGACATGACCTCCAGCTTCCTGGTGTAGATGAAGTTCTTGTTCATAGATTCAGTCCCACCTACTAGGCTCTGGATGCTCATTACTTCTGGGTGACTCTCTTTTTAGAGGGGTTATCCTTGCAGGTGTTATTCCGCTGGACCCATTGGTTGTCCTCCGGGCTGAGGTGTGAGAAGTTGCAACCTGTTTATCTTTCCACCTTTGAAACATTCTAAGGAAACCATTGGACCTGCACAAGGCCTGTAAAGTTTTGTGAAAATTGGGACTTTTATGAGAAAAGATAGGTTCCACATTTCCTTATTTTACAAATAGTTCTGCATAAGATACACTTTTTTTAAAAAAATCTTTTTTTCTGAACAATGCCATACTGCATAGAAATATTCTGAATTAAGGTAACCTTGTAAAGCATAGGTCTGCATACGTGTTCCAGATTGACTGGATTTGATTAGAGTGAAAACTTTCTATGGAATGAAAATTATCTCATGCTGTGCAGAAAAAATGAGGTCCATTTGTTGCTCCTTATAGGATAGTCAAGAAGGTCATCTTCTCATCAGGAAACAACAGCAGGGCTTCTTAAGTGTACTTGACTTAACCCAAGTATAGGGCAGAAGGTAACAAAGAGTCCTGATCGGTCCTCTCACTCTCCTAATGCCTCAGTGTTTCTCAAAAGTCAAGATGAAGGGACATTAGTAGGAATAAAGTGCAAGTATGTGAGGCTAATTGGGGGAATTGACTGGAAGCCAGGGCCCATTGAGAGGTGTGCCACCCTAAGAAATCATAAGCAGTGCATCAAGCCTCCTACAGCCTTTTGTTCTATCTTTGACAGTGAAGGAGGGGAATGCCATGTAGACGTGGAGTTAAGAATAGCAAATCTAGACTTACCGAGCGTTCAGTGGGTTGAAAAACCTGGGGGGTCTCTCAAGGGGGCGTGGCCAATGTAATGAAGGGTGTGGCTTAAAAACATGTACGCTAAAAACCTGTGCTTAGCATAGTGTGCCGCCCGATTTGTATTTTGCTGTTTCTGTCATTGCATCCAGATATATGATACAACAAGTAACATCATACCTATAACAAGTCAGGATTATTAGCTTTGTCAATGGTTGTTAGTTGCATAAGATAAATAAGCAGGAACAATGGCTTGTATATAATATTGAAAAAGCTTCCAATTAAAGCCCTGGTGACACCACGACAATGTTGCTGCTCCTGAGTTTCAAAAAGAGAAGGGAAATCCAGAAGGAAAATTACTCTCTTTAAAGGATTTCCCTACCCCTACAACGCTCACTTGTAATGAGGTCATGCTGTAACTTCTCCTATAGTGAGAAGTGAGCAGTTTGAGCATGCGCACATCAATGTGCCTGCTGTCACTGCAGACAGGAAAAAAACGGACTGCCTGTGCCAGGGCACAAAACAGAGCCCGATAGAGACCTGTTTCGAGGCCCCCTTTTAAAAATCTGCTGGTGCTCAGCACCGGTGAGACCGGGCCACTGGACTTACCTATATACTTAGCTGACGATATAGTGGCTCTGGGCCTGAGTCACAAAAGTAATCTGAGATAAAATCCTAACTTTACAACTTTCGGTATTCACAAAAGGCATTTAGGAGTAGTAAAGTTAGGATTTTGTCTCAGTTTAGTTGTAGTAAAGTTAGGAATCCTAAATGTACTACTCCTAAATGCCTTTTGTGAATACCGAAAGTTGTAAAGTTAGAATATTGTCTCAGATTACTTTTGTGAATCGGGCCCTCTGTCTTTGAAGGTGTAGGAGGGGAATATCATGTAGATATGGCGTTAAAAATAGCAAATCTAGATTTACCTATATATACTTTGCTTGCGATATAGTGATAGTCAATATCCTGCACCTGATATTTTTGCAGAACAATAAATTTGCACACAGTATTGTGTCATACAAGCCTCCTTTGCTAGAAAGATCCGTAAAGGGGAAGATGCAAGTTATCTCTGTGATACCTCCAGAAATGTCAATGGGCGGAAATCCCAAGGGGGTTTGGGCAGGTTATGGACAGACCTGGGAAGTGGATTACCCAGACAGTAAAACAGTTACTGTTAATCTTTTGTCCATGGCTGCTCTCTAGGCATGGCAGGATATGGATGTGGGTTCCCACAGCCCTTGTTTTTGGGATGCAGGGTTTTCCCCAGCTGCAGCTGCATGCCTGGTTTAGCGGCGAAAATGGACGTCCATCTTGTGCTGCAGTCACTGTGTCCTCACAGAAGTAATCACTAACATAACACATTGACTCAAAATAGGTGTGTACAGAATCACAAACTGGGCATGTACTTTCAGGGGAGTTAAAGGCCTTGGTTATGGGGAACTGAACAGATTTTCCACTAGAAGCTTGATAGACTACCTTTCACTGGAGCAGAGTTGCGTCCCTAAACAAGAAACCAGCAGTAGCGGCTACTGCCAACAAGCATTTGCAATGCAATCGGTCTCGCCTTTGGGACCTTATATGTATTTAGCTATGCAGCACATTAGCATGGGTGCTGAAACATCTACTTTTCTTTAACATGGAGGGAAAGTAAGCACCAAAATGCGTGACACCAGGAGTGGGAATACACTGAGAGAAATATTGCCTTTTAACGGGAAATGGTATAGTCCGAAGCTCTGTTTTTAATATAAAAGCAGGGCCTTCGGTGGTCATATCACTGAAAATACAAGATTTGAAAAAAATATTATGGTCTACGGGTGCTTGTGGAAGACAATTTCTATGGACTCTAATCTAGTTAATGCTAAAGTGATTCTGGTATTTTACTGACCTCTGCTGGTCGTTTTCTAACAAAAAAGTTAAATAGAGGCAGTTGCCAGAAAAATAAAAAACAGAAAGTCCCTCAGCAGAAAGCAATTCTGGCATTGTGCTGACCTCTGCTGGTCGTTTGTATCAAGTTAAATAGAGGCAGTTGAACAGAAAAAAAGTCCCTAAGCGGAAGCAGACAAGTCCTAGAGCTGATCTCCAGAGCCCACAAAGTACATACATATTTAAGTATATACTAAAGTATATACACAAGGTCTTGAATGCTTGACCTATTAAGAATTGTTGTGGCGGGGAGAGGGGTATTAATAAAAAAAAGATACAATAACTTACTTGCAGCTGCCGAACGCCACCTCGGTACTCCTCTGCTCCCTCTGCCTCAATGCTTCTCTGCTCCCGTCCCCACCCAAACATGACTCTCCTCTCATATGAGAGCAGCGTCGTGATTGGCCTGAGCGGGCTGAAATGCCGCTCAGTTAGGGCCTCGGAGCCTGCACTGGTTCTCCACTTGGCTCTGCAACGCAGCCAGGTGGAGAAATGATAAGTGTGCATGTCTGTTTGGCCACCCTAAGACGGCCGGGCAAACAGACATGCAGACTTAAATTGCACCTACTACTCCTCCTCCCTAGCTGACAACGCAGGGATAGAGAGGATGGGCGGGCCCCACACTAGACTCGGTGGACTGGTTAGAAAGTTAAAAATACAATGATAATAAAATAGTTTTATTATCATTTTATTTTTAATCTGCTGCCTTTTGGCTGTGGGGCGACACTCCTCCGGTATAGCTGAGGAGCCGCCCCTGTAAATCAGCTGCCACCAGCTGTCAGTGTGTCCACACCCTGTGAGCACCCTCTTTCAGCAAATTTTGTGCAGTGCTGGTCCAACTAAAACAAAAGGAATGGGAGTGAATGCAAACACCAGGGTGTGAGCTGAGCGAGCACATGCAACAGGTTTTCCAGGCTTCAATGCCACAAGTGTGAATATTGAAAATAGGTGTGAAGATACACTGCTTGGCCCTGGAGCATGAGATGGAGGTGTCTTAGAATGTCAAGATGGGGGTTTCACTTTGGGAAATAGCACCAGGTGAAGGAAGTAGCAGGGGTTGCTAAAGTCTCCCGGTCAAGCCCAGCCTCGCTGGTTACAAGTCCATCATAGATTAGATTAACAGTAAACCAACATAAGTCTTTATAAGGATAGTCTTAACCCCTTCCATGGTTTTGATGAGCTCAGCTTGTCATGAGGCACAGTGGAGCTGTACTCATGACGAGCTGAGCTCGTCATAACTGCCGCGGCCCTGCCACGCGCGGCGAATTCCCCTCCTGTGCAGGCGTTCTAAAGGAGTGGACGGAGTCATGACGAGTCCAGCTCGTCATGAGCACAACTCCACTGTGCAGCATGATGAACTGGACTCATCATGAGTACCGCAGCGCTGCGTGCGGCCCCTCCCCCCCACACCGCTGGGGAATTATTAGCCCCGCGTGGAAGGGGTTAATGGTGTGGACGCATGTCTGGTTGTTAGTGGATCACTATACTATGGAAACAGGATTGGAGCCCACCTCCATATGTCTGGGCTTATCTTCCCTAGGTCAGAGATGTGCCAGGAACAAGTTTACTGGCAGCTTGAATGGGTCTGGACAAAGCCATGTACAGAGGTGGTAATGGCCTTCTTCTTCTCAAATCGACGCAATTTCTGGGCTCTTTATGGAAAAGTTTCAAAAAACAGATAGACCCTCACCTAAGTGACATCATAAATGCATTGCCGTCTTCAGGAATTTTTCCTGAGTGTTTTAATCATACCATTGTCTGACCTCTTCTAAAAAACCTTTTCTAGACCTGTATTAACCCAAAAATCTTTAGACTTATTTCTTTGCTCATTATATGCTCATTAGGAGGATGGACACATTCTCAGCTGTAAGACTTTATTTAAGAACCTTAGGGCCAGAGGGGTCACTAAGAAGGATTCAGAACAGGCTGTAGCACTGAGCTGGTGGTAGCATGAGTGATGGTGGATGGAGGAGACTAAGCATCCTAATTTTATTTGATGAATCTGCAGCCATTGACACTGTTGACTTCATTAGGATCACCATTCTACTTCAATGTCTTGCGTCCTTTGGTATAGCACAGATTTACCTGGACAATATATTTTTGATCAAATTGATCGCAGCCCATTCATCTTGGGCAATATTATTCATCACCTGAACCTCTCTCAGGGGGGTCCCTCAGAGAGCTATAATCTCTCTGTTATTGTTTAATCTATATATTTCTCACTAGCACCTTTGTAACAGAAATTTGAAGTAAAGTCATATTTCTATGCCGACTACACTCAATTCATCAGTCGTCTTACTAAAAATTAATCTGTGAATTCACAGTTCAACAGTTCAGTTCCATAACTTTATTTCGACTACAAGTCTTAAAAGTTGCTTGCAATATACCAATGGTACAGGAGTAATACAATAAAGTGCAGATCTCGATCAGAAGCTGGGTATAAGCAAACATATGTACAACAATAATATGATAGAATTTGCCATCTCTGCATTCTCTCTTAGCGCTCTTATAATCCGTTCTGCTTATACACCAACCTAATACAAGTCTGTTATACCTGGCATCATTGACGTGAGTCTCCCTTCCATTTTGTCAGATTGCCTCCTCTGTTTTTTATATGTTTTTGCTGGTTATATGCTTTGGGCACTGTGCCACTGCTATTCAGTGCCACAGTGCAAGTGCTCCCTATGTTAAATTGATGTACTAATTAGTGACTTCATGATTGGGTTATTTGATTTACTTGTCAGACCCTAGTACAGTGCACCATATGTTGCCAGGGCTTGTAAATCAAATGCTGCTGGTGGTCTTGCAGCACTGGTTGTGCCACCACAGAAGCAGCTTGTAAAGTGTGTCTCAGACTTACCATTGCAAGGCCTGTGTGCAGTCTGCGACTGCCGTGTCGACTTGGCAAGTGCACCCACTTGGCAGTCCCTAAATCTTCCCTTTTCTTCATATCAGACACCCTATGGTAGGCCAAAGGGCAGGGTGCATTGTAAGTATAAGGTAGGACATTCCCTGGTGTGTGTTGCATGTCCTAATAGTGAATTACAGCCATTTCCGTTTTTCACTATTGAAAGGCTACCTGTTCTCCATAGGCCAGAATGGTCTGTTAGATTATTACACTTTATAATCCTAACTGACACAGGGAACATGGTAGAAATTCGAATTTAGAATGCCTGAACTCAGAATGATGAAATACATATTTTAGTAAAGTTGGTTTTAACATTCTGTGTTTGAAAATACCACTTTTAGAAAGTAGGTACTTTCTTGCCTAACTATCTAAAGGCTGCCTCTGCTAGGTTGTTTATTCCTTGTCTGGAGCTTGAGTGACAGGGCTGGGGGATTCCAAGAGACAGAATGAGTCAGCCCAGTGGTGAATAGGGAGATCTGCATCTAGATGGGAGGGAGGAGTTGCTCCTGGGACCTGAATAGGGCTGGGCTTTCCCTCCACAATGCTGGCTCCACCCCCTGTGGGGCGTCTGATGTTTCTGCCCTGCACTGTGAAAGGAAAGAAGGAGTACTGTAAACAGAGTGCTCAGGAACTGGTTTGGACTAGGCAGAGGCCTCTCTGCCTTCAGAGATCAAAGAGAAAAGCAGTATAAATATTGGGACTAAGACCCAATGACTTTAGATCACTTCTGGGGAAAAAACGAACCTTTGCCAAAGAGAAAAACCAAGGAAGCTGCAGGAGTTTGAACTGCCCATCTGCCAGTGTGCTGTTTGCTGGGTTGGCCTGCAGTGGTTTCTTTATTGCCAAGAAAAGGAGAAGGAACTTTTTAGGGACTTTCATCATCTACAGAATATTCTCCAAGGGCTTGAATTTGTGCTTGCCTTCTGTTGAAGTCTCAGGGACAAAAGACTTCATCTCCAGCTTCCCCCCCTTAATTTCCTTGCTGGGAATTCTAACTGCAGAAGCCTGCGTGTTGCTGGGAGCTGGAAGCGCGACGCAACGAGAAGTAGCGTGCCGCCGCCGAGATCGTCGCATCGCTGAGAAGCGTGCCACCGCCGCATCTCCCAGAAAGCGTGTCTCCATCTAAGCTGCCTGCTGTGGCATCACCGGAGAAGCGTGACGCCATCGAGAGAGTCGCCATCGCATCACCGGAGAAGCGTGTCGCAGGGCCTGTCGCGACTCTAAATTACAGGGTCGTCGCAAGGCTGCCAGGGCGTCTTCGCATCATCATCGCATCAAGGGCGCCATCTTCTCGCATCACACCAGAATTGTCGCATCGCATTGAGGCGCCATCTTGCGCACCGCAACCGGGCCGCAGGCTGAGAACCTACGCATCACTCCCGCATCGGTAAGGATCACAACGCATCCCCTACTTTGCGCAAGCATTGAGGCGCGATGCATCATTTCCCCCGGAGCACAGAACCGACGCGAGCCTTTTGTTTATTTTGAGTTATGCATCCAGGTACTTTGTTGAGAACTTTGTCGCATTTATCACCAACTTGAACTAAGCAACTTTTACCATCTTGAAGTCAATCTTAAATACAGTATTGTGGATTTTTGTCATTTGTGGTCTTGTGTTAAGTCTATAGAAAGAATACTTTTTGTGGTGTCCATCTGTAGTGTTTTCACTGTATTACTGTGTATATTCACAAATGCTTAACACACTGCCTCTGAGATAAGCCTGTCTGCTCGTGCCAAGCTACCAAGGGGGTGAGCGGGGTTATCTAGGAGTGTAATCCCCTTATCCTGACTTAGAAGCAAGGGTCCCTATTTGGACAAAGGTGTATTCCATTGCCAACTAGAGACCCCCAGATCTAACATTGGTGGCAGCGGTGAGATTTGGACCTGCATTTGTGACTCATATACAGTAATTGGTGTACACTACTAGTGAGTGCAGACCAAATGCAACCACATACTTTTTTTGATAGAATTTTTTTCCTTGGATTGTTATTTTTTTCCTGAAAACTCCCAATTCTTACTACCATGAGTAAACCAGCATCTGTTGCATCTATGGATCTTGATTTTGAGGAAGAGAGGTTGGAAACCTATACTTTGAAACAGCTCAAGCATCTCTGCAAGAAATCGAAAGTTGCTACATTTCTAAAAAGGATGACTACCAAAAGGCGCTGAGGGCCTGGGTAGAAGCAAGAAAAGCCCCATATCTTGTGGTGGAGCCAGTTGGGGATGCAGATGGGCAAATGGCTAGGCCAGTGTTTCCAGCCAGGGGAGGGGTACCGTCCTTACCTGGCAGTAGTATCTCTTCCAAAGACCTGTCCCCCAAAGAGTTGGAAGACAGGGAGAGAAATAGGGCACACAAGCTGGAGATGGCTAAGCTTACAATAGAGAGTCAAAGGGAAGCAGAGACTAATAGATTGTCCTTGTTGAGAGAGAGAAAGAGAATGGGAATGGAACATGAGAGGATATTGAGGGAGTTAGAGATCAAGGCGAAGGGCTTAGAGATCCCTCTGGTGGCAGCGCACCATCTGTGCCTTCAGAAGGCAGGGTATATATTCCCAAGGATGTCATCAAAGATTTAAATAAAAATGAAGATATTGGGCACTGGCTTGCAGCCTATGAAATAGCAATGTTGGCCTACCGGGTCCCTAAGAAGGATTGGGGAGCGGGTTGTGGGGTCGCTTTGTGAGTGAGGGGAGGGATACGTTGTTAGACCTACCCAGTGAGAATAGAATGTCTTATGCCCACATGAAGGAATCCCTGATGACAAGATATGGTTTGACCCCAGAACTCTAGAGACAGAGGTTCAGTAATTGTAAGAAGCTGGAGGGAACCACTTGGGTAGAATATGTATCTTTCTTTTGCAGAGCTATTGATGGTTGGGTGAGGGGTAGCCAAGTGGATAATTTTCAAGCGCTCTATGATTTGGTTGCAAGGGAGCACTTGTCTGCTAATTGTTTTCCAGAGCTACGGCAGCACCTTATTGATAGCAAATTGACAACCATAGGAAGCTTGCCGAGGAGGTGGACTGCTGGGTCAGTAACAGGTTCCACAAGGGTCATGTGGGAGACTCTGCCAAAGGTGGGCAGGGTTCCCAGCAGAAGAATGGGGGGGACAAGGGTAAACAGAAGGAGTTCCAGAAAGGGCCCCAAAGTAATTCCCCAGGGAACCAAGGTAAGGGTTCCCAGCCTCCCCCTGAGAAGAAGTCAGAACCCCCAAAAAGTAAACCTGTTCATAGGGGGCCTGTTACCTGCTTTCAGTGTATGCAGGTGGGACACCGTTGGTATGATTTTCAGTGTCCCTAAAAGGGTCAGTCTGTGCCACCCTGTGCACCACCTCGTCAGATGGCCAGTGTAGCCCTGGGTGGAGAGGAGATGGGTGCCCAAGGTGGGTGGGGTCCCGCAGAAATGCCCCTTGTCTCATTAGGAGACTTTGAGATGGTCCCAAAAACTCAGCTGCCCTGCCTGATAACACTAAAAAGTACAGGCAGTGGGTGACCATCAATGGCCATAGAGTGGAGGCTCTTAGAGACACCGGAGCCAGTGTGACAGCTGTCAAGTGTCACTTGGTGTCTGAAGAGCATGTGGTCGCCAATGCATGCTTCCCAGTTGCTGCTGCTGACAACACAGAGAGTCTTTGCAATATGGCTCAAGTTCCCTTTGAGTGGGGGGGGTCTCTGGTACTCTCCAAGTAGCTGTGCAGCCAGCCATGCCTGTTCATTGTTTGTTAGGAAATGATTTGGAAAGCTCCCCTTGGGCTAAGGTGGAGAACAAGTCTCATTTAGAGATGTTGGGTCTGCCTGAGTGGGCGTGTGTGACCACTCGGTCTATGGCAGCCAAGGGTGTTCGAGAGATCCTGGAGCCTAGAAGTATGGCCCAGGAACCTGCCTTAAAGAGAAGAGGTAGGGGGCATGGGAAACCAGCCCCCATTGTTCCTACGATCCAGGAGGAGGCAGACCTTGCGGGGGTACCCTGGAACCTACAGGGGAGCAAGTTTCTGAACTGGGGAACCTACCTGAGCTGACCCATTGGCAGAAAGAAGGGGGGCCCTCCAGGGAGGAATTCTGTGCAGAGCAGAAGAAGTGTCCTTCTCTTGAGGGTTTAAGGCAACAGGCCACAAACCTGGCAGCAGGTGATCAGTCTGGATCACATTGGATCTACTGGGAAAAGGGCCTCCTGTACAGCGAGCCTAAGGTTGCTGAGCCTGGGTCAGCCCATGTGCTGGTGGTACCCCAGTGCTTCAGAGCCTTCCTACTGTGGTTGGCTCATGGCGTACCTTTAGCTGGATATCTGGGGCAGAACAAGACCTTTGAAAGGCTTGTCTCCCACTTTTATTGGCCCCGGATGCAGAAGAGTTTAGATACTCATTTTAGAACTTGTCAAACTTGCCAGGCAAGTGGGAAGAGTGGAAGGAAGCACAAGGCTCCTCTCCACCCTTTCCCTGTAGTCAGTACCCCCTTTGAACGGGTGGGAATTGACATTGTGGGGCCACTGGACCCCAAGACAGCCATGAGCAAAAGGTTTATCCTGGTCTTGGTGAACCATGCTATTCGGTACCCGGAAGCCATGCCGCTCAGGACAGTGACGGCCCCCGTGGTGGGACGTACACTGATGGGGATTTTCTCCCGTGTGGGGTTGCCCAGGGAGGTGGTGTCTGACCGAGGTACAAACTTCATTTGCACTTATATGAAATCTCTGTGGAAGGAGTGTGGTGTTACCTACAAGTTCACCACTCCTTACCACCCACAAGGTAATGGGCTGGTTGAGAGATTCAACCGGACCCTTAAAGGCATGATCATGGGTCTTGAGGAACCAATGAGGTGTAAGTGGGACGTCCTCTTGCCATGCCTTCCATGAAGTTCCACAAAAGTCCCTAGGGTTCAGTCTCTTTGAACTGTTGTATGGACACCCGGTAAGAGGATCTTTGAGTCTAGTCAAGGAAGGCTGGGAGCAATCTCCCAGAAAACCTCCCCAGGATGTATACAGTTACATGCTGGCCTTCAGGAACCCGACTCTGCGATTCAGAGATCTCGCTCAGGCGAATCTGGAAGCCAGCCAGGAAGCGATGAAGCTGTAGTACAATCAGAATGCCACTCTGATTGAACTTCAGCCTGAACAGAAAGTTTGGGTCATGGCCCCTGTAGAGCCTTGTGCGCTCCAGGACAGTTGGACCGGTCCATTTGAGGTGGTGGAGCTCAAGAGTGATGTCACCTACCTGGTGATCTTGCGGTCTCCAAGGAACCTTTGCGGGTCCTACATGTTAACCACCTGAAGCCCCACTTAGAAAGGTCCGAAGTGGGCATGCTCCTAGCGACGGATGATGGAATGGAAGAGAAGACCGAGCCTCTTCCTGACCTCCTGTCTGCAACAGAGCAAGATGGGTCAGTGGATGGAGTCAGCCTCTCTGCCACCGTGACCCCTGATCAGCAACAAGATTGTCGCCAACTGTTGGGGCAATTCTCTGATCTATTTTCCTTGATTCCTGGTATCACTGAGTGGTGCGTCCATGATGTGGACACGGGGGACAGTCCTCCTGTGAAGCACAAGGTTTACAGAGTGAATGACAAGGTCAGAGCTTACATCAAGGAGGAAGTCTCCAAGATGTTTGCTTTAGGGGTGATTGAGTCCCCAAACAGTCCTTGGGCCAGCCCATTGGACTTGATCCCAAAGGCTGCCACGCCTGGTGCCACACCCAAACTCCGGTTATGTGTGGACTACAGAGGACTCAATTCAGTCACCAGGACTCACGTGCACCCCATCCCCAGAGCTGATGAGCTCATTGATCGGTTAGGGGCTGCACTGTACCTCAGCACATTTGATTTGATTTCTGGGTACTGGCAGATCGCCTTGACTGATGGGGCCAAAGAGAGGTCAGCATTCTCCACACCAGATGGGCACTACCAATTCTGGGTTATGCCCTTTGGGATGAAGAATGCCCCTACCACCTTTCAGAGGTTGGTCAACCAGGTGTTGGCTGGACTGGAGGATTTCAGTGCCGCTTACCTGAATGACATTGCAGTGTTCAGCACCAGTTGGGAAGAACATCTGCGCCACATCTGGGAAGTGTTGATGGCACTGCGCAAGGCAGGCCTCACGATCAAGGCGAGTAAGTGCCAGATCGGGCAGGGTTCCGTGGTGTACTTGGGTCACCAGGTAGGAAGGGGCCAGGTGGCGCCCCTACAACCCACGACTGATACCATCCTGCCATGGGAACCCCCAAAGACTCAGACACAGGTGAGAGTCTTTTTAGGACTCACGGGGTACTACAGGAGGTTTGTCAAGGGGTATGGCAACAATGTTGCACCCTTGACTGAGCTGACATCCAGGAAGCAGCCCAAGAAAGTGAACTGGACTGACACCAGTCACATGGCTTTTGACGCCCTGAAGACTGCCAAGTGCACAGCAACCATGCTTCAGGCGCCCAATTTCTCAAAAGAATGAATTGTTCAGACAGATGCTTCAGAGCATGGTGTGGGGGCTGTTCTATCACAGATTAATGAAGAGGGCCTAGACCAACCTGTAGCCTTCATCAGTAGGAGGTTACTTCTACAGGAAGAGAGGTGGAGTGCAATTGAGCGTGAGACATTTGCTGTGATCGGGGCACTGAAGAAGTTCAGACCATACTTGTTTGGGACTCACTTCCTGGTTCAGACCGGCCACAGGCCCCATCAGGTGGCTAATGCAGATGAGGGGTGAGAACCCAAAGTTGTTGAGGTGGTCCATTTCCTTACAGGGTATGGACTTTACAGTGGAACACCGCCCTGGTACAGAACACGCCAACGCTGATGGTCTGTCCAGATTTTTCCGCCTTAGTGAAGAGAACTCCCAATGGGAAGGGTAGTTCTCCCCACATTTCAGCTGGAGGGGACACGTGTTAGACCTGGCATCATTGGTGTGAGACTCCCTTCCATTTTTTCGGATTGCCTCCCCTGTTTCTGATATGTTTTTGATGGTTATATGCTTTGGGCACTGTGCCACTGCTATTCAGTGCCACAGAGCAAGTGCTCCCTATGTTAAATTGATGTACTAATTAGTGATTCCATGATTGGGTTATTTGATTTATTTACTTGTCAGACCCTAGTACAGTGCACCATAGGTACCCAGGGCTTGTAAATGCTGCTGGTGGGCTTGCACCCACAGAAGCAGCTTGTAAAGTGTGTCTCAGGCTTGCCATTGCAAGGCCTGTGTGCAGTCTGCAACTGCCATGTCGACTTGGCAAGTCCCTACACCTTCCCTTTCCTTCATATCAGACACCCCTATGGTAGGCCCAAGGGCAGGGTACATTGTAAGTATAAGGTAGGACTTGCCCTGGTGCGTGTAGCATGTCCTAATAGTGAATGACAGCCATTTTCGGTTTTCACTATTGCAAGGCTACCTGTTCACCATAGGCCAGCATGGGCAGTTAGATTATTACATTTTATAATCCTAACTGACGCAGGGAACATGGAAGAAATTCGAATTTAGTATGCCTGAACTTAGAATTATGAAATACATCTTTTAGTAAAGTTGGTTTTAACATTCTGTGTTTGAAAATACCACTTTTAGAAAGTAGGTACTTTCTTGCCTAACTATCTAAAGGCTGCCTCTGCTAGGTTGTGTATTCCTTGTCTGGAGTTTGAGTGACAGGGCTGGGGGATTCCAAGAGACAGAATGTGTCAGCCCAGTGGTGAATAGGGAGATCTGCATCTAGATAGGAGGGAGGAGTTGCATCTGGGACCTGGATAGGGCTGGGCCTTCCCTCCACAATGCAGGCTCCACCTTCTGGGGTGCACTGTGAAAGAAGAGAAGGAATCATGTCAACAAAGTGCTCCAGGACTGTGCTTTCCCTCCACAATGCTGGCTCCACCCCCTGTGGGGCGTCTGATATTTCTGCCCTGCACTGTGAAAGGAAAGAAGGAGTCCTGTTAACAGAGTGCTCAGGAACTGTTTTGGACTAGGCAGAGGCCTCTCTGCCTTCAGAGATCAAAGACAAAAGCAGTATAAATTGGGACTCAGACCCAAGAACTTTAGTTCACTTCTGGGAACAAAACAAACCTTTGCCAAGGAGAAGAACCAAGGAAGCTGCAGGAGTTTGGACTGCCCCTCTGCCAGTGTGCTGTATCCTGGGTTGGCCTGCAGTGGTTTCTTTATTGCCAAGGAAAGGAAAAGGAACTTTTTAAGGACTTTCATCATCTACAGAATATTCTCCAAGAGCTTGAATTTGTGCTTGCCTCCTGCTGAAGTTTCAGGGACAAAAGACTTAATCTCCAGCTCCCCCCCTGAATTTCCTTGCTGGGAATTCTAACTGCAGAAGCCTGCGTGTTGCTGGGAGCTGGAAGCGCGTCGCCGCCGCATCTGAGATCGTCGCATCGCTGGAGAAGCGTGCCGCCGCCGCATCGCCCAGAAAGCGTGTCTCTATCGAAGCTGCCTGCTGTGGCAACACCGGAGAAGCGTGACGCCATGAGAGAGTCGCCATCGCATCGCCGTAGAAGCGTGCCGCAGGGCCTGTCGCTGCTCCAAAGTACAGGGTCGTCGCAAGACTGCCAGGGTGTCTTTGCATCATCGTTGCATTGTCGCATCAAGGGCGCCATCTTCTCGTATCGCACCAGGATTGTCGCATCGCATTGATGCACCATCTTGTGCATCGCAACCGGGCCGCAGGCCAAGAACCTACGCATCACTCCCACATCGGTAAGGATCATGACGCATCCCCGACTCTGCGCAAGCATTGAGGCACGACGCATCATTTCCCCCGGAGCACGGAACCGACGCATCTCCCTCTGCCAACCCTTTTGTTTATTTTGCGTTACGCATCCAGGTACTTTGTTGAGAAATTTCTTTGCATTTATCACCAACTCGAACTAAGCAACTTTTACTATCTTTAAGTCAATGTTAAGTACAGTATTGTGGATTTTTGTCGTTTGTGGTCTTGCGTTAAGTCTATTTAAAGAATACATATTTTTATAAAACCTGTGTGGTGTACATCTGTAGTGTTTTCACTGTATTACTGTGTATATTCACATATGCTTAACACACTGCCTCTGAGATAGGCCTGTCTGCTCGTGCCAAGCTACCAAGGGGATGAGCGGGGTTATCTAGGAGTGTAATCCCCTTATCCTGACTTAGAAGCAAGGGTGCCTATTTGGACAAAAGTGTATACCATTGCCAACTAGGGACCCCCAGATCTAACAAAGTCAATGAGATAAATAACATCAGTGTCTGGTTGATAACCCTTTGTAAAGTGCTCATCATGCCATAAAATATTTACAGTTAATTACAATCAGAAATTTTTCATATTAGCTTCTTGTCTCCAGTGCCATCTGGTACGATACATTTTACAAGATAAAAATAATTTGATACAATATAAAAAGATAAGACCATGATAAAATACATCGGTATATAAAAATCTTTGAAAGCAATCAAATCTCCTAAAACAAATTAAAAACGTCAAAATTCAAGGGATATAAAATATGTCTTAGGCTGCCACAAAAACATTTTGTTTAGGGATAGGAAAGCCAAGGCCTGGATGGTGTGTTGTGGCTTCCCTTAGTATTCGCCCTCTGAGCTCTGCTTCTAATACACCACATTTGGCCCATGCATTTTACCACCACGCAAGCAAACAATGGCCTGGGATCAGACTTCAAGATACTTACAGCGATTCTATAGTTATCAGCTCCCAGTAGCTTGCAGATTGGAGCAAGATGATTTTTCCCCAGGCTCGCATATAATGAACAGGCAAACATTACGTGGGCTATGGTCTCTTGATGATTTTTAAAACCAGGGCAGCTGAGGGCAGCCTCTCTCCTACATTTTCATTTGCTGGTAAAATCGTTCAGGGGCTAAGTACCAAATCTAAATTGAATATTCAACTTTCTATCCCCCCGGGTGTTCTATAATAATAAGGTAGCCTTCCAAGGAGCGATCTAGTTTGCGGGCCGAAAAATCTAGAGTGAGCTTACCCCACGCCCTGCTATTTATTTCCTCCTGGGATACCCACCCCCAGTAAGCATTCTTCACATCACATTTCTGGGGGAGCAAAGTGGGATCATTAACCTCCCATAAACCGCCCATCCCAATTGCTGCAAGCAAGTTCTTAACACCTCTCAGCCAGCTAATTTGATTGGCTGTATCCCGGGATTTTACATCCTCCAGCGCACAAGCATATGGCAGAGGTTCGGGTGTCGTTTTGATCCTCAGCCAGACCAGCAAGGGACGCAATCCTGCTTTGGAACCAAAGGAATGTCTGCCCATGTGTAACATGAGCTGGAAAAGATAGGTACTCTGGGGTTGCATCCCTAGACTTCTAAGGAATTTGTGGTCAAGGCTACTGAGCTCCTCTACGTGTTCCAAGCCCCATAGTTCTATTCCATACATCACAAAGCTCAACACTTTTGCATCATATACCTGCAAGGCTGGCCCAATCGGTTAAGTTTAAGATAGCCGATGTTCCTTCTACCTAGAGCCCCAGACAACAGTCTGTGCTTAGGACCATCTTATTGGTGTGGGGTTTCCATGATAAATTGTCTGCCAACTTTAGGACTAAGTAATCAAACGTGCTTTTTGGACTAAGTAATCAAACGTGCTAACTCTCTTGTGCAGTACACCACTGAGGCTTGGGCTGACCCGATAGGATTTGTGGTGTTTCAGGGCCTTAAATATGGTTTTAGATGTATTTAGTATTAGACCTTTAGTGTCGCAGAGTTCATGAAACTGGTTTTGTAATCGTTGTAAACCCTCCAGGTGCTTTGGATACCAGCAAGGTATCATCAGGAAAAAGGAGGGTAACAACTCCTCCCCCAGTGTGGGAGCATCACTAGGAATTGTGCTAAGGAAATGTACCACTCTATTAATATATAAGGAAAAAAGCATTGGAGCCAGGACACAGTGTTATGTTTCTGTGAATCCCGAAAGTAGTAAGTGCATTATGTGAATACCAAATATTAGTAAGTTTAGGATTTAATCTTAAATTCATTCTGTGAATCGGGCCCATTGTCATTATGTTTTTGGGGGAATATCTTGCTGTTTTCTTCATTGGACCTACATTGTCTTTTTTTTTTCATTGTATTGGGATTGATATAGATTTTGAAGGAATTCATTTCTAACATATACTAGTGTTATCACCTTATTTTTATCAATAACTTTATGGAAGAAGGTGATCATCAAGAACAAAAGACAATGGCTCAACAAAATTTCACTATAAGTCCTCCTCTTTCCTTTTGGTCTTCAGGATCGCGTCCAACTATGGAGTGGCTAGAATGGAAACATTATTTTGTAAATTACATTAGTGCTGTTGATGAAGCAGGTAAAATGAAACCTGATCAAAAGAAAAAAATAATTTTACATTCTTTAGGTCCAATAGGAATAAAAACTTATAATTGCATGCCTAAGATAACGGTTACTGCAGAAATGAATGATTTTGAAGCAGCATTAAAAGACTTGGATAAATATTTTGCACCTAAAGTCTGCATGGGAGTGGTGCGTTACACATTTTTTCAGAGGAAACAAAACAAAAATGAACCTGTGGATGACTACATTGATGAGTTGAAAAGACTTGCTATTGACTGCAAGTTTGGCGATTTTCACGATGAATTACTGAGAGACCAATTAGTCATGCATTGTAACAATTCTGCAATACAATAACGTTTATGGGTAAATGGTGACTCGCCTTTAGAGGATATTCTCTCTATTGTAAGGAAGACAGAAATGTCTGGAAGGTGTGCAACACAGCTTAAAGACTCTAACAAGAACACAGGGGCCGTGCTTAAAGTTCAGAGTAGCAATCGAGGGCAACAACAACACAACTCGAACAAGACTTTCAATCAGATACAAAGGAGTGTATGGAAAGATAAAGAACCAGAGGAGAGGCGATGTTATCGTTGCGGAATTAAAGAACATTTAGCATTTAGCAAAAACTGCCCAGCTGCAAAGAAAAGATGCAGTATTTGTGGTTTAATTGGCCATTTTAGTAAACTGTGTAGGAGAAGGAAAAGTAATGTCAAATATGTATATGATGATGAGGATTTTAATGATCCTGGAACCGAGAAGGAAAGTAGTGAATGAGAGTGTGTCAAAAGTATCCAGGGTAATTTTGTGATTAACATCACTGATGCTACAGTGAAAGATAAGCCCATATGTGATATATCCATTGGGGGTGTACTAGTTAAGGTGTTCGCTGATTCAGGATCACCTTGTACTATAATCGATAAGGAAGTATGGAAGGAAAAATTTGTCAAAAAAATAGGCGAACAGTTAATACCTACTGATATTAGTCCTTTGAGTTTCACGGGGGAGAGAATCAACATGTTAGGTTTCAGATGGTTGACGTTTTTATTTAAAGGGAGATCTGCTAGAGGGAAATTATACGTAGCTGATTTTGGCTCTTCTGTTTTGGGTTGGATGGACCAAAAGAATTTGAACATTATCTTAGACCCCAACAGTGAAGAGAAAGTACTCGTTGTCGATGACTCTAGTAGACTACAGGATGATATCAGTAGGATATTACCTAAAGTGTTTAGCAAAGGATCTGGGATCACTCAAAGGTTTCGAGCACACCATTGTGCTTAAAACAAATGCTGTACCTAAAATTCACAAAGTGAGACCTATTCCCATACTCATAAGGGATGAGGTAGCAAAAGAACTGGAAGGTTTTTTTGGAAAGGGATATAATTGAAGAAGTAAAAAGCTCTGAATGGATTTCTCCGGTGGTGGTGGCACGCAAAGGGAATGGCAAAATCCGTCTATGCATTGATTTGCGCCACCATAATAATAACATAGTTATAGATAGGTTTCCGCTGCCCAAAATCAATGAAATGGTGTCTTCGCTCAAAGGTGCCAGTTGGTTTTCCACCATCGATTTGTCAGCGGCTTACCATCAGGTGATGTTATCGCCGGAGTCAAGGAAGTTCACCGCTTTTATAACACCTTACGGTTGTTATCAATTTATGTGCATGCCTTTCGGCCTCACATCAGCGGATGCTGTTTTTCAGCGCCTAATGTACAAACTGCTGGGGAAAATGAATGGGTCAAATTTTTCCAAGACGATATCTTGATAGCTGCCAAATGCAAGGAGGAACACAATAGTAAACTTAAATAAGTTTTGAATGTATTGCAAAATGTGGGGTTAACTGTTGAAATCAGCAAGAGGAAATTTGCTCAAAGGAGTGTGTCCTATCTAGGACATGTTATTTGTGAGGATGGGGTAAGACCCAAATCATCCTCAGTCAATACTATTGTTGATTCACCTGCTCCTACCAATAAGGAGGAAGTAAAATCATTCTTAGGAATGGCTGAATATTGTGCAAAGTTCATCAGGAATTTTGCAAGTAAAGTGTTCAATGTTCGAGCATTATTGAAAAAAAATACAAAACTTTAATGGACTTGTTAATGTGATGCAGAATTTAACACTGTGAAGAATGACTTACAGAATGTGAATGTTCTAAATAGTTTTTATCCAAATTTGGAGTGCATTGTAACCACAGATGCATGTGACAAAGGATTAGGAGCTGTATTGTCACAGAAAGGTACTGACGGTCGTGAGAGGATAATCTTATTTGCTTCTAGATCCTTATCTCCAGCGGAAAGTAAATATCCCATAATTGAAAGGGAAGCCTTAGCCTGCGCTTGGGCTTTAGAGCATGTTAGACCTGACACCCTTGGCGTGGTTTTTCTCCCATCTTTTTGCCTCTGCCTCCTGTATTTTTGATGCTCTGCTCGATTTCGTTTTTGCTGGTTTAGATGCTTTGGACACTCTGCCACTGCTGTTCAGTGCCAGAGTGTAAGTGCTCCCTATGTAAATTGTCATATTGATTGGGTATACCTGATTGGCATATTTGTATCACCATGAAGTCCCTAGTAAAGTGCACTGTGTGTGCCAGGGCTGGTGATGACAGATGCTACTAGTAGGCCTGCAGCGCAGATTGCGCCACCCACATAAGTAGCCCTAAAATGGTGTCTCAGGCCTGCCAGCGCAGTGCCTGTGTGCAGTCAGTAGACTGCCATGTCCGCCTGGCCAGTGTCCCCACTGGCTGGGCCTAACCCTTCCCTGTCTGTGCACATCAGTCACCCCTCTGGAAGGCTCAAGGTACCCCCCTGGGCAGGGTGCAGTGTATGGGTAAGGTAGAGCATGTACTAGTGCAGGTAACATGCTCTGGTAGTGAGCAGCAGCCACTTTGTGTGCTCACTGCTGCAAGGTTATCTTGTTCCTTAGATTAACATGGGGGAGGCTGATCCCAGTGGATACCAGCCTATTTTCCCATAGGAACAAGATGGGACATAAGTGATTGATATCCCTGAACTCAGAATTGAATAACACATCTTTTAGGAAAGGTTGTTTTTAAATTCTGTGTTTGAGAATAGTACTTTTAGAAAGTGGCTGTTCTCTTGTCTAACCTTTCTGTGTGCCTGGGACTGTTTGCGGATTGACTGTCTGGTTTGAGGGTGACAGGGGCTGCAGAGCCCCCAGGAGGTTGTCTGAGTCAGCCCGTGGATGAAAGGCTCTATCTGCTGCCAAGGAAGTGGGAGGAGATAGCACCTGGGAGTGACTAGGGCTGTGCCTGCCTGACCACAATGCTGGCTCCACCTCCCGCTGGGCGACTGTCACCTCTGTCCCTGATACTGAAAGAAAGAAGGAAGCCAGGAAACCCCCAGTGCCCCAGCAACACCCAGAACTGGTTTAGACCGGGCTCAGGGCCCACTTGCACAAAGACTTCAAAGAACTTCAAAGACTTTTTGGGGTATAAGAGAAGGACCCCTGACAACAGAAAATCAGATTCTACAATCAAGAGGAACCTCTGCTGGAAGAAGGACTGCTGAAGAACTGAAGGAAGATTGCCTTGCTGTGTGCTCTAAGGGCTGACCTGTTCTGCTGACCAACTGAAGCTGAGGAGAAGAGGGACTTTGCTGTGTGCTGTGCCCCTGCTTACTTGAACTCAAAAGACTTTGCGGTGTGCTGTGTCTTCAACTGAATCTCCAAGGGCCTGAGAAGAGCTGGACTCCTGTTCCTGGAACCCAGGGTTAAAAGGTTCCTAAAGAAGCCCCAAGACGCTGTGCAGATCATGCTGTTTTGACCTGGAGCGTGCTTGGTGATCAACTGCTGAGCGTGAGTAGGGATCGGTGTGCTCATCGGCACATTCCCAGCGAGGGTCGGAGGTCCGTGGTGCCTCCCCTCGTGAATTCTGCTCTAGAGCGGTTGTGTGGCCGAGAGGGCGGTCTTGCCGAGACCTGCGCCCTCAAGAATCATCTGCCGGCTGTTTACCGCCGCTGCCCGGGGCCAGAAAACCCCTTTTAAGATTGCCGTCCTGATCGGAGCTGCGGGGCCGAAGATCGAAGCCGCCGCGCTCCCATTGGCCAAAGGAGCCGAGCCCCCTCACTGACGCCGCAACGGGATTGGCCCGTGCGCCGCAGCGTCATCGCTGTTGCCGAGTTGTGATTGGCTGCCCCGAAGTGCGTCATTACAGGCCTGTCCCGGGAGCCGCACTGCCATTGGCTGACTCCCGGGCGTGTGTGGAGGCTCGCCTGAAGTGCTGCGACAGGATTGGCTGGCGGGACCGGGACCTGCGAGAAGACCGACCCGACCTCGCCAAGGGATTCCCTTGGAGTGATCTCTGCCCCCTGGCCTGTGTCCCTGCGCAGGAGCGCCGAGTCAGCTCCCCGCCGCTCCCCGAGGACCTGAGAGCGGGCGGAGGGCTGCCGGGACCGGCTGGGGCAGAAAGGAAGTCGGCAGTGCTGGCGCGAAGGTGCTAAACCAACAGCGAGGCCATGCCGATCGGCACTGCAGTGTCCCTGGACCACGCGGTGAGGCGCGCTTGCAGCGCTTGGGGCCCATAGAATTGAAGGGCTAATTCTTTTAGTGAATCACTTGCGGGCATTACTTGGGCAGTCATTTAAAGAGCTGATGACGCACTGAATCAGTATTACTAGTTTTTAATACAGATTTACAAGAGACTTGAGACTATTTTTATTAAGAGACTTCCTACATTACATGTGACCATTAAGATTAAGTGCAACATTTACCTGAAGAAGTAATTAACGTATATTGCTGATTTTTACTGCTGCAAATAGATAAAGATATATTTTTATAAAATATACTTACCTGTGTGGTCTCAGTTTGTGGTGGATTGGGGATTATTGTGGTGTTAAGTGCATTTATTATACACATTGCCTTGGGGATAAGCCTGCCTGCTCGCGCCAAGCTACCTAGAGGGGGGGGCAGGGGTTATCTACTTGTGTACTCCGTCACCCTGACTAGAAGCAAGGGTCCCTACTTGGTCTAAGGTACTTACCTCTGCCAATTAGAGACCCCCAGATCTAACATTGTTGGACAGAGGTGTGGATTTTGAACTAATATTTGCACTTGACCTGCAGTGATTTCTTGTACATCACTAGTCTAGTTTAGCAGCACAGGTTGCACAAGATTTTTTCTTTTTGGTGAAACCTATTTTTGAGAGCCTAGGAAGCATCATGTCTCAGAAAGCTGTGAGCGAAGTAGTGGAAGTGGAATTTGAAATCCAGGAGTTGCTCATCTATAAAAAGGAGCAGCTGAAGCAATTCTGCAAGCAGCTTGGATGCCCAGTGAAGGGCAGTTCTAACAAGGAAGAGCTACAGAAAGCTCTAAGGGCCTGGGGGGAGGCCAAACATGTTGACGCAGAAGATGCTACTGAAGAGGGAGGCACACAAAAGAATGCTTTTGTATCCAGTGATTTGCCAGTGAGGCCAGCGTCTAGGGTTGGCAGCAACCACTCCAGTAGGATTATTTCTCCAGAGGAGCTGGAGGATAATCAGAGAGCTAGGGCCCATGAGATTGAGCTTTTTAAACTCAACGCCCAAGCAGAAGAGAGGAGACTACGCCTTGAAAGTCAAAAGAAGGCGGGGGAGAGGAGGAATGCTCTTGCTTTTGAAGAGAAGAAACTCCAATTGGCTCATGAGTTGAGCATGAGGGAGCTGGACATTAAAGCTAAACAGGTGGAGTCCAGTCCTAATGGTGGCAGCGCACAACCAGTACAGGCGGGTAAAGTATACATACCAAAGGATCTGGTACAGAATTATCAGAGGGGTGAAGATATTTATGCGTGGTTTAGATCGTATGAACTTGCCCTAAAGATGAATGAAGTGCCTGAGAAGAATTGGGGGCAGGTTTGTGGAAGCACTTTGAGGCCTCTGGGAGGGATGTCTTGGCACCCTTAGAAGCAGCAGGTACTTTATCCTACACTGCTATGAAGGAGGCTTTATGCCTCAGGTATGGGCTCACTCCAGAACAGTACCACCAGAAGTTTAGGAACTTCAAGAAGCTTGATTCAAATACTTGGGTGGAGTGTGTGAGTATGTACACGCGTGCCCTGGAAGGTTGGATAAAGGGCAGCAAAGTTACTGATTATGTGGGGTTGTGTCACTTGATTAGTTGGGAGCACTTGAGTAGTCTATGTGTTCCAGAGCTGCGCCAGCATCTTTTAGACAGCAAGTTAACTGATCCCAGTTAGCTTGATAAGGAGGCGGACCGCTGGACTAGCACCAGGGTCCACAAGGGGGTGGTAAGTACCCCAGCCAAAGGTGGACAGGGTCCCCAGCAGAAGAGTGGGGGGGACAAGGGTAATCAAAAGGAGTCTTCTAATTCCCAGGAGAAGGAGTCTCAACCCCCCAAGCCTAAGAAGTCCTGGCCCCATAAGGGCAAGCAGGACAACAGGTCCCCGCCTACTTGCTATTCATGTAGGGAGGTGGGGCACATTGCCCCCAAATGTCCAAACAAACCTCCAGCACCCACTGGTGCTCCAACATCGGGGTTAGCCAGTGTAGCTTTGGGAGGGGATTTGATTTCTAGTGGGGGGGAGGGGTTAGCAGTGATGACCCTTGTCTCTTTAGGAGACAAAGAGATGGCCCAGGAAACCTTGCTGCCCTTAAACACTAAGAAATATGGGCAGAAGGTGACCATCAATGGAAAAGAGATAGAAGCTCTGAGAGACACAGGGGCCAGTGTGACATCTGTCAGGTGTCAATGGGTGTCTGAAGAGCAGATCATTCCCAATGCACTCCGTCCTGTGATGGCAGCTGACAGTTCAGTGCGCCTCTGCAAGTTGGCACGTG
Source organism: Lissotriton vulgaris (assembly GCF_964263255.1). Lineage (NCBI taxonomy): Eukaryota > Metazoa > Chordata > Amphibia > Caudata > Salamandridae > Lissotriton > Lissotriton vulgaris. Next base: position 1,597,604,121 of record NC_141695.1, on the reverse strand, counting down.
CTCCATTTAAATGGGGAGGAGTCTCTGGTATATTGGAAGTTGTAGTAAGTGATGCCTTGCCTGTAGATTGTCTATTAGGTAATGACCTGGAGAGCTCTCCATGGAAGGATGTGGAGCACAGGACTCACTTGGAAATGTTGGGCTTGCCTGCGTGGATCTGTGTGAACACACGTGCAATGGCAGCCAGTAAGGGTGGATTAGCAGAACTGGAGCCTGGAACAATGGCCCAGGGACCTGCCAAGAGAGGAAGGGGTAGAGGGCATGGGAAACCAGCCCCCACCGTTCCCACGGTCCAGGAGGAAGCAGAACCTGAGGGGGATGCCCTGGAACCTACAGGGGAGCAGGTGGCGGAACTGGGGGAATTGCCTGAGCTGTCCCAGTGGCAGCAAGATGGTGGTCCCTCCAGGGAGGAATTCTGCCAGGCTCAGAAGGAGTGCCCTTCTCTCATTGGTGTGCGGCAGCAGGCTGCAGACCAGGCAGCAGGCCTGGGGTCCAAGGAACATTTGATCTACTGGGAGGATGACTTACTTTATAGTGAGCCTAAGTTCGCTGAGCCCGGTGCAGCCCGTGTGCTGGTGGTACCCGAGCGCTTCAGGAACTTCCTACTGGGTCTGGCTCATGACGTGCCTCTCGCAGGACATCTGGGGCAAGACAAGACCTATCATAGGCTTGTCACCCACTTCTACTGGCCCCAGATGAAGAAGCACGTCACTGCCTTTTGTAAGTCTTGTCAAACTTGTCAGGCCAGTGGCAAGAGCAGAGGAAAGTGCGTGGCATCCCTCCAACCCTTTCTCGTGGTGAGCACCCCTTTTGAGCGGGTGGGCATTGACATCGTGGGGCCCCTGGACCCCAAGACAGCCCTAGGCAACAGGTTTATCCTGGTCTTGGTGGACCATGCCACCCGGTACCCGGAGGCAATCCCTCTCAGGACAGTCACAGCCCTCGTGGTGGGCCGTGCCTTGATGAGGATCTTTTCCCGTGTGGGGTTCCCCAGAGAGGTGGTTTCTGACAGGGGTAAAAACTTCATCTCTAGGTACATGAAGTCTCTGTGGGAGGAGTGTGGGGTGACATATAAGTTCACCACTCCTTACCATCCTCAAGGAAATGGGTTGGTTGAAAGATTCAACCGCACCCTGATGGGCATGATTATGGGCCTAGAGGAGCCCATGAGGCGGAAGTGGGATGTCTTGTTACCATGCCTGTTATTTGCATACAGGGAGGTGCCTCAGAAATCCCTAGGGTTCAGCCCCTTTGAGTTGCTGTATGGCCACCCTGTCAGAGGGCCTCTCGCTCTGGTGAAGGAGTGGTAGGAGAAATCCCGTGGGAAAACCCCTCAGGATGTGTTCAGCTATGTGCTGGCCATCCACAACCAGACCAAGCGCTTCGGGAAGCTCGCTCAAGAGAACCTGGAGGCTAGCCAGGAGGAAATGAAGAGATGGTATGATCAGAACACCTCTCTGGTTGAGTTCCACCCTGGTCAGAAAGTGTGGGTGATGGCGCCGGTGGAGCCTTGTGCGCTCCGTGACAAGTGGTCCGGGCCATATGAGGTGGTGGAGCGCAAGAGTGAGGTTACCTACTTGGTTAACCTGAAGACTCCCAGGCAGCCCCTGAGAGTGTTGCATGTGAACCGCCTCAAACCCCACTTTGAGAGGTCAGAAGTGACTATGCTCATGGCTACAGATGCTGGAGGGGAGGAGGATAGTGATCCTCTCCCTGACCTCCTAGCAACCAAGGAGCAAGATGGGTCAGTGGATGGTGTGATACTCTCACCCACCCTGACCCCAGAGCAGCAGAAGGACTGTCGCCAGGTCTTGGGTCAGTTCGCCCCCCTGTTCTCCCTGACCCCAGGTGTCACCAACTGGTGCCTCCACAATGTGGACACTGGAGATAGTCTGCCTGTGAAACAGAAGTTTTACAGAGTGGCTGACAAGGTCAGAGCTAGCATCAAAGAAGAAATTTCCAAGATGTTAGCGCTAGGGGTAATTGAGCCCTCCAGCAGCCCCTGGGCTAGCCCAGTGGTCTTAGTGCCTAAGAAAGCTGCTACACCTGGTGGCACCCAGAACTCCGTTTCTGTGTGGACTACCGTGGGCTCACTGCGGTCACCAAGACTGACGCGCACCCCATCCCCAAAGCTGATGAGCTTGTGGATCGGTTGGGAGCTGCCCGGTACCTGAGCACTTTTGATTTGACTTCAGGGTACTGGCAGATTGTCTTAACTGAGGGGGCCAAGGAAAGATCAGCATTTTCAACGCCAGAGGGGCACTTCCAGTTTCGTGTCATGCCCTTTGGGTTGAAAAATGCCCCTGCCACATTCCAGAGACTGGTCAACCAGGTATTAGCAGGGCTGGAGGAATTCAGCGCAGCATACCTGGATGACATTGCTGTGTTCAGCTCCACTTGGGAGGAACACTTGCAACACCTCTGTGCAGTGTTGAAGGCTCTGCAGAAGGCAGGCCTCACTATCAAGGCCAGTAAGTGCCAGATAGGGCAGGGATCAGTGGTGTACTTGGGACACCAGGTGGGGAGCGGCCAGGTGGCGCCCCTACAGGCGAAGATTGATACCATTCTGGCTTGGGAACCCCCCAAGACCCAGACTGAGGTGAGAGCCTTTCTAGGTCTCACCGGGTATTACAGACGGTTTGTCAAAGGTTATGGCACCATTGTAGCCCCTTTGACAGAGCTGACATCTAGAAATCAGCCCAGGAAAGTGAATTGGACCGAGGCCTGTCAAACTGCTTTTGACACCCTCAAAACTGCCATGTGCACAGCACCGGTGCTTAAGGCACCTGACTTTTCCAGTGAGTTCATTGTGCAAACTGACGCTTCAGAGCAAGGCGTGGGAGCAGTACTCTCACAGATCAACGATGAGGGTGGAGACCAACCAGTGGCTTTCATTAGTAGGAGGCTACTCCGCAGGGAACAGAGATGGAGTGCGATTGAAAGGGAAGCTTTCGCTGTGGTCTGGGCCCTGAAGAAGCTGAGGCCCTACCTGTTTGGGACTCACTTCAGTGTTCAGAACGACCACAGGCCCCTCAGATGGTTAATGCACATGAGGGGTGAGAATCCAAAACTGTTGAGGTGGTCCATTTCCCTACAGGGTATGGACTTTACGGTGGAGCACCGCCCTGGTACAGAACACGCCAATGCTGATGGTCTTTCCAGATTCTTCCGCCTTAGTGATGAAGACTCCCAAGAGGTTGGGTAGTTCTCCCCACTTTCAGCTGGAGGGGACACGTGTTAGACCTGACACCCTTGGCGTGGTTTTTCCCCCATCTTTTTGCCTCTGCCTCCTGTATTTTTGATGCTGTGCTGGATTTCGTTTTTGCTGGTTTAGATGCTTTGGACACTCTGCCAATGCTGTTCAGTGCCAGAGTGTAAGTGCTCCCTATGTAAATTGTCATATTGATTGGGTATACCTGATTGGTATATTTGTATCACCATGAAGTCCCTAGTAAAGTGCACTGTGTGTGCCAGGGCTGGTGATGACAGATGCTACTAGTGGGCCTGCAGCGCAGATTGCGCCACCCACATAAGTAGCCCTAAAATGGTGTCTCAGGCCTGCCAGCGCAGTGCCTGTGTGCAGTCAGTAGACTGCCATATCCGCCTGGCCAGTGTCCCCACTGGCTGGGCCTAACCCTTCCCTGTCTGTGCACATCAGTCACCCCTCTGGAAGGCTCAAGGTACCCCCCTGGGCAGGGTGCAGTGTATGGGTAAGGAAGAGCATGTACTAGTGCAGGTAACATGCTCTGGTAGTGAGCAGCAGCCATTTTGTGTGCTCACTGCTGCAAGGTTATCTTGCTCCTTAGATTAACATGGGGAGGCTGGTCCCAGTGGAGACCAGCCTATCTTCCCATAGGAACAAGATGGGACATAAGTGATTGATATCCCTGAACTCAGAATTTAATAACACATCTTTTAGGAAAGGTTGTTTTTAAATTCTGTGTTTGAGAATAGTATTTTTAGAAAGTGGCTGTTCTCTTGTCTAACCTTTCTGTGTGCCTGGGACTGTTTGTGGATTGACTGTCTGGTTTGAGGGTGACAGGGGCTGCAGAGCCCCCAGGAGGTTGTCTGAGTCAGCCTGTCGATGAAAGGCTGCATCTGCTGCCAAGGAAGTGAGAGGAGATAGCACCTGGGAGTGACTAGGGCTGTGCCTGCCTGACCACAATGCTGGCTCCACCTCCCGCTGGGCGACTGTCACCTCTGTCCCTGATACTGAAAGAAAGAAGGAAGCCAGGAAACCCCCAGGGCCCCAGCAACACCCAGAACTGGTTTAGACCGGGCTCAGGGCCCACTTGCACAAAGACTTCAAAGAACTTCAAAGACTTTTTGGGGTATAAGAGAAGGACCCCATACAACAGAAAATGAGATTCTACGATCAAGAGGAACCTCTGCTGGAAGAAGGACTGCTGAAGAACTGAAGGAAGATTGCCTTGCTGTGTGCTCTAAGGGCTGACCTGTTCTGCTGACCAACTGAAGCTGAGGAGAAGAGGGACTTTGCTGTGTGCTGTGCCCCTGCTTACTTGAACTCAAAAGACTTTGCGGTGTGCTGTGTCTTCAACTGAATCTCCAAGGGCCTGAGAAGAGCTGGCCTCCTGTTCCTGGAACCCAGGGTTAAAAGGTTCCTAAAGAAGCCCCAAGACGCTGTGCAGATCGTGCTGTTTTGACCTGGAGCGTGCTTGGTGATCAACTGCTGAGCGTGAGTAGGGATCGGTGTGCTCATCGGCACATTCCCAGCAAGGGTCGGAGGTCCGTGGTGCCTCCCCTCGTGAATTCTGCTCTGGAGCGGTTGTGTGGCCGAGAGGGCGGTCTTGCCGTGACCTGCGCCCTCAAGAATCATCTGCTGGCTGTTCACCGCCGCTGCCCGGGGCCAGAAAACCCCTTTTAAGATTGCCGTCCTGATCGGAGCTGCGGGGCCGAAGATCGAAGCCGCCGCGCTCCCATTGGTCAAAGGAGCCGAGCCCCCTCACTGACGCCGCGACGGGATTGGCCCGTGCGCCGCAGCGTCATCGCTGTTGCCGAGTTGTGATTGGCTGCCCCGAAGCGCGTCATTACAGGCCTGTCCCGGGAGCCGCACTGCCATTGGCTGACTCCCGGGCATGTGTGGAGGCTCGCCTGAAGTGCCGCGACAGGATTGGCTGGCGGGACCGGGACCTGCGAGAAGACCGACCCGACCTCACCGAGGGATTCCGTGGAGTGATCTCTGCCCCCTGGCCTGTGTCCCTGCGCCGGAGCGCCGAGTCAGCTCCCCGCCGCTCCCCGAGGACCTGAGAGCGGGCGGAGGGCTGCCGGGACCGGCCGGGCAGAAAGGAAGTCGGCAGTGCTGGCGCGAAGGCGCTAAATCAACAGCGAGGCGGTGGCGATCGGCACTGAAGTGTCCCTGGACCACGCGGTGAGGCGTGCTTGCAGCGCTTGGGGCCCATAGAATTGAAGGGCTAATTCTTTTAGTGAATCACTTGCGGGCATTACTTGGGCAGTCATTTAAAGAGCTGATGACGCAATGAATCAGTATTACTAGTTTTTAATACAGATTTACAAGGGACTTGAGACTATTTTTATTAAGAGACTTCCTACATTACATGTGACCATTAAGATTAAGTGCAACATTTACCTGAAGAAGTAATTAACGTATATTGCTGATTTTTACTGCTGCAAATAGATAAAGATATATTTTTATAAAATATACTTACCTGTGTGGTCTCAGTTTGTGGTGGATTGGGGATTATTGTGGTGTTAAGTGCATTTATTAAACACATTGCCTTGGGGATAAGCCTGCCTGCTCGCGCCAAGCTACCTAGAGGGGGAGCAGGGGTTATCTACTGTGTGTACTCCGTCACTCTGACTAGAAGCAAGGGTCCCTACTTGGTCTAAGGTACTTACCTCTGCCAATTAGAGACCCCCAGATCTAACAGAGCATTTTCGTGTATTTGTGTGGGGGAAACCAGTTTTGATTCACACTGATCATCGCCCTTTAGTCAAAATTCTCACCACTGAGGGTAGTGTTACAGCTTCTGCGAGACTGGCAAGAATTTCCATGCGAATGAAGGAGTTTGTTTACAGCTTAATGTATGTGCCGGGGAGAGAAAATACTGTTGCTGACTGTCTCTCCAGGTTGCCTGTTCCTATGGAAGAATGCTCGGATGACCCTTGGGGTGATTTTAACATTGCATTTGTGCATGATGCTGGTGTACCAGCCATTGATAAAGACGAATGGATGAAGGAACAAAGTGAGGACACTGGATTACAACAGGTTTTAGAGTATTTATGCAAAGGTTGGCCCATGAAGGAAAATGTTACAGACAGTTTGAGACCTTTTTGGGAAATAAGAACGGAATTGTCAATAGATAAAGATCTAATTTTGAGAGGTGACAGAGTCATTCCTCCGCAGGAATTGAGGAACAAAATTTTACTTTTATGCCATGAAGGACACTTTGGTATTGTGAGAACTAAAGTCATTGTTAAAAGTATATTTTGGTGGCCGGGTGTTGACAAAGCTGTAGAAAGATTTGTAAGAGATTGTGGAATTTGATCATCTACAGACAAATCTTTAAAAACATTTAAACCGCCAATGAGTGAGGGTCTCATTCCTAAAATGCCATGGGAAACAATTGCTGTGGATATCTTTGGTCCTGTAGGCGAGTCTAAGGAATATGGTTTGGTCGCCATTGATTTATTTTCAAAGTGGCCAACTGTAAAAATTGTTGTAAGTATTGATACTGATGTTGTTTTAAAGTTCCTGGACAAAATGTTTGTATTGGAAGGTTTACCGGCAAGCATTTTGAGTGACAACGGGTGCAGTTCACATCCAAGAAAGCTAAAGAGTATTTTGACAGAGTAGGAATCAAGCATAAAACCACTGCTTTGTATAATCCCAGTGGGAATGGCACTGTTGAGCGCTTTAATCGTGTAATTAAGGGTGTTATTCAAGTTGCTATAAACAAACAAAAGACATGATTGGAAACTTGAGGTGCAGAAAGCAGTTTGGGCTTACAGGATCACCACACATGATTCTACTGGATTGTCTCCTTTTGTTATCATGAGAGGTAGGAGACCAAGATGTAAATTTTCTCCTGCTTGGCTTCGTGATGACACGTTACAACAATGGTCTGCTACGGAAGTTAGGGATAAAGTTATTCAGGTTCATGATAAGAGTAAATCTTATTATGATAAAACCCATGGTGTGAAGGAAGTACGAATCAATATTGGTGATTGTTTTTGAATGAAGAGACCTGGTAAGGTTGCTAAGAGTGATAATCAGTTTGGTCCACCACAGGAAGTGGTGGAGTTTTGTGCAATGCCGTACGTTTGGATGATGGTAGAGTGTGGAATTTAAAGAGCATTGCTTTGTGTTCAAGGAGGAATTCAGATGTTTTACTTGTGGGATTGAAGTGTTCTGATGGTGTAAAGGACACTGAATGGATGGAAGATTTTCTTGACCCAGGAGCTATGCGCACTACTGCTCTTCCCATTGTCAGTTTGGAAAGGGAGGTGGTGGAGAGCGCTTTGGAAAAAAAAAATTCTGGCGGGATGAATGATTCTGTTGTAGAAGTGCCTTTGGGAACCAAGGATGTTGTAGAAGGGATGACATCTGGAACGAGTGACACTGCTGTAGAAGGGGTAACATCTGGATCTAGCTAAACCATTCCTGACTCCACCGTTGCTACTAAATCAGCTGTGGTAGCAGATGGTGTCACTGTTAGTGGTACCAGGAAGAGAGTGCTTTCTGGATGGCTCAAGGAATTTTTATGTGGTTGTAGAGTAAGTTGATCATTTATTGGTATATTATTTATTTATTATTCCCTTTTCTTTTCTTGTTAAAAAGGGGGGTATGTGTTAAGTTTCAATATGATGTATTGTATTGTCTTTCTATATATGATGTATGACTATTCTGAGGGCGAGACATGGAATGCTTGTTGCATTCTCTGTGCTCGTTCCAGCCGGGAGTCAGTTACTGTTTTGCCCCACGGACTGAAGCCGTGCTGCCTGGGTCTCGCCTGTTCTTTCCATTAAACTCATCTGGATCGCTATCTGCTGTGTGGAGTATACATCATTACACACAGTCTTGGTGAACACCCTGTTGACGAAGATTGGATTGGCAAGACGGCCTTGCAAGCCCCAACTGACCTTGAAAATATTTTCTTCATGCAGGCGAATGAGTAAAACTACATTTTCCTCCGGTAGCCCTAGGTCTCTAAGATTATGCCACAAGTTATACCTAGGGACAAGATCAAATGCCTTCTTAAGGTGTATAAAGGTGACATACAAGCTACCTTTCCCAACTAGCACTATTTTCAAACAGAGAAGGAGAAAGCGGAACACTTGTTCTATGGTCACTGTTTTTTGTCTAAAGCCTGCTTGATAAGGGGACAACATTTCGTTATTGACGACCCATTCCTGGATTTTTCCCAGGAGAACCCTGCTAAAGACCTTCTGGATTGCATCGATGAGGCTAATAGGCCTATAGTTACCAGAGAGAACTTGTCGCCTTTTTTGAATACTGGGACAGCTTCTGCTTCCCTTCAAGAATCTAGGACTGGAGCACCTTCAGCTATAGCATTAAATAATGCATGTATGTAATGCGTCCAGACGGAAATATCAAAGAGGAAAATATCACCTGGTATCCCATTCAGGCCCGGTGCTTTAGATGGGATAATAGCACTAATTGCAGCCGAAATATCTTTCTATGTAAAAATAAAAAACCTTTGGCCTGGAGGCTCTTACTGGTTGATGTAACTAGGTGCTTCGATGCTTCATTATCGGTGTACAATGTAGAAAAGTGAATATGCCAAGCAGAAGATGGACTATGACTATCTGCTTCAGCATGTCCTATCTCATGACCCCGTGCCATCAGTGACCAAAATGTTTTACTATCTCTGTCTTGGCATGCATCCTTAAGGGGCTGCCATCTAGCTTCATCCCAATCCCTCTTGGCTTTCCACAGTTCTAGTAAGCCTTCTTAGCATTTCTTGTCCCCACCAGATCTCTAACTTTAACAGCTTGTAATAATAATGATCCAGAGTGTCTACAAGCCTTATGATACCATGTGTGTGTTCTACTCCTAATTGACCTTGAAGGCTTGGTGTGCTTTGAGACTATAAAGTATTGGCCCACTAGTTTAAAGAAGCGTCAAAGGATATATGTTGCTTCCAGCCTCCCTTCTTTTGTTGCCTCCTGTGCCAAGACGTCATCTGTGATGGTCGCCAGGTCACTCGGTGTGCCTCCTTAGTTTGTCCTGGGCAGTGGCTAGCTTGTACCATTTAAGATGACAACTATCATTAGTAGAACAAACTTCTTTGGTTATCAGCCCCTGGGTCTTTGGAAGAGCTGTTGTAATGCCCCGCAGTGATAGCATTGATAGGCAAAGTGGATGTGGTCGCTGTCTATTGTTTCACCAACCACCATATCTTTTACCATATACCATAGCCTCAGGTCAAGCAAGATATAGTCAAAACGACTTTGACATCCCAATCTATTAGAGGTGTTAACCCCAAATGTGTTTGATTTGGTCCTGCCGTTCACTGCCCTAAGACCAAATTCCAGTGTCACAGCTTTGATTTGAAGTCATATTTGAGTCCACCTTTTAACCGGTGCCAGGTCCAGGAGTGGGGGCCGACCACTTCATCTCTTGGCCTAAGGCTTATAGACTCTCGTCCTCGTCTAGCAGTTCAAAGGTTGTGTTAAAATCCTGTGCTATTATTAGAGGGGAGATTTCTCTTGCTCAATAGATCCTCCAAAGTTGTAATGGTCGTGAGGGTCTACCCCCCTTTAGTGCCTCGTACATAAACGTTGTAAATGTCAATAGAAGTAGACATGAATCCCTTAAGGCGGATTCCCACAATATCTGGGCTGTTCGCCGGTAGTGATATGTTATTACATAGCCCTAGCTTGACCCATATTAATAACCCCCCTGCAGGACGACCAATTTTGTTTTTGATTGCGGGGACGAAAACACTAGCAAAGCATGTCTTATTACTTGAGTAATACTCCAGGTCTCTTGAAATAAGCATACATCAAAGTTCTCTGTGAACTCATTCCAGTGTGGGAGAGATAGCTTGCTCTTAATACCATCCACATTCCACGAGATCATAGAGAACAATGTGGATGCTTCCTTGCTTGGTTGATTATATGGGCTTGGGATCGCATTAATAACCTTGCTCCTGCCTACGGGAATCGGGTCTCCATCCAATCTGTTGCAGAATGAGGTTGCTGGAATGCTGCAGGGTAGACTCAAGAGCACCTCCTTTTTCCTACTACCCGAGGAAGAGCTAACCGCTGTAGTGGGTCCTTTACAACTTGAAATGGCCAATGGTGGCGTAGGAGATTCGTGCAATGCAGCTTGACTGACACTGGAAGAGCAGCCGTCAATCCAACCGCTTTGTCCAGATAGTCAATCAACCTCCCTCAATGGTGACTCAGATTGACAATCCCTTCTCGTGGCTAGTGGCCATCTGTAGTTGGTCTGAAGGTAAGGGTCTACGACTAAACTGTATAGTCGAAGGTGGTGGTGAGCTTGTTCTGTACTCTAAGGCTATTAGATTCTCAGCTAATCTTTCATTAACCAATGTCAGCTCTAGGTAGTCAGTACGGGAATGTGGAATCTCATGCCTTCTAACCCTGTAATGTTATGTTAATTGCACTTGTAGAGCACACGGTTACCCTGGGGGGTCCGTCCGCTAAGTACTGGTTACCGGGGAAATTGTGTGTATACTACTGAGAGAAGAGCCATGTCTTCAAGCCCTTCTGAAAGGAGAGGAGAGCCAGGGCATTCCTAAGATGAAAAGGAAGCTCGTTTTCATACATTCAGACAATATCTTCCCTGATTAGGGGCACACAGCCTCCTAAATTCCTTATCCAATGAGTCACATTATTTTTCAGGGATTCTTCACCCTCAAACCTTCTTTGTGTTGGTAATTTTTGGATATTTCTCATAAACACTTTGCAGGGATTATCAGTTGTTGAGCGCCAAGCAAGAAAAGGTCTTTGCTCTATACATGTACCAATCCACGACCCATCAAACCCGACCTTCCTAGGCCTATTGAAGAGCTCCGGCCCCACTTCCGGCCCACCCCGGTCTGAGTTAGGTGGAAAGACCTTTTCCCTGATTCTGTGTGTTGTGCCATTTCCCTCCAATGTAGCATTTTGGTTTGATGTAAAAGGTGAAGCGGCCTGTCTGTTACCCCCAGATGTTTTGTGGTTTTTCCTAATAGCAGATTGGTTAGACAGGTTGGCCTGAGCCTCGGGCATGAAGATGAAATGTGTTTAGGGACATTAATTCTTTCATCATCCCCATGAGATCACCAATCCTGGATTTCAGGGCTGTTACCTCAACTTTTAAATCATTGACACTGTCAAGGACACTAGGAATAGGGCTGGAATGCTATTGATACCGGTTGAGGAGCACTTCTCAATGCAACTTTCTCTTATTTTAATAGGGCTCTGCAAAAGGGTAATTCAATTAATACATACAATAGGCGAGCCTACACTATTGTTAAGATGTATATCCGGATATGTGTCCGGATGAATTGTAACTACTGATTCTAAGTGTGTGTTTAGCCATTTTATAGCAGGTGCAAGATCCTCTTTACACTTCGACCTCGAAAACATCTTTGGAATAATTTGGGTGCTACCATGGTTTGAGGGATTAGAGGAGCTATTGGAACAGCTTGCACCCACCTCAGCCCCAGATACATCTAGAATACCCTTGCATTCAACCACAAGGCTGTCTATACTATCCAAGACACAATTACTTCCGGGGTGCTTAACTAGTTTCTTGGTTTTTTTGAATTTCTCTAAGCCAGACCCGCCCCCTCCCTCCACCGCCTTCCTTTTAGACATTGTATTTAGGAAAGGACTGTCACAATAGAAATCTTACAGACAACTGCTTGGCCGATTGGACAGTCTTAGAATTGGTATAATTTAGTTAGTCTTAGCGGCCTCCCAGTGGCTAGTATGTAGTTTTAAAAAACATTTCAAATATCAGTACCTCGAAGTCCAAAAGGCAGATGTTAGAGGGGTGGCCTAGCCCAGCCTCTTCCAGGCTAGCTCTTGGCTGGGTCTTTGCCCAGGCACACGCCTGGCCACGACCCGTGCGTGTCTCGTGCAGCAGGGACCCGAGCCAGTAAAAATACGCACCTCCAGGCGCACACCAGCAGACGTGATGCGGCGGCAGCCGTAAGTAGTGCTAGGGCTTGTGGTCCTGTCCCCTCTCTCCTCTCTCCTCAGATACAAGCTCGAGTTTCTTTACGCCTCTGTATCTGTGAATTCATTTGACCACTCCTCAGTGTTGGAAACCACCAAATTTTGGATGAAAGCAAACTTTCTCAAACTAAATCCTAGTAAAGTGAAATATCCCCAATCTTTAGCAGAGATAATAGAATGGTCCTTTCTTTTGCCCACCTATTATGGGCATTCGCCATAATTCAGTGCCTTTTGCGCTTAAAATTGTATTGTACCTGACTCAAAACATTCAGTGGCCACCAGAAAACTGCTGTAACCAGATCTTGTCTCTTTCATTTATAGCAGTAAGGAGAATTTTCCCTATTTGTTTTTTTCTCAAAATGTGATTGCCGCAAATGCTTTCATCCAGTCTTGACTAGATTATGGTAATTCCACCCCCAAGGAAAGCCCAAAAAGTTTTTAAAAGTTGCAAAATGTGACAATCAGTCTTGTTTTTTTAACCCCCAAAAAAGTAATTATTTAACCCCTTTTCACAACAACTTCAATGTCTGTCCATTAACAGGTGTATCCAGTTTATAACTCCTACTTTATGCGCAAAACTTATTACGACTCCACTAAATCCTTCTTTTCTGAGTATTTTCTAAAACATCTGTCAAGTCACTCCCTGAGGTCATCGGCCAAGACCACTTTTACAGTTCCAAAATCTAAGTTCCACAACTAGAAGAGCGGATAGGTCCTTGCGGGTTTTAGGTTCCTCTTTCTAGAACTCATTACTACTAGGTAGTTGTTCGCTACCAGACCACTGGAAATCCTCCAAACGTCCCAAGATCTGGCTTCTTTCTTCTTGAGGTGCAAACTACTTGCATCTTATCTTCAATATTTGGAGTGGTAGCGCCAAGAAACTATGTAAATAAGTGACAGAGTTGTTTATAAACATGGAATATGCAAATAAAAATAAAGTTTAGAACTAAGCTTTCACCTTCCAGAGTTGAGTAGTGATAACAGTTTCAGGGTCACTGGCTGTGGACTGGAGTCACGCAAACAAATGATGGACGGAATGCTGAATAAATCAGACATTCTCTCCCAGTCAAGAGATCTGGGTTAAATCCATTGTTCTTTTTCGCACCATGCCACCCCAGTTTAGACCCAGCCATATGCAAATCAGTCTTGACCCTGTGCCTCATGGGAACAGTCCAGACCAAACTGCCAAGCCAGGTCATCACTGGACCGGAAAAAAGCATCCTAGGACCGGTTTCTGGGTATTACCCTTCATCAGCCAGGCTAGCTTGATTCCAGTGGCACAGTGAGCAAGGGACCCACGTCTGGGCATACCCATCCCACTTAGGGTGAAAAGTGCTATGCAAACAAATGATGGACGGAATGCTGAATAAATCAGACATTCACCCCCAGTCAAGATATCTGGGTTAAATCCATTGTTCTTTTGCTCACCATGCCACCCCAGTTTAGACCCAGCCATATGCAAATGAGTCTTGACCCTGTGCTTCATGGGAACAGTCCAGACCGAACTGCCTAGCCAGGTCCTCCCTGGAACAGAAACAAGCATCCTGGGACTGGTTTCTGGGTATTACTCTTCATCAGCCAGGCTAGTTTGATTCCAGTGGCACAGTGAGCAAGGGACCAACGTCTGGGCATACCCATCCCACTTAGGGTTAAAAGTGCTACGCAAACAAATGATGGACGGAATGATGAATAAATCAGACATTCACCTCAGTCAAGAAATCTGGGTTAAATCCATTGTTCTTTTGCTCACCATGCCACCCCAGTTTAGACCCAGCCATATTCAAATCAGTCTAGACCCCGTGCCTCATGGGAACCGTCCAGACCGAACTGCCAAGCCAGGTCCTCCCTGGACTAGAAACAAGCATCCTGGGACCGGTTTCTGGGTATTACCCTTCATCAGCCAGGCTAGCTTGAGGATGTAGGCTTGGTGGATGTAGGGTTGGAGGCTCACAAATCTTCCCAGATTGCCAGTGCCTGATCTTTAGACGCCCTTGAGGGCTGACCACCATGTTTGACTCTCTGGGAGAATAATTTGATCTGTAGGCAGCTCTTCACCTTATAACTCGTCACCCATAGGATGAATAACTGACAGATACCAGTCTTGAGAGCCTCTATCCACAGGCCATCTCAATGTATATTCATTTAGCCTTCTCCCGTGGAGTCACCTGGTAACAGACCCACCACCTCCATCAGTGGCTCTCTGGTTCCAAGTGTCTTAATGCAAATTGATGGAGGACCCTTGCAGGATGTGATGAGGGGCCACAGACTCTCCCATATCTCACAGCTATTCATTGGCCTTGGGCTGAATGAGGGCCCCTTGAACGGTGAGGGGCTCTTTGAGGGGTAGAGGGACCCTATGCACCATGGACTGCTGACGTTGTATTAGTCCCCTGCTAGATCCTATGGGTAAACCTTTATATGGTGTGGCATTTGTGAGTTCCACTCTGCACGCGGCAGCTTGTGTGCTCTAGGCAGTACCTAACCATGAAGCCGTGTGTAAAGCAAACCCAGATCAAGGCAGGTTCCAACAGTTGTTCGCCTTTTGAGTCAATAAGCTGAGCACCAGGGCTTTAAGTGGGCCAGGTCCCACCGGTGCTGAGCACCGGCAGTTTTTTTAAGGAGGCCTCGAAACGGGTCTCTATCGGGTTCTGTTTTGTGCCCTGGCACAGGCGGTCCGTTTATTTCTAGACTACAGTGACAGCAGGTACAACGATGTGCGCGTGCTCACACTGCTCACTTCTTCTCACTAGTGGAGAAGTTACGGCATGATGTCATCCCAGGTGAGCTTTGTAGGGGAAAGGAAATCCTTTAACACCTTCCATGCTCATGACGAGCTCAGTTCGTCATGAGGCATGGTGGCACTGTGCTCATGACGAGCTGACCTCGTCATGACCCGTATGGCGCTCACACGCAGGGATCATTCTCCTGCTCTGCTGAGCGTTCCACGAAAACAGGCGTGGTCATGACGAGCTCAGCTCATCATGAGCACAGCGCCACCGTGCAGCGTGACGAGCCGAGCTCGTCACAAGCACCATGGCACTGCGCGCGCCCTATCTCCCCCCAGGCAGCGGGGTAATTAACTCCGCGGCGAAGGAGTTAAAGAGAGTCATTTTCTCTCTGGATTTCCCTTCTCTTTTTGAAGCTCAGGAGCAGCAACATTGTCGTGGTGTCACCAGGGCTTGAAGTGGAAGCTTTTCAATATTATATACAAGCCATAGTTTCTGCTTATTTATCTTATGCAACTAACAACCATTGACAAAGCCAATAGTCCTGACTTGTAGTAGGTATGATATTACTTATTGTATCATATATCTGGATGCCATGACAGAAACAGAAAAATACAAGTCGAGCGGCACACTATGCTAAGCGCATATTTTTACCCTATGTGTTTGTAAGCCAAGCCCTTAATTACATTGCCCATGCACCTTTGAGAGACCCCCCGGTTTTCTCATCCCACTTAAAGCCCTGCCGAGCACCATTAAGCCTGTGTAATAACAGTATTTGCAATGTTAGGAAACTGCAGGAACGCCGCACTTACAGCCTCGTCATTGTGAGGAACATTTCAGGATAACCTCCAAACCATTTAGTAGTACCGCACCCGTTAAGCGCTCAGACGCGAGAACTCTTCGCGCTTTAAATGGGCAGTGTGGCGAGTTGTTTGAGCGGTGAAAAAAAATAAAATACATACAATTAAAGGCTTGCAGACCATACTCCAAGATCGGTAAGTACTTATCCCAATTTCAGGTCTGTGACATCTGTGCTCGTCTTTACTAATAATAAAATGCGTTATTAGTGGTTTATTCTTGTTATTACTGTTATTAATATTAACAATATTAATTATAAGAATGGTACTATTAATACTAGTGCTGCCAATAATATTATAATTTCTTCTTCGCAGTGTTATTATTATTGTTGCTATTATTATTATTCCCCCTGAAAACATCCCTCCCCTCTTGCTTTAGACTACCGATACATACTGACTTAGAGAAACCAACAGATAAAAACCGATGTATTTCCCCTGAAATTACTCCCCAGTGAGTCCCCAGGAAGCTTTCATCACGAAGCACACACTGTTCACCCAGGCTAGATTGTGCAAATGGGTTGTACTAGATATGTCCCAAGAAAAATCCTAGAACTACCTCAAATGACACTAAATGTGGCTCTGAAGGAGAAACCATTTACGGGGCAGTAGTACCGAAGGCGCCATGGGTCCAAAATGCTAGGAAGGGAAACGCAACTCCTAGGCTAGTGGCGTAAAAGAACTTGAGCCCCTCCACCCCTTGCCCCCTCCCTAAAGCCCCCCCCCCCCCCCTCCCCTTCCTGTAAAGTACATGCATCCCCCCCAACTCCGGACCCAGTCCGAAGCTCTTAGCCCTGGGGCCTGCCAGTGCAGGAGGCCCCCCCCAACCTTCAAAAAAATGTACAGAGAAATGAACGCATTATTTGTGGCGCAGTGAACACCGCACGCTTCTGACGTCCAGCCTCCCGCCCTTCCCTCTCCTCAGCAGTGCCAATGCCCCTTCTGAGCTCAGCTTCTTTCAGTGTGAAGTAAATTTGCCATTTTTGACAGGGCCTAATCCAATCCGGCCCTGCCCAGATAGACATCGTGTGTGGAATAGCGTGCGTTATAAATCTCCTTAATAATCACAAAATATATTTCGTTGAAGGAACTAGTGTTTTATTTCTCACTATTAGACAAACTGATATTTCCCCCCACCATTTGTTTGGTGTATTTTCTCTTAAAATTAATGCCGTGTTGGCATTACCATAAATTTGCCATATTCTATTACCAATTTATTTTTGTATAGCGCTATATCCCGCATAGTATCCTTTCTAGGCAGCTTGTATTACCGGTGTGTCTAATATGCACTTTAATGGTACTCGGATTTAACGACCTGAATGGGGAGCAGAGTAGATGAAATCGTGGCAAAGCCACCACACGTTTCAGCAGCGAGCGTTCCTCTCATAGAGCCATCTTGTCTTTTAAACAAGTAGTGCCACGCCACAAAGACCTGATTTCCTCCAGGTAGCGGACTTTGGAAATGGCCAGATTTGTTGTTATTACCCAGTCAAGGAAAGGCTGGCGTGGACGGGCAGACAGCAAGCGTGATATGGCGGTCTGTCGGCGCCGGTATCACCCCTCTGCGGAGGGAGACGCGTGTCAGCGCCCAGATGCTCGAAGCGAGGGCTGCCGCAGGACAGAGCTTTGAAGCCTCGGCGCAGAGACAGCTCGCCCAGCTGGCAGCACATAATGGCGCGCTAATTTACAAGTCTGATACATCTGGGCCCGCTTGTCAGTCTTGGGTTTCCAGACAGCGATAATCTCCCGCGTGTTGACAATGCAGAGCTGCTAGACGGAGAAAGCGGGCGGCTGACACCAGCGCCCCCCCTCCCTCCGAGGGGACACTGCGCCGGTCCCTAACGCCACACTTGGGCAGCGCGACAAAGCAGCCGTCGAACATTTCTGCCCACGCCGGCTGCCAGCGCCCGCAGCCCCCGGAAGCGCCGCTTTTGTGTGGCGTGCTGGAGGGATCGATAGACGTTACATCCCACCGAGGCTCATTTTCCTGTCTTTGCCTCATAAAAAAAAAAAATCTTAATTACATCATTTAATTTCATCGCGGCTGTGTCTAGACTGGCAGCTCGCTGGTGCGAAGAGGGTTGGCACGGGAGGTGGGTGGGGGATGGGGAGAGCGGTGTCTGAGCCTGTTCGAGGGGATGCGAGCACCGGTCGAAAGGTAACACTTCAGTCGAGAAAATGGTGTCGAGCCCTCCAGCTGACCTCGGAGGCCGGTGCCTCGGTGGAGTTGGGAACAGACGGACTTTTTTTTTTATTTGTTGCTTTTCCACCTTTGTTCATCCTTCAACTGTGGAAGACGATTTTTGAAATTCAGAGGGTGGGCAAAAGTGAGATTTTTTTTCCACGGACAACATGCGTAATTTGTGTGAAGTTACACTTATTAAGGGCAATACGCTACATTTTCTTCTAAATTGTGCAGGGGGGGGGGTGTACCCTCGTGTACAAGGGTGACCTGCTCAGTGTTTTTTTTCATACGGTTTCTAAAGTCATGTAACGAATGTTGTTAGCGCACATACGCAGGCAAGGCACACTTTCAGCTTTATTGTTGCAGCAAGACACTTTCTGCTTGAACCAGTCTCTAGTGAGCAAAAATAATTAAAAAAGCGTAAGTGTAAGAAAAAAAGTATACACAAAAAACAAAATCTAATAGTTGAGATTTATGTGAGCTCCGCCCAACTGGCCCAGGCCACCGTCCCATGGACACGTAAGACCACGGCTGGAGGAAGAGCCTTCTCCTACCTCTCTGTGAAGACCTGGAACACCTTGCCTTTACATCTCAGGCAATCACTTTACTACCTTAGTTCAGGAAGGACCTCAAAAACTGACTTTTCGACTGAACCGCACCCCGGCCACTTAGTGAGAAGTTGCACTTTACAAGAAACCTGATTGATTGATTGAAACTCACATAAAAAAATGTCCAGGCCTAGCTTACCTGGAGTGGGTTGGCATAACTCACTGCAGTTGTCGCTAGCCTAGGTGCCCCCTGGCATTAGATCAGCCATCACTTATGGGTCTAATTTGCACCTGTGGCTGTGTTGGCAGTCTTGTCCTAAAGTCTAAGGAATTAATTAGCTTGGGTCATTGAACTGCAACATCTTGATGGCAGAGCATCGCTGTTGGCGGTTGGCACAGGGAGGTAGGCACAGGGACTAACCAAGCCCTGCAGATGGGCCCATAATTTCTCGTTACATCTTTTCCTGCACGCTGTGGGAGGAGTCTGCGACCTGGAGTCCATCGTATGCTGCTTCTGTGATACTTGGCATTACCCAAGTACTCTCAACACAGACATGAAAATTGATTTTGTAGGCAGCAGCACTATTTGAATTGCAGTTTTGGAATTTTGTTTATAGCCACAGGAACTAGTTGTATAAATTGGTTTATTTCTCAAGTGCCAAGGTGGAGAAGGAGAATAATAAACACATAGAGCACGATTGAGATAGGAAGATCATAAGTGGGGTAATAAACATGGGGGGTCTCTAAAAGAAGAATAGCCAAATAAACCTAATTAGGAGTAAGAATGGCCTCTACAAACATGGTGCGGGTTAAAACATGTAAACCAAGCCATGCGCTTCACAAAGCATGCCACCTGGACAGTATTTATGTGCGACATTCATGCTATGGCATTCAGACATAGGACGCAACAGCCAACCCATACACCTGAAACAAGCCCGACCGATTGGCTTTATATAAATGAATAACAATTATTTCATTGTGAATAAATGTTTTGGTTCTTAAAATGTGAGCATGTGAACTCAACCAGTAGCAGCTGGTGTTGTGGAAGAGGGGAGGGGGGAGAAGGGGCCATGGGAGGACAAAATATATATATATTTTTTAAACTTACCTTCAGCCGTCCGCGTGGCGCTCTTCTGCTCCTCTCCCCCAGACACCACTGCGGCCAATCCTGATGCTGCTCTGTCATTTATCTATTTATTTATTTAATGCATTCTTATAAAGCGCGGACTTTACCCGAAGTGTCAGAGCACTGTACAATAAAACCAGTTACGTTACATGAGAGAACTGTTACAGGAATGGAACAAATAAAAATAGCATGCCATAGAATCAAAGCGACGTAAGCATGAGGTACACAATCTCAAGCACAGCAAGCACAGACTGTACAAGCAAAAATATGAATATAAATGACAAATTTTACAATGAATAAAGAACTTCCTGGCGAAAAATAGCAGGCAATAGAATCAAAAGAACGCAGGCAAACGGAACACAAAATCAAACGCAGCAAGCACAGGATGTACAAATAAAAATATAAATATATGTGACACATTTACAATGACTTAAGAACTTCCTGGCGAGATCTGAGAAGGGGGGAATTAGTTCTGAAAGTGTCTTTGGAATAAAAGAGATTTGAGGTCCGCTTTGAAGATCTGGATGGAGGTGATGGCACGGAGCGAAGGAGGAAGGGAGTTCCAGATTCTCACCGCATTACCTGAGAATGATTGTGCCATACATTTTTTCCCTTTTGAAGGAGGGGAGCTCAAGAAGGAACTATTCCGCATTCCGAGATGGTTTTATGCCTCCAGACAATTTCAGTTTATTCGCCAGATAGCAAGGGGAGGAAGAGTGCATAGCTTTGTGGGTGATGCACACCGTTTTGTAGATAGCTCTAGCCTCGATGGGAAGCCATCGGAGAGAAGACAGGATGGGGGTGATGTGGTCATTTTGTTTGGACCCTGAAATGAAGCGAGCTGCTGAATGGAGGATGGATTTGAGGGGAGAGGTGAGATTTGGGAAGGCCAGTCAGAAGAGAATTACAATAGTCCAATCTAGAAAGAACTAGCGATTAAACCAATGTTTTTAGGTCATTTTCCGGGAAGAACCGACAAAACCCCCAAAGAAGGCGCAGCTGATAACGTGCGCTCTTGGCCATGGAATTGATGTGTGAGATTAGGTTGAGTCTTTTGTCCAGTGTAACACCCAAGGATTTAGCGCAGTCCACAATGATGGGTTTACTGTTGAGCAGATTTAACTGATCCAACCAGGACTGAACAGGAGGCGGGGAGAGAGAGTTTGATAAGAGGAGGAATTCCGTTTTAGAGGGATTGAGAATTAGTTTGTGCACTAACATCCAGTTGTGAATAGCGTTGAGAGTAGAGCTGAGTAGTGAGAGATCATGAGGGGAAGACACCTTGAGGTATATTTGGGTGCCATCCGCATAGAGATGGTAGAGGATTCCAGATTTGCTTAGGAGGTTCCCTAATGGTTCCAGATAAAGATTAAGCAGAGTGGGAGCAAGGATAGAACCTTGAGGGACGCCTTGACCAACCACCAGTGGAGACGAGAGACTGTTCGCAATCTTAATCATTTGGGATCTGTCAGATAGGAAAGAGGCAAATCATTTGAGTACTGTGCCTTCCATGCCCATTCTCTGATGAAGAATGTTCAGGAGGGTGTTGTGATTAACAGTGTCAAAAGCTGCAGAGAGGTCAAGAAGAATCAAAAGGCACAATCAATCAATCAATCAATAAATCAATCAGGGCATTTGTATAGCCCGCTACTCACCCGGAGGGTCTCAAGGCGCTTGGGGGAGTGGGGTACGCTACTGCTCGAACAGCCAGGTCTTGAGTTGCTTCCTGAAGGCGAGGTGGTCTTGGGTCAGGCGGAGGTGGATGGGGAGGGAGTTCCACGTCTTGGCAGCCAGGTAGGAGAAGGATCTTTCTCCCATGGTGGCTCTTCGGATGCGGGGAACGGCAGCGAGGGCGTGGCTGGTGGAACGTAGTTTGCGGGCGGGAGCGTAGAAGGTCAGGCGGTCGTTGAGGTATCTGGGGCCTTTGTTGTGGAGAGCTTTGTGTGCGTGGGTGAGGAGTCGGAACGTGATTCTCTTGCTGACAGGGAGCCAGTGCAGGACTCTCAGGTGTCCTGAGATGTGGCTGTGTCGGGGGATGTCCAGAATGAGTAGTGCTGAAGCGTTCTCAATGCGCTGGAGCCTTTTCTGAAGTTTGGTGGTGGTTCCGGCGTAGAGGGTGTTACCGTAGTCCAGACGGCTGGTGACGAGGGCCTGGGTGACCGTCTTCCTGGTTTCGGTGGGGATCCACCAGAAGATCTTCCGTAGCATGCGAAGGATGTTGAAGCATGACGAGGAGACGGCGTTGACTTGTCTGGTCATCGAGAGGGAGGAGTCTAGGATGAAGCCCAGGTTGCGTGCGTGGTCCGACGGTTTGGGTGCGCTGCCCAGGGCAGGGGGCCACCAGGAATCGTCCCAGGCGGAGGGTGATGATCCCAGGATGAGGACTTCCGTCTTGTCTGAATTCAGTTTCAGGCGGCTGTTCGTCATCCACTCGGCTACGTCTTTCATCCCTTCGTGTAGGCTGGTTCTGGCGGTGGCGGGTCGTTGGTGAGGGAGAGGATCAGCCGAGTGTCGTCGGCGTAGGAGATGATGTTGAGGTTGTGTTGGCGTGCGATGGCCGCAAGGGGGCTCATGTAGACGTTGAAGAGGGTGGGGCTGAGCGATGATCCTTGTGGTATGCCGCAGATGACTTCGGTGGCCTCGGATCTGAACGGGGGAGGCGGACTCTCTGTGTTCTTCCGGCGAGGAAGGAGATGATCCACTCCAGTGCCTTCTCCTGGATTCCGATGTCGAAGAGGCGCTGCACTAAGGTGCGGTGGCAGACAGTGTCGAACGCTGCGGAGAGGTCCAGGAGGATGAGTGCCGCTGTTTCCCCGTTGTCGAGCAGGGCTCGGATGTCGTCTGTGGCTGCGATGAGGGCAGTCTCGTGCTGTGGTTGGCTCTGAAACCGGACTGCGAGTGGTCGAGGGAACCATTCGTCTCAAGGAAGGCGGCCAGCTATCTGTTGACGGTCTTCTCGATGACTTTGGCAGGAAAAGGAAGAAGCGAGATGCTACGGTAGTTTTTGAGGTCAGTGGGGTCTGCTGATGGTTTCTTCAGTAGGGCACTGAGTTCGGCGTGCTTCCAGATCTCTGGGAAGGTGGCGGTGTCGAAGGAGGTGTTGATGATGTCTTGGAGGCACGATTCCCCCAAATCGAGAATATGCAGCGCATCAACGATCACTTGCAGCAGGTCTGTTTCAGTGCTGCAATTTTGAATAAAGCCCGACTGGAACATGTCGAGGAGATTATTGTCCATAATGTGTTGGGACAGTTGTTTTGCAACACATTTTTCTGTGATCTTTGAAAGAAAAGGGAGATTGGTGATGGGGCTGAAGTTATTGAAGTCATTTGCATCTGCAGAGTTTTTTTTTTAGAAGGGGGGTAACCTGTCCTGTTTTGAGGACAACTGGGAGGGATCCTTGACTGAGGAAGAGATTGGCTAGCCTGGTCCAGTACGAAAGGGTGTTAGTATAGAAATCAATGGTGATGCCACTGGGTATGGGGTCAGAAGAATGGTTGGAGGGTTTGGTTTCGCGGATGCATTTGAGGAGATCAACCTCCGAGATGGTGGCCAAGTTCTGCCAGGTGACTAAGGCTTTTCGCTCCTCGATGGGGGTGGGGTGGGTGACCTGTTCCACCAGAGATTTTACCTTTTGATCGAAGAATATAGCGAACTCAGTTGCTTTCTTTGAAGCATCCTCAGGCTTGATGGCTTGGGGAGAACAATTTGGGTTTTTGATGAGGTCGAAAAGTTTTTTTGGTCTGTTTTTAGCTAAATCGAGGAGGGATCTGAAATGAGATGCTTTTTCCTGGAAGATGTGCTGGTGGTATTTGGATCTTGCTGAGTGTAAAAGAGAGAGGTTAGGGGTGGATCGAGAATGTCTCCAGTGCTTCTCCAAGATTCTGAGGTTTTTCCTTTCGTCATAGAGAGTTTTGTTGAACCAAGGAGCTGATGGGGCTGGTCTTTTCCTTTTGCTTTGGAGTGGAGCAACCTTGTCGATCTCGACTGCAAGGATTGAGAGGCAAAGGGGAGTGAGATCGTTGACATCCGTATTGGGGTCTAGACTAGGAAGTCAACGCATAGCAGAATCACATAGAATCTCAAGATCAATGTTTTTTGTGTTGCGGAACCACGTAGAGGCTCTTTTAGGTTGTCCGAGAGCTAAAATGTGGGAGAGGTGAAAAAAGAAGGGAATGAGGAAATGGTCAGACCAGTCAACACGGATGTGTGAAGCAGAGGTAATCTGGTCTGATTTGAATATCACAAGGTCCAGAATTGAGCCCTTGGCGTGTGTAATTTCCGAGCAGTGTTGGGCAAGATCGTTAGTTGAAAGAAAGGTTGCAAGATTTTTGGCAGCCGAGTCTTCCACGGAGCCCCAGTGGAGATTGAAATCACCTAGGAAGATCTGCTTGTCGCATTGTGAATATTGGTCACTAATGAAGTCGATCAATGAATTCCTCTATGAAGGAAGAGCAATTACCAGGTGAGTGGTAGATGATATGGAACCTGAAGGGTGAGCCATGCTGAACTTGGTGTTCTAGGGAAAGGCATTCAAAGGTGTGAAAGAGGGTGGTGGGAAAGGTTTTGATTTGGAGGGCGTTTCTGTAGATAATCGCAACACCTCCCCCGGTCTTGCCTGTTCTGTCGTTTCTGAGGATAGAGTAGTCAGTAGGCAACAGAAGATCAAAAGAAGTGTGAAAGGAGTCATTTAACCAGGTCTCAGTGCGAAAGAGCATGTTGAGATTGTGGTGAGTGATAGTGTCAGAGATTTCCAGTTTGTGTTTGGTTGCAGATCTGCAGTTATGGAGCATACAGTGTAGCTCTGACGCAAATGTTTTGGTGATGTGAGTGTCCGGACTGATGAGGGGGATAGGGATTAGATTCTTGAATTAGGGAGCACCTTGAGGGGGAGGCCGGTAAGTTCTGAAGGAAGAGATGGCCTGAATGGCAAATTGAGTAGAGTTGTAAGGAGAGGTGGGTGGAGAGGAATTGACATTGATGGTCTTGTAGCCAATAAGTTGGTGATGTCTGTGGGGGAAATATTGTGATTGGATCTATTGGGGCGTGGGAGCAAGGAACTCTTCGGGAGGTTATTAGGAGGGGGGGGATATCTTAGCACATAAGAGTGAAATGGATGCTTCAAGCTGGGAAATGGAAGAGATGAGAGAATCAAGTTTAGATTCCAGAGAGAGGTGTGCTGAGCAAGGAGTGAAGGGTGGCTCAATGGTTAAGGGAGAGAGTGGCTGAGGCAAAGGAGGACAGGAGGAGGTGGGGGACCAGGGAGAGTGTTGGTGTGCAAGCGCTCCCAGTAAGACTGGGAGCTTGTGCCTGCTGTCTCCAGCCCGGTGACGCAGCTGGATTGGAGACAGCTTCAATGCGCCTGACGGTTTGGCTGGCCTTAGACGGCCAGCTAAACCGTCGTGCCCACTGATATCAGTGCACTACCAATCCTCCTGTGCCTGTCATCCCCATGGCGCCTGCTCTAAAGCCATGGTAGCAAAGGAAAAATAAAACAAAACAATAATGAAACATGTTTATTATCGTTTTATTTTTCATTTCCTACCGTTTAGAGGAGCTGAGGAGGAGCGGAGGAGCTGCAGCTGAACTAAACATTACTGGGGTATGTGTAGGGGGTAGCGGCTTTCAGAATGTCTCAGACACTCCCGTTCTCCCTTTGTCATCACTTTCTTCTGCAGTCTCTTACATCGTTCTGAACTACTCCACCTACTTGGCTCACACTTTCCCAAAACTGGCACATATGTGACCATCACTCCGTGCACTTGGTAGAGAGGCCAAGGTTTGGATGTGTATGTAATCTGCACATCCTTATGACCCACTGAGAAAACACTCGCTCTGAGTTTTGCTCAACTTCAGAGCCCTCAGTTGTGCGCCATCATTAACACCCACCATTTTAACTCACTTGACACCTGGATGCGAATCAGTTGAAAGAGTGCATTATGCAAGAGTAGCACGTTCTAGGAAAGAAAACTACAGAACCACGATATGTTGAAAAAGGCAAATACTGTTAGAGAATTAAAGGTCAATTAAAACCAAGCGCCGCTCCTCCGCTACGGTAGAGGAGTGTAGCCCCAAGGCTTTTAAGCATTGTGAAGAAGAGAAACATAACATTATAATAACTTTAAGTTATTATCATTTTACGCTTCGTGACATGTCCCAATGCTTTGCAGGCGGGTAGGTGGTCGAGGCTGCTCTACTCACGGAGCAGGGCAGGGAAGGAGTGGTTTGCCCACTCCTAAGTGCCCAATGACAGTTTTTTTGGCCCTCTCGGCCGCCCAAACCAGCCATGCACACTTCCCTGTTCTCCATGAAGGCTGCAATACAGCCTGCATGGAGAACATGCCCACCCCTCCAGCCCCTGGCTGAGCTCAATGCCACAGTGCTCAGACCAATCACAACGCTGCAATGCAGCATTGTGATTGGCTTAGGGGAGGGAGCCTGGCTGCCTGCTTCCTGTTACTGAAGTCAGAGACAGGAGAGCAGGAGCAGCGACGCTGGACCAGCCTCAAGGTAAGCTTATGTTTTTTACATTTTATTTTGCAATTCCCCCATGCGACACCACCCGCGACACCCCCCCTTTGGCCCACCCTCGCGACCCCCATGCCTCCCCCCCACACACACGAGCCATGCCGGCCTCCGCTGATTAAAACAGAAAATGTAAAAAGGGATTACATGACATGACATGATAGGAGTTTTCACAGCTATTTTTGAGAAATTGAAGCAATCGGGGATGCGCCAGTTAATGAAGTCCAAAACACTGTTGTAGTATCAAAACCTTAATTTCAAATTATTCTTTATTTCAATAGCACATACTGCGCAGCCAACGCGTTTAGTTCCCACAATGATAACTTCATCAGGGCTGAAATTGACATACAAAAGTACCAAAATAAAATCACAGACAGTAACCACAAAATACATAACAAACGGCGCAAGACTCGGACAAATGCCATAGTTCTCAACTTAAAAAGTTGCCTAAAACACATGGAAACATTCATTGTTGACATGAAATAACAGAACCAAGGAAAAAACAACTGAAAAAGACATGCCTTGATAAGCAACACAAAGTAATAATCAAATGGTAGAGAGAGGAATAATGTCAATCAATCAATCAATCAATCAATCAATCAATCAGTACATTTGTAGAGCACACAGCTCACCCGTGAGGGTCTCAAGGCACTGGGGGGGAGGGTGCTGCTACTGCTCAAACAGCCAGGTCTCGAGGAGTCTCCTGAAGGCCAGCAGGTCCTGGGTCTGTCGTAGGCGGGTGGGGAGGTCGTTCCAGGTTTTTGCTGCAAGATGGGAGAACGATCTGCCGCCGGCGGTCGCTCGACAGATGCAGGGGACGGTGGCGAGGGTGTGGTCAGTAGAGCGAAGCTGGCGGTTGGGGGAGAAGGTGAGGCGTTCATTGAGGTACGCTGGTCCGGTGTTTTGGAGAGCTTTGTCAGCGTGGGTGAGGAGCTTGAAGGTGATCCTCTTGTTGACGGCGAGCCAGTGTAGGTCTTTCAGTTGGGCTGTGATGTGACTGTGGCGGGGGATGTTGAGGATGAGGTGTGCAGAGGTGTTCTGTATGCGTTGTAATCGTTTCTGGAGTTTAGCTGATGTTCCTGCGTAGAGAGCGTTGCCGTAGTCCAGTCTGCTGGTGACGAGGGCCTAGGTGACTATTCTTTTGGTACCAGTGGGGATCCATTTGTAGATCTTGCGGAGGGTGTTGAAGTAGGAGGATGAGACGGCGTTTACTTGCTGGGTCATTGACAATGCGGAGTCTAGGATGACTCAAAGGTTGCGTGCGTGGTTAGTGGGCGTCGGTGCAGCTCCTAGTACGGCCGGCCACCATGAGTCGTCCCAGGTGGAGGGGGTGGATCCGATGATGAGGACCTCCGTCTTGTCCAAGTTCAGTTTCAGGCAGCTGATCGTCATCCATTCTGCGATGGCCTTCATTCCTTTATAGCGGTTGTATTTGGCGGTGGTGGGGGCCTTAGTGAGGGAGAAGTTCAGCTCGGCATATGAGACGATGCTGAGGTCGTGTGATCGGGCGATGTTGGCGAGCGGTGTCATGTAGATGATGAAGAGTGTCGGGCTGAGGGAGGATCCTTGGGGTATGCCGCAGATGATCATGGTATCTTTAGAGCGCAATGTGGGGAGGCGGACACTCTGGGTTTTGCCGGTGAGGAAAGGAGGCGGTCCAGTCCAGTGCTTTGTCGCGGGTCCCTGCATTGTGGAGGCGTGTGCAGAGGGTGTGGTGGCAGACGGTGTCGAAGGCAGCCAAGAGGTCCAGGAGGATGAGGGCCGCGGTTTCTATATTGTCCATCATGGCCCTGATGTTGTGGGTTGCAGCGACAAGGGCTGTTTCGGTGCTGTGGTTGCTGCGGAATCCGGACTGGGACGGGTCCAGGATTTTGTTCTTTTCGAGGAAGGAGGTCAGTTGCCTGTTGACGATCTTCTAGCTGGCTTTCACCGGGAACGGGAGGAGGAGATGGGCTGGAAGTTCTTTTGGTCCTTGGGGTCAGCTTTGGGTTCTTGAGTAGGGCGTTTTTCTCGGTGGGCTTCCAGCTCTCAGGCAAGGTGGCGGTCTCGAAGGAGCTGTTGATGATCTTGCGGAGATGGGGTGCGATGGTGGAGCTTGCTTTGTTGAATATGTGGTGCGGGCAGGGGTCGGATGGTGAGCCGGAGTGGATGGTGTTCATGATTTATATGGTGTCTTTGTCATTGACGTGGGTCCAGGAAAGCAGGGGGTCGATGTCTGTGTGGCAGGGGGGCGGTTAGTCTGAGTTGTCTGTGTCTGTCGGGGGGGCCTGTTGCTGAAGCTGTCGGGGATGTCTGCAATCTTGCGGTGGAAGAAAGAGGCTAGGGAGTTGCAGAGGTCTTGTGATGGCGGGATGTCATTGGAGTTGAAGCTGGGGTTGGAGAGTTCCTTCACTATTTTGAAGAGCTCTTTGCAGCTATGTGCGTTGTTGTCAATGCGCTCTTTGAAGGAGGTCCTTTTAGTGGTACGGATGAGTTGGAGGTATCTGCGGATGGTGCTCTTGTAGGCTGTGTTGCTATCTGGTGTCTGTTTGTGGTGCCACTTCTTCCCGAGCCTACGGCAGGCCTGCTTGGATGCCTGGAGGTCGGGGTGAACAAGACGGCTTTTCTGTTGGTGCGTCTGTTCGAGCGTTTCTTGATCGGGGCGAGAGTGTTGGCGCAGTCGTCGATCCATTGCCTGAGGTTGAGGGCGGCGGAGCCAGTGTCAGTAGTGTCCGTTGGTGGGTTTCGAGTGAGGGTGGTGACTAGCTGGTCTTCAGTGACTTTGCTCCAGCTGCGGTGGGAGCCTGTTGTGTGCGATGGTGGGCTTCTCGAAGGTGAAGTGGACGCAACGGTGGTCGGTCCAGTGGAGTTTGGTGGTGTGGCTGAAGGTTACGAGGTTGCTGGCTGAGAAGAATGGGTGGAGCGTGTGTCCGGCAGAGTGGGTGGGAGTCGTGATAAGCTGTTTGAGTCCGCGGTTGGCAAGGTTGTCGAGCAGGGTGGTGGAGTTGCTGTCGTTTGTGTTCTCGAGGTGGAAGTTCAGGTCTCCGAGGAGGATGTAGTCCATGGACGCAAGGGCGTGCTTGCTGACTAAGTCGGCGATGGAGTCGCTGAACTGCGGCCGGGAACCGGGTGGTCTGTAGAGGAGGGTACCTCTGAGGGTGGAGTTGGGGTCGGTGTGAATCTGGAAGTGCAGGTGTTCAGCGGTGATAAGCGTGTCATCGGTGCTGGTCAAGATCTGAGGGTGTTTCTGTGGACGATGGCGATTCCTCCTCCTGTTCCACAGGTGCAGTCCCTGCGGGTGATCTTGCAGCCGTCAGTGATGGCTATGGCGATGTCGGGTGCCGAGGAGGGGTTTATCCAGGTCTCCATCAGGAAGGCAACATCTGGGGAGGTGGAGTCGAGTTGGTCCCAGAGTTCAATGGGCTAGTTCACTTCCCCTGGTACAATAGGTAAATATTAACGAGAACTAGCTTATTAGTAGAAGCTGGATGTCCATGTCAGGAGGAAAAACCTTTTGTTTTTTATGAAGGCCCTCACCCACCAACCTAGTTGGTGGCATGCTTCATCATTGGGTCCCACCCAAGGCACCGAGTGCACCTTTGGTGTGCTTTGACCCCTGACGTCAGCGGAGCTGGTTTTGTGTAGTGAGAGTGCAGTAAAGTAAATAAATGTGAGTTAAAAGCTGTCCAAAGGGTACCGTTTGAGTAAAGGATTTTAATAATGGACCCTTGGCAGTATTAAAAAAAAAAGAGGCAGATATGTGAGGAGGTACAATTATGTCTCCAATATCCTGTAAACATAAGTATGAGGTCTACATGTTTCAGCCAGACTACTGTGTATGCTGGATTTCGTCAGGACCTATGTGTACGGTGAGTTAGTGGTGGTCAGGTGTGGTTTGTTTGACCAGATATGTGTCGCACATGCTAAGGTGTGTTTAAATGAGGGAGGAAATGTTCCTCTATTTGCTCAAAACAATGAGATTTTCAGAGTGAGCAACATGAATCCCGTGGCCCACCACCCACCCATTGCCTAAATCACCCAGGTGCTACTTTTACGGCCTCTACCTTGTGCCTTCTTACCCACGCTCAAGCACCTAGTTTCACAAGATGGGGATGTGACCAACTCTAGGGCTATGTTTTTAAGGACGCACTTTTTAAAATCGGTTTTAGCGGTTTCATCTTTAACTTGTGTATATCCCCCGCCTTTCTATATCCCTTTTTGAATTTTGTTTCTATAAACGTATTTATAGTTTTGTGCTATCCTGTTCTTACCACCTCTTTTATGACCACTACATCCACTATATTTCTCGTTTACTTGCACATAGCTGCTAGATGTAAGGTTTTTTATCTATATGTGGTGTTGCTTATCAAGTCATGTATTTTTCAGTTGTTTTTGTCTTGGTTCTGATTGATTGATTGATTTTAGCTTTTTTATAGCGCATGCTGTCACCCTACAGGCAACCTGGCACTTCAGACAAAGAACTAACCGTGACCAGAGTAGAACAGGTAGCCGCAGAGGAGGGAACACGGTCTAAATCATGGGGTAAAGCCATGTTTTTAAGTTCCTACGGAATTCTAACAGAGAGCTAACTAATCTAAGGTTCTGAGGGAGTTGTGTTACTTCTTGTCAAATATGAATGTTTCTGTGTATTTTAGGCAACTTTTAAAGATGAGAACTATAGCATTTGTCCGAGTCCTGTGTCGTTTGTAATATATTTTGTGGTTACTGTCTGTGTTTTGATTTTGGTTCTTTTGTATGTCAATTTCAGCCCTGATGAAGTTCACCTTGTGGGAACAAAACGTGTTGGCTAAGCTGTATGTGCTATTGAAATAAAGAAAATAATAATTTGAAATAAAGGTTTTGATACTACAGCAGTGTTTTGGACTTCATTACCTGGTGCACCCCCGCTTGCTTCAACTTTTCAGGGTCTGGAACACAGAGGCACCACACAACGTCTGGTGCTGGAGAGTCAGTGTGCAGGACTAGATACTATGAAACTATCCTGAGGTGCAGAGCTATTGCCCCCAGCAAATGTTTCCCAAAATGAGGCATAAATCCTTTAAGATACTTACTTGGGAAGCCATTGGGCCCCGGGGCCTTTCCAGGCCTCAAACTCCACAAGGACACTGATATCTCCTCCTCAGTGATCAACTCTTCCATCTGTGCACTTGGCGGCATCAGGTAGAGATCTGGTGGGCAGAGTCTCGATAAAGTCAATTATTTGGTCTGTTTCTATTGTATCTCTTTGGGCATACAGTTCCCACAATGTACCTGGCAATGCGTTGTGACACCGTCCTGAGGCCTGACAGCACTCCTCCATGTGCATCCTGTATCGCTGGTATCGGGGAGGCCGCATACGTGGCCTGGCAAAGCCTATGCAGCATCCTACTTGATTTGTCACCCCACTGATATATTTGGCTCTCTGAAGCCTGTCATGCTTCTTTGTATCATATAGGAGCAGTTGATGGTATTGCTGTTGGATCTGGCCTAATTTCCTCTGCGCTGCCCCATCTTCTCTCTCCCGGACTACGCTCTTCAAAGGTTTGCATTTGCGCCTCAAGATCTGCCAATGTGAGGATCTTTGTGTGTGTTTACCCGCATAAAAACTTATATCTACCCCCCAGAGTGTGGGTTTCATGGCCTTCCAGAGTATCGTTTTGGAGGACACTGTCTCCGCATTGAGGGAGAAATATTCTGTAGTGGACCGGTATATGACCACTTTATATTTTGGGTTCTGAAGATGGCAGAGTGATAGGCGCTATCGAAAAGGCGGGCGCTTTGGACCTAAATGAAGCTTGAGAGCTACTGTGGAGTTGTCGGACTGGCCTCTGGGCAGTATGTCAACTTCAAATACTCTGTGCGTAAATCCAGCAGGTACCAGTAGGTAATCTTGCCTAGAGAAGGAGCCATGAACTGTCGAGTAATATGTGTATTCAGCTTTAGTCGGATGGTATGCCCGCCAGACATCTACCCAGCCCAGCACGGACACCAGAGACCCCAACCTGGACCCCTGAGCTTCCCTGTTACTTCTCCTGGTGCACCACCTTTCAATCTCGGGTTGCCTTATATCGTTCCAGTCACCCCCTATCACAGAGAGGCCACCTGGTAGTTCTCCTCATTAGCCAATTATGCGGTCAACAAAAGACTGCCCCAACGGTGGAGGGGCATAAACAATGCTGAGTGTAAGAGACTCCCCATACAATTTGCCAGTCTCTAGCACATATTTACCGTGGTCATCCACCCATACCTTGGGGGCCTTAAGGGGCAGTCTGCGGTAAATAGGAATACCTGTGCCTCCTTATCTCCTCACTAACCCAGAGTGGAAGGAACTACAGCTTGAGCTGAAAAATACCACTCCTACACATGTTATGGGTCACTTACTGGATCCTGTGTTTGCGAGCTGGGAGGGGGTGACTGTGGACACCCCTATTCCTATCCCATGGTCAGACCATTACTTAGTTCCCGTTCAGATAAGTAGCTCTGGCTGTGAGAAGCGCGCAGCGGACATCAAAAACTTTCCGTACCGTAAATGGAAGCAGTTCTCCCAAAATAGCTTTAACAGGCTGATACAAATAGGGGGTCCGCTGGATGGCACTGATGTTGAGTGTGTGAACTCTAAGCTTGATGAGCGCATCCTAGACGCCGTGAACTCCACGGCTCCTCTGAGCAGTTCCAAGACTGGTGGTAGAAGAGCTAGGACTGCTCCATGGTTCACACCAGATTTACAGCAAATCGGAATGTAAACGGCTGGAGCGCAGTTGGAGGTTGATATCCTGTTCTGGGAGTAAGGTCTGCTACAAATTAGCTATGAGGAAATATCAAAAGCAAGTGCGAGGGGCCAAAGCTGCCTACTATCACATCCGGATAGAGGAGGCGGAGAACTCCTCGAAGGAGCTGTTTAAAATTTTTAAAGAAATATCCCTGGTACCTGGCGTGAATTCCCAGTCTACCGATTCTGTGGGGAATGTAATCGAGTGACTGAATTCTTTGCTGGCAAAGTAAAGAGTATTTATGCCTCTTTCTCCAAACAGCCGGTTAGTAGCCTTCAGTTCATGGAATCACTGGGATGGAGAGGATCGGCGGAGAGGTTGGAGCACTTCTACATTCCTCCATCTGAAGAACTGCGCAGCATCTGTCGTAGTGTAAAATCAGGCTCCCCGCGGGACCCCGCGCCCCCTAGGGTGCTTGCTGAGGGCTTGGATGTACTTGAACCCCTGTTCAGATATGTACTTCAGGTCTCCTTTACCTCCCGATTTACAAAAGGGGGTGGTGATGAACAGAGTGTCTGAATTGAGCAGACCACTCTTACCCAGTCCAAAGATCAGGGCTTTATCCATCACCGTTATTTATCTCACTGCCCCATCCCAGCTCAGAACCTGGCTATATGCAAATCAGTCTGTCCCTGGCCCAGTGCATCATGGGAACAGGGCAGACTAAACTACCAAGCCAATTCTTTACCAGAAAGGAGACAAGCTACCGGGGACCGGTTTCTGGCATTTCAGCCGTCTTCGGCCCGGCTTGCTTGAATCCTGATGGAGCAGTGAGAAAGGGACTCATGTCTGAGTATACCCTGCCACACCTATAGTGGCCAAAATCGATTTACAAAAGGGGGTGGTGATGAACAGAGTGTCTGAATTGAGCATACCACTCTTACCCAGTCCAAAGATCAGGGCTTTATCCATCACCGTTATTTATCTCACTGCCCCATCCCAGCTCAGAACCTGGCTATATGCAAATCAGTCTGTCCCTGGCCCAGTGCATCATGGGAACAGGGCAGACTAAACTACCAAGCCAATTCTTTACCAGAAAGGAGACAAGCTACCGGGGACCGGTTTCTGGCATTTCAGCCGTCTTCGGCCCGGCTTGCTTGAATCCTGATGGAGCAGTGAGAAAGGGACTCATGTCTGAGTATACCCTGCCACACCTATAGTGGCCAAAATCGATTTACAAAAGGGGGTGGTGATGAACAGAGTGTCTGAATTGAGCAGACCACTCTTACCCAGTCCAAAGATCAGGGCTTTATCCATCACCGTTATTTATCTCACTGCCCCATCCCAGCTCAGAACCTGGCTATATGCAAATCAGTCTGTCCCTGGCCCAGTGCATCATGGGAACAGGGCAGACTAAACTACCAAGCCAATTCTTTACCAGAAAGGAGACAAGCTACCGGGGACCGGTTTCTGGCATTTCAGCCGTCTTCGGCCCGGCTTGCTTGAATCCTGATGGAGCAGTGAGAAAGGGACTCATGTCTGAGTATACCCTGCCACACCTATAGTGGCCAAAATCGATTTACAAAAGGGGGTGGTGATGAACAGAGTGTCTGAATTGAGCAGACCACTCTTACCCAGTCCAAAGATCAGGGCTTTATCCATCACCGTTATTTATCTCACTGCCCCATCCCAGCTCAGAACCTGGCTATATGCAAATCAGTCTGTCCCTGGCCCAGTGCATCATGGGAACAGGGCAGACTAAACTACCAAGCCAATTCTTTACCAGAAAGGAGACAAGCTACCGGGGACCGGTTTCTGGCATTTCAGCCGTCTTCGGCCCGGCTTGCTTGAATCCTGATGGAGCAGTGAGAAAGGGACTCATGTCTGAGTATACCCTGCCACACCTATAGTGGCCAAAATCGATTTACAAAAGGGGGTGGTGATGTACAGAGTGTCTGAATTGAGCAAACCACTCTTACCCAGTCCAAAGATCAGGGCTTTATCCATCACCGTTATTTATCTCACTGCCCCATCCCAGCTCAGAACCTGGCTATATGCAAATCAGTCTGTCCCTGGCCCAGTGCATCATGGGAACAGGGCAGACTAAACTACCAAGCCAATTCTTTACCAGAAAGGAGACAAGCTACCGGGGACCGGTTTCTGGCATTTCAGCCGTCTTCGGCCCGGCTTGCTTGAATCCTGATGGAGCAGTGAGAAAGGGACTCATGTCTGAGTATACCCTGCCACACCTATAGTGGCCAAAATCGATTTACAAAAGGGGGTGGTGATGAACAGAGTGTCTGAATTGAGCAGACCACTCTTACCCAGTCCAAAGATCAGGGCTTTATCCATCACCGTTATTTATCTCACTGCCCCATCCCAGCTCAGAACCTGGCTATATGCAAATCAGTCTGTCCCTGGCCCAGTGCATCATGGGAACAGGGCAGACTAAACTACCAAGCCAATTCTTTACCAGAAAGGAGACAAGCTACCGGGGACCGGTTTCTGGCATTTCAGCCGTCTTCGGCCCGGCTTGCTTGAATCCTGATGGAGCAGTGAGAAAGGGACTCATGTCTGAGTATACCCTGCCACACCTATAGTGGCCAAAATCGATTTACAAAAGGGGGGTGGTGATGAACAGAGTGTCTGAATTGAGCAGACCACTCTTACCCAGTCCAAAGATCAGGGCTTTATCCATCACCGTTATTTATCTCACTGCCCCATCCCAGCTCAGAACCTGGCTATATGCAAATCAGTCTGTCCCTGGCCCAGTGCATCATGGGAACAGGGCAGACTAAACTACCAAGCCAATTCTTTACCAGAAAGGAGACAAGCTACCGGGGACCGGTTTCTGGCATTTCAGCCGTCTTCGGCCCGGCTTGCTTGAATCCTGATGGAGCAGTGAGAAAGGGACTCATGTCTGAGTATACCCTGCCACACCTATAGTGGCCAAAATCGATTTACAAAAGGGGGTGGTGATGAACAGAGTGTCTGAATTGAGCAGACCACTCTTACCCAGTCCCTCACCACCCCTTGTTGTAAATATTTTTGTCCACCCTAAGCGTGGAAGGGTATTCTCAGATGTGAGACCCTTGCTCATTGCACCATCAGGATTCAAGCAAACCGGGCCGAAGACGGCTGTAATGCCAGAAACCGGTCCCCGGGAGCTTGTTTCCTTCCCAGTGTAAGAATTGGCTTTTGTAGTTTGGTTTGCCCTGTTCCCATCATGCACTGGGACAGGAACAGACTAATTTGCATACAGTCAGGTTCTGAAACTGGGATGGTGCAGTGAGCTAAAAAACGGTGTTGGATCTAGCCCTGATCTCTTGACTGGGTGAGAGCTTTCTGCTTAATTCAGAGACTCTGTCCCTCACCACCCCTTGTTGTAAATATCCTTTACCTCCCAGCAGCTCCCAGCAGACTGGAAGAAGGCTATAGTCCTGCCCATTAGGAAAAAGCCTAATGTGGGTATGGAGGTTCTTGAAAATCTAAGACCTATATCTCTTCTCCCTTATTTGGCCAAAGTGGCTGAGAAGGTTGTAAACCGTCAGCTGGTGGAGCACCTGGAGAAGGCTGAGATTTTACATCCCTCTCAGTCAGGCTTCCGGTCGGGGTTTTCGACTGAGACGGCCCTTCTGAGAGCCACTGTAACGTTGAGACAGGGAGCAGATGCGGGGAACACCATGGCACTGGTGATGCTAGATCTTAGTGCCGCTTTTGACACTGTAGCGCACTCTATCTTGCTACAGTGTCTTAGCGATGGTGGTGTCACCGGGTCTGCTTGAGGTTGGCTAAAGTCCTTCCTCACGGGCCGCTACTTCCAGGTCCAGCAGGGACTTGCCCGCTCTACTGAGCTGGCACTTGACCAGGGGGTGCCTCAGGGCTCTGCCCTGAGCCCCACTCTATTTAATTTATATATGGCCCCCCTGGCCCGGGTCGTCCAGGCGTATGGAGTGGAGTTGGTATCCTACGCCGACGACACCCAACTGCTGTTATCCCTATCTCAAGGCCCCGCAATGACAGCGTCCAATTTTAAAGCCTGTATGCAGGCTCTGGCGAATTGGATGGACTCCCATTGCCTAAAATTGAATGGCTCTAAAACGGAGGTGATGGTGGTGGGCGGGGAGACCAGCAGCTGGTCAGCCGAGTTGTGGCTGACCAGCTGTTTGGGTCCCACTCCGGTACCCTGTGGGGAGGCTAAAAACTTGGGGATATGGGTCAATCCTACCCTTTCTTATGAATGGCATATCCGCCGGTTAGTTGGGAAGTGTTTTGGAGTCTTGAAGACCTTAAATAAAACGCTTGACCTCCTGCCCTTGCCAGCCAGACGGACCATGACTCAGGCCCTGGTGACCTCCCGGATGGACTATGGGAATGTTCTATTCCTGGGGGCCACCGAGAAAAGTTTGGGGCGGCTGCAAGTTCTGCAAAATTCTGACGCACGGTTAGTTCTGCGGCGGCCTAGGAGAGCAGCCTCCAGTCTGGCCCTGGATACTCTGCACTGGCTGCCGGTCAGGAAGAGAGTGCTTTATAAATGCCTCCTGATCTGCTATCGCATTGCATGGAATAGGGCTCCTTCTTACTTGCAAAACCTGGTGCATAAATATGAACCCTCGAGAGCTCTTCGCTCGGGTGGAACGGGCTTTGCTGGTGGTTCCTCGAGTGAAGAAAGCAAGAATGGGGGGGCGCTCTTTTAGTGTGATTGCGGCACGGAGCTGGAACAATCTCCCTTTGGAGATGAGACTAGAAGGCGCTTAAGTCAAATTTAGAGCATTGTTAAAAACTCATCTGTATAGGATGTAGGGTTCACGGAAGGGTGGGCAGTCTCTGTTATTGTTGGCTAGTTTTTTCCTCACTAGCACGGGGGCACGCCGTGAAGGTGTTACCAGGCGCTTTATAAGC
This sequence comes from Lissotriton vulgaris, assembly GCF_964263255.1. NCBI lineage: Eukaryota > Metazoa > Chordata > Amphibia > Caudata > Salamandridae > Lissotriton > Lissotriton vulgaris. Next base: position 1,597,566,371 of record NC_141695.1, on the reverse strand, counting down.
TGTTTTATTTATTTATTTATAGGTCTGTGTGTGTACATACATGGCCAAGCACAGGACCTTGGATCCCAAGAGATGGTTCTCCTGTAGAAGGAGAATGTCTGCTTGAAGTGTTTTAACTTGCTTCAACACCGCACATTGCTCAATCTTATCCAAAACTCCCCGGTACACTCAATAGGATCCGGGTCATTCATCCGCTACTAATGTGGGCCTGTTTTGGGCTCTTGCACATGGAGCTATGAGCGAGTGCGCACCAGGTCTGTGCATTATCATAACAAAAAGAACATCCGAACAATCCCCATTGCCCCTCCCTCCTCCCCTATACTTCAAAAACAATAGGACACACCAATGAATCCCCATGTCCCTTACCCAAGTGTCCTCCCTAGAAAAACTTTGCCTGTTTTACTCTAGGGTGCAGTCACACATACTTAGCCTACATCACAATTATACACAATACATCGGGCTTCAGCCACACTAGTTAGTAGTGGATCAGACATACTGTGATGGAACGTTGACGTGGTGCATTGGATCTGCGAAGGGCCACTAAAGTTCATTGTCTCATCACATATTCCTCCAGGACGAGTGGGACCTGTTCCGTTGCTTGACTACAGACTTAACAGGATGATTGCATCTGTCGCTGAGGGATGAATCTGAGTCCAATCGCAGCAGTGTAAGGACTTCAATTTCATTGTCTTGTCTGTCCATGTAAAGACATCTTTTGTGGTGTCAAAGAATATGCTTTGAGAGTTTAAAAAAACCCACATGCCAGCAGGATATAGCAGCATGTATTGTATTTTAAGGTCTCGCAGGTGTCGCTTCATTGCTATGAATCATTGACGGAGCTGGGGGACCAATTTCATATAATTTGGGAATATTATGTTGTGATTTGATTAACAAAGGATTTAATCTTGGCTCCTTGTGTATTTAAGAATCGCGTCTTTGCCAACAAAATTAAGAATCTTCACTGTTATACCTGGCACCATTGGCATGGGTCTCCATTCCATTTTTTGCTGTTGCCTCATGTGTTTTTTGCTGGTGTTAGATGCTTTGGGCACTGTGCCACTACTGTCCAGTGCCACAGTGCAAGTGCTCCCTACTGTAAATTGATGTATGAATTGGTGATTCCATAATTGACTGATTTGGTTTACCTGTCAGACCCTAGTACAGTGCACCAGGAGTGCCCAGGGCTGGTAATCCAAATGCGGCTAGTAGGCTTGCAGCACTAGTTGTGCCACCCACAGAAGCAGCCTGTAAAAGTGTGTCTAAGGCCCGCCATTTCAGAGCCTGTGTGCAGCTGGTACTGTCATGCTGACTGGGCAGGTGCACCCACTTGCCCGTCCCTAAACCTTCCTTTTTCTTCATACCAGACACCCCTATAGTAGGCCCAAAGGCAGGGTGTATTGTAAGTATAAGGTAGTACATGCCCTGGTGTGTGTGGCATGTCCTAATAGTGAATATCAGCCATTTTCGTTTTTCACTATTGCAAGGCTACCTGTTCTCAATAGGCTAGAATGGGCAGTTAGATTATTACATCTTATAATCCTAACTGACTCAGAGAACATGGTAGAAATTCGAGTTTAGTATAATGATAAAAAAAATCTTTTAGTGAAGTTGATTTTAACATTCTGTGTTTGAAAATACCACTTTTAGAAAGTAGGTATTTTCTTGTCTGATTATCCAAACCCTACCTCTGCTAGGTTGTGTATTCCTTGTCTGGTGTTTTTGAGTGACAGGGCTGGGGGATTCCAGGAGACAGAATGAGTCAGCCCAGTGGTGAATAGAGAGATCTGCATCTAGATGGGAGGGAGGAGTTGTACCTGGGACCTGAATAGGACTGTGCCTGCACCCCACAGTGCTGGCTCCACCCCCTGTGGTGTGTCTGATGTATCTGCCCTGCACTGTGAAGGGAGAGAAGGAATCATGTCAACAAAGTGCTCCAGGGCTGTGCTTTCCCTCCATAATGTTGGCTCCACATCCTGCGGGCGTCTGAAGTTTCTGCCCTGCACTGTGAAAGAAAAGAAGGAGTCATGTAAACAGAGTGCTCCAGAACTGGTTTGGACTGGGCATAGGCCCATCTGCCCTCAAAGGACAAAGGATTTTGGGGTATATGTATTGGAACCTTGATCCCAAGAATTTAGATCACTTTTGGACTACAAGAAGAAACCTCTGCTGAGGAGAGGAACCTGAAGAAACTGAGGAGAGACTATTCCTAAGCTGAAGTGCTGCTTAGGGGATTGGCCTGCAGTAGTTGCCTGACTGCCAAAGTGCCAAAGAGAGGAGAAAGATGTTTGTGTGCTTTACTTTCAACTTGTGAAGGATCTCCAAGGGCTTGGAAAAGAGCTTTCCTCCTGCTGAAGTCTCAGGGACAACAGACTTCAACCCCCAGCTCCCCAGAGTTCTATGGAAGTGCCTGCTGCTGTTTTGAGCCTTCTGAGGGACTGCGTGTCGCAAGAAGCTGGAAGCGCGACTCAACGAGGAAGAAGCGTGTCGCCATCGCTGCTGCTGCCATCGCATCTCTGAACAAGGGTGTCGCTGCTGTGGCTATCATATTGCACCGCACCGAGAGAAGCGTCTCGCAACGAAGAGGAAGCGTGTCGCCGTCGCTGCTCCTGCCGTCGCATTTCTGCTCAAGGGTGTCGCCGCTGTAGCTATTGCACCGCATCGAGGGAAGTGTCTCCCAACGAGGAAGAAGCGTGTCGCCGTCGCTGCTGCTGACGTCGCATTTTAGAACAAGGGTGTCGCCACTGTAGCTGTCATATTGCACCGCATCGAGGGAAGCCTCTCGCATCCCCCAGAGAAGCACGCTGCCGTCGGAGCTGCTGCCGTCGCATTTCTGAACAAGGATGTCGCCGCTGTAGTGATCGCATCTTGCGGAAGCTTCTCGCAAACGTCGGAGAAGAGTGTCGCAGCTGAAGCTGTTGCCGTTGTATTGCTGAACAAGGGTGTCGCTGCTGCAGATGATGCATTGAATCCAGACTTCTCGCATCATCGGAGAATCGCGTCGCATCTGGAAGATCTTCACGTCTTTATTTCTTTGCACCTGAACTTTGCCGCATTTCCATCGCTGCAACATCGCTTGTTGTGGAAGCGCAACGCATCGTAGGGTACGTTGAAGCAAAGTGTTGCATCTTTAAGAACTGAACAGAACTAAGCTAAAACTACCATCTTAAGTATAGTATTGTGTATTTTTGTCGTTTATGGTCTTGTGGTAAATCTATATAAAGAATACTTATTTTTAATATACAACTGTGTGGTGTCCATCTGTAGTGTTGTCACTGGGTTACTGTATGTGGTCACAAATGCTTTACACACTGCCTCTGAGATAAGCCTGTCTGCTCGTGCCAAGCTACCAAGGGGGTGAGCAGGGGATATTTTTGGAGTGTACACCCTTACCCTGACTAGAGACAAGGGTCCCTATTTGTCACAAGTACCTACCTGTGCCAACTAAAGACCCCCAAATCTAACATTGGTGGTCAGCTGTGAGAATTCTGGACTTGCATTTGTGATTCATGTACAGTGATTGGTGAACACTACTTAGTGAGTGCAGACCAGAACGCAACTGCATACTTTTTGGCATATTCTTTTTAAGATTTCCTATTTTTGAAAGATGCCTATTTCAGTTGTTATGGAAGATGCAGAATCCATAGCCTCTAATGATTGTGAATGGGAAGAAGAGAGGCTAGAAAGCTACAAAGTAAGACAGCTGAAGTACTTCTGCAAGAAATTCAAATTTTCCACTTCTGGATTCAGAGTAAAGGAGGAGTTCTACAAGGCGCTGAGAGCCTGGGTAGAAGCAAGGAAAACCCCTGAGAATGAGAAGGGGGAGGCCAATGCAGATGAGCCAGTAGGCCAAGAAGGAAGGAAACCACATTCCCCCACAGGTAGCAGTGCTTCTGGCAGGAGTCTGTCTCCAGAGGAGCTAGAGGACAGAGAGAGATCTAGGAAGCATGAAATGGAGATGACCAAGTTCAAGGTGAACAGGCAACTGGAGTTAGAAAATAGGAGATTAGACATAGAGGAAAAAAGGTTACTGTTTGAGCATGAAAAGGTTTTGAGGGAGTTGGAATTTAAGACCAAGAGTTTAGAGGTTACTCCCTCTGGTGGCAGCATACCGTCAGTGCCTGTGGAATCTAGAGTGTATATTCCCAAAGATGTGGTGAAAGAGTTTTACAAAAATGATGATATTGGGCAGTGGTTCAGAGCCTATGAGGTTGCCATGTCTTCCCACCGGGTCCCTGAGAGAGATTGGGGAGCGGGGTTGTGGGGAAGGTTCCTTAGTGAGGGTGGGACACACTGTTAGACTTGCCTTCTGAAGTCCACAATTCATACAGCCACATGAAGGATGCATTAATGTCTAGGTATGGTTTGACCCCTGAACTCTATAGGCAGAGGTTCAGGTCTTGTAAGAAGATAGAGAACAGTACCTGGGTGGAAAATGTCACTTTCCTTTGCAGAATTGGATGGGTGGGTGAAGGGCAGCAAAGTTAATGATTTTCAAGGTCTCTTTGATTTGATTGTATGGGAGCTTGCTGAGGAGGCGGACCGCTGGGTGAGCACCAGGATCCACAAGGGTCACATGGGAGACAGCCAAAGGTGGGCAGGGTCCCCAGTAGAAGAGTGGAGGGACAAGGGTAAACAGAAGGAGATCCGTAAAGTGCCCAAAGTAATCCCCAAGGGAACTAAGGGAAAGGTTCCCAGCTTCCCCCTGAAAGAAAGCAAGGGGTCCCGACAGGTAGTTCTGTTCCACAGGGGCCCCTGAGATGTAACAAATGTGGGGACCTGGGTCACAAGGCTAGTGATCCCAGGTGCCGCCTATTTGGAAAAGCAGCACCCACTGGTGCTCCGCCCCGGCAGATGGCAAGTGTACCCTGGTGGAGGAGATTGGTGTCCAAGGTGAGTGGGGTCCTGCAGAGATGTCACTTGTTCTTTAGGAGACTGTGAGGTGGTCCCAGGGACCCAAATGCCCAGAAACACTAAGAAATATGGGCAGTGGGTGACCATCAATGGCCACAAGGTGGAGGCTCTTAGAGATACAGGAGCCAGTGTGACAGCTGTCAAGTGTCACCTGGTGCCTCAAGAGCAGATTGTCCCTCATGCATTTTGCCGAGTTGTTGCCACCGACAACACAGAGAGCCATTGTCCAATGGCTCAGGTTCCCTTTGAGTGGGGGGGTCTCTGGTACTCTTCAGGTAGCTGTGAGGCCCGCCATGCCTGTTGACTGTTTGTTGGGGAACGATTTGGAGAGCTCACCTTGGGGAAAGGTTGAGAAGAGTACTCACTTGGAGATGGTGGGTCTGCCTGACTGGCGTGTGTGACAACCCGGTCAATGGCAGCATGTAGGGGTGCTCAAGAGGACCTGGAGCCTGAGAGGGAGGCCCAGGAATCTGCCTTAGAGATAAGAGGCAGGGGGCGTGGGAAACCGGCCCCCGAAGTTCCCACGGCCCAGGAGGAGGTAGACACTGAGGGGGATGCCCTGGAGCCTACCGGGGAACAGGTCGCTGAACTGGGGACCTGCCTGAGCTGACCCATTGGCAGCAAGAAGGAGGCCCCTCCAGGGAAGAATTCTGCCAGGAGCAGAGAGAATGCCCTTCTCTTGAGGGCTTTCGGCAACAGGCTGTAAGCCAGGCAACAGGTGATCACTCTGGATCACATTGGATTTACTGGGAGAATGGTCTCCTGTATAGTGAGCCTAAGGTGGCTGAGCGTGGGTCAGTCCGTGTGCTGGTGGTACCCCAGCACTTCGGAGCCTTCCTACTGGGGCTGGCTCATGATGTGCCGTTGGCAGGACATTTGGGGCAGGACAAGACCTTTGAGAGGCTTGTCACCCACTTTCATTGGCCCCAAATGCGCACAAGTTTAGACACTCATTGCAGGACATGTCAGACTTGCCAGGCAAGTGGAAAGAGTAGGAGGAAGCAAAAGGCTCCTCTCCAGCCATTACCAGTGATCAGTCCCCCCTTTGAGCGGGTGGGGATTGACATTGTGGGGCCACTGGACCCCAAGACAGCCATGGGCAACCGGTTCATCCTGGTCTTGGTGGATTATGCCACCTGGTACCTGGAAGCCATACCTCCGAGGACAGTGATGGCCCTCGTGGTGGGACGAGCACTGATGGGAATTTTATCCCGGGTGGTATTCCCTCGCGAGGTAGTGTCTGACCGGAGACCAACTTCATTTCTAAGTATATGAAGTCCTTGTAGCAGGAGTGTGGGGTAACTTACAAGTTCACCACTCCTTACCACCCCCAAGGAAATGGGTTGGTTGAAAGGTTCAACTGAACCCTAAAAGGCATGATTCTGGGTCCTGAGGAACCTATGAGGCGTAAGTGGTATTTCCTCTTACCATGCCTGCTGTTTGCATATCATGAGGTGCCACAGAAATCTCTAGGGTTCAGTCCCTTTGAGCTTTTCTATGGACACCCGGTCAGAGGACCTCTGAGTCTGGTCAAGGAAGGCTGGGAGCAATCTCCCAGGAAACCTCCCCAGGATGTAAATAGCAACATGCCTGCCTTCAGGATCCAGACTTGGATTGCAGCCACTCGCTGAGGCGAATCTGGAAGCCAGCCAGGAGGAGATGAAGCGATGGTATGACCAGAATGCCACTCTGGTAGAGCTTCAGCCTGGTCAGAAAGTGTGGGTCATGGCCCCAGTGGAGCCCTGCGTGCTTCAGGATAAGTGGACCGGACCGTTTGAGGTTGTGGAGTGCAAGAGTCCAGGTACCTACTTGGTGGACTTGCGGTCTCCCAGGAACCCCTTAAGGGCCCTGCATGTCAAACGCCTTAAGCCCCATTTAGAGAGGTCCGAAGTGGGCATGTTCTTAGCAACAGATGCTGGAATGGAGGAGGAGACTGAGCCTCTCCCTGACCTGCACAGAGCAAGATGGGTCAGTGGATGGTGTTAACCTCTCTTCTACCCTGACCCGTGAGCAACAGAATGACTGCCGCCAGTTGCTGGGACAGTTTTCTGACCTGTTCTCCCTGGTTCCTGGTATCGCAAATTGGTGCATCCATGATGTGGATACAGGAGACAGGTTACCTGTGAAGCACAAAACATACAGGGTAACTGACAGGGTGAGGGCCTGCATCAAAGAGGAGGTCTCAAAGATGCTTGCGCTAGGGGTGATTGAGTCCTCCAACAGTCCTTGGGTGTGCCCAGTGGTCTTGGTCCCAAAGGCTGCAGCGCCGGGTGCCACACCCGAACTCTGGATCTGTGTGGACTACCGAGGACTCAATTCTGTCATGAAGACTGACGCGCACCCCATCCCCGGAGCTGATGAGCTCATGGATCGGCTAGGGGCTGCACGGTACTTCAGCACGTTTGATTTGACATCTGGGTACTGGCAGATCGCCTTGACTGATGGGGCAAAGAAGAGGTCAGCATTCTCCACACCAGATGGGCATTTCCAGTTCCGGGTTATGCCCGTTGGGATGAAGAATGCCCCTGCCACCTTTCAGAGGTTGGTCAACCAGGTGTTGGTTGGACTGGATGAGTTCAGTCCCACCTACCTGGATGACATCACAGTGTTCAGCGCCAGTTGGGAAGAACATCTGCGCTACCTCTGGGAAGTGTTGTTGGCGCTGCGGAAGGTAGGCCTCACGATCAAGGCGAGAAAGTGTCAGATCGGGCAGGGTTCCGTGGTGCACTTGGGACACCAAGTTGGGAGCGGCCAGGTGGCCCATACAACCAAAGATTGAAATCATCCTGGCTTGGGAACCCCCCAAAACCCAGACAGAGGTAAGGGCCTTTTTAGGACTCACAGGGTACTACAGGAGGTTTGCCAAGGGGTATGGCAACATTGTTGCACCCTTGACAGAGCTGACTTCCAGGAAGCAGCCAAAGAAAGTGATTTGGACTGACACCTGTCAGAAAGCTTTTGAGGCCCTGAAAGCTGCCATGTGCACGGTGCCCGTGCTCCTGGCACCCAACTTCTCCAACGAGTTTATCGTTCAGACAGACGCTTCGGAGCATAGTGTGGGGGCTGTTTTGGCAAAGATGAATGAGGAGGGCCTACATCAACCTGTAGCCTTCATCAGTAGGAGGTTACTTCCACAGGAACAGAGGTGGAGTGCTACTGAGCGTGAGGCATTTGCTGTGGTCTGGGCACTGAAGAAGCTGAGACCATACCTGTTTGGGACTCACTTCCGGGTTCAGACAGACCACAGGCCCCTCAGATGGTTAATGCAGATGAGGGGTGAAAATCCAAAGCTGTTGAGGTGGTCCATTTCCCTACAGGGTATGGACTTTACGGTGGAACACCGCCCTGGTACAGAACACGCAAACGCTGATGGTCTGTCCAGATTTTTCCGCTTTAGTGATGAGAACTCCCAGGAGGTAGGGTAGTTCTCCCCACATTTTAGCTGGGAGGGGCCACGTGTTAGACCTGGCACCATTGGCGTGGGTCTCCCTTCCATTTTTTGCTGTTGCCTCATGTGTTTTTGCTGGTGTTAGATGCTTTGGGCACTGTGCCACTGCTGTCCAGTGCCACAGTGCAAGTGCTCCCTACTGTAAATTGATGTATGAATTGGTGATTCCATAATTGACTGATTTGGTTTACCTGTCAGACCCTAGTACAGTGCACCAGGAGTGCCCAGGGCTGGTAATCCAAATGCTGCTAGTGGGCTTGCAGCACTGGCTGTGCCACCCGCAGAAGCAGCCTGTAAAAGTGTGTCTAAGGCCTGCCATTGCAGAGCCTGTGTGCAGTCTGGTACTGTCATGCTGACTGGGCAGGTGCACCCACTTGCCAGTCCCTAAACCTTCCCTTTCTTCATATCAGATACCCTTATGGTAGGCCCAAGGGCAGGGTGCATTGTAAGTATAAGGTAGGACATGCCCTGGTGTGTGTGGCATGTCCTAATACTGAATTACAGCCATTTTCGTTTTTCACTATTGCAAGGCTACCTGTTCTCCATAGGCCAGAATGGGCAGTTAGATTATTACATTTTATAATCCCAACTGACTCAGAGAACATGGTAGAAATTCGAGTTTAGTATGCCTGAACTCAGAAAGATAAAATACACCTTTTAGTGAAGTTGATTTTAACATTCTGTGTTTGAAAATACCACTTTTAGGAAGTAGGTATTTTCTTGTCTGATTATCCCAGCCTGCCTCTGCTAGGTTGTGTATTCCTTTTCTGGTGTTTTTGAGTGACAGTGCTGGGGGATTCCAGGAGACAGAATGGGTCAGCCCAGTGGTGAATAGAGAGATCTGCATCTAGATGGGTGGGACGAGCTGCACCTGGGACCTGAATAGGACTATGCCTGCCCCGCACAGGGCTGGCTCCCCCCTGTGGTGTGTCTGATGTCTTTGCCCTGCACTGTGAAAGGAGAGAAAGAATCATGTCAACAAAGTGCTCCATGGCTGTGCTTTCCCTCCACAATGCTGTCTCCACCTCCTGTGGGGCGTCTGATGTTTCTGCCCTGCACTGTGAAAGGAAAGAAGGAGTCATGTAAACAGAGTGCTCCAGAAATGGTTTGGACTGGGGAAAGGCCCCTCTGTCCTCAGAGGACAATGGATTTTGGGGTATAAGTATTGGGACCCTGATCCCAAGAATTTAGATCACTTTTGGACTACAAGAAACCTCTGCTGAGGAGAGGAACCTGAAGAAACTGAGGAGAGACTATTCCTAAGCTGAAGTGCTGCTTAGGGGATTGGCCTGCAGTCGTTGCCTGACTCCCAAAGAGAGGAGAAAGAACTTTGTGTGCTTTACTTTCAACTTGTGAAGGATCTCCAAGGGCTTGGAAAAGAGCTTGCCTCCTGCTGAAGTGTCAGGGACAACAGACTTCAACCCCCAGCTCCCCAGAGTTCTTTGGAAGTGTCTGCTGCTGTTTTGGGCCTTCTGAGGGACAGTGTGTCACAAGGAGCTGGAAGCGCGACTCAACGAGGAAGAAGCGCGTCGCCGTCGCTGCTGTTGCCGTCGCATCTCTGAACAAGTGTGTCGCCGCTGTGGCTGTCGTTATGCACCGCATCGAGAGAAGCGTCTCGCAACGAAGAGGAAGCGTATTACCGTCGCTGCTGCTGCCGTCGCATTTCTGCAAAAGTGTGTCGCTGCTGTAGCTGTTGTATTGCACCACATCGAGAGAAGTGTCTCGCAATGAGGAAGGAGCGTGTCGTCGTCGCAGCGGCTGCCGTTTCATTTCTGAACAAGGGTGTCGCCGCTGTAGCTGTCGTATTGCACCGCATCGAGGAAAGCCCCTCTTATCCCCAGAGAAGCGTGCCGCCGTCGGAGCTGCTGCTGTTGCATTTCTGAACAAGGATGTTGTCGCTGTAGTTGTCGCATCGTGCGGAAGCTTCTCGAAAATGTCGGAGAAGAGTGTCGCAGCTGAAGCTGTTGCCGTCGCATCGCTGAACAAGGGTGTCACCGCTGCAGCTGACGCATCAAATCGAGACTTCTCGCATCATCGGAGAAGCATGCCGCATCTGGAAGATCTTCACGTCTTTATTTCTTTGCAGCGGAAATTTGCAGCATTTCCATCGCTGCAACATCGCTTGTTGTGGAAGCGCAACGCATCATAAGGTACATTGACGCAAAGTGTTGCATCTTAAGAACTGAACAGAACTAAGCTAAAACTACCATCTTAAGTATAGTATTGTGTATTTTTGTCGTTTATGGTCTTGTGGTAAATCTATATAAAGAATACTTATTTTTAATATACAACTGTGTGGTGTCTATCTGTAGTGTTGTCACTGGGCTACTGTATGTGGTCACAAATGCTTTACACACTGCCTCTGAGATAAGCCTGTCTGCTCATGCCTAGCTACCAAGGGGTTGATCAGGGGTTATTTTAGGAGTGTACCCGATTACCCTGACTAGAGGCAAGGGTCCCTATTTGTCACAAGTACCTACCTGTGCCAACTAGAGACCCCCAAATCTAACATTCGTGATCACTGGATGTGGCCCGAGCCCGGGGGAGGTCTCTTCACCAATGCCCTATGAGCCCTCCCCACCACGAAACATGGCGAGAGGAACTTCGCGGGCAGTATCAATCGTAGCCATTGTGCTAGGAATTTGGCCATGGAGGTATACTCACATCCCTCTAGGAAACCCACAAACCACAGGTTATTGTGTTGGGCACTGCCCTCCGCTCTTTCTACTCGCGCAGCCAATTTTTTAGTCACAACTGTGAGAGCGTTGACTTTCTGCTGAAGAAGCATCATCCATTCTTCAACACCCGACACCCGAGTCTCAGCCTCTGTGATCTTCTCCACTGCTTTAGGAGATCTTGAGGCAAAAGGGTAACATTGGAGCCAACCACGCCAATTAGAGCATCTAGAATGTCCCGTGATTGCGTGATGGCCGGCAACAGTGCAGCATTGTCAGGGATGGACCCTGAAGACCTCCCGAGTCCGGATCCACAGCGCCTGTGAATTTACTCATGGTGCTCTGCTTGGCTGCAGTGCTAGGTAGTTTGTCTTTAGTCATGGCGATGCCCCCCCCCGTAGTCTCCTGAGTATTTCTTCAGGTGTCTCGGGTGTGCTCGCCCACCAGACCCCCCTAACCGAGGCTCGGAGGAGTGGCATGTGCAGTCAGCAAACGAGGTCGCCTCTCTGATATTTCACTGCTAATAGGGTGTTGTGGGTTCTCCAGCAAAGTGGGCAGACTGGGGAACCTGCCGGGTGTAGGTCTCCCAGCCTCAACCCATAGCCAACCACAAGCAGCACCAGGACCTGGCCTAGTCACATTTATAGCCAGGGGACCGGCAGTGACACAGCCCCCTAAGAACACAGAGTGAGTCTAGCTGGGAATATGACTTGTTACAATGTGAGTCATTACTTCGCGTGCCATTACAACACGGTCGTTACAACAACCGCGTTGTTACCACACAAAGCCATTACTACGCGAGTCATTACTGGTAAGGGAACCAAGAAAGAGATATTTTTAATGGATTCCTTTAGGAACCTTATGGTGTGGGTGGGTGTCTCAACATGGCAGATAAGCATCATGTGTGGATTCAGAGTGCATTAATGTTTGCATGTTCACATAGCAGGCACAGAATGGGATCTCACGCTGGTGTCATACACAGATGACACGCAGCTGGCCATCACTCTCACTGAAGGCCCTTCCACCACGGCCTCAAGATTTAGAGATGGTCTGGCTGCCGTAGCCCAGTGGATGACGGACAACTGCCTGCAGCTTATTGCAGGAAAGACGGAGGTGCTGCTCCTCGGTAAGAACACCAGCTACTGGAACGAGCACTGGTGGCCTTCGTCGCTGGGCACCATCCCACCTCCTAAATCCCTGGTCAAAAACCTTGGCATCTGGATGGACTCCGCACTTAGCTTCCAGACCCACACAAAAAAAGTGGCAGCTACCTGTGTGGGCCTGCTGAGGAGCCTCAATCCAATACTCGGATTCTTCGACTCCAAGGTTCACCAGCTGATTGTCCAAGCCACAATTCTCTCCCGCTTGGACTACGCCAATGTTCTACTACTGGGCGCCAACAAAGCGGAGATAGCACGACTGCAACGCGTGCAGAACACCGCGGCAAGAGCCTTGGTTGGTCTCCCCCGCAGATGTTCAGCCAGAGCTACAATTCGAAAACTGCACTGGCTACCCATCGAATCGCGTATCCAATTCAAAACACTCATCATGACTTTTAAAATACTTAAAACTGGACACCCAGAACTACTCCGCCCACTCCTAACTCCACTTCGCTCACTAGGTCAACACCTACTGACTGTACCCCGGACAAAGCTTGCTCGCACTGGCGGACGCTCCTTTAGGGTGTTGGGAGCCAAACTATGGAACAGCCTTCCTCTGTACATTCGCTCACTGGAAAATTTGACTGCCTTCCGAAAAGCCGTCAAAACTCATCTGTTCCCCTCTCCCTAGATCTCCTAGCTGTTTCCCTCTCTTCCTCTTTTGGAGCTGACGTGGTCTTCTTAGCGCCGGGACGCCTCTTTGCTGGGGCAGCTGTTGCGCTTTACCAAATGCTAACATAACATAACATAACTTACTCGCAGGGGATTAAGCACCATGCGGAGAAGTGGTAACAAGCAATCAACAGGAGTAAGTTGGGGTTAGAACAGGGCACTGGGAACAAGAGCGACGTACTGTCAAAGAATGGAGCAATACATGCTTTCTAATGCCCACCAAAATGTTTTTCTCCACCAACTCTTTTGGCAGCACTGGATACACTTAAACCATAACTCAGGGTAATGCAGAGCCACATGTGCAGTCGAATGCGCAATCAAACAACCTGGTATTGTTGTCTCTGTTTAAAGTCACACAGCATCAATCACTCGGCAACAGCCAATGAGAGGTTCACAATGTGAAAATCTCCTCAGCTATTCAAGCCTATCCCCTCAGCTGAAAGCGGGACTTGTCATACTCAAGTACCCCACTAGAGGGCAGCAAAATGTCAACGCATTCTTCATGCCTCAAGCCGTCATGTAGCCTCGAAAGGGACTTATACGTAAAGTCTCCGCCCTTGGCATTCATTTCCACTACGTACTGTAGGCGCACTTCTAAAGGAAGCTCAGGGGAGGTGTTCAACAACCCAAACAGTGTTTTTTTTTTTTAATATACCTGCAGCCTTGTCTGTTTACATCCCGTCAACTGACTGATATGGTTGCAGAAAATGAAACAATAACTTTCCGACTCCCCAAGCGTAAGAGGGCTGCCACGTGCCCTGGTACAGGCAAGTAAAATTCCGCTTTCACTGCTCATGGGGCACTAAAGTACAGTAATTTATCAAAGTACTGTTTGCTCCTCAAAGTTCTGGGCTCAGGTGCCACTGCACCTGTTGCACCCGTTTAGCTACGCCCCTGCCCATCTCCTTCATTCTCTAAGGAACACTTCTCTTCTTGACACCTGCCTGTCTCGTGACGGCCCCAGCGTGCCCGTCTCTGTCTGGACCTGGTATTAATCCGTTACCCCCTCCTGGGCCTAGTAGGTACCCACCCCAAACTGCACCTTGCACCCACCCGCTCTCTCCAGTGTATCTATCCTCTGGGCCACTCATTGCCCGCATTGCACAATTATCTCTTGTGCAGGACTCCCTTGTTTTGTAGTTAGAGTTGTCTTTGTAAATCACATACATGGATGAAAACAATATGACACTTCCACCTTGAGAGATTCTGAGGAGTGCGACTCACTCACTGTTTTTGGAATAAGGAGTCCCACATGTGCCATATTACATGAAATGTGTTCTGTTTTGTAGCAGGTGCAAAAATGGGGCTCTGCCAGGGATTTAAAGTAATCAAAGGTAACATTTCAGAACAAGCTTTGGCAAAGTCAATAGATCTCGCCTATGCAAGGGCTATTGAGTTTGCCAATTTGTTTTAGCAATGTTGTACACCAGTGTGGCTGCTGTTAAGTATGGCTAAAGGTTAGTGGCGTAGAGGAGAGTGGCATGGAGTGTCGTAGTGTGGAATGGCGAAGAGCGGAGTAGAGTACTGTAGAGTGGAGCAGCAGAGAGTGTCATGTATTGGAGTTCCATAGTGTGGAGTCGCGTAGATTGGTGTACACTGCAGGGGCATAGAGTGGACTGGTATAGAGTGCATTGGCATAGAGTGTTGCAGAGTGTAGTGGCATAGAGGGCCGTGGCATTGAATGCAGTGGCATTGAATTCAGAGGCATGCACTGCAACGTCGTAGAATGTAGTGGTGTAGTTTAGAGTTGTGCATAGTAGAGTGGAGTGGTGAAGAGTGCAGTGCCATGGAGTGCAATGGCGTAGAGTACGGTGATGTAGAGTGGTACAGAGTGGAGTGGCATAGAGTTGAGTGATGCAAAGGGCAGTGGTACAGAGTAGAGTTGAGTAGTATAGAGTGCAGTGGCGTAGAGTGGTGCAGAGTAGCACAGATTGGTCAAGAGTCGAGGATAGTGCTGTAGAGTGCAGTGGCATAGAGTGGAGTAGTGCAGAGTAGAGTGGTGTAGAGTTCATTGGCAGAGAGTGCACTGATGCAGAGTATAGAGTCAGAGTGCAGTGGTGTAGAGTGGAGTAGAGTGGCATAGAGAGCTGTGGCGTAGAGTACAGTGATGCAGAGTATAGAGCACTGGTGTAGAGTGCACTGACATAGAGTGCTGTTGTGTAGAGAACAGTGGCGTAGAGTGCTGTGACATAGAGTGCTATTGGGTAAGAGCAGTGGCGCAGAGTGCAGTGGTTAAGAGTAGAGTGGCGTGAAGTGCAGCCGCATAGAGTGGAGTGGCACAGAGTGGAGTACTTTACTTTACTTTACTTTAAACCATTTTATAACGCGCTCAATTACTGGGGAGTATCCTGGCGCGAAACGAGGGAAAAAGAAACAGACATCAAGACTTTAGGGAGTGAAAAAAACATGTCAGCTTGTACTCTTAAAGAGGTGAGTTTTCAGATGTTTTTTGAATGCAGCCACTGTTGGCATGGAACGCAGATGGAAAGGGAGAGCGTTCCAGGCCCGGGCCACAATCACAGAAATCGACTGACCACCAAGTCTGAACCGATTAAAACGTGGAAGAGTCAGTTTAAATAGAGTAGAGGATCTCAGGGTACGTGTAGGAACATATCTGACAAATCTCTTTCTCAAGTAGCTGGGGCCTTGATCATGGGTTGCCCGGAAAGCCAGCACCAAAGATTTAAACATAATGCGCTGCTTGACCGGGAGCCAATGGAGCGTGCGCATCTCCACGCGAACGCTCTTCCATCTAGGTATGTTAAAAAGTAGACGGACGGCAGCATTCTGAATAATTTGCAGACGCTGCACTAAGTAGGCGGGTATGCCACTAAACAGTGCATTGGCATAGTCCAACCTAGCCAAGATGAGCGCCCTAGCAACCGACTCCCTCGCCTCCCTAGGAAGTAGGGGGAAGAATTTGCGTAGCATTCTCAAGGTGGCAAAGCAGGTGCCTGTCAGCTTCTTAACGTGATGCTCAAATTTCAGGTCCTCCGCAAACCAAATGCCAAGATTTTTGGCAGGTCTCCCCATCTCACTAGGGCCAGGAATGTTAGAAGGCCACAGTGAGCTCCTGAACGAAGGGGGGAAGGTACCATAAAAGAGCACCTCTGACTTGTCCTCGTTGCACTTCAGCTGGGCCTCCGTTAACCAGCGAAAAACAGAGGACAGACACAGGTGGACCGTGGATGTATCCAGATCGGCATCGGGCCAGGTAAACAGCAATTGGGTATCGTCTGCATACCCTATGATCTTAGCCCCAAACTGTTCCGCTAGATAAACCAAGGGAGTGATATAAATATTGAACAGTAAGGGGCTAAGAGTTGACCCCTGCGGGACACCTGTGCACAGAGGTTTAGGCTGCGAGGCATGGGGAGGCAGCCAGACCTGCTGGGTCCTGTTAGATAGAAAAGAGGACAGCCAGTCCAGGACTACACCCCCAATGCCTATAGCCGACAGTCGGCAGAGGAGGAGGTCATGAGGGACAGTATCGAAGGCAGCAGAGAGGTCCAATAAAATTAGGACCGCTCTGCCACCCCCGTCTAAACAGTCCCGAATAGCCTCAGTCATTTCCACCAAGGCCGTCTCAGTGCTGTAAGCAGCCCTGAAGCCCGATTGAGCGGGATGGAGAGCTTTAGAGGTTTCCACAAAGCTCTCCAGTTGTTGGAATACTACCTTTTCACAAATTTTGGTAAGTGCCGGTAGCAAGGAAATCGGGCGATAATTCCCCGGAGTCGCCACATCCAGTCCGGGCTTCTTTAGGAGCGGCAGAAGTTTGGCCCGTTTCCAAACAGAAGGAACAACGCCCGAAGCCAGGGAGAGATTCACTATCTGCGTGGTCTCATCACAGACCAGATCTGCCACCTCCGACAGCACCCGGGCCGGACATGGGTCAGATGGAGAGCCAGATTTTAGGGACTGAAGGAGGGGCAGGACCACATCTTCATCAATCTGCGCGAAATTAGTGAGTTGCTGACCCGAATATGGGCAATAGGAAGGTAGTGGGGCGATTGCGGAGCTGTCACTGGGGAGAGCAGCTAGCAGGTCCTGCTGGATCCTTGCTATTTTGGTAGAAAAAAAGGTTGACAGCTCTTCACACCAGTGCGCCGAGGGTACGAGAGAAGCAGCCTCAGCGACAGGTGCAACAAAGCTTTTAACAATGGCAAAGATCTCCCTGCCATTGTTATCTGCCTTGGCAATTCGCCCCGCATAATAGTTCCCTTTAGCCACCTTGATTGCAGCATAGTAATCTTTTTGGGCAAATCGTAGGGCAGATTTGGCCTCAGGGCTATATGCACATCTCCACACGCGTTCGAGTTTTTTGCACCCCAGTTTCATTTCCCTCAGGTCAGGGGAAAACCAGGGTTGAGAGGGAGCGCGTCTAGCTCTGGCTAGCGAAGTTTGCTTAGTGGATGCAGCAGCCGCCTGCCGTATCCACTCATTAAACCCGTCAACCACATCGTCCATAATTATCCCCGAGTTTGGACAGGTTTTTTCCAATACCTGTCTAAACAGAGATAGATTAATTTTTTGGGAATAACAGGAAAGATGTGGAGGACTAAGCTCTTCCATCTCCCACATAAATCGAACCAGTGAATGGTCGGACCAGGTTGTTTTTTCAATGGCCACAGATTGCATAGGGAAATTGGAACACACCAGATCAAGCAGATGGCCGCCCGAATGCGTCGGGGCGGACACCCATTGCTTTAGCTGGGCGAGCTCAAGGATTTCACCTAGCCTGCGAGCGTCAGGAGAGTCAGGGGTATCCATATGAATATTAAGGTCGCCGACCAAAAGAAACTTAGGAAAACCCAGGACTCGCGGCACAATGTATTCTTCCAAGGAGTCCAAGAAGTGAGTGGCCTGGCCTGGAGGTCTGTAAATTAAAGAACCGCCGAGGGTAAAATGGGGGGAAGTCACAATAGAGAAGTGAAAGACCTCACCTCCTGCACCCTCAACCGGGGGCTCCGAGGTAAGACTCCACCCTTCCTTAAAAACAACTGCAAGTCCGCCTCCTCTTCCTAGGGGACGGTCAACTCTGGCGATCTTGAACCCCCTGGGGACAGCCAATTCCACAGCAGGAGCGGAGGAGCTGGTCATCCACGTTTCCGTGAGGAACAGCAACTCCAACTGACCGTCCACCAAAAGCTCAAAAATCTCAGCTGTGTGCTTCACCGCCGACCTGGCATTTATCAGACCCGCCCTGATGTTAGTGATCGTATCGCTACGATTTAAACGTG
Source organism: Lissotriton vulgaris (assembly GCF_964263255.1). Taxonomy (NCBI): domain Eukaryota; kingdom Metazoa; phylum Chordata; class Amphibia; order Caudata; family Salamandridae; genus Lissotriton; species Lissotriton vulgaris. The sequence continues at coordinate 1,597,548,265 of NC_141695.1, read as the reverse complement.
GGGGGGGGAATGGTTGAGGAGAAAAGCCACAGGTAAGGCAAGAATCTAGAGCACATTCGGGACCCGCACGTATGCACGGCAAATCCTTAGCGGGGGGTGCGAGTTTCAAGAGATCATAGCGCGAGTACTTGCGTGTCTCTAGTAGTGCCCTCCCCGGGAATTGCCGAGCAGACTGGCTGGCCCTGGGCCCGTCCGAGGCACGGACGGGCACAGACGGGCCCTCCTTTGGCGCTCCTTCGGCGCGCAGACGGCGCGCCCGCTGCGCGCGACCGCTGCGCGTCCTAGGCGGCATTTTTATTTGATACACAAGCCCCTCCCCGAGCTGGAGCGCTAACTCCGGTCCAGTAGGGGTCCGGGACTACCAAGATGGCGCCCGACCTGTCCCTCCACACAATCGGCACAGACAAGCCGCGGTGGACCGGGGAGCAGGGGGATCAAGCAACAGCAGTTAGGTAAGTTTAAAAGCAGACAGTTGATATCAGCACTTCGCAATTAGTACATCAATTGGGTTAGGATCGTTCTTTAAAAATATTAAAAAACGCAGTCTAAAATCGCCTGCTGCATTCGTTCAGTACAGAGAAGGAGGGCAGAAGAGGTTCCACTCGCAGTCTGCACGCCTTGTTAGTTTTCCCCAAGCGCTGTCACAAGGCGCTGCCACCACCTCGCTCAAACGCCCAGAACTGACTGAACCAGTCCTATTTGATACACAAGCCCCTCCCCGAGCTGGAGCGCTAACTCCGGTCCAGTAGGGGTCCGGGACTACCAAGATGGCGCCCGACCTGTCCCTCCACACAATCGGCACAGACAAGCCGCGGTGGACCGGGGAGCAGGGGGATCAAGCAACAGCAGTTAGGTAAGTTTAAAAGCAGACAGTTGATATCAGCACTTCGCAATTAGTACATCAATTGGGTTAGGATCGTTCTTTAAAAATATTAAAAAACGCCGTCTAAAAGTAGAGTGGCGTAGAGTGCAGTAGAGTAGATTGCATCAGAGTAGAGTCAAGTGGTGTGGTGTAGACTGGAGTGGTGTAGAGTGCAGTGGTAAAGAGTACCCTGGTGTGGAGTAAAATGGCAAAGAGTGCATTGGTGCAGAGTGGAGTAGAGTCCAGTGGCGCAGAGTGCAGTGGCATTGGTTAAGGTGGAGTGGTACAGAGTAGAGAAGAGTGGAGTGGCTTAGAGTGGAGCATGCATGGCGTGGTAGCACACTGCCATTACAAACAACACATTTTCATTTGAAAGGACCATTACAAGTGGCTACAATGGGTGGAAAGATTAAGGACTTGGATGACAAGATCATTCACAGGTAACAGGATAGACAATGTTGATAAGAAAATGAATACCCGGATTTAAAAAATGTGACCCTGGATTTTTAACTGAGCAACTGCATAAAAAGCGAACTGGTGCCATTAGAAGGTATTGGGTTTAACATTGGGGTGGATGGCGATAGCTCACGCTCATTCATAAGCTGATGGTTCCCAGACTTATTGAATCATCACATGAAAGAGGGCACACTCTCTATGTGGAAAGAACTTTAATATTCAGGGTGCTGTCTGGTGCAGGTGTTTTTAAGTTTGGGATGAGAACCACTCTCATATTCAAGGTCTTGGCCAGGCGTGTCAGACGTTTTTGTGGGTCCTGGGTAAAAAAAACCTCTACAACGCCTCACTTCTTACATTTGCTGATGGTAGAATGAACATCTGGCATAAGCATCAGATTCAAAGTATGAAAAAAAAATTGAAATTTTTCTTTCCTAGCTTTTTACACAGTGTCTAGAACCCTCTATTAGCATTTCCTTGGTAGGTGCCTTATAAATAATAAAAAATGGTACTTGAGGTATAAATCCATGAATAGATTTTGAAGTCGGAGCTGAGGCCCGCATAAGCCTGGAGCATGTGGCATAATGCCCCTCTGATTTACCTACTCACTCTTCCCAGTTTGTGCCAGCCCTGATCCCGTCCGACAAGGATAGAGGATGTGTTCTAGAGTCATTTTAAGGAAGTGATAGCTCTCCTTCGAACGATAGATTTTTCCCAACCTACCACCAAAAACCTGGAGGAGATGATCGATGCTGAACAGTTGTATATCAAAATATTATAGTCAGAAATCTAGTCTGACATTAATATGGTGTCCTAAATATTGTTTATACAAATATCATCCCATTTAGTGTAGATGTTCTATTAGAACATTGGAATGTTGGGAGCTCCATTAAAAACAATGGAGTGCTCCGGGCTTATAATGGCTGGTATAAGCCTGGAGCTCCAACATTCCAATGTTTCTTTGTTCACAGCTCTGGCTGTGAACAAAGGCTTCAGGGAGCCTGAGGGGATTCCAATCCCCTCACGCTCCCAAAAGCGTTGAATTTTAATTTCTGTTGTGTCACAAGTGCAAGTAACAAAGTTCTCCAGTGATTGCTTATTAGTTTAATCATGATCATGCAGAAGTTAACCTACTGAATGTGGGCAATGCTAGAGTGAACTTTTATCCTATCTCCACAGGTGTCCACTTTCAGAGACCTTGAAATGTATGCTCACTAAGAAGATTCTTACCATCAAATGGTGAGAGTTACCCCTCTTTTGTCAAAAATATAAACAAAATTATTTTTTTTTAAAGGGGAAGAGATGTGGGCTAATGGCAAAAGTTTCTGACTTTGGAGCCCAGGAGTCAGGCTTGAATCCTGGCGTTGGCGCAACATCTTGTGATTCTGGGCCAATCACTTGATGGTCCCTGTCTCCATAAATGAATCTTTCAGTGTGTAACATCAGCTTGTGCTCATGTAAAACATTTCAATGCCCTAGGGCCGAGTTCGGACTAGATGAACCCTCAAAAAAACCGTAATGCAGATGTCAATGCGGAGTACAAATTACTGGTCTTTTTCCGTTTTACACAATGGTGCAATTCTTTCTTAGACCTCAATACAAGCGGGTTGGGAAAGAGTTGCCCTCACTCAATAAATGCCAATATTGTGGGGTGTAGTAACTCTCTGGGGCTTTATTGTATTCACGGTGCACTGTCCCTGGTTGCGCCCAGTGTACCTTTGAGAAGGTGTGCCGACTGCAAACATGGGCAGTGCACCTATTACAAAGAATGCGCTGCCCCTAGGGCAGCCGCAAACTTGCGCTGCCCTCGGGGAAGCACATTCAAGTATAATTCAGAGCGGCTGCTTCAAAGCCACTCTGTGTTTCATAGTGCCTTCACTTTGAAGAGGAAAAGTCCCCTTGCAAGCGAGGGCAGTGAGTGGCTACACCCGCCTGCAGGGGGATGTCGGGAGCCCTTGAGACCTCCTTTCTCCCCTCCTGAGGGCTGCCTTTCGGAGGCACACTGTTAGTGCCCCACTTTTTTATGTAGGTTTGCCTATGCACCTGTGACGGTAACACGGCACTGGCGTAGAGGCAAAGTGAATCCTGCATTTGCATGGCACCACCATGCAAATGAGGGGACACCCTCTCATGATAGCACTGGTGCTGCTTGTGTACCCGCGCTAACAGTATTACATAAGGGGACGCACAAGTGTCTGCTGCCCCTTCTGTAATACCAGTGTGCCCTTGGAGTGTCAACAGCAGGCATCCTTTGAACCCCCCCAGATACGATAAATATCTCCCATTCAGAGTTTTTCTATAGAAAATGAGTAATTAAAGGCAGAGTTGGTGTGCTCTGTACTAAATTCCATGGGGGATATTCTCAAGAACGTGCGATAATCATCACCAAAATCGGTTAAGGCAATGTTTCATATCGCCGTCTATTGCAAGAAAAAAACTCTTTGTTAATGTCCTATTCACAACACAGTGGTAACATGCGATAGTCTCCCGATAACGCAGCAAATGTCTGCAATAAAGTCGCCGGGAAGGCGATAAAAATCTAAGCCCCACCATGAAAAAAGTCGCGATGGGCCCAACCGCGATAACAAAATCAGTGCTAAGCAGTGCCAGGCCTGCAATTCACACATGTGAGGCGGGAAAAATCCCAATAAAAGTTGCGAAAAAAACAAAACAAAAGCTAAACAACTGCAAAAGACAACAGAGGTAGCCAGAGCAAGTACAGAGGACAACCAGAACCCCACAAGCCCCCGGAGGACCAGCCTGGGACCTCGGGTCAGGGAAGGGCAAGGACAAGAAGAAGGGGAAGGGCCCCGGGCTTGGAGCTTGCACCAGCACGTGGTGGGCCCTCTTGGAGACACGCCGGTGGCGAAAGATGAGCAGTGAGGCCTGGGTGCGCAGGGGCGGGCAAGCGATGATGGCGGGTGCATTTGTATGAACTCTGCCATTCATAAATCTGGACTCTGTTTCAGATAAGGGACCTGGTGGTCTGCAGTGTATACCAGCACATGATTGGAGACACACCGGTGGCAGCAGGTGAGCAGTGAGGCCTGGGTCTGCAGTGTCAGCACTCTCTCTCTCCCTCTCTTTGTCTCTCTTTCTCTCTCTCTCTCTCTCTCTCTCTCTCACTTTCTCTCTCTTTTTCTCTCTTTCACTCTCTCTTTCTCTTTCTTTGTTTCTCCCTCTCTTTCTCTCTCTTTCTCTCTCTGCCTCTCTTTCTCTCTCTTTCACTCTCTCTCCCTCTCTTTCTCTATCTTTATCTCTCTTTCACTCTCTCTCTCTCTCGCTCTTTCTCTCTCTCCCTCTTTCTCTCTTTCACTCTCCCTCTCTTTCTCTCTCTTTCACTCTCTCTCTCGCTCTTTCTCTCTCTCTCCCTCTCTTTCTCTCATTCACTCTCTCTCTCTCTCTCTTTCTCTCTCCCTCTCTTTCTCTCTCTTTCTCTCTATCTCTCTTTTTCTCTCTCTTTCTCCCTCTTTCTCCCTCTTTCTCTTTGTCTTTGATGAGCGCATGACAGACCTTCTTATCTTGAATTTGGTCTTGCAGGCTGTGACTTACAGATTGTCCAGAGAAGACCCGCCATGACTCTTCCAAATAGTTGTTTTGAGTTTAATTTGAATAAAATGTTTTGTTTGTTAATTTAAAGATGAATGAGTAATTCTCCTTTTTCTGGCCACACATGAATGTTAAGTGTTGTAATTGGGTGACATCAGGCGAATTGTTTTGTTCATGATTTTGAAAAGTTAATGTAACATTTCTTTGTCCGGGAAGGGGGGAGCTGGGGGTGGTGGCGGTGGGTGTTGTGGCCCTCTTGGGTGTCCGAACTGCATGATCGTTGGCTCCGTGGCATCTGTTGTTCTTCAGGTGTGGCTCTGGGCTGGGCTCCCTTTTATGGTGCAGGTTGTCGTCCGACTTTACACCAGGTAAGAGCAGGTGTTAAATCCCTGCTGCTAACGCGCCTTATCGCCTGTTTTGGGATCTTATACCTGATCTGGCTGGTTGTTGAGAATGTTACAAAGTAGTGTTTACGCAGCTTTTTGCACGGGAACGCCTACTCTGCATCTCATTAGCGTTAGTTGCCGGGCTCATCTGTGGCGATGTTTTTTGCGGCTGCTGTCACAGGTAAACTGGTGATATCGACTGTTAGCACCAGCTTTTGAATGAGGCGATACATTTATCGCCACTTTGGCTACGATAAAGTGCCGATAGCTCGACGATAAGTCCTTGAGAATATGCCCCCATATGTACCGGAATTTGCTGCCTGTTTTCCTCCCGTAAATTTTATTAGGTTAACCTGCGAAATTTATGATGGTAAAACTGGGAGGGAGGGTGTTTACCACACATCTCGGCAATAAGAGTCCGCGTAAAATGTGGTTCACACAGGGATTCAGCATTGTGGGAATAAGGGCCTTAGCTCACGCCCTGACTGCAACTGCTACAAAAATGGATTGCTCTATTCTTATGAGATTGTGTTTTTATTTTCTTGTTGTCTCCGTTTTTATATCCCGATGTACGCACAACTTTTGCAAAAGTTATAGTTATAAAAAAAAATCTTCAGATTGAAAAAGTCTTGCTCACAATGTGCCGTCGCAGCGTGCTTGGCTGGCCCTGTCTGGCACTATTCGAAAGGCTGGGAAAGCTACTGAGAGAAGAGAACGCCATGTACCCGTTGTTTTTGCAGTTAATAACTGGTTCAGACATTACGAGACTATCTTTATTTACGGAAAAAAGACTCTAAATGCTAGTGTCTGAGTTTGAGGTTCTTTCGCATTTTATAAAAAGGCAACCTTTGTCTTCACATAAAAACAAATGTTAAAAGCGAAATGAAGAAAAGCGCACTGAATGCATAATGGCTAAAGGAACTATACAATAATTTCCATCTTAGTTATAATTATTCTCTTTTCATGCCGTTCTTTAATTGATCGGCAGCTTTATAAAAACCATGGGGCATATTATCAAGGGGGTTTATCTCCGCTTTTTTGGCTTTAAAAGCCAAGAAAGCGGAGATAAAATTATCTCCCTATTACCTAGCTGTCGCTAACACCAGTTAGCGACAGCTAGTAGGAGATAGCGACCATCTTGGGCCCCGCTTTGCATGTCAGTGATATTTATCACTAATGACATGCAAAGTCGGCGTGCCAAGAAGTTAGCGACTGAAAACAGTCGCTAACATCGCTATCTCCTATTACCAACGTTTGGAGATATTCGCGGTAAGCGCGAATATCTCCAAAAGCTAACACCTGCCCTGAGCAGTTCTTATTTAACAACAAAAAGAGAGATAGGGAGAGGTGCGAACACTCTTAGTCCCCAGGGATTAACAGAAAATAACAACAAAAGAGTGTCCCTTTTATAGGAGGGATGGAAATATGCACGGAGCACAAGGAATCAACAAAAGCCCATTTGGTTTGTTTGTAAAGCCCTCACTCACCGACCTGGTCGGTGACTTGCTTCATCATCGGGCCCCACCGGGTGTGACCGAATGCCACCCCGGTGTGCTGCGACGCCAGAATTACTGCGGAGCTGGTCTTGTGAGGAAGGAGGGGCTATGTGATAGGTAACGTGAATAGTGTCAGAAGTGGTGGTTTAAAATTGCCTTAGATGTATCAAAAATTATTTAATAGGTGATCATCAAGGACAAGGTTTAAAAAATGTGATGGTGAACAAGGCCAACTAATTGGATGGTCTTGTACCAATAACATTAAGTGAAAGTGTAGTTGGTCAACATGTTTCAGCCGGTGTGGTATATTAACCTGGCATTCGTCAGGACCTAGAGTGTAAACCCCGGCGGTCTAGGCACGCTAAGGCCCATCCGACCGTGGGCCGTGAAAGTGAAAAATTGTGTCTGTGAAGTAAAAACGAGAGGAGGGCTCCACCAGCCAAGGGCGGGGAGCAAACAACCTCAAGTCTCTGAATTTCAGAGACAAAAAATTAAAACTTCACAGGGGGTGGTATTACACCCCATAGACCACAGGAGGGGGGGGACAGCGCTTTTTGGCACATCGCCCACTATGCCAGTCTCCCGCCGATAAACCTGGTCGGCACTCGGAACCGGGTCTCGCCGATTCAGACACTTGAGGTTGTTTGCTCCCCGCCCTTTCACGGCCCACGGTCGGATGGGCCTTAGCGTGCCTAGACCGCCGGGGTTTACACTCTAGGTCCTGACGAATGCCAGGTTAATATACCACACCGGCTGAAACATGTTGACCAACTACACTTTCACTTAATGTTATTGGTACAAGACCATCCAATTAGTTGGCCTTGTTCACCATCACATTTTTTAAACCTTGTCCTTGATGATCACCTATTAAATAATTTTTGATACATCTAAGGCAATTTTAAACCACCACTTCTGACACTATTCACGTTACCTATCACATAGCCCCTCCTTCCTCACAAGACCAGCTCCGCAGTAATTCTGGCGTCGCAGCACACCGGGGTGGCATTCGGTCACACCCGGTGGGGCCCGATGATGAAGCAAGTCACCGACCAGGTCGGTGAGTGAGGGCTTTACAAACAAACCAAATGGGCTTTTGTTGATTCCTTGTGCTCCGTGCATATTTCCATCCCTCCTATAAAAGGGACACTCTTTTGTTGTTATTTTCTGAGCAGTTCTTAGCCATGTTATCCAATGGGAGGTGGATAATATGGCTAAGAGCATTAGCTCGGTAATGCATGAATATCGCTGACTTTTCAGCGATATTCATGCTTTGCGGCGATTTTTATCGCATTTGCGTTAAACCTTGGTAATACCAAGGTTTATTTGCGGTAAAAATCGCCGCAGCTCAGCGGTAAATTTTTGTCTCTAACCAAGCAATAGCGATAATTATCGCTAGGTAATATGCCCCCTTATTTATTACTTTACCTCCTGTTCACTAGATGCAACGTGCCACTCCCTCAACATTACAATATGGAGGTACAAGCACGTGAGGCGCTTTTCAAACGTTTTTTAGAAGCGCATCTAGTGGTCGTGCCCTGCGTCTGTCCAAAGGCTCGCCATGTATTTATTTATTTATTTATTTGTTTATTTATGCGTTTTCATATAGCCCGGACTTTACCCGAAGGTGTCAGAGCGCTTCACAATAGGAACAGTAGTGAATAGGGTGACCAACCGTCCGTAAATTTCACGGACCGTCCGTCATTTTAGTATGATGTCCACAAAGGCGTCCGTAATTTGGGGATCTCAAATTACGGACGCCTTACAGACATCATACTAAAATCGAAATGAGAAATCTCAGTAAGGAATGCTGGGGCATATTACCAAGCAATAGCGATAATTATCGCTATTGCTTGGTTAGAGACAAAAATTTACCGCTGAGCTGCAGCGATTTTTATTGCAGATAAACCTTGGTATTACCAAGGTTTATCGCAAATGCGATAAAAATCGGCCGCAATGCATGAATATCGCTGAAAAGTCAGCGATATTCATGCATTACCGAGCTAATGCTCTTAGCCATGTTATCCACCTCCCATTGGATAACATGGCTAAGAACTGCTCAGGACAGGTGTTAGCTTTTGGAGATATTTGCGCTTAGCCCGAATATCTCCAAAAGATGGTAATAGGAGATAGCGATGTTAGCGATTGTTTCCAGTCACTAACATCTTGGCACGCCCACTTTGCATGTCATTAGTGATAAATATCACTGACATGCAAAGTGGAGCCCAAGATGGTCGCTATCTCCTACTAGCTGTCGCTAACTGGTGTTAGCGACAGCTAGGTAATAGGGAGATAATTTTATCTCCAGTTGCTTGGCTTTTAAAGCCAAAAAAGCAGAGATAACCCCCTTAATAATATGCCCCGCTGTTCCCCCTGCGAGAGGCCCCGTGAGTTAAAAAGATTTCACTCAGGGCCTCCCGCAGTTATCTTTTAATCTGTCGGCCCCTCCTGGACCTTGTGCAGACTGTAGAGTTGCCCATTGTCATTCCGAGACTGCAGCTGATTTGCACTTCAGAATGACAATGGGCCCAATTGTGGTGACAGCATGTGAGGTGCCTTCTCCTCCATGGGACTAGCCTGGGCAAAGCATTCTTCTTTTGTCTTGGCGCCATGCTGGAGAAAACAAAAATAAAATAACTAACACCGTTTTCACTGTACATTTAAAAGACAGATTTCAACATACAAATAAAAAAATACTATTTATTTATGTTTATTGTTACTAGCACAAATCTTGATTGCAGAAAGGGCCAGATGTCGCTTTGCAAAGTTGCGCGCATACTGAAAAACTGTGAAGTGCACGATTGGCTCAACCTTATATAAACTTATTTTGTCCTGTATTTATTTTGGTTGTCTATTTACTTACTTATATATTATTGTGCCCTCCTCGGATATGTCTCTCAAACTTATGTTTTGTCCCAAATTTTTGTCCTGAATTTCGACCCTCTGTCCTGAATTTTTGTCCTGAATTTTGACCCTTTGTCCTGAATTTTTACACTGACCGTCTTGAATTTGCACCCTGCCAGTTGGTAACCCTAGTAGTGAAACATGAGGAAAAATGACAAGTGAGCATGTTACAAAAGCAAACGTTAAGTTACATAAGGCAATAGTGACAATTGTGCTTGTATCAAGAACAAACAAAATACAAGCAGTAGCAAACGATACGTTACAAGAGGAAAAAAGTGACGTGTGTAAGTTACAAAAGCGTACAAAGTACAAACAGAGGTATAATACTGCACTAAATGGCAGGTACTCAAAACACAAGAACAAATGTTACGTTACATGAGGCAATGGTGGCAATTGTGCATGTATCAAAAGCAAACAAAATACAAGAGGTAGCAAACGATACATTACAAGAGGGAAAGTGACGTGTGTATGTTACAAAGGAGTACACAATACAAGTAGAAGTATAATACTGCAATAAATGGCAGACTCTCAAACCACAAGAACACATTGGGAAGGCACTTCTATAGTAATTTAGAATGGAATTTCCTATAATGGAAGGACTTCCTTCAGATAATAGAGAGGGCGTGAATTAAATTTGGAAGTGTTTTTAAAGGAGGAGAGCTTTGAGGTCAGTTTTGAAGGCCTGGGAAGAGGTATGTATGTATGTATGTGTCTTGTAAAGCGCCCTGCTGCCCTGGGGCGTTGTGGCGCTGTAGACCGCTGGGGAACCCGTCCTGGCAATCCCTGTGAGATGGTCCCTACTGGGTATCTCCAAGGTGAAACCAGGCATCCCCGGCGAATGTGGGGGGCCGTTGTAGAGATGAGGCAAGCTAATGCCCAGAGGGTCCACAACCCTGCCGCGTCGGGAATTGAACCCTGGTCCCGGGTCGTTCTCTGCTTCCGGGTCTGCCGCCTCTAACCAGTGGGTGGTCCGGAGCTGAGGCGGAAGTGAGTTCCAGATTCTCACTGCGTTACCTGAAAAGGATTGGGCCATCGACCTTTCCTTCTTGAAAGTGGAAGGTTCAAGCAATAGATTTTATGCATTACGTGATGGTCTAGAGCCTCCAGAGAGTTTCAGTTTGTTTGCCAGGAAGAGGAGAAGAGGAGTGCAAGGCTTTGTGGGTCTTGTAGATAGCTCTTGCCTCGATGGGAAGCCAACGGAGGGTGGATAAAATGAGTGTGATGTGGTCGCTTCTCTTGGCCCCATATATGAAACAGACTGCTGAATAGAGAACAGATTTAAGGGGGGACAGGTGGGATTTGGGGAGGCCAGTAAGAAGAGAGTTGCAGTAGTCCAGTCTGGAGAGAACCAGCGATTGGACCAGGGTTTTAAGGTCATGCTCCGGGAAGAAGCGAAGAATCGCCCAAAGAAGGCACAGTTGGTATCGAGCAGACTTTGCAATGGAATTTATGTGGGAGAGTAGATTGAGTTTTGTGTCGAGTATGACACCAAGGGATTTTGCGCTGGCGACAATGATGGGTTTATTGTTAAGTAGATTCATCTGATCCATCCATGATTGAACCGGGGGAGGAGGAAGTCAGGAGGAGAGGAGGAGGAATTCAGTTTTAGAGGGATTCAGCAGAATCAGTTGATGAGGTAACATCCAATTTTGAATGGAGTCAAGAGTAGAGCTTAGGATGGAGAGATCGTGAGTGGAGGCAACCTTGAGGTGGATTTGAGTGTTGTTCGCATAGAGATGATAGTGGATCCCGGATTTGCTTAGGAGATTTCCCAATGGTTCTAAATAGAGATTGAACAATGTGGGTGCAAGTATAGAGCCATGAGGAACACCTTGACCTACCGCCAAAGGAGAGGAAAGACTATTCGCTATTTTGATGGTGCATGACATACTCTCTGATGAACCTGAGCCATACACGCCATTTAGGGGTAGCCTGGAGTCATAGGTGCGACCTCTGGCTTGCCCCCTGCGACCGCTAGCATTGTGTTTGCGAGCCTTGGCGGTAGATGTGTCAAAAGCAGTTCTGATAAACACTGCTTTCCTCCTGCAGATCACATTGGGAGATTACATTTCAAGAGAACAAGAACGTTCAGCAGTGGAGTGTACACTTTTTTTATGATATAACATATCATTATACAATTATATATATTTTTTAAATTGTTGCCACGGTCCATGACTGTAAATACTTTAAAAAAAATATATATTTTCACCTCAGAGTTCCGCATTTGTGCTAGTTCCTTAAAAGTGATGATAAATTAAAATGTATTATCAACGAAAAGGAAAAAGGAGTAAATCAAGCCAGCAACATAGGTCATGCACAATTTACAGTCCCTATGAATTAGTACTACTGGGACTGAGCACTATTGTGTTTTTTAACATCTTTTTTTTCTCAGCTCCCTGTGATTTAGCAATATTTTTCCCTTTGCGGTATACACTAAGATTCAGTGATGTCAATTATTATGATGTCATCAGGAATAGTATCTTGTGGAATAATTTGCTAGGATGTAGAGTCAAATGTCATGTGACGCCACTCTCTGTGATGTCATTGAGGTGTGAGGTCACTTCTGCTACCGCTGGCGCTTTGGTAAATTAACCTTCCTGTCTGAGCCTTACTTAACCTCTTGGCTGCTAATGACAAGGGTAACTCGTCATGGACTTTCCATTGATTTCAATGGAAAGTAGATGGTAATGATAATAATGCTTTAGCAGTAAAGGGGTTAAGAAATGGGACAGAACAGTATGGTATGCAGTAGTAACTAGAAATATACCTAAGTAGGTCTGCTGTAGCAATGACTCAGTTAGCATCCAGACTATAGAGGACCAATCAAATGCTGGATGCAGCTGCAGCAATCTACTAGATCCTTAGTAGGCGAATTTTAATGATTTCTGTTGAAAAGTAGATTGATATTGATTAGCTCTGATGCAGGTTTAAGATGGGGACCGATGGGTCAGTTGAGTAATGCACAAGGATTTATGGTTGACCACATGGACAGAGGTCTGAATCCAGGTGGGCCCATTGAACCTTTCATTCCAAAGTTGATAAAATAAATGCCATTAAGGTGGAACACAATAAACATATATTATCTGTCAATAGCCCAAAAGTACATCCTTGGGTGAACACTACACTCTTTAAACACACCTGTTATGTTACATTTATTAGAACATAGGAATGTTGGGAGCTCCATTGCAGACAATGGAGTGCTCCCTGCTTCTACGGGCCTGTAAAGGCCCGCAGAGCTACCGGCCCGCAGAGCAACATTCCAATGTTCTACAAAGGCTTCTCGAAGCTCGAGGGGATTTATATCCCCTCGAGCTTCGAGAACCCTTTGTTTAATTTGTTAGAACATTCTGCCCTCTAGTGGCAGAATGTTCTAATAGCCTTATAGCCCTTCGTAGCAGGGCTATACCGGCAATTAAAGTCTCGCTGTCTCGTTAAAGTCCCTCGCGGTCCGGCTCGGGCCTTTAACGATTCAGCGGGCCTTTAATAGCCGGTATAGCCCGCTACGGCGAGCTATAAGGCTATATGATATAATTCAATGACCCTTTATTTTGGCAGTTCCAGATTACCAAATAGGCAGAGTAGGCACCGGCCTATAGGCCCCACTCCATTTAAGGGCCCTGCGACAACTGACCAAAATAATATTGATTTGATCTTGAAAGAAAATTACAATTAAGCTTTCGTAAATTGTTTCTAAAACATAGAAAAAAATTAATCAACTCAAAGAAACGAAAACTTTACAATAAAGACTCTAAAGAGAAAATACTGCATTGATTTAATGTACCCATTAACAACTTAAAGTACTTAAACCGGAGACACTGCACCAGATTCACAAAACAGTTTGCAAACTACATATGCGTAATGTACAGTAGTGATGGTCATCTCCATCTAGCGGCTGACATATTAGAATATAATTTGCGAGGGGGCATCCAGGAATTTCGACTGCCTGGGGCCCTCCACTGGGTTTAATCCGGCACTGCATTTTGGTGTGGGGATTCTGGGGTTCTGAAGCTCCATTTCCAGCCAGTATTCCTGCACCTTATCCTGGCCATTACGGATTATATCCCCCAGAATGAGGAATAGCTATGCAGGCCCAGGAATACCGAGTGAAAATCTTTATGCTTTCCCTGATTCTGGGGACTGTTCTATTGACATTTACTATTTGCTCTGAACAGGTGATAAGTGTCAGCCGGAAGGGTGCAGGCCTTAGGGCGTAGGGGAAGCTGTGGCCTGTATGAGGGGGGTGTTTCTTACTCCCTCCGTGTTGCTGGTGAGGGCAGCTACCAGTCTAAAGAGAACTGAGCAAGACCATACTCCCTTCCCACCTGTGCACGAGCTCTCCCCCGAATTACATTTTCTAAAATTGATTGTCCTTTTCTATCCAACAATCAACCCATATTTAGTGCACTCATTTTGTCCCCTGAAATTAGCATGCCATTTTCTATAAATAGACACTCTTTTATCAACTCAACTTACTAGATTTAAGACCTAATTGTCACATTCAGAGAATACTACTATTTTCTTTGCTACAGTGCAGAAAAGCTTCATGTACCCAGGTGTTTCCCACATAGAACCAGGTATATTATATGATGCTCCACACAAGCTGGCAGACTGGCATGGTACCCACTTGTGAAGCATGACATACACATTTTTCAAGAGAAGAAATTATCATAAATGATAATTTGGATGACCATCCGAGAAGGCCTTGAGAACAATGGGGGTAATTTACAAGGCCCTTGCGCCGCCCGTGCATCAGTTTTTTCCCATGTTAAAAGTGACGCACCGGTGGCGCAAGGGGCCTGTAAAAAAGCCTCTATGTCTCTAGCACGATTGAAGCATTGTGGTGCCAAATCTGAGATAGAATCCGAGGGATCATGATAAATAATGGATTGAATGCAGTAGTCCAGCAGACCAAAGCTGGTGGAAATCTTGTCACAATCACCTCCTCAGTGTGTCTCCAACTTAAGGAAGAATTTAATTGGGCACTGAGAAAAGCAACAAAAGCTGATGTTTGATAGTACTCAGTGGACTGCTTTGTAGAGTTTTCAGTTGCTAGATTCGCTGAAGATCTTGGAATGCTAGTCTGCAACAATGTAGCTAAAACTAGGATGTTTTTGTACCTCACAACGAATGCAATGGTTTGAGAAACGCAGCACAAAGTTTGCATCTGATTCGGCCACAGGGATACCTAGCTGAGGACATAACATAGCATGTATTTGTAAAGCTCACGTTCACCCAGAAGGGCCTCTTGGTGCTGAATAACAGATGTTTCTTGTTACCCAACTCAAAGGTACTCATTTTATCAACCTAAAAATGATGAAAGGCTGTGGATCCACTGGGATTTGAGCCTGTGACCATGAGGTCTATCACAAGCCTCTACAGTGGACGCATTAGTCCACTAAGCCACCAGACCTGGCCAAAATATTGTTTATTCAGAAGAGAGTTGAGCGTTAGCCCCTATCTTTTGTAAAAGTCTTAGAGGTAAGAAGCCTGCAAGAAGTTCTAAGCAATTGATGTGCATTGTGTGCTTCTCCTGAAAGTGTTCCCCTGTCAAAAACTGTCTATAGTCTGCCTTTTAGCCTAAACATCTTGAAGCTGCATACCTTTGTATCCCCTCTATTTCCCATGTACAGTCAATTATATACTATCTCTGTAGGTGATTTTTAATATCAAAACCTTCATAGATCTTTTGAATAACAATGGCTTCTATACAATAGACTTGTTCTCAGAGCACTGATAATTGTTTTGTGCATCAACATCCATTTTTGTATTCAGCATGTCGTTTAAAATTGTGAAACATTAGGGGTACATATTTTACCTTCTGGAGCCAATCCAGAACGTATATACTGTGCACTAATTTTCACAGTTCAGTCATTATCGGTGCTTCTGGGCTTATGCAGGACCTTGTTTGTACCTGTCTGCCTGAATCATGTAACAAGTTAGTAACCTACCCCAAGTTTGAGCCAGGTGCTAATTAGCTTCAGTCATTTCAGGTATCGTACAGGTAGTAGTGAGGTTGGTCAATGAAAGTGCAAAGGAGGTGTTCTGTTTTAGGTTGCACAGGGCTCTATCACTAAATGCGGGGTTGAACCAAAAATGAATCTGACGTTCCATCTCCAGGGCCGGACTGGCCATAGTGGGCACCGGGCAATCCCCCGGTGCGCCGCACGAGTGAGGGCCGATTTTAGCTGCAAAATCGGTCCTGTAACAAAATCGGCCAAAAACCGCCCCGGCAAATAGCTCGGCGGCACCCACAACCTCCCCCCAGTGTGAAGGGGGGCAGGCCGAGCACTTTGCCAGGGCCGGTTGTTGTTCCCAGTCCGGCCCTGTCCATCTCCTACATGTGGGCATCACAGTAGCTAATTTCTGTTTGAGCTTAGGAAATTAAAGTAATGTTACTTATATCTGTCAAGTTTGCAAAGTTCAAGTGTGATGTGCTGTGCCATTCCTGGTATTTTTCTTTGAATTATAGGACTTGTAGAACTGTTTTATAATGGAATAAACAAGAATTCATAGTAAAAACCTGGACTGGAGCAGCACATTTCACATGGACCTGGCAAAATGGGGCAGGGCTTACTCCTTAATAAAATCACTTTGCATGTGTTGATTATTTAGTCTTTTCCTATGTACCTCAAGATTCTGGATTCTTTCCTCTTATTTTGCTTTGGCTCAGTGTGACTACGTACACTACTCTGTCCTTGGTATTTGACCTTATCCCCCTTTTGCTGTATCTGATCACCAGGCTTGATGAGAATAATTTCCAGCTGTGGGTTCCATCATTGGGCAATTCCTGGCTTCCACTGTTCAGTCCTTGTGCTTCCATATGCTATGTTGAAACTAGGCCTGGGTGTGAAATTCCGCTCCTTTTGCCGAGATTGCAAAATTTTTCCCACTGTGCACCACGCGTAGCATGGCCATAGCGGAGTTTTTTCCTTGCTTGCGCTTGCGAACGAAAAGATGAGGAGCGCGAGCGAGTAAAATCTTACTCCAGAGCACATCCCAGTGAGATTTCTCAACCCGTAAGGTCGCAGATGGGCGGTAGCACTCGTTTTGAGAAACCTTCTGTTCGTGTTGAAGAAGCTGCCCCTCAAATAGAAGATCTACTCTACCGGCAAAAAGAAGCAGCGCCCTCTTGCGCTGCGCAAGGTGCTGTTCACGCTGATTTTCCTGTGCAAGACATACACTGGCGCTAAAACTCCACTCGAATGGTGTGTTCTAACGCACTCCGCCACTTGCGGAACTCCACGTAGCGCAACAGAGTTTTTTGGTACTCAGTGGAGTTTTGCGTAGTGGAACTCCGCAAACTCCGCCCAGGCCTAGTTGAAATACTTTGATTCACAGATTTTCCTGACTAAAAGTACTCACTCACTGCTTGTCTAGAGCTAACTGACTGGCCCATGCTAATGGGAACATAATAGTTGCAGACCTCGGCTATCATTTTGCAAACCGTTATATCTCATACTTTACCCCAGCTTTGTCAAGTGGGTGCCAAGATGATTTCTGAAGATTCCTCTTGGCACTAGAAGGTATCTTGAATGGATTACATCCTGGTTTAAATGATTTCACAGGCATATGTTTGGTAAAAGGTTTGTATTTCTAATTTATCATGTTAGTTACAAAGTCACAGTATCCCATTTGCACAAGATTTCAGAGCTCTTGAGAGGTCCCATTTCAATTGTGAGTAAGTTGATGATCTGTGCATTTTTCTTAGCATTCTAGAAGTTTTAGGGGCATATTACCAACAGTTAGCGATATTTATCGCTAACTGAGCTTAGCGTTCGTTTTTTTAACGCCGCACTTCGCCCAATATTATTGCTGAGATAACGCCCTATTACCAACGTCTATCTCAAAAGTGATAATATTGCAGGCGTTTGCGTGAATATCGCTGGAAAACCAACGGTGTTCACGCATTAGTGTGCAAATGCTGTTAGCCATATTATCGACCTCCCATTGGATAACATGGCTAAAACTGGTATTTGCAGGTGTTAGCGTTTGGCGATATTCGCGCAAAGCGTAAATATTTCCATCGCTTCGCCTTTCTTGGTAATAGGCGATAGCGATGTTAGCGACTGCTGTCAGTCGCTAATGGGTTGGGTACGCCCACTTTGCATGTCATTAGCAATAAATATCGCTGACATGCAACGCGGGCCCCAAACCGATCGCTATCGCCTACTATCTGTCGCTAACTGGTGTTAGCGACAGCTTGGTAATAGGGCGATGGAATTATCATCGCTTAGTGGACGAAAACGGCCGCTAAAGCGGCGTGTATTCAATATCGCCACCCTTGGTAATATGCCCCTTAGTTTTGCTCACCCAATTTTACGCTCATGACACAGATTACTAAAATGCCGAGAAAGGCAGAACTGGCCTAGCGTTTAATTTATGAGTAGTTGAATCTTACTCCTGTTATATGAATTAAATCTCAATATCCAGCCTTGATTCACAATATTTTTTCTATAAGTAATTGTGTCTTACTACTACGCCATTTGCAGACAAGATCGCACGATACAGCGTGGTGGCGGTTTAGCAATCATCTATAAAGATGCCCTTAAATGCACCATCAAAGAACTCCCTGACATTATAGAAGCTGAAAGTATTTTTTTTAGCATCCAACTTCATGATACTTTCACTTTCTCAGGAGCACTGCTCTACCGTCCCCCGCAAAACCCCCAGCAATTTCTCACAAGTGTAGGGGAGGTTCTGAGTGAGATGACTGTCAAATGCGCCAATTTTACTTTATTGGGCGATATCAATCTTCACTTAGATAACGATACTGATAATCATGCTACTTGTTTTAAAGAAACTCTGCAAATTCTGGGACTGACATGTAAGACCTCTGGAGCTACCCATAAAGCTGGACACTCCCTAGATTGTATCAGTTCCAATCTGGATACACTAGTGGTAAAAAAATCCCTTACCTCTGACCTGGACGGACCATTATTTTATTGAATTCGACATCAAATTTTTAAGAAGTCATACTCTGTCCAAGAAAATAACCAATAAAGGGACCCCTTCACCTAATTGGGGTAAAATCATGAGCCATCCTGATCTCATTAGCTGGGCTAAAGATAGTAAACCCCCGTTGTTAGGTAATACCCTCATTGATTACCAAAACTTTGAAGGTTGGATGACAGAGATCGGCAGCAAACTTAGTCATCTACAAAATACAAACCCCCCCCCAGCAAATCACAAAAACTCTGCTCCTTGGTTTTCAGATATCTTAAAAGATCAACTGACTGCAGTCAAAAAACTTGAACGTAAATGGAGACGATATTATGATATTGATTCCAAAACCATCTATAAAAAAGCTAGGAAAGCGTACCACGCCTCCATAAAAGTTGCAAAAACTAACTATTTTACTTCCCAAATTGAAGCTGCCAAAAACAAGCAAAAAGAAATTTTTAAAATCGTTAACACCTTTATCAAACCTAAAATATCAACCCATGACATTCCTCCGTCCCAAACCCTATGTGATAATATAGCTAACTATTTTACACAAAAAATTGACACGCTCATTAAGGACTTTCCTCACCCTCAAACAGTAGAATCTGACATTGAGACGGTATCTAATTCCCAACTTCCCAGATGGGAAAAATTTAATCATATTAGCCTTGAAGATTCTCTACAGGGAATCTCTGCACTTAAATCAGGTTCCCATTCCGACCCCTGCCCCCCTACTTTTCTTAGATCTATATTACAGGAGGTTAATCCCTACATTAATGCTATAACAAACTCCTCCTTACAATCAGGAGAGATCCCGGCCCAGTGGAAGGTAGCTACAGTAAAACCCTTACAGAAAAAATCATTACAGGACCCCACCATCTTATCTAATCTACGCCCTATTTCTTTACTTCCCGCCATCTGCAAAATCACGGAAACTTTTGCCAATAAACAACTGATGGCATTCCTGGAAAACAATGACATTTTCCATCCTTGTCAAGCAGGTTTCAAGACTCATCATTCTACAGAATCGGCGCTCTTATCATCTACTGAAACCATACGTGCTGCTTTGGATCAGGGCAAACTGGCTGCCCTGATCCTTTTAGATCTCTCTGCGGCTTTCGACACGGTATCCCATGCTATCCTTTTACATCGCCTTGCAAATGCTGGCATAGCAGGAACCGTGTTCGAGTGGTTTAAAAACTATCTTGCAAATAGGCGTCAGATTGTCAGGCTGGGCGATTACTCCTCAGAAGAAAAACTGATAAAAACAGGAGTTCCTCAGGGCTCTAGCTTGAGCCCTACTTTATTTAACCTGTATATGGTTCCCTTACTTAAACTAATAACATCTTTTAACATTAGTACTGTCGCTTATGCTGACGACACTCAACTTGTTCTGACTCTCGAGAAAAATCATACCAACGCAGAGCAAGTTCTTAAAGACTGCCTGTCAGCAACCTTCAAATGGATGTCTCTTAATCATCTAAAATGTAACTCTTCCAAAACTGAGATCATCCTTTTCGGCCCCAACAACCTCTTCACGCCCCAAGACTGGTGGCCCGAAAAAGCAGAACCCCCTCCCAACACTATCATTGCTGCCCGAAATCTTGGAATAAAATGTAACAGTGCCCTTACTTCCGATCAGCAGGCTAAGGAAGTAGCAGGTACATGTTTCGGTATCATCAGAAGCCTTAGAAAGTTTTTTGATCTCCTCCCCTTGAGTGCCAGACATACGGTAGCTGTAGCTCTCATAAATTCCAGGTTGGACTATTGCAACAGCCTCTATGCAGGACTCAATAAATCTGCCCTGCACAAGCTTCAAATGGTTCAACACGCAGCTGCCAGACTGGTCCTCAGACTGCCTAGGAAATCTTCAGCCTCTGCAGCCTTGAACACACTACATTGGCTCCCTATTCACAAGCGCATACTGTTTAAAGTGCTCATGATCACTCGCAGAGCATTCTACCATCAGGGCCCACTCTATTTGCGTAAATACTTTAGACACTACCAACCACTCTGTGCCCTTAGGTCCTCCAAGACCAACCTGCTGCACATTCCCAAGTTCAGAATGGTAACAAGAGGAGGTAAATCCATAGCGGTCATTGGAGCGAAAGCCAGGAATAAGGTACCTCCCTGTCTACGTCAAGCCACTACTGAACCCATGTTCAGAAAGTTGTTAAAAACTTGGATTTACTCACTGGCTAATCCTGAATGTATGAGGCTCCTAGGATATGCTATGTAGCCAGGTGCATCTTCAACCACCTCTATTACATCTTTGCTGCTCTTCCAGGAATCTAAGCGCCAAGATACTCCCTGGAGTGGTAGCGCGCTATATAAATATTTTTTCACTTCACTTCACTTCACTTCACTTTTACCTGTGAAATACAGCTGAGTACTTAGCCCTGATTTGCAAAGCTGCTTCCATGACTAGCTGTGTCTTATGCGAGACTTCGGAATGACTTTTTTATTTTCAGGAGTGACACTTGCTTATTCCGGGGAAAATTATGTTTTGTGGTTCACGAGGGCTTGTTTTTTTCTATGAGCAATAATGTATTGATCCCAGAAATTAGTGAGTGAGTGTCACCTACATCTGAAGTAAGACATAACTTCTCCTACAACGAGCCCTGTGTTTCAGGATGATGGGTTGTTATCCAGCAGGAGAATCTTTGAGTTAATTGTTTGCTGCTGTGATCTGCAGGTGGCAGACTGAACATTAGGAAGGAAGAGTCGCCATCCTCCTTACATGGTGTAGCATTAAAGTGGATAACAGTAACACTTGTCATTTACAGGATGTAAGCCAGAAATATGTGATATATATATATATATATATATATATATATATATATATATATATATATAGCTACACGCTCGCTTGTGTTGAAGAAAGTAGACGGCACTGGTGATGATTTGTTTAGTTTAATGACAGACCCCCTACCCCATACAAAGACAAACGTGTTTCGCCGTGAAACGGCTTCCTCAAAAAAAAAACAAAAAAATAAATTATATATATATATAAAATTTCAAGAAAGGATGACTGCACTCGCGGGGGGTTAAATCCAGGACGGATTTATTTTGCACAAAAGTAACAGAGATCAAGACGCGTTTCGGCGGTACGCCTTCGTCAGTATCAGGCGGCCGCCGTGACGTTACAAAATATAAACAATGTTACCTCACACAATCTCACAAGATCTGTCTCTCTGAGACGCCATTTCAAAGTCAGGCAACATCGATGTCGACGTAAAGTAAACAAACATGTTACTGGCATTGGAGTTAAGTAAACAAAATTGCCCAATTAATATAGCAATGAAATAAATGTGTACAATGCATAGATATGCTTGGTGCTAGTTTTTAGGAGACCAATTAGCTCATTCATGGACGTTTCACATAATTTCATTAAGCAAATGCTTATTGTCTCGGTCACTCCCGGTCTGAACCATAAAACTGATAAAGCCCTCGGATCGGCAAATAAAACACAATATCAAATTCAAAGATTGTTGTACACAATTCAAAGGTTAAATTGTCAACATGTTACTAATCATCTCCAATGACAATAATTCAATTCAAAACTAATAATTGCAAATACATCCTCAATCTAGAAATTCAATTAATCTCTTTTGGCCTTAGGTCCCAGTGTGAGGTAAAAAAGTTATTGTCAAATATTATTTACAATTCATACAATGTTTACAGGTGTACTTTCAATTCCTCCCCCATATTCAGACCCAAAGGGGTTTTGGTCACCAAATCAATAATGTAGCAAGACTCCAATCTCCTGAGGCGTTTTTCTCGATCTCCACCTCTGGAGTCTCTAGCTACATGGTCTAGACAGAAATAACTCAGATGTTTGCGGTTACTATTGTGATGGGTGTGAAAATGGCGCTCTACCGGATAGTTACTATCATTGTTTTGTATAGCCCTTTGGTGTTCCAGAATGCGGATCTTGGCTGGGTGTTTTGTACTCCCTATATATCTAAGGCCACACGGGCAGCTCAGACAATATACTCCAAATGGTGTCAGACAGTTCATGAATTTCTTAATAGTCACTGGGTCACTCCTACCAGGTACATGATAGCATGTGATTCTCTTGCTATCTGCGCATGCCTTGCACTTTTTGCAGGGATAGAATCCTCTTAGACCCTGTATGCCTCTGTTGATTGGTGCTAAATGGCTCTGTACTAGTTGGTCCATTAGTGATCTGGTCTTACGAAAAGTAACAGATGGTTGTGCAGGAATATCGCGACCAATAATAGGATTGGATCTTAATATATTCCAATTGAAAATATGATTTTCTTCAAGCTCTTGGCAGCATTAGAAAAGTTAGTGATGAGCCTGAGATTGTTGTTACCTGCAGTCTTATCTTTAGTATTTTCCTTGATTACATCTGTTCTACTTCTGCCCTGGGCTTTCTTTCATGCTTCACTCAGTACTCTTTCTTTATAGCCACGTTCCCTGAATCTATTCAGGCTAGCTGCACCTCATTGATTGAAGTCTCCTGGCCTAGAGCTGTTGTGTTTAATGCGCAAAAGTTCCCCATAGGGGATACTGTTCTTGAGACTTGTGGGATGACTACTACGTGCATGTAGCACTGAGTTTCCCGCAGTAGGCTTCCTAAAGAGTCCTGTTTGTAATTTGTTCTCTGTGACAAAAATTCTGACATCTAGATAGGTAACCTCAGTATTGCTGATTTCCCCAGAGAACTTCAAATTCAAATCATTGCTGTTGAGATGTTTGATATATTCCTCTACTGACTCTCTATCGCCCCTCCAGACCAAAAAGTGGTCATCAATGTAACGCCTTCAAATTATGGTCTTGTCGACCCAATGGGCGCAGGAGTCCGACCAGGCCGCCTGCTTCTCCCACCAGCCAACGAACAAGTTTGTGTAGCTGGGGGCGAAGCAGGCTCCCGTGGCCGTCCCCAGTTTCTGTTGATAGATCTGCTCCTGAAAAATAAAAATGTCAGAAGCGAAGAAAGTCAATTAACATCTCACTGTGTTCTCTGTATTTGGATGGTCTTTGCTGCAAAATCTGAGTGATAGCGTACAGACCCTGTTCGTGAGAAATACTTGAGTATTGATTAGCTATATCCAGGGTCACCATTAGAAAATCAGACTCCCATGGACTTCCCTCGATATATCGTAGGAAATCTTTGGTATCTCTAGTGCAGCGGTCTTCAATCTGTGGGGCGTGACCCCCAGGGGGGTCGTGGAGTCCTGGGAAGGGGGTCGCAGATTCTGCAGAGTGCAGTTTCTGGCATTGGACTGAGGGTGCTCACGGCGGAGGCCTAATTCACACCGAGGTGTGAAAAACATCAACGCCTCATTAACAAGTAAAAGGTCTATAAAGACCTGTCAAGTACTTGGGTGTGACTGTGCGTGTGTCCCTGAAGCTGTTACAGCCGGGCTCACATACACGAGCTGGGGGAGCTGGGGGGTGGGGTGGCTGGAGGAGTGGGTGTAGTGTAGCCCTTTGAGTTCAATGGATGTTGCGCACCTGGAGCTGTGGGTCCCGTGACACGTCCCCCGCCCCCAGCAGGGAGGCACAGAGATGCCCTCCCATGAGTGGGAGAGAAGTAGGAAGACGACGCAGAGAGATACTGATCCCCCCCCCCATGAGAGAGGCACAGAAAAGGTGGGTGGATGAATGATGGGTGGATGGATGGATGAAACGGTGAAGGATGGCTGGATGTGTGAAAAGGTGGGTGGATGAATGATGAGTGTGATGAGTGGATGGATGAATGAAAGGGTGGAATGTAGAATGATGGATGTATGGATGGAAGGATGAAAGGGTGGATGGATGAAGGATAGATTGGTGAAGGATAGATGTATGGATGGAAGAATGAAAGGGTGGACAGAAGGATGGATGGATGAAAGGATGGATGAATGATGGATGGATGGATGTGTAAAAAGATGGGTGGATGAATGAAGGGTGAATGGATGGATGAAAGGGTGGATGGATGAATGATGGATGTATGGATGGAAGGATGAAAGGGTGAATGGATGAAGGATGGATGTATGTATGGATGGGAGGATGGAAGGGTGGATGGATGTATGGATGGATAAAAGGCTGCATGGATGAATGATGCATGGATGGATGTGTGAAAAGGTGGGGGGATGAATGATGGGTGGATGGATGAAAGGGTGGGTGGATGAATGTATGGATGAAAGGGTGGGTGGATGAATGTATGGATGAAAGGGTGGATGGATGTATGGATGGGAGGATGAAAGGGTGGATGGATGTATGGATGGGAGGATGAAAGGGTGGATGGATGAAGGATGGATGTATGGATGGGAGGATGAAAGGGTGGATGGTTGTATGAAAGGATAAAAGGTTGTATGAATGGATAACAGGTTGCATGGAATAATGATGGATGGATGTGTGAAAAGGTGGGTGGATGAATGATGGGTGGATGGAAGGAAGGGTGGATGGGTAAAGGATGGGTGAATGGATGGATGCTGGATGTATGGATGGATGGATGTGTGAAAATGTGGGTGGATGAATGATGAGTGGATGGATGAATGAAAGGGTGGATGGATGAATGATGGATGTATGGATGGAAGGATGAAAGGGTGGATGGATGAAGGATAGATTGGTGAAGGATAGATGTATGGATGGAAGAATGAAAGGGTGGACAGATGAAGGATGGATGGATGAAAGGGTGGATGGATGAATGATGGATGTGTGAAAAGGTGGGGGGATGAATGATGGGTAGATGGATGGATGAAAGGGTGGGTGGATGGATGGATGAAAGGGTGGATAGGTGAAGGATGGATGTATGGATGGGAGGATGAAAGGGTGGGTGGATGAAGGATGGGAAGATGAAAGGGTGGATGGATGTATGAATGGATAAAAGGTTGCATGGATGAATGATGGATGGATATGTGAAAAGGTGGGTGGATGAATGATGGGTGGATGGAAGGAAGGGTTGATGGGTAAAGGATGGATGTATGGATGGAAGGATGAAAGGGTGGATGGATGGATGTGTGAAAGTGTGGGTGGATGAATGATGGAGGGATGTGATGAGGTCTGACAGGCGCATTTATGGTTGTCAAAAGTTGATGATGAGGAGTACCAGTTTCTAGAAACTTTTGTCGGAAGGGCGTCCTTACGCCTAAAAAGGTTTTACAAGGGGGTCTCGGCATCAAAAAGTTTGAAGACCTCTGC
This sequence comes from Lissotriton vulgaris, assembly GCF_964263255.1. Lineage (NCBI taxonomy): Eukaryota > Metazoa > Chordata > Amphibia > Caudata > Salamandridae > Lissotriton > Lissotriton vulgaris. Next base: position 1,597,522,523 of record NC_141695.1, on the reverse strand, counting down.
TTTAGTGTAACTGGACAGTTCCTCCACAAATGGAAAGAGATAGAAGTCTATGAACTTTGACATGTTCTCCAACAAGCCCCCAATGGATGAAATTATCGGACACTCTGAGGGTTTAGTGCGGTCCTTATGCACATTCGGCAGATGATAAAAGGTGGGTATCCTTGGATTAGGAACTTGCAGAAATTTGAATTCCTCTACTGACAGCATTCCTTTCAGGTGCCATTTATGCGTCAGTGCCTCATATTGTGTGATACTTTCCAAGTATTCTCTTGTGGTGATAGGTACATAATTGTCTCGATTACTGAGTTGTAAGAGTGCTTCATTACAATAGTTCTTACAAGTGTGTAACACCACATTGCCACCCTTATCTGAGGGTTTAATTACGATATTCTTGTCTGCTTCCAGATCCCTTAGTGCATTTCTTTGATCAAATGTCAAGTTCCATTTTGGTCTGTTATTCTCCGTTGGATTTTCCCTCAATTTCCTGAGGTCAAGCATGACCCTTTCGTGAAAGACATCAATCATATCCATGGTGGTTGGTGGAACAAATTTCGAGACTGGTTTGAATGGACTTGTTAGTCGTTTTTGACAGGTATTAAGAGTCATTTCCAGGTTGTCTTGTTCTTCTTGGCTGGCTGGTATGCCTTCCACATGAAGATCTTCCATGATTGCCATGAGCTCCAACTCATTTTCATTTATAGTGTTCTGGTTCGATGTTTGTGGGATTTCGGATGTATATATATATATTTCCAAAAGAGTGCTCCTTCCGATCGTTTGGGCTCCACAGGAGTTGGCGTACACACATGTGGAGCGCGCCGGAAATCAAAATTCCAAAGTCTTCAAGTATCGTACGCTCTCAATAAAGTAGCAAGACACCAGCAATCGTAATTATATATGTATATATAAGGCATAATTATTGCAATAGTTTCAGGTTTCCATCATTGTGACAAAGTTGCTTATGTTTGTAGTATGACACTTATTACCATCACTGGTAGAATTGCTAGGTATGCTAGGTTTTTTTCTTTATACGGCTGGTTGCATCCATTGTACTATCAGGGATAGGTGTTGTTGGACTTGGGAATTTCTGGAGGATAATCCCCAAACATTTTGCCTTCACCCTCCTGTTTTCTGAACCCTGTTTTTGTTGGCCTTAGGACTCTGCACACTTTATCATTGCTAACCAGTGCTAAAGTACTTGTGCTCTCTGCCTAAAACATGGTAAGATTGACTTAAACCCAATTGGCATATTTAATTTACCTGTAAGTCCCTAATTTAGTGGCTCTACTTGTGCCCAGGGTCTGTAAATTAAATACCTCTAGTGGGCCTGCAGCACTGCGTGTGCCACCCACTTAAGTAGCACTTTAAACATGTCTCAGGCCTGCCATTGCAGTCTCTGTGTACAGTTGTAAACTGCCATTTCTACTTGGCAAAATAAATCTTTTGTCAGGCTAAACCTTCTTTTTTAATACATATAAGTCAACCCTAGGATAGGCCTTGTACAGCCCAGAGAGCAGGGTTCAGTATAAATAAAAAGTTGGAAATGGTCTTTTAAGTTTTACATGTCCTAGTAGTGAAATACTCTTGAATTTGTTGTTCACTACTGCAAGGCCTACTTCTCCTTCAGGATAACAATGGAGTTACCTTTTTTCACAAATAAGCTTTAACTTCCAGTTGGGAACAGTTACACAGGTCGGGGTTGGTATCTAAATAATTGTAATGAAAAGCCCTCTTAAATAGTAAAGTCTAATCTTTAATCACAGTTCTGAAATTGCCACTTTGAGAAAGTTTATATTTTCTTGCCTTAGGGCCTGATTATGAGTTTGGTGGTATGGGAGCAGTGTGGCACTCCACCGCCCCACTCCACACAGCCAAACCTCACTGCCGGCCACCCGCCAGTTTACGAGTTTTGTCATGATCTTACGGGTGATCCTTTGGCGTTCTCACTGTGGTCCCTTTTGAAAAGGCACGCAATGGGAATGCCAAAGTCCGTCCCTGCATGGCATGGACTGGGCAGTCTATGCTGTGCATGAAAGGGGGTGCATGCAGACAGGAGGGCACACCATGTGTCCCTCTGCATGCATCCTCAGGACATGAGGGAACAGGCGCCCTCATGCCCCCTTAGTTTCTTCACCATCACAGGTTTCATGGTGAGCTAACTGGCATTAAATATGTGGCAGTGAGAAAACTTTTAATTTGCTTGGCGTTGCCGCAGCAGCACCGCCAGCATATTGTGGCCCTCAGCCGCCACGCCACCACCAGTGATCGCGGATCCCTGGTGGTTGCCGCAGACCTATAGAGGTCGAACCACCGTAGTTGTAATACAGCGGTCGGACCACTGGTGTGGCAATCCCTGGCCGCCACCGCACCTCCACTCTGTGTTTGGGGTTCCTATGGACTGCCAAATTCGTAATTAGGCTCTTAGTCGTTTGGTGCCTTTAGCCTTTCTCTGGGTCACATGACAGGCTGTAGTTGACAGTTGGGCTTTATTCCTAGACAGCCACCTACAATGTGGAGCTTAGTAGTGATTAGATGGGCCATCACTGGCAGGAGGGGAGGGAGGAGATGAACCCAATCCCACTTTCACTTGAATAGGATGTGCCCTGTCTTCAGAAAAAGATCTGCTAATCCCATGTAGTTAGTCTGGAGCCAGGAAAAGAGAAGGCAGGGCAACTGTGCCCTGCAAAGGCATGCGTCTATAATCTTGTCCCAACTTCAAGGGCACAATGGGGTATAACTACTGGACCTCGGACACCACTACTTCAGTACACTTCTGAACCTGTGGATATTCTGCCAGGATAAAGGACTGCTGTGCTGCTACAAGGACTGACTCGTACCTGTGTGAGAAAGTTTGGACATGCATCTCTTGAACCCAGATTGACTTCAAGGGCTAGTGGCTGGAACTCCTGATCTGAAACCTCAGGGACACAACAGGCTTCCAATAACCCAGTAACTGCACTTGGACTCTGCCATCTGTGCGTCTACCCTGCCAAGTGGTGCCACCCCAGTCCTAGACCCTTGGAAGTGGGCTTAATATGCTCTGCCAGCCTCTGTGGATCCAGTGGGACTGACGCATCTCTTCTGCTGCACGGTTGAAACCCGAGCAGAGCCGATACATCTCTGCCACAGCCCATCGGATCTGCCACTGTGCAACGCATCCTCAGGGTAGGCCCTCAAATCCATCTTTGATGGCAGCCTCAACGACATCGAACTCCCCATCGCAGCCTAGCAGCTCTTTTGAACCAAGGCATTGTCCCAAATGCACGCTGCATCCTCAATGCTGGACTTCTCATCACAAGCCCTGCCGGCGGATCCTTGATGATGATGCAGGTATCGCATAACACCCTCGCTGCATCTCGGAACCGAAACATCGTCAGCACAGTTCAGTGAAGTGCTCTGCAAACCAGAATTTAAGGGTCTCTGTTCAGCGGGCCTGACTAGGTCCCTGTAAGCGGTCCATGCTCCATCACGTTTGGCCTGAACTTGTGACTTCGTTCCTGGCCCGGCGTGGCCAGATATCCACAGTTGGTGCTTTGTGCTTTTTGGCGCTATTTTCACTAAAACCTTTATAATTAAATAATTCCAGTTCTACTGATTGGATATTTGTTGTTTTGGTCTTGATTTATTTATTATAGAAAGTTTTATTTTTCTAACTTAATGTGGGATCCTTTTTGTGTGGTGATTTCAATGTATTACTGTTTGGAGTGTTGCCCACATACTTTACAACTGCCTCTAAGTTAAGCATAACTGCTTTTTGCCAGGCCACCAGACGGTTAAGCACAACTTAAATTAGGGTTGGCTTGTGCATCACCCTGCCAAGAATTGTGGTTGCTGCTTTAGTAGGGCTCACACCCAAGTAAACCAGAAACCCACATTTTTACAGATGTGTTTTTATGTCTGGCCCAAAAATGGCTTTAGCTGTCTCACCAACCTCATGTAATAAAAAAAAATTAAATGCACAATACATAAATATATGCTTACATATAAGGATTGATTTTTGGTCAGTTGACTTCATTCATTATGATATCCCATTTTGCTTCCACCCACAGGAGCCAACAGAAAGGGACAACGGGTCAGGACACTTCAATCACTGCCTTTCTTGCACTGTGTGTAACAGCATTTAACCTGAGTGGCTGTTCACATCTGCCTTAGTAGAAATAAACTTCTGTACTAGGCTTTTAGGTCCAGGACTTTTACTTTACTAATGCTGTTTTCTCTTTCTTCTTTTGCAGTGTTTTGGTCGTCCTGCGCCTAAACTATGTCTTCAGTTAACTGTAGTTTAAAACCAATTGCACCTTTCCTTTTCATGAATTAGAATCGCATTTTCTTGTAATGTGTATTGCATATAAAAAGATTTTCTATACCAGTTCTCACTTGACCTGCCTTCTAAGAGGCACCTTAATGATTGATTAAAATCATATGTGAATATTATTTTCTTGATTTAATTTTTTAATGAAAACATATTGCCATCACGTTTAAGCGGTATATTTTCTTGTTGTGGCTTATGTTTGCAATAAAGAATTAAAAACTAGCTACCTTACCAACTTTCCGAGACTAGAGCTACATGCCGTGCCAATGCTTGTTTTATTTTTCTTCCTACCAGTAACTTGATTTTAATTCTTATCTTGACGCATTCGTTGAGTCTCTGTTGAAATGTGTCAGCGATTTTATCAGCTGGCCACCAGAGGGCAGCCTGACATGCAATTTTCCTCAAACGGACAAACAAATTCTTCGTCCAAGAAGCTTGAGCAACGCGGCTCTGTCAAAATAAATGAAAATTGGAACGAAAATTCGAGACAGGCATGGAGCAAGTACTTTCCCAGGTGGTTTCACGGGCTGTCAAAGAGTCAGGGGGATGCTTAGCCCTTCTGGGAAACGATTCTGAATGTATACGTGAGCCAAGCAGCGCTTTAAATGGGTAGTTACTGACAGAGTCGGAGAACTTGCTTTTATTTTATTTTCCGAAGAACAGTGGTGGAATCGAAAACAAGCATTGGCAATATCAGTAGGTCTAGCTTATTACTGAATGTACCTTTTCAGGCACTGGTGAGTATGGGAACTAAGGAGCATATTATCAAGAAAGGGCGTTACATTATCGCTGCTTTTATCGACAGGAAACTGCCGATAAAGCAGCGATAATGGGCTTGATAATATGCTCTATTGAATTCCAATCGAAGCCCATGTTAAATGTCTTGACATCTAACATGGGTTTCGATTGGAATTCATAGAGCATATTATCAAGCCCATTATCGCTGCTTTATCCGCAGTTTCCTGCCGATAAAAGCGGCGATAATGTAATGCCCTTTCTTGATAATATGCCCCTAAATACATAATTGTATATGTATTCTGCCACTTACCCCTTGCACTCATGCATCAATCTATCAAGTCACTGACTAATTCCTGGACTCACTCACTTACCCATTTACAATAAAACACACAAATTCAACGAGCATATGGAAGATAAACTGAAAAAATAAGAAAAAAAATGCGATCAGCTGAAAAGTGCCAGGGCCCTAATTTATGAGGAATGACGCATCGCTGCGTGAAAGCAGCGATGCGTCACTTCTCAGTGCTCACTCCTTGCGACATTCCTGATGCGTCATATTTACTGTATGACGCATCATGTCGCAAGGAGTTACAGATACGTCAGTATCTGTAAGCGCAAAAGTGACGCATTGCTGGAGTGTGTCACAAAAGTGACGCAACTCCAGCAATGCGGTCTTTCACATGGGGCAAGCCCCATGTGAAAGGGCCTCCGTCAGTCTTACGCCTGCTGTGAGGCAGGCACAAGATTTTGACGCAACAGCGTCCTAAAAGTGACGCAGTGAAACCTCATAGATTTCACTGCGTCACTTTTATGACCCTTACTTGCGTCAATACGCCCCCCTTGCATACATTATACCTGGCGCAGGTATAATGTGGCGCAGGGGTTTACAAAGTGACGCATCTTTCTAGATGCGTCACTTTGTAAATATGGCGCAACAAGGCGCATTTTTTACACCACTGGTGCGTCACAAATAGTGACGCACCGGCGGTGTAAAAGTGACGCACAGCCTCATAAATGAAGCTCCAGGTGTTTGCCTGAAGTAAAAAAATAAAATTAAATATAACAGAGGGTCACTGTCTTGAAGTATTGAACATAGTGTATTGTTGTTTTACATTTTCTTTTTTTTTTTTATTTCCGTAAGTTTTTTTAATTTAAATTTTATATACACGGTGCATTACACTTACAATGGCTGCCACATTTAGAAGCCAAGTGTTGTCCATTTTAGAATGGTAAAACGTATCCTAGAAGTAAAAAAAAAAAATTAAACATGGCAGTGGGCAGCAGTCTTCCAATAGTATTGAACATTTTATAATATTATTTTAAAGGTCCTTAATGGGCGCCATATTTAGAAGCAAAGTATTGGCCATTCTGGAATGGTAAAAAACGGATGCTCTTTGACAATCCTTCCTAAGACAGCCGCCAGATTTAGAAGCTGTGGCTGAGTGGCACTTCAGAGGAAATAAGTAGCAAGGGATCACATTCAAACTATCTGGATAGCTGAAGGATGCTCTAAGTAATACATACAAAATAAATAAGTAAATAAATAGGAAAAATAATTAAATAAATGAAAGAGGGGCTACATGAGGAGAAATGAAACATAAAAGAAGTTACCGTCAACTCGGTTGTGTAGGGTGTTAGTAGTGCTTAATTTGAGCCAGTGGTGTCCGGTGCTCGGCCCCGTTACTCCATTGAGCACTTATGACAGTCTGCCACATGGTGGCGTGGTCTGTGTAATTTAGAGATGAGCAGAACAACAGCTGTTTATTAATTAAATATACATTAAAAACTATTAATTCCTGCTGCCCAAGCCATTCTTATTGCTTTGGCGACCTGAAATAGTCTAAATTATCACTCTTGTAGGAGTGTTATTGGTAATAGTTGCAAAGGTATTGTCCTTGGCAGCACTGGCAGAGGAAATTGATGGTTAAACCTGCCAGGGCCCTGGCACATATTTTATTACTAATCAAGGAGTAGTGGTTAGGCAACTATAGGCAAGAAGATCCTAATCACACCCAAATCTATGGGGAGTCTGGCACGTACAGACATAATAAAATACTACTATGGATCCAACTCATGCATTTTAAAGTGATGGCTTTGTATAGAATCTGAAATAGGTGGGCAAGTATGCAGCAGGCACTAGTGGAGAGGGCTCTAAGGAACTCTTCATATCTCACAATAGAACTGCAGTCCATGAATTTACACCTTAGCTTGATACCAAGGGATCCAATATGCACATAAACCTGCACTTGCTGCTGGCAATGCCAGAGATAGCCTTTAAGCAGTAGAGGCAGATTGAAGGTGGAACACTTGGGGATGAGTTTGAAAGGGGTAAGGCTAAATCACCCAAAATATGAAAGGGAAACTTCAATTAATGTCTACAAAGCAGGCACTGGGTAACTTGCAATGTCTAGGCCCCTCAAAACATCTGAGAAATTCTCCAAGGAAGATGTGGGTCTACATGCATGCCAATCAAAACCTGATGTGGGGATGAAACAAAAGTGGATTTCCCAAGAGGTGAATGGGTGGATCTGTTACTACATACACCCAAGAATCTCACATATGCAACACATGAAGAATTGTCATTGTCATATAAAATGATATCTTAGTGGTATATCGCACAGCATTGTCTTCCACAAATGTACCCTAGTCTAGATGGTTTTGGAGAGAGACGCAAAAGGAAAAGGGGCCATGATTCACAGATGTGGAAGTGTGCCACAATCAAACCCCTCTAGCAAGAAAAAGGGAGTTGTGTTAAGGAAATACTGGACTTCCCGGTATCTGAATACACTTGGGTCAGTGTTTTGGGGCTTGGAGAGAATCAAGAGGAGCACATAACTAAAATGGACAGTGACTTGACCACACAAAAATTGGGAGCCATAAAAATTCTAATGACCATCCACTTCAAAAAGAAGGAAGCTAAAAACTTGACAAAGTGGTTCCAAAAACGATATCAGACTTTTGCTTTGGAAAAAATTAATGAATGACATCCCAACAAGACAATTATCAACATAGTGTGGCACCCTCTGGTACCCTACCTTTCAGAGATGAAGAATGTAAGATAGTGCCCTTCCCAACTACAGGAACTTCAATTATTTGACAAAAAAATGATTGAGGGGCCTGCCAGTGGTTAATTTGTAAAAAAGCAGTGGCAGCTGGCAAGTATTTAGAGTGGTGAGCCGGGTGGAACTAAAATATATATATTTTTTTTAAATGGCACTTACCGCACAACATCCTCCTCATATACCTCGAAGCTTCAGGATTCAGTAAACTGCAATGCCCTGTCCTGGCGCTGTTCTGAAGCAAGTGAGAAGCGTCAGGATTGGAGGGAGTGGCTTCTCTCAGCACTCGTAAGAGCGATGGAGGCCTGTGCTTTCTTTAAACCAGCTGTCTAAGACAACTAGGTTAGAGAACTTTAAAATGCTCTTGTCTGGCTGTCCTTCGCAAGATGGCCGGCCAAATGGACATGCACACTTTAAACATATCTGCACAGCTCCCTGCTGCCACTCAGCATCAATTGCCCCATCCCATCCTGACACTCGATTCAGGATGAGTTGCTGAAAAATAAAATTACAATAAATAAACGTTGTTACCGTTTTATTTGTCAGCTCTGAGGGCACTTTTTTAGTGGGTCGACACACCTGTAAAAAAGTAAGAGCTAGGGCCCAATATATTTCTCAGGAGGCCACTGTTTCTCAACCACCCCTGCCGGGTCTGCCAAATGACAGTTCCCACGCTGCCTATTAAACATCACATAGATACAGGTGTGACAGTTTTCACTCTTCCCGGCCACCACAAGTTGTAAGAATGGACTAAGCGCACCTCTTTCAATTTGGCCGTGAAGTATATGGGGCTGTAAAACACCCTGCTGGTTATAAAACACGGACAGCGCCACCATGTAGCGGACTGTCATACTTAAGTGCTGGGGTTTAGAAATAAGTGCTGGTACCGAGCACCGGCAAACACTGGCACAAATTTTAACACTTTGACAGACCTCTAGATCCCATTTATGTATTTTTATTCTCTATACAGAGTGTGGAGCGTGGTTGAAGTGGGTTTACTTTATAGGGTTGCTTAGCTTTGATATTCAGTTCTACCCTTACAACCTTGTGATTCCGTTATTGTGATTTCTAATGGCTTGTAATGTCATGAATATCTTTTCTTTATGTGATAAATTAAATCTTAAAATGCCAGTATTTTTAAAAATAAGAAAAGGGCTGGGGCACAGGGACTTAAAGCAATTTACCAAGATCACACTGCGTAGGGAAACCTTATAACTGAACTCCTCTGGTAGGATATTGATGGGTACCTTACAATACACAGTGTTGAGCCGCTTGCAAGTATTCCTAAACGTGGGTTACTCTGTGTTTGTGCTACAAACCTTTACAACATGTACTATGTACAGATGGTGCTAAAGTGGTGTAATGCAAGGCAGGAAGTACCTTTACTCGTTACATGTATCTTTAAAGTACACCGTTGCATCCTACATTCATTATATTGCTATGTTTCTTTCCTTTCCATTACTTTACTTTGGCATGTGCCACATTTACTTTTGTTATGGATTCCATATTCTTTTAGAATGTTCCTCATGTGTATTCCTCTGAGTGAATGCCAGTTGCATCTGGACTTCAACTCAAGAGGATGCTGTAGCCGTGCTGTCAATAAATACACATGGAACTGCTAAAGAAGACTTTTCTTGATTTTAATACTGGCGACGAGGTAGCCAGCAACTCTACTTACTTTACTGTATGGGAGTAGAGCGACTCGTTATCGAACCACACCGGATTTTTTTTATTTATGCTAATTTCACGTTTCTGCATTTACGGAGTTGTGAGCGTCCTCGAAATTGCTCCCTTTTATTACTGTGGACGATAAGTGAATAGCGACTTCGACTTTATGAATTTTCATGTTATCTCCATTTGCGTTGCTTGGTATGCAAGTTTGCCTGCATCATTTGAAAGCAATTTCTCAAAATACCTCACGCGGCCATCTCTCTCCTTTCCGATCATCTTGGATATCGTCAGCGTTCGAGGTTGAAGATTCTTCAAACATGCATCAACGAGATGATGTCACAAGCATACTGACGTCATCACGTGCGTGCTACGCAAGGTCGGCCATTTTGGTTGCCTAGGTAACTAGTTATTTTATTTTTCACAAGTGCCGATTCACCGCGCTATCATTACATTTACCTACAGGTTTTTTTTTCCTGCAAGTACGATCAATGCGTGGACAAGTTACATTATCCAAGGTGAATTTTAAACAGTATTTTACCGATTACTTTCTTATAATTAGCTACATGTATATATTTTTCAGACATTTTACAAATGGGAATTCTCATATCCAGACATGTGGATAACGAATAGATGCTATTCTTGTTGTAACACTGTGACATTTTACATTTATTTAATTACTAATTTTTCTGAAACATATACAACATTTATATGATCAAAATGCAATTTGATCCACCAGCAACATTTCTCAAAAATAAAGGAGACCCTGTTTTACCTTGGACAAGGTGGAAGGAGGAGTTCAGTAATTACATGAAGGCAATTGATGGTGAGCGCATGGGCGCAGAGAGAAAAAAAAGTATTTTCCTACCTTGTCCTGGATCTGAAGGACAGATTGTTTTTAGAGCTTTGCCCCAAATTACCTCACAGACAAGAGAAGGTGAGGGTGGTGGGCATGGTATGAATGTTTACGTAGAAGCATTGGCCAGAATGGAGAAAAGATTCAAACCAGTCACTAGTATTGCACTCTATAGATTTAAATTTTACACTCAAGTTCAAAAAGAGGATGAATCATTTGATGATTTTGTAACAGCTTTACATGCTTTAAGTATTCATTGCAACTTTGGCAACATCACGGATGAGATGATTCGTGATCAAATAATCGTCCATGTTAAGACCAACAAATTTCAAGAAAGACTTTGGTTTATGGGAAATCCTGATTTGGCTGAAGCCATCGCAACAGCTAAATCCATGGAAATGTCGGAAAAGGGGATGGAAACGGTCAAGCGCAGTAATGATAAATCCAATGTTGACAAAAACACAATTGAAGAGGAAATATGTGCATTAAAACCCCAAAATGACCACAAAAATAAAGTGCAGCAAGGAAAATCAGTTTCAAGATATAATAATTCCTTTTACAAAAGAAATGACAATTCCACCGAACGCTATAGATGTGGAAGTAAGTTTCATGTTGCCTCTTTTCAAGGTTGTCCTGCTATTAACAGGGAATGTAAGATTTGCGGAAGAATAGGACATTTTGTAAGTGTTTGTAGAGACAAGCGATACAATCAGTCCAGGAGTGCAATTGTGGGTACCTCTGAAACTAATAAAGTTACTTCCATCAAAGAAATTCCCGATCACAACAGAGGTTATGTAGTATCCATCACACACATTGCCCAAGTGGATGAAGTACAGTTATTCTCTCCCAAGACCAATTTTCAGATTGCCAACAAAGATATTGAACTCATGATTGATTCTGGTTCTCCTTAGACAATCATTACTTTACAATATTTCAATGAAAAATTAAGCACTGTATACTGTTATGAAAATTTGCAACCGTCTGATATCATTGCTGAAAGTTTTGAAGGTTCTGAAATTGATATTGAAGGTTTTTTTCACTACAATTTGAAGGAAGATGTGCTTATATAAAGCTATACATTACTATAAAAGGAATTAATGTACTGGGTTGGCGTGACCAGTGGAGACTAGGGATAGTGTTAAATCCACGTTAAAAAAACCCAGTGTGTTTATGTTCAGAGCAAGAGATGCAAAGCATTGCTGTTGTAAATGACAATGTGAACAAGGATATTAAACTGATTAATATTTATGACAAAGTGTTTTGCGACAACTTAAACATTTTGCACATAGAATTGTTTTAAAAGAGAATTCCACGCCTGTCAAACAAAAGTTAAGGGGCGTACCTATTAATGTGAGAGATAAATTAAAACAAATGCTTAATGAATTATCTGAGGAAGGGATAATTGAGCCCATAGAGTCTTCTGAATGGGTTTCGCCCCTCGTTTTGGTGCGCAAACCAGATCGAAAACTTCATGTATGTGTTGACCTAAGAGCTCTTAATTCAAACATTGTGATTGACTGTCACCCATTACCGAATATCAATGAGCTAGTCTCAATGTTAGAGGGAGCACAAATATTCTCCACATTAGATCTAAGGTCTGCATATCATCAAATAGATCTAACTGAAAAGTCTAAAAAATATACTGCCTTTATAACACCACAAGGTTTGTTTCAATACACCAGGATGCCTTTTGGTTTGGTGTCATCAGCGTCAGTGTTTCAAAGGATTATGATCAATATAGTTAGGGATGTAGACACATTTGTTAAATGTTTTCAGGACAACATTTTGGCCTTTTCAAAAAACATTACAGAACATGAAACTAATTTAAAGGAAGTTTGTACGAGGTTGGAGTGTTCTGGGCTTACCCTTAAGGCACACAAGTGCAATCTGTTTAAACATTCGGTTGAGTATTTAGGCCACACACTTTCTGGTGAAGGTGTTTTCCCCAAAAAATCTAATGTTGATGCCATTCAAAATGCGCCTTCACCTACTAACAAAGATCAATTATTATCATTCTTAGGGATGTGTGAGTATTATAGTAAATTTGTGGAAAATGTTGCTGCCAAAATGGAACCATTAAGGAAGTTACTTTCAAAAAATGTGGAGTATGAATGGAATGCTGAGCGACAAAAAGCGTTTGAATGTGTAAAAAAAGATATCATTAATGCTCAAACCTTGAAACCTTTCTGCATGGGGAGGGATTGCATATTAACGGTGGATGCCAGCATATATTGCCTTGGTAGTGTGTTGTCTCAGAAAGTAGGTATCATTGAATACAATGTTGCTTTTGCCTCAAGAGCCCTTAACGAATCTGAACACAAGTATTCTGTAATAGAAAGAGAGTTAGCGTGTGTTTGGGCTGTACAACACAACAGAATTTATATCTGGGGAAGCAAATTTACCATCAAAACTGATCACAAGCCTTTAGTACATATTATTTCCAGGATGGAATTCTACAGCCAGAATTATTTGTTTAGCTTCTAAACTTCAAGAGTACCATTTCAAGGTAGAATATGTACCTGGAAAAAAAATGTGACTGCTGATTGTTTGTCACGTTTACCATGCAACCAGGGTTTGATAAATAATATAAAAAAGTTGATTTTATTTTGAATATTAATGATGTTATTCCCACACAGTTTCAATATATCACAGAACAATTATGGAGCAACAGTGAATTAGAAGATGACAAGTGATGTGATCTAGTGAAATTCATTAAAGAAGGATGGCCAAGGGAAACTGATTTAAGGTCAGATTTGTTACCGTTTTTCAATGTTGCCAATGAATTAGTTATGGAAGAAAACTTTATATTCAAGGATGGTAAATGCATTCCTCCAAAAGGTGTACAAGATGTTATTTTAAAATTATCCCACAAAACACATCCAGGTATTTCGGCTATGAAACAGCTCATCAGGAATCATTTCTGGTGGCCTGGTATGGACAGATTCATAGACAAGGTTGTCAGAGAATGTCAGGAATGTTTCTCAAGTAAGAAAATGTTGAAAGTTCATACTCCACCACTTAAAGCTGTTAAATAGCCTGAAGAGCCATGGCAGAAACTGGCATTTGATATTTTTGGTCCTTTCCACATACTACCTCACACGTTTTGCTTTAGTATTAATTTACTATAATTTGAAGTGGCCTGAAGTTAAGTTTGTCCCCAATGCCACCACTGATGCAGTTATACATTTCTTTACACAAATTTTTGCACATGACGGTTGTCCCTCCATTCTTGTTTGGGACAATGGGGTACAGCTGACTTCTGTAGAAATTGAACTTTTCCTTAAAAATTGTGGTATCAAACATAGACTTGCATCACTTTACGAACCACATGAAAATGGACTAGTTGAGAGGTTCAACCGTGTATTAAAGGGTTATGTGATTGATTTCCTCAAACAAAGTGGTAATTGGCTTGCTGCTATCAGAGAACGTCTTTGGGTATATCGCATCACCCCATATTCTACCACTGAAGTCAGTCCCTTCAAATTACTCAAGGGAAGAGACCCCGCTTCCAGTGTTTGCCCATGGTGGTTTAAAGAAAAATGCAAATCAAGTTCACATGAGAGTGAGTGTATACATGATACTGCCAAAAGAGTAGAAAATAAACAGAACAGAAACAGTTTATGGTATAACAAAAAGTGGAAAACAAAGGCTCATGATCTTAAAATTGGAGATTGGGTTAAAATCCGTAAACCTGGTTTAATCAACAAAGGTACCAATAGATATGGTAAAGCCATGCAAGTTAAAAAAGTGTTCAGTAACAGTGTGATTACTCAGGGTGGTAAGGTATGGAATACAAGGAGAGTTGCTAAATGTCCTGAGTATTTGATGCATGGTTCAAGGAATGTACAGTACCAAAATGGGAGCCCTTTTAAGGGACAGAATTCTGATTCTATTGCTCACAGAGTTAAAACTAATACTTGTGTAAGATATGTTCCAAAAGCTTTTAAAGATGTTGTTTGATATGCAAGATTTAATATATCTTACACTCTTTGTTTTTTTTAAATGAGGGAGATGTGTTGCATCCTACATTCATTATATTGCTATGTTTCTTTCCTTTCCATTACTTTACTTTGGCATGCGCCACATTTACTTTTGTTATGGTTTCCATATTCTTTTAGAATGTTCCTCATGTGTATTCCTCCGAGTGAATGCCAGTTGCATCTGGACTTCAACTCAAGAGGATGCTGTAGCCGTGCTGTCAATAAATATACATGGAACTGCTTAAGAAGATTTTTCTTGATTTTAATAAACACATTCACCCATAAAGGTATCTTGGACTTGAATAACAGATGTTTATCGCTCCCCAACTCAATGGGTCTCATTTTATTGGCCTCGGAAGGATAAAAAACTGAGTGGACCTGCTGCAATTCAACCCTGTGACCACGGGATAAAACATAAATCCCTGCAGTGGATACATTAGTCCATTGAGCCGCAGGGACGTAGCTTCAGAGAGGGTGTTATACCCCTATAATGTATTTTGTGATAAATAGTTGGATGCAGGGGCTTTCAGTTAGGTATGGTGAGGTGTTTGTCGGATTTCACCAGGAATATTTACACAGCCACACAGACAAACAATGCATAAACACGTTCTCCCTCTCTCTGTTTGGAAATAATAAAAAAACTGTAATTACACACTTAGGCACAGATGTAGGTAATAGCAAATTACCGAATGGTAAATACCGAATTTTACCAATTCGGTATTTACTATTCGGTAATTGCTATGTAGGTAAAATAGTCGGTAAAAATACCGAATCGGTAAGATTCGGTTTTTACCGATTCGGTAAATACCGAATCGGTATTTCGCATTGATTCCTATGGGCCTTGAAGCCCATAGGAATCAATGGGAAATACCGATTCGGTATTTACAGAATCGGTAAATACCGAATCCTGTAAGGGTGCAGGGGGTGTCACTTTGACACCCTCTAGCACCCCAAGTACAGGTTTGTGTGACATGTGGCACACATACATGCCCTAAGGGCATGACTGTATGTCACATGGCACAGGTGTACATGCACTAATGTGCATGTACACCTGAATTCGGTATTTTACCACCCAATTGTATTGGGTGATAAAATACCGAATTCTGAAGGCCTGTAGCACTGTAAACAGTGCTACCTACATCTGGGATTTACCAAATCGGTAACATTACCGATTCTGTATTTTACAGAATCAGTAAATTTACCGATTCGGTAAGTTTACTGATTCTGTAAAATAATGGCCCCTACATCTCAAAACCCAATTACCGGTTGGTAACGGCCAAAATCGGCCGTTACCGAGCGGTAATTGGTAACCTACATCTGGCCCTGTGTTCCCCTAAACAGTCTAAATTCCTCTTCCTTTCCAATGTCCCTTAAGCTTGTCTTGTGTGCCCTGCTTGTCATATAATGTATTTTATTTTATGGGCCTCATTACGATATCGGTCAGAAAGGCTCCGAACGGCACTTGGTTCATTTGAATCTGTGTCGGGAGCCCTGTTTCCGACCGACTTAGAAACATTTTCGACCGATCGATTATGATGGTTGGAAACCGTTTGGACTTTCCGACTTGGTTCTGATTCGTGTCTGAATGGCATTCGGAGAAACTGAGTCAGTCGGAGCCGACTCATAAGGCTCTACGTACTGCGTTTTTGACCGACGCATTACAATCCTTCCAAATAGGTTTCTCCAATGCGGATCGGCTGTCAGAGACCTACTTCGGGGACCCCTAGCAGTACCCTCTTCACCCTGAGGCCTCCAGTTGAGCCCCAAGCGGGTACCCATGGATCCCCTCTTTCCAACCATGTACAGTGTGGCAGGCACCATAGGGTGCCCGCCACAGAGTGCAAGGTTTCCTGCACTCACCCCTTTCTTCAATGGGAGCCTGTGTAATCGGTCAGAACCCAGGCTGCCATTGAAGTCAATAGAAGTCCGACCAAACGGGGTTGGGAAACACTGAAATCGGTCGGTCCTACTCCCCAAATCCGGGTGGAATGCTTTCCAATTGATATCGTAATGAGGCCCCTATTTGCCACTGTGATTGTATTGAAATATGATGCTCAGCCCCCTCCCAATCTTACTGACCAAGCTATGTCCCTGTTGAGCTGCCAGACGCAGATACCCCTTTGAAATGGACAATGCAGAGAAGCTGCTTGCGTTGAACTTTAGTTCCAGGGTGTAATCACCTAGTTGTTGGACTGGTCTTTCTTTTACTTCTGCTATTTCTACTGAAAGAGAGAGCTTTAAAAAAGTTTCTTGATTGCGTTCACATACAAATATTGCCATACAAGGGAGTCCAGCAAGTCTAAGGCAGAGTTCTGAAACCCTGAACAGTAGGTTCTGGTCAATGAGATATTAATGTATCATAATTGTCGGAATGTGGGGGCCGATTCATAAATATAAATGCTCATGCGTATATTTACTCACAAGTACATTAGCTAATCCCCCTCCGTGTAAGTCCACACTTTTTTGTTGCTCACTGTTTCCGAGTGTAGATTATTAACTTGGTGTAAAATTTCATGTCCTCCACCATCTCAAATCAGAGGGCGGAGCTGCTTGCAAAAAGAATTTACCAGTGTAAAGTTACTACTATTAATTTTGCACATGTATATCGAGATTTCGGCCACTGTAGAAGAGCTCTCCCAATGAGAAATTATAGAAAAAGTTAGTAAAGATTATTATTCTTTAAAAAAATATTTTAAAAAACTTTCATGTAAACTATGAATGTAAAACAATTATATATATGTAATTTCCACCTTGAACCAATACAATGAAGTGTTATAGCACATTAACTCACCAAATCAAATGTGTATTAAATAAAGTATGTATTTAAATGTATTAATTTAATTAAAAAATAATAATGTTCAGACAATATTTAGATATCACCTTCACATGTTTTATTTGTTTAATATGTCCTACATTTAAAAAATGTTACATTCATTTTATTTATTTATAATTTTAAAATATGTTTAAAAGCTTCATTAAATGTTTTTAATATGAAGTTTATTATTGACGTCTACAATATATTTATTATTTATATGTAAATTCTTAGCAAACATCCCTTTCACACACATGCCCGATGTTATCTCAAAAGGCTTTGTCACTTTTCTAACTTGGTGTAGATGGCAGTGATCTTATTCTAGGGTTAGATATTCTGCTAGAAAAACACATATTTGCAGTTAGAAGATTTAGAGTGTCTGCGGGGTTGTTAAATGCTTCATATAAAGTGGCTGTTCTCCACCTAAAAATTAGAAACTGTGCAGGATTTCATAGTTGATATTTGCATAATTTATGCAGCACTTTAAGGGGTTGATTACGATCCCATTCGGAAGGGCTTCGTATTGGATTCGGATTTGTTTGCCGAATCCGACGTGGAAACCTTGTTTCCTACCAAATCTTACCCAGTTCCGAACGATGATTACGATGCCTGGAAACTGTTAGGGTTGTCCGAATCAGCTCTGAAGGGCATTTGGACAGGTCAAGCCTTTCCGAGCTGAATCGTACAGCTCTATGGACATGGTTTCCGAGCGAGCGATTACAATGACTGTTTCGGACAGTCATTCCGATTTGGTTTTCTTGAAATGAAACGGCTGTTGGAATCTATCTTTGGGGTCTGTAGCAGGCCCCCCTTCACCTGGGGCCCTCCGGATCAGGGCCGTGGTGGTACCCATGGGTCCCCTCTTCCCAACCATGCACAGTGTGGAAGGCACCAAGGGGGGCCTACCACAGGGTGCATGATTTTCGCCAGTTACCCCTTTTTTCAATGGGACCCTGTGTGCACGTTCGGAACACAGGCTTCCATTGAATTCAATGGGAGTCCAACTGAATCGTATCTGGAAGCATCTGGATGCATCCAAATCGCTCGATCAGACTCCCCCGTTCTGAGTCATTCAGAAAGCATTCCAGAACCGATTCGGTCGGAATGCTTTCCGGACGAGATCGTAATCGCCCCCGCTTGATTCTACTAGGCGCTCCCTTGTTTCTGGACAAAGCTATGCTTCTCTGATGAGCTCTAATAGGAGCTAACCACATGTCAGATGCTACTTTTGCTTATTCAGAGTTTGCTTCAAAATCCAAAACTTTTATACTGTTACTGGAATGTTAAAAAGCTTTAGTAATATTTTGGCTCAGTGCGGATAGTACTTAATAATTCTGTGCTGAAAGACAATGCCAAAAATGGCAAAACGTTTTGACATTCTTCCGGCTTGGCATGTGAGCAGTAATGTGTTGGTGGTGCTGTAGAGTGCTCAATAGAAATGAATGGGAAATATTGGTAAAAAGTTTAATAAATGTAAAAATAATGGTTACAAATGAATACACAAGAAAAACATATCAAACAATGTCATAACAAATTATGAACAAGTTGAAACTATAAATTAAGATATAGGGGTTGATTACGATGATGTTTGGAAAGGCTCCGAATTGGATTCAGGTCTTCTGAATCCGATTCGGAACCTGTCTTTCCGACTGATTCAGAAAGGTTTCCAAATTACTTATCTCTACAATCTTAACTTTTTTGGGGGCTCGTATATACCCGAAAGCCCAAGACACTGGTGGGGTGTTAAATTTATCTCTCAGGGACATACTGTATGATCACACTCTGATTTGGAGGTCCTTCTAAGTTAAATCATGATTTGAATTATTTTGTACTCGCCACACAAGAACACAATCAAGGGTATCTTCTTTCCTAGCAAATTGACACAAAAGATTTAAGAGATATTCTGGATGATAAATAATATTTTTTTAAACATGTTGTAATGGACTATATCTGTATATATATTCTTACTGCCTTGTAAAAGTCACTTGGTGATGAAACACATGTTGCCTGTTTTCCTTGGTTCTAAAATATGGTCTACAACCATCTGGCTCTTGTCTTCAATTTAGAAACACCAGTGATGTGATAAGATGTATTGTGACATTTTTATATAAAAATTATTGTTATTGATTACTTTGTGAGTGCTTAGGTACTATGGTTTCATATGTTCACACAAAAGTACTTGTACTAATGTATTTTAAGCATCCTTGGTAGTAGGGTGCTTTTGTACCAATATAGCACCAACCAAATACAAGTTGCTATTTTCTTACAATTTTTGGCACTCAACATAAGATGGGCAATCGAGTAAACCACTTCTACCTGTTCTAATCATTTGTTTTTTTGTTGTTTTTTTAAAGCGCACAATCACCCGTAAGGGTCTCTAGGCACTGGGGGCCGTCTGGAAGATTAAGCAAGCTATTGTCCAGAGTCACATGGTGCTGGGCTAATCTGCCACCGGTGCCAGGGATCGAACCGTGATCCCCAGATTCCGGAGTCAGTAATCCTGATGGTGAAAATGCCGTCCTTAAGTGATTATGGGGATTTCCGACTGAGCCCATCGGAAAGCGTCAGTCGGTCCTTCAGACTACTGCCTCCGACCACACAGATCGTAATTTGTTGGTCGGACCGCAGCAGTAGATGATGGTCAGACTGCAACAGACGAGCGGTCGGTTGCAGTCGGACCACCATCATAATTAGGCCCTATATAGTTTAGTACTACAGTATCCACTTCAACATAAAACATTTTACATAACATAAAAACATATTACAAAATAAACATATGACAATGGCAATCAATACTACATATTTTTGCATTTTTATGTCATAAAATTAAGTCAAATATCTTAACACGCTCATAATTAAACTACACAATTTTATGTTCATAGTCATATTTTAAATGATAAAAGTACTATTTTAATTACAATTAAAAAACTGAAACATTTACTTTTTTATTAATATTCATATACTTGAATGTATTTATTATGGAAAACTCAAAATGTTGTTAATACATTTTGTAAAAATGTGATTGCATTATAATATTTCCAACATTTATAAAACAATTAACATACATTTTAGAAATCATTTTATAAAATATTTGTTAAAGATTTTTATCATTTCTTTTTCTACGGTCTTGTTTTCTTTATCGTACTTTGGTAGTGTCTTTGCCCAACTGTTTAGTTGATAAAATTTGAATTTTGATATTCTTCTATTGGAGATCTTATTCAGTTCTTCCCATGATATTAATGTTGTTCCATTCAAAAGTTGACCCCAAAATTCGATGTTACATTGTTTTAAGGGGGTAGCCATGACATCTTTTAAACAGTCCGGAGTTCTGGGAGAGTTCCATATCGGTGCCATTGCACTATAATAGGGGATTTTTAAGATCAATCTGATTTGTATCCAGAGTTTAGCCGCCTCCTTCAGAACTTTTAGCTTAATTTTCTTGAAGTACTTTTGGTGACCGAATTTGAAAAGAAAATGATCCTCAGCTTCTGTCATTCCTTTCAAATATTCCGGGTAATATTGGTGTATTCTTAGAAGAGACCGAATGTTTTTAAATTGAAATGCTCTGCAGTATTCTGTTAAGTCGGGACTTGCTATTCCTCCTTTCTCTTTTTTTCTCCTAAGTTTTTTCCAGGATATTCTAGTTCCCTTGGAGGCCCATATAAAACTAGCTATTTCCCCTTGCAGCCTTTTTAGCTCGGTTTTTTTAAAATCCAAAGGAATAGTGTTAAATAGGAAGGTATATTTTGGGAGTATACTCATTTTTATGATATTAGACCTCCCTATAAAGCTTAAAGGAAGGCTAGACCATACTTTAAGTAGTTTTCGCACCTCTCAAGCTACTTTATTCAGATTATTTTGTGTTATTTTGTTAAGGTTTTGATTAACCAAGATGCCTAGATATCTTATCTCTTCTTTTATGTTGGGGCTGTTAAACTGTGTGTTCCATGTCATTATTTCTGTTTTTGCATGGTTAACTAAGTATCCTGAAACTTCCCCAAATTTGCTGATTATTTTTTCTATCGCTGGCTTGGATTTTACATATTCATCTGTAAATAGCATCAAATCATCTGCATAGAGAGCCAGCTTTTTCTCCCATCCTTGGTATTCAAAGGGAGAGATTTCTTTGCAATATCTAAGTTGATTTGCTAGGGGTTCTATATATAGATTAAATAGCAGGGGTGAAAGAGGACACCCCTGTCTAGTGCCTCTACCAATTTTGATGTTGTTCGTAAGACTACCGAAGGAGGTAGCAAAATGGTATTGGACTTTTATAGACAATGAAGAGGAAAGCTCCCAGATGGCAGAGCATATCTGGGGAAAAGATCTAGCTTCAGAAGATCTAGTAAATATATGGGAAGACTCCATAGAGAAATGTTGGTCAACATTAAAAACAGCGGCACTAAAAAGAAATCATCTGTACACCCTGCATAGAGCCTATTGGACACCGAAAAAGCTTTCAAAATTTAAAAATGCGGGAATCAAAAAATGCCCTAAATGTGGGGAAGAGAAGGCGGATGATGTCCATATGTTCTGGAGTTGCCCATCTTTGAGAACATTTTGGGAAGGAGTTGGTAAGACGTTGAACTCAATATTTCAAAAACATCTAAACGTAAGTACAACTCTTATTCTCTTCGGGATTGATAACACAACGGGGGTAGCTAAACTAACAGTAATGGAAGCAAAATTACTCTTTGTACTAATGGTGATAGCTAGAAGGGAGATCTGCATTAAGTGGATAGGTCCTCATCCCCCGACACATGTAGAGTGGTTAAACTCAGCTATCAAAATAAATAAATTAGACAGAAGGGGAAAAACTAGTAAGAGGTTCAAGTATTGGGAAATCATGGAGAAACATCTGACCTCTGAGGATCGGACGTAACACACTGTCCTATGATTAATGCGAAAGCGTATTCTGTGTTATGAGTATGATACTCATAGAAGTAGCCAAGGTGGCTAGCTCCCTCCCTCTCGACTACAGATATGTTAATATGTAAATGGAAAAGGTTCTCCTCTGATTAAGCAAGACAAGGGAAAACTCCCAAGTAAAGAGAGACCATTGGGCAGTGACGGTACAAAAAGGAAAGCTTCAGAGGTAGAAATCAAACTTTCCAAAATACATAAAATTTTCGCAATATGAGGATTACAAAAAAAAAAAAAAAAAAAAATATTTGTTAAAAAAATCACACATTTGTTTTAATTAATTGATTATTTTTAATATACAAACATTTTAAAATATTCTACTTATTTAAACATACATGTATATGATTTTAATATTTAATACTATATCATAATATTAAAATATATAACATGTTTAACATCTATCTTAATTAACATAAAAATAGAATTTATTAAAACAGTATTATCATAAAATATAATTACAACATCTAAATTATTAACTTGCATATCATTAAAATATGTACCTTATTTATTAAAATGTAAAATTAATTCTTTAAAAATCTCACCACCTTTATCCCAAAAAGTCAAATATCCGGCCATTGAGAAAAAAACTATTATATACATTATTACAACTAAAAAAACGAACTTCAACTTTTTCATTAAAAAAAATAATACATTCCTAAAAAAAAAAAATGTAGGAACATACAATCAAACACACTACAATACTATACATACTAATTAACACTTACAAATAATATTACATACAACAATATTTTCAACATCAATATCTTTTACAATATTTTAGAAACAACACTAAAAACGATATTTTTAACTTCTATATTCCTGTCAATGACATTTTTGATATACTGATGTTCCTGACACGATTTTTTGTATCAAAATATTTTTTTTCGATATTCTATTCAAGCACCCCTCGAAGCCAGCGAGCAATCACAGGGAACAGAGCTGGGTTTACCATCACCTCCTGTTATATTTTTTGTTCCTTTCATAAGTTCCTTTCTTTTTTTACTACAGATCTCCAAGAGAAAGGAGTGGTTGCAGACTTTATATAATTAAAGTTCTGTGTTACTGTTTTTTAGTACTGTTAAATGTATGAATAATCTTGAACATAAATAGCCAAAATGTCTTGATTGCTAATGTGCTATGTCAGGAAATTGTGGGCCCGATTCACAAACAGCATCCGCGGTTGTGCTGGGATCTCTGCACTGGTGGTGGGATCTCCACCATGAGAAATAGAAGTGCACGAGATCCCACCACAAGGGTGGAGATCCTGCCACAACGTTGGAGCTTCTGCCATGAGTGTGAAGTCTCTTTGTGAAGTAGGCCCTAAATAAATAAATAACACAGCCAAAGAGGACACTTTTGGTGAGGTTGGGGAACCTCTGAGCTTGTCTGAAATGAAATTACAACAAATTCTTGAAGTTTGGATTGAAGACGTGTATGTTGTTCTTGTTAATATGACATTTCAAAGGAGAACATTGCCTCGTAAAAGAAAAAAAGTAAGCCAGGCAAGATCGAGCAAAACCTGGAAAATGAAGACCTATTGAAGTACAAGACACAAAAGAAACTTATACGAACACCAAGTGAGCTGAGATAATGCAGGAAGGAATAGTGATGTGTAAAAGGGTCAGACAGAAAAACAATGACTGTTGCACAATGGTTGATGCATCATTAGCCTGATTGTTTCTATGACTAATGCTGCGGAAGCGAAAACTGCCAGTTACCGGGAAGGAATACCATGTATGAACTTCTGCTGGAAGAACTCGCCCTGATTATGGGACTTCTGTTTAACTCAGTCTACCAGTTGGAGGGTAAGCTACCTAGCTCCTGGAAGGAGGCAATTATTGTTCTTATTTTGAAACCCGAAAAAGATCCGCAAAAGGTGGACTCTTATAGACCAATCTCCCTGCTACATGCTGACTAGAAGATCTTTATGAGTATTCCAGCAAGGAGGTTAGTCAAAATTGCCCCACAGCTGATTAACGCTGACCAGAAAGGCTTTATCCCTAAAACATATATTCAAGAAGTAACGCAATAATTAATAGGCAATATAGATCTTGCCATAGCTCGATTCGAACCCTTGGCTGTAGTGGCTTTAGATGCGGCCAAGACGTTCAATAGAATCTGTTGGGTTTATCTTTGGGAGGTGTTAAGGGCAAAGGGGTTTGGACATATCATTATTCAAAGTCTGATAAACTGTTATCAGTGGGCTTCCGCCAAAATATTAGTAAAGGGGGTTTTAACATCTAGGGGCCCATTAGGATGATGGGCGGACTTTGTCCGCCCGCCATCCCATCGTAGAATGGGACCGCCCGCCATAAGGATGGGGGTTCCGTGGGGGAAATTAGGATGCGCCCGCCACAGCGGCGGGCGCATCCTATATTTTCAACAGCGCGGCAGGCGATGCTGAAAGCATCGCCCTCCGCAATGCTGAAATACATGTTGTGCATTTCAAAGCACAACATGACAGGCACCACGCGGTGCCTGCCATGTTGTTCTTTGAAATGCAGGGGGGTACCATAGGTACCCCCCATGTGCAACCCCCCATGCCCCCGGAGTCCCTGGGGGCCCGAAACGGGCCCCCGCAGGTAGACTCCGCATACCGCCACGGAAAGGCATTGGAAAATGCCCATCCTAATATGGCTGGCGGTGTCTGATAGACACCGCCACCATATAGAACCCTATTCCGCCCGGTCGCAAGGCGACCGGTGAGGAAAAGCGGTGGATGGTCTTTCCATCCGCTGCGGACCCCCCAGTCATACTAATATGACAGGGGGTCATTCCGGCACGGATGGTGGGCGGATCACCCCCTCCAGGCCGGCGGTGGCTACCTCCGGCCTGGCGGGGGCAATCCGCCCATCATCCTAATGGGGCCCCTAGTTTTTATATTCTTAGAGGAACAAGACAGGGTTGTCCCCTTTCGCACCTACTCTTTAACATCTATTTGGAACCACTGGCTCAAGCAATCAAGGCAGAGGAACTGATTTCTCCATTCAAATCTCATCAGTATCTCATCGGTTGCCCTATATGCGGATGATCTGCTATTATATACTGATGACCCAGTGGCAACAATACCTAGGGTTGAAGCCTTGCTGTTAGAATTCGGAGCCTTTTCAGGGTATCTAGCTAACACCTCTAAAATTGAGGTGATGCACTGGAATATAGATAACTGGGAGGGCAATATAAGCCAAGAGCTTAAATATTTGGGTATTACAATTATCAAAGAGATTGAGAAAATCCCACAGATCAACCTGAATAGAACTATAAAAGAGGTTGACCGATTACTAGCCAGGTGGAAATGTAACAATTTATGGCAGGGTCAACCTGGTCAAAATGGTCCCACTCACACACACACAGAGGCTTATTGACATACTTGATCTTAATAGCTCGAAGAGAAATATGCCTGAAGTGGAGAGAGATTCTTTGCCCCCCAAACCCCAGGACTGGGTTAAAACTGCCTCTATAATGGCCAGATGGGATCAGGGTAGTGATAAACACAACTGTTTTAATATCTGGCAGGCCTTTACAGATTGGGGTAGAGGCCTGGGCTTTATGTAACTCCCTCTGGTCCTATTATTACACCAAGCCACCAACAAAGGGACTGGTCTAGTCTGGGCACCTGACCGAAGCGAATGCAGTAGCTACGGGGCGCACAGGCTTGAAGGGTGGCTATTTAAGAATTGCAGACGCTTTTTGGTGAGATTAGGACCAAAAAAAAAGTTTGGATTAAAGACGTGTATGTAGTTCTTGTTAATATGACATTTCAAAGGAGAACATTGCCTCGTAAAAGAAAAAAAGTAAGCCAGGCAAGGTCGAGCAAAACCTGGAAAATGAGGACCTACTTGAAGCACAAGACACAACAGAAACTTATACCGAACACCAATTGAGCTGAGATAATGCAGGAGGCATAGTGCTGTGTGAAGGGTCAGACAGAAAAACAAGACTGCACAATGGTTGATGAATCATTAGCCTGATTGTTTCTATGACTCATGCTGCGGAAGCAAAAACTGTCAGTCACTGGGAAAGAATACCATGTATGAAGAGCACTCGTGCTTGTGTTGAAGCTCTGCAATGTAATTTGAGAAACTGGGCAAAAAAGTAAATGCTACAACCCTCATGGTGGATGACATTCTGACTGTTGTCACTGGTTACGGCTCCTCTCCACCCTCAACTGAGAAGCAGGCATCTGTGTGTGGTGCTATGTGGTGCACTGCCCAACATCAACTTGGTGACAGTAAAGGGACCGTGGCCTCAAACACTGATGTTGTGGTGCTCTGCCAAAGCTGGTGCATCATTTTAGGGTGGAGAAATGAGCTTCCTCCAAGCCAACAGTGTGGTCACAGTTGATAACCATCTTGGTTATGTTACTAAAGTAGTAGTGGCTCCTGATCTTTGAAAGTGGTGGGGTGTAATACTAAACCCCCCCCACACAATTCCAGCAAGTGAATGAGCAAGTTGACTTGATGTAGGAAAGTATGGTGGGGGATTCTTCCCTCAAGACGATTTGAAATATTTTTGTGGTCAAATCTCCTAACTTGAAGCACAATTTTTGCATACATTTGCTAACCAAACAAACATTGTCTGTGAATGGGAACTCATAAAATATTCCATTACTGTCATGGTATGCAGTTGAAGCCGAACCATTCTGAGCAGTCAATCCAGTTTTTTTAAGCATTTTCTCTGTGGTATCCCATACATGGTGAGACTGGCCTCCACTATGCCATTGCCAATTTTTTCTGAGGGTACTCATTGATTAAAAAAATATCATGTAATATGCCAGTACAAGAATTGACATTCATGCTGCCAATTTAACCTGGGTATTCTATGTCAAAAAAGTCCTCCAGTATGCCAGGACCAGCTTTTTTCCATGGGTGACTATTGTCCTTCTATTTGCCGTGGTTGCCTGTCTGTAAAGTAAAATTTACTTCTAGTATGCCAGAACCAGCATTTTGTCTTGAGTGGCCACATATTCCAAGAATTGACTCCAGTGAGCCAGGGCCTGCATGTTGCTAAGAGCACCTTTCCGTATGGCAAGAATGACTTCCTAAAGGGCAGTGCCAGCACTATATCAGGGGTACCTTCATATCCCAAAAATGACCTTGATAATGCCATGACCAGCAGCTAACTCATAAGGATAACACACAAACACTCACTCATTTACTTGTTATAACATGTTCAAAATTCCTCACTCACTCTCACTTTCATGGTCACTCACTGATTCCCACTCATTCATTCATACACACTCATAGAAATACTAACACACACATCCTCACTCTCACTCTTTACCTCTTCCTCTTTCGCTCACCATCACTCACAAATTCTAACTCACTTACACTACTGCACTCCATCCCTCATTCATACGCTCTTCCCTTCTCTATTACACATATTAACACTTTAAAAACTTGCACTTATTTTTCCACTAATTCAACTAAAACATACTCACACTCACTTTCACTCACTCAATGAACCCCTCACTCTCATTCACAAACACACTCTCACTTATTCACATTGATACACTCGCACACACCCATTTTCTTTCATACATGCACAGAGCAATAACATTGGAATTCTTGTTTTCCTTGCCTTGATTCCTACGCTGGTGACTCCTCCATTTCAGTAGCCAACTTGGCATGATTACTGTTCTGCAAATGAGGGGCAAGTAGGCCCGTAAAGGCATGACGAACACCATCTTAAAGGTTTGCCCCAACTTCTGATAGGACTTGAAGGACAGCCATATCAGACGACGGGGCAGGTTTAGGAATACCCCTTGGTCTACTTTGTGAATTAGATTCTCATTGTCACCAAGGTGCACTGATAAGTCCTCTGATTACCCCATTGTAGCTGATACACTGCATTGCCTGAGGCATGTGCAAAAGGTAAAATTGATAGACCGAATGAAAAACTGATGGACGGAATGCTGAACAATTCAAACATTCAGCCCCAATCACAAAGATCTGGGTTTAATCCATTGCTCTTTTGCTCACCACGCCTCCCCAGTTTGGACCCAGCCATATACAAATCAGTTTTGACCTGTTCCTCAGGAGAACAGTCCAGCTCGAACTGCCAAGCCGGGTCCTCCCTGGACCAGAAACAAGCATCCTGGGACTGGTTTTGGGTCCTCAACCCAGATCAGCCAGGCTAGCTTGAATCCAGTGGAGCAGTGAGCACGAGACCCATGTCTGGGCCTACCCTTCCCACTTAGGATGAGTAAAAAAAAAGACACAACTCATGGAAGGAATGCTGAACAATGCAAACATTCATCCCCAGAAACAAAGATCTGGGTTTAATCTATCGTTCTTTTGCTCACCACGCCACCCCAGTTTGGGCACAGCCATATGTAAATCAGTCTTGACTCTGTTCCTCATGGAAATATTCCAGCCCAAACCCTCAAGCCAGGTCCTCCCTGGACCAGAAACAAGCATCATCAGACCAGTTATGGGACATCACCCCTCATCAGCCAGGCTAGCTTGAATCCAGTGGTGCAGTGAGTACGAGACCCACATCTCAGCATACCGGTCCCTGTTAGGGCAACAAAAGCAAAAGGAACAATTGCTGGATGGAATGCTGAACAATGCAAACATTCACCCCCAGTCACAAGGATCTGGGTTTAATCCATTGTTCTTTTGCTCACCATGTCACCCCTGTTTGGACCCAGCGATATGCAGATTAGTTTTGACCCTGTTCCTCATGGGAACAATCCAGCCCGAACTGCCAAACCAGGTTCTTCCGGACCAGAAACAGACATCCAGGGACCAGTTTAGAGGTATCACCCCTCATCTGCCAGGCTAGCTTGAATCCAGTGGTGCAGTGAGCACATGACCCACATCTGGGCATACCCTTCCCACTTGGAGCAACAAAAGCAAAAGTAAAAATTGATGGACGGAATGCTGAACACCCTCAGTGTGCAGCATGTCTTCTAAATAATAATATGGATTGTGCAATGGGGAGGGTCAATAGCTGAATTACACCCTCATACAGGCACTGTCCCAACATCCATTTATAAAGTCCTGTTGTCAATGTGGGCAATGTAGGGGCAAATTATGTGCCAACTCACAGGTATTGAGGACCCCCTTTTGACATCTTCACTGCACTAAAAGTTGACTTGACAGCCCAAATTACTGCTACTCAGCTTTCGATTACAAAGTTTTCTGCTTTGCACAGAAGTAAACAAAAATGTGAAGGGTGGGATACTTGAATTAATCTCAGCCACTGGAAATTATTCGGGCCCCATCTGAGTCCATCGTGTTTTGTCTACAATACCACCTCAAATTAGATCCATCCATATGCAAATCAGCCTTGATCCTGCTCCAAATAGAAGTATCCAGGCCAAACTGACAATACTGGCCCTTTCTGAACAGGAACACAAGCAACACAAGGCTGGTTTCACCTTAGTTGAGGCTCTTCAGTCAGGTGCAGCGTGGTTACAATGGCACAGTGAGCATGGGACTCATGTCTGGGCATACCTGTTGCACTTAGGGCATGGCACAGAGGCAACCAAACAAGTGATGGTGTGATGCTTGAATTAGTCTCGAGCACCCTTTGGCTCTTAAGACTACCTACACGCACCCACAGGCATTCGTTGCATCAAATAGGTATCCATAGGCACCTCAAGGCACCTACAGACATACATGGAAATCCACAGGCAACTCAGAGGCACCCACTGACACTTCAGGATAAACAGACCTTATGTTTCTTTGTAACTATACTTGAAAGCTTTTGCATAGAGTGCTTTAGAATGATCACCAAAGGTTCTGCAGCACTCTTTAGGATGAAAATAAGCCTGTGACATTATTTTTTGCACAATATACACCATGGACACCAGTTTCTATCAACTCTGGTGATTTACAACAACTTTTTTGTGTGGGGTTTGGGGTGAACAGTGATTATTACTGGACACCAGCAAATGTAGTGTTTGAAACATCTGCACTCTATTTATACACAATCAGTGATAGCGGCCCATCGAAATTCCAACTCTGTTCATCAAGTCAAAGTGTTAAGAGTGCACTAAAAACACATGAAAAATTGAAAAATGCAATTGATATACAGCTCTTCTTTTATCCCTCCACTTCAAATGTGACCTCCCATTCCACACCCTGCCTTCTGCCTCCTCTTTTCCCATCTCAGCCAAACCCCTCTGGGACCTATTTTCCGTTTTTACACATTTTGGGGGAAAAGAACTAAGGTCCATATATACTGAGGGCTTACATTGCCCTTGTGTCCTGCAAGGCAATGCAAGCTGATTCAAGCCCTTATGTCAGATTTACTATGCCATGCAGATGTGGCATAGTAAAGCTAGAGTAACACAAGGCAGCTCAAGTCACTGCCTTGGGTTACTCTGCACTGGGAAGACATTCCATGAGTGGAGAGTGAATCTTCCCATGCACCCACCATTGGTTTCTGGTGGATTCCCAGATTTTTAAAACCAGTAAACCTTGGAATGCGTCAAAATGCTACACCTTCACAGGAGAGGCGTACAGAGGATAAATATGCGTATTTCTCCTACTTTTTTCCCTTTCCACATTTGATGCATTCTGTAGCACACATAAAAAGAGGAAAATGCCTCAAATGATTGTGTTCTGTGCAGGAAGCTCTCCCTTCCTGCACAAAAGCAATCCTGCTTGTGTCACAGGCACCCATACACCATTATGAAGGGGGCCTTCCTTGGCATTTGACAACCACAAGAGAATCAGCACAGAAAAAGAGCAGGACTGCACCATATGTACATAAATACGGCACATTCCTACCCTCCCCATTTGACGCAGCACAGCCCAGCAATATATCTTGCTGTGTTGCCTCAAATATTAGCAAATTTGGCCCTAACTTTGGAAAGAACTGTCCTGTATGTAAATATTAGGCCAAGTCGACTAAGGTTTGCACGGCTGCTAGAACAGAGCAAATTAGCGGTTCATGGGCAGTGGCAATGTCAATGAACTTTCTGATGCTAACATTTTCTGGCATTGAAAGTTGACACTCAGGCAGTGCTTAAAGGCTCTGTAAACACAAGGAGATGATGGACGGAGCACTGAAACTTTTCAGACACTCATCCCCAGTCACAGATTTGGGTTGAGTCCATCATCAGTCTTTAGTTCACTTTGCCACCCCAGTTCAGACTTAGCTATCTGCAAATCAGTCTTGACCCTGTACCGCATGGGAACAGTCCAGCCCGAACTGCCAAGCCATGTCTTCCCTGGACCGGAAACAAGCATTCTGGGACCGGTTTCAGGGTAACACCCCTCATCAGCCAGGCTAGCTTGAATCCAGTGGCAAAGTGAGCAAGGGACCCACGTCTGGACATACCCTGCCAGCTTAGGGCGAACAAAGCAAACACAAGGAGATGATGGGCGGAGAGCTGAATCTTTTCAGACACTCCCCCAAGTTACAGATCTGGGTTGAATCCATCATCGTTCTTTAGCTGAGTTCGCCAACCCAGTTCAGACAAACCTATATGCAAATCAGTCTTCACCCGTGTATCATGGGAACAATCTAGCCTGAACTGCCATGCCATGTCTTCCCTGGACCGGAAACAAGCATCCTGGGACCGGTTTTGGGGTAACATCCCTGATCAGCCAGACTAGCTTGAATCTTGTGGCAAAGTGAGCAAGGGACCCACTTCTGGGCATACCCTGCCAAATTAGGGCGAACAAAGTAAACACAAGGAGATGATGGACGGTGAACTGAAACTTTTCAGACACTCACCCCCAGTCACAGATCTGGGTTGAATCCATCATCGTTCTTTAGCTCACTTCGTCACCCAAGTTCAGACAAAACTATATGCAAATCAGTCTTGACCCTGTGCCTCATGGGAACAGTCCAGCCCAAACTGCAAAGCTATGTCTTCCGTGGACCAGAAACAAGCATCCTGGGACCGGTTTTGGGGTAACATCCCTCATCAACCAGTCTAGCTTGAATCCAGTGGCAAAGTGAGCAAGGGACCCACGTCTGGGTATATCCTCCCAACTTAGGATGAACAAAGCAAACACAAGGAGATGATGGACGGAGCGCTGAAACTTTTCAGACACTCACCCCAGTCACAGATTTGGGTTGAATCCATCATCATTCTTTAGCTCACCTCACCACCCCAGTTCAGACAAAGCTATAGGCAAATCAGCCTTGACCCTGTGCCTCATGAGAGCAGTCCAACCTAAACTTCCAAGCCATGTCTTCCCTGGACTGGAAACGTGCATCCTGGGACCGGTTTTGGGGTTACACCCCTCATCAGCCAGGCTAGCTTGAATCCAGTGGCAAAGTGAGCAAGGGACCAATGTATGGGCATACCCTGCCAACTTCGGGCGAACAAAGCAAACAGAAGGAGATGATGGACGGAGCGCTGAAACTTTTCCAATTCTCACCCCCAGTCACAGATCTGGGTTGAATCCATCATTGTTCTTTAGTGCACTTCTCCACCCCAGTTCAGAAAAAGCTATACACAAATCAGTCTTGACCCTGTGCCTCAAGGGAACTGTCCAGCCTGAACTGCCAAGCCATGTCTTCCCTGGGCTGGAAACAAGCATCCTTGGACCGGTTTCAGTTAACACCCCTTATCAGCCAGGCTGGCTGGAATCCAGTGGCAAAGTGAGCAAGGGACCCAAGTCTGGGCATACCCTACCAACTTAGGGTGAACAAAGCAAACACAAGGAGATGATGGACAGAGCGCTGAAACTTTTCAGACACTCACCCACAGTCACAGATCTAGGTTGAATCCATCATCGTTCTTTAGCTCACTTCGCCACCCCAGTTCAGACAATGCTATATGCAAATCAGCCTTGACCCTGTGACTCATAGGAACAATCCGGCCTGAACTGCCAAGCCTTGTCTTCCCTGGACCATAAACAAGCATCCCGGGACCGGTTTCGGGTAACCTCCCTCATCAGCCAGTCTAGCTTGAATCCAGTGGCAAAGTGAGCAAGGGACCCACGCTTGGGCATACCCTGCCAAATTAGGGCCAACAAAGCACACACAAGGAGATGATGGACGGAGCGCTGAAACTTTTCAGACACTCACCCCCAGTCATAGATCTGGGTTGAATCCCTCATTGTTCTTTAGCTCACTTCACCACCCCAGTAGACAAAACTATATGCAAATCAGTCTTGACCCTGTGCCTCATGGGAACAATCCAGCCCGAACTGCCAAGCCATGTCTTCCATGGACTGGAAACAAGATTCCTGGGAACGTTTCGGGGTAGCACCCCATATCAGCCAGACTAGCTTGAATCCAGGGGCAAAGTGAGCAAGGGACACACGTCTGGGCATACCCTGCCAACTTAGGGCGAACAAAGCAAACACAAGGAGATGATGGACGTAGCGCTGAAACTTTTCAGACACTCACCCCCAGTCACTGATCTGGGTTGAATCCATCATCGTTCTTTAGCTCTCTTTGCCTCCACAGTTCATGCAAAGCAATATCCAATCCAATCTTGACCCTGTGCCTCATGGGAACAGTCCAGCCCAAACTGCCAAGCCATGTCTTCCCCGAACCGGAAAAAAGCATCCTGGGACCGGTTTCGGGGTAACACTCCTCATCAGCCAGGCTAGGCTGCATCCAGGGGCAAAGTGAGCAAGGGACTCACATCTGGGTATACCCTACCAACTTAGGGCAAACACAGCCAAAATGCTCTGTACCAGGACAGAACAGCCTCATTAATTTGTGCAAATTTGTGTGTTGTAGCTGAACAGGACAAATACCCTCAAGTTTTGAGGCAAAGCAAGGTCAACTAAAGTAGTGTGACCTGGCCTTGCAGCAAGTCCTTATTCAAGCAAGTTGTATATAGCCTGAAATACCTATGCGTAACATTTATGCTTTACATAAAAGGACACATCTTACATGACCTACCTCTGTCCGGTTGTCTTCGTGTAGGGACTTGCACTGAAGGGTGTGCCTGTAGTATGGACCCTACGCTAGACACTACTGGTTTGCTTTTGTGCCACAGTGCAAGGTTGAGCATCTCACAGAACAACCCTTTTAAGTGCAGGGAATTCTGTGTACTTTTCCATCTTTTTATTCTTAATTCATGCTGATCTCTGTTGAAAAATTGCAAATCTGGGCCTTGAACACTCTCTGACAGAATACCACTTCCGTAAAGTCAGTAGGGCTGAAGTGAAAATAAATAATTAATGCAAATATTTAAAAAAAATCTGGTGCAGATCTGTGTGTCACTGTCAATAAAAAATGCTCCACATTGAAAACCTTGCATTTGGGCAGAAAAAATTATTCCACTTGGAATTCACACCAAGACGTGAATCAAATTTGCTTTTCTGAGAAGTTCTAGAACAGTGGCATAACACAAAATGAGCCCCCCTCTGCTGAATGTGATGAGGCCCTGGGCACCTGATTCAGGCATATCTCACAGATATTCATTAGCTTTGGGCTGACTGGAGACTCCCATTAGAGTTCGAGGCTCCTTGAAGGGGTGGGGCCCCCCTGAGCAGCAGGGCCCTGGGTTAAGCCCTTGTTCTTAAAATAAAGAGGTTATGATGCCCAAAGTTTGTCTTGGTAGCCTGCCACCAGTGCTTATGAGCACTGGGATTGCAGAATATTAAGGCTGGATAGTTTTGATTGATTCTTTCTTCCACCACCATTTACTTCCTGTCCCTTGATCTCACTCTGGGCAGGTTCTTTTTCACCCTCGATTTTATTTCTCCCCTTGTCTCTAGTATTTTTCTCATTCTGCATGGCATGTCAAAATCATTGCTTTTTTTTATCGCTTCTCAGGATTTTGGCGAAGATCAAGTGTAGTATCTGTTCTTATCAGTTTAATATGTGAAACGTCCTCTATCTGGAGACCATATATAAAATTGATTTTTGGAACAGGGATATGGAATAGGAGCTTGCTCTGTCCACTCCAAGCATCAACCTGGTATTGCAGTACCTCCAGGAATAGTGCACTTCCCCACCCTGAAAAAAAAATAATCATTGCTTTTATGAGGAACATTCGGCCATCTTCACTCACCCTCTCATCTGCTGCATAAGACTAAACAGCCATCATTTCATCACTTGCACTGGCCCCTGATTCTAGATAGGGGGTGATTATGATGTCGAGAGGATGCACCATCTCGTAAATGGGAGCGGCCAACTTCTGGTCAGCGGTCCCGGCCACCTCATTAGGATGCAACCGAACACTGTTTTGTCGTATTCCGACATTTCCCTATGGGAGCATGCATTATGGCCATAAACCAGCTTTAATACATGCTCCCATAGGGGAATGGGAGGTGTTGTTCATCTCTGCACCCCCTGGCAAGCAACTCAAGGTGCCTGCCACGGGGTACAGGGATCAACATGGGAGCACCATAGGTGCCCCCTTAGGCCCCCAACCGGAGGCTGCACACACAAGGGAGCCCTGCTCGTCCCCAAATATGCTTTCTGACATGGTTTCCATGTCGGACAGACCGGCATGGAAACCATGCTGTAAACCATGCATCGTATTCTCAAGGGCGGAAAGGCCCACTCTTTGGGATTACGAACCGGTTCCAACTGGTCAATGGGCTTCTTGAGCCTGTGGGAAGCCTGCCAGAATGACGGTCCGGTTTCAATTCAAACTGGCTGATACATAATCAGCTGCTCGGAATTGAAACCGAGAATGGAGTTTTATCGTAAAAGACTTCTTTATGTCTAGTCATATTATTGAAAAAAAGTATTATCCTACTTACTCACTGTTTAGATGCTAATTGGGCACCAGTTCGCCATTGACGTCATTCAGGGTTCATCAGGGGGTCACAACTGCGACCCCAGGCTAGCCCCTTGCAACCCCTAACACTGACTTTGCCACCCCTGGACTCAAAGGTGGCAAAATCAGTGCTGAGAACACGGGGTTGGCTCACATTACCAGCGTCAGGCTCCAACCGCCTTTTCCACCATTTTTTGATACCATTAATAGTGAATGATAATCTATTATTTGCTAATAACGTAATAAAAAGCAGGATTTGGAGAGGGACCTTCATTGACATCTTAAGTAAGTAAAATAAAATGTTTTTCAATTTATGTTAAGTGTGTGCAGGTGGGTGAGAGTTTGAGTGAGAGAGCGTGTGTATGTGTAAGCATGTATATTAGAATGTGGAATAGTATGTGTGTGTTTGTGTGTGAAAGTGAGTAATGGTGAGTAAGAGCGAGCAGGAGAGTGCGAATGAG
This sequence comes from Lissotriton vulgaris, assembly GCF_964263255.1. Classification (NCBI taxonomy): domain Eukaryota; kingdom Metazoa; phylum Chordata; class Amphibia; order Caudata; family Salamandridae; genus Lissotriton; species Lissotriton vulgaris. Next base: position 1,597,486,066 of record NC_141695.1, on the reverse strand, counting down.
TGAGTCAGGGTAAGAGTGAGGGAACCTATTGTGATGTCATGAGGGTTAAGGTCATGTGACATCACTTCCTATTACATCTTTAAGCTCAAAGGGTGTATAATGTCACTTTTGCTACCCCTAGCATATTGGTGAATCGACGCCCATACAGTTCATAATGGGGCCAATTCACAGAACTAATCTGAGATAAAATCCTAAACTTACTACTTTTGGTATTCACAGAGGGCATTTAGTAGTAGTGAAGTTAGGACTCCTAACTTTACTACTACTAAATGCCTTTTGTGAATACCGAAAGACGTAAAGGTAGGATTTTGTCTCAGTTTAGTTGTAGTAAAATTAGTAGTCCTAACTTTACTACTACTAAATGCCTTCTGTGAATACCAAAAGTAGTAAGTTTAGGATTTTATCTCAGATTAGTTCTGTGAATCGGCCCCATTGTGTTTATCTCATACCTTCGGTAAAGGCTTTTCATGAATGGCAAGAGTTTGGGAGTTCAAAATAAATTAAATGAATTAACATTGTTAAAAGTTTAAGGATCAACACTAAAAATCGCCACTGCTGTTAACACACCACTAGGTGGCAGACATGAACCACTGCCCAGAATCATAGCGACGGTAAATAACAAACATTCACAATGCAATGGTATCGCCTTGGCAAAAGTAGAAGCTATTGGCATCGTAAATGACAAAATTGTAATTTATGTGTTGGTTTTGAAAACAGATAAATAAATGGCATTGTCATTTACAATGCCAATAGCTTAATCTCTCGCAAATGCGAGACCTATTGCATTTGCCCCCCACATACATAGAGCCACACACACACAGAGCCACACACACACACAGAGCCACACACACACACACACACACAGCCACACACACACAGAGACACACACACAGCCACACACACAGCCACACACACAGCGCCACACAGAGGGGGTGTGAGGGTGAGGGGGTGTGAGGATGAGGGGTGTGAGGGTGAGGGGCGTGAGGGTGAGGGGTGTGAGGGTGAGGGTGTGTGAGGGTGAGGGGGTGAGGGTGAGGGTGAGGGTGTGTGATGGTGAGGGGTGTGAGGTTGAGGGAGGGTGAGGGGGTGTGAGGGTGAGGGGGTGTTAGGGTGAGGTGGTGTGAGGGTGTGGGGGTGTGAGGGTGAGGGTGTGAGGGGGTGTGAGGGTGTAGGGTGAGGGTGTGAGGGTGAGGGAGGGTGAGGGTGAGGGTGAGGGCGTGTGAGGGTGAGGGGGTGTGAGGGTGAGGGGGTGTGGGTGTGTGAGGGTGTGAGGGTGACGGGGTGTGTGGGTGAGGGTGTGAGGGTGAGGGGGTGTGAGGATGACAGGGGATGAGGGGGTGTGAGGGGTGTGCGAGTGAAGGTGTGAAGGGGTGTGAGGGTGAGTGTGTGAGGGTGAATGAGGGAGTGTGAGGGTGAGAGGGTGTGTGAGGGTGAGTGAGGGTGTGTGAGGTTTGTGAGGGTGAGAGGGTGTGGGAGGGTGAGTGAGGGTGTGTGAGTGTTAGAGGGTGTGTGAGGGTGTGTGAGGGTGAGTGAGGGTGTGTGAGGGTGAGAGGGTTGTGAGGGTGAGGGGGTGTGAGGGCGAGGTTGAGTGAGGGTGTGTGAGGGTGTTTGAGGGTGAGGGTGTGTGAGGGTGAGGGGGTATGAGTGTGAGGAGGTGTGAGGGTGAGGGTGTGATGGTGAATGAAGCTGAGAGGTTGTGTGAGGGTGAGGGGTTGTGAGGGTGTGTGAGGGTGAGTGTGTGTGAGGGTGATGGGGTGTGAGTTTAAGGGGGTGTGAGGGTGAGGGTGAGGGGTGTGACGGTGAGGGGGTGAGGGTGAGTGAGGGTGTGTGAGGGTGAGGGGTTGTGAAGGTGAGGGTGTGAGGGTGAGGGGTTGTGGGGGTGTGAGGGTGACGGGGTGTGAGGTTGAGGGTGTGAGGGTGAGGGGGTATGAGGGTGACAGGGGATGAGGGGGTGTGAGGGTGAAGGTGTGAAGGGGTGTGAGGGTGAGTGTGTGAGGGTGAGTGAGGGTGTGTGAGGGTGAGAGGGTGTGTGAGGGTGAGTGAGGGTGATGGAACAGATTTCATCTGCAGTCAGGCATTGTTTTATTTTTTGGACTTCAGACAGACTGCATTTAAATTGCCACGCACCTTTTGGTGCAAGTTAAAAACATGGCACATGAAAAACATGAAAGTGAGGCCTATTCAGTCTGAAATGCTTTTGCTGAATTAACATGTGTTTTTGCAATGTAGAGAAAAGTGGCCTTTTTAGCTTTGAAGAATAATAGAATGTGTTTCTCTCTTCCCAGCACATTCCTTGTAATCTAAATGCACTATTCCTGTCTTAAAAGACTTTGACTTGTTGCATATTTTGATAAACATTTTCAGTTAATAAAACCTCTTTTTATAATGTGTGTGAATTAATAATGCATCAAACACTACACTGGGGGCTAAATGCTTTTTGCATGAAAAGCTATCTAAAACACTAAAGTATGTTGCTGTGTGCGCTGTCTTAACTGTGTGTGTGCTTTTAAAGTTTACACTAAATGCATGAAAATGCTATGTTGCACATTGCACATTTATTTTGCATGCTGTCATAAATAATAGAAAAGTTGCTTGAAACTAATAGCTTGGCTAGGTAAACATTTATAAGGGGTATTAGTATGGAATTGGCAAACATAATGGGCTGATTTACATGAAATTAATATTCTATTTGTGTTTGTTTTATTTTTGGGCCTACCATTAAATGGCTGCCTGTGAAACCAGCAAGGCTATGGCTTGCTTTGAAAGAGAAGAGAGCATGCGCAGACACCAGCTTGACCCAAACCACGAAGAAGTCAAGGACATCTTGAACTGTACATTCTTGTGATTGTGCCAATGTACCAGTTTGATAAAGTATCTGTCTTGCTGCGCTGTGACAGGAAGGAAGGAAAACTATAGAAACATTTCCCCTAGTAATTGTTGCAAACTTATAAAATGTATTTATTATGTATGCTTCTTTTGTTAAAACTGGTATAGTCAGGTTTTTAGAATGAGTCAGGGTAGTGAGAACTCATGCTATTGTGGCTGACCAATCACGTACAGGTTTTCCTGAAGATGTAACATTTTTGTGTGGACTGCCAAGAATTAGAGTATAAATATTGACCTCTCTGTAGGGGCTTTGGCTTCTAGGCTCATTAGGGGGGTGTGGGAGCTCTTGAGAGAAGGAACAGATTAGACCAGACATTCTATGGGTTAGGTATGAGAAACGTCCCGGGAGATTGCTGAAGGGCGGAGTTTGCGTCCGAGTAGAGTCAGGGGGAGGTTTCTTGCTTTCACGTCATATTTTGGCACTGCAGGCCACATTCCTTTGAGGTTCTGTGAAGGGTGGCTGTCTCACTCCCTGCTTGCTCTTTAGACAGACAGATGCAGAAGAACAGCAACATAGAAAGGCTTTTTAGATTTAGATGCTAAACTTTAAGTTTATGCTTTGACTAATTAATTAGGTCTGAAAAGATTTATTTGATGTATGCATTTATTTCTCTTAATGGGAGATTTTTGCAAACTATTTGATTTTTGATTAGCCTTGCAAGACTATTTTTTCTTAGAAACTCTTTAAGAGTTTTGAATGACATTTTGCGCCACATTTTCTTTCCTATATGTAATGCTTATATGCAGACTGTAATGTGTTCTGTATTAATGCTATTTTTCCTGTTTTCCAAATTCTGTAACCTGATTGATATTTTACTAATGAATAAAGGGTCAGAGAAAATACATAACTTTTGACTAGAAAATAAAACCCTTTAAATACTCAACAACTCTCTTTATTTGCATGAATAATAATTGCATTTTATACTGTTCATGATTATTTAAATCTCCTGAAGGTAATACATGGTGTGAAGGGCCCAACACCTTTTTCAGCGGTAAATTAGAGGTAGCATGAGGGTTTTGCATTGAGAAATTACCAGAAGAAATTACCGCTCCATCAAGGGTGTGTGAGGTTTGTGAGGGTGAGAGGGTATGGGAGGGTGAGTGAGGGTGTGTGAGGGTGAGAGGGTGTGTGAGGGTGAGTGAGGGTGTGTGAGGGTGAGAGGGTGTGAGGGCGAGGTTGAGTGAGGGTGTTTGAGGGTGAGGGTTTGTGAGGGTGAGGGGGTGTGAGGGTGAGAGTGTGAGGGTGAGGGGGTATGAGTGTGAGGGGGTGTGAGGGTGATGGTGTGAGGGTGAGTGAAGCTGAGAGGGTGTGTGAGGGTGAGGGGTTGTGAGGGTGTGTGAGGGTGAGTGTGTGTGAGGGTGAGGGGGTGTGAGTGTGAGGTGGTTTGAGGGTGAGGGTGTGTGAGGGTGAGGGTGTGTGAGGGTGATGGGGTGTGAGGGTGAGGGGGTGAGGGTGAGTGAAGGTGTGTGAGGGTGAGGGGGTGTGAGGGTGTGGGTGTGAGGGTGAGGGGGTGTGAGGGTGAAGGTGTGAGGGTGAGGGGTGTGAGGGTGTGAGGGTGAGTGAGGGTGATAGGGTGTGAGGGTGAGGGGGGTGTGAGGGTGAGTGTGTGCGAGGGTGAGGGGTGTGAGGGGGTGTGAGGGTGAGGGTGTGAGTGTGAGTGTGAAGGGGTGTGAGGGTGAGGGTGGGAGTCTGAGGGTGAGGGTGTGTGAGGGTGTGAGGGTGAGGGTGTGTGAGGGTGAGGGTGTGTGAGGGTGGGGGTGTGAGGGTGAGGGTGTGATGCGGTGCGAGGGTGATAGGGTGAGGTACGTACACCTATTTTTACAACCACATATCTGCCTTTAAATAATTTGTCAGGTCTCGCTGAGCGTAGGTATATCGGGGTAGATATTTCTCTAAAAGTCACGGACTCCGTCAGACATGGATGAAAGGTTAAAAAGCCTGTGTCGGCTGAGGCATGAAACAGCTATAAATGTGTAAACAACAACGCCTCAGGAAAAGAATTACAGGGGAAAAAAACACTGAAGTTTAAAAAAAAAAATGCTGCAGCAAGTGCTTTGGAAGCACGAGAGAAAAGAAAAGCCTTTTGTCTGAAGCTTATCTGCCTTTAAATAATTTGTCTGGTCTCGCTGAGCGTAGGTATATCAGGGTAGATATTTCTCCAAAAGTCACGGACTCTGTCAGACATGGATGAAAGGTTAAAAAGCATGTGTCAGCTGAGGCAAGAAACAGCTATAACTGTGTAAACAACAACGCCTCAGGAAAAGAATTACAGGGGAAAAAACACTGAAGTTTCCTTTAAAAAAAAATACTGCAGCGAGTGCTTTGGAAGCACGAGAGAAAAGAAAAGCCTTTTGTCTGTAAGCCCCGTCCTTTTCAGACTGGGGGGCATGTTGTTTACAGACTAGAAAGAAAGTAAAAAACACGCCCCCAATCTGAAAAGGACGGGGCGTAGATCGAAAGAAGAACGTCACTAGGACCTCTTCTCCAATAGCTGGCCACCGTTTAGGAGGCCAGCCAATGGAGAAGAGAGGGCGGGGCTTAACCTTGCTAGTGATGTTCACTCTACCCCATTAATTCCCACCAGCGAGACTGCCCATGTCTGCGCAGCCATCGCCGGCTGAGACCTAAAAATGTTGCTAGTGACGGTGTATGGCTTTAACAGAGGTGATCTGAAACTATGTTCTTCCAGATGCGATAGAAGGACGAGGCATATTTGAATGAGGCTGTCCTGCTCCTCTCTTAAGTCTTCCACTTTTAACCAGTATGGTTAGTGAAATCTTTATTGAACAAGCAAATATGACACAATTCACAATAAGTCAATATCTAATTCCATGCGCACATACTAAACAGTGTGATAGTGTACCTTGCATTAAACAAACTGAAGAAAGATAGAGGACCCGATTTATACTTTGGCGGAAAAGGTATTCCGTTGAAAACTCGACGGATCAGCCTGCCTGCCAAACCCTTTGTCTGTCAGGCTCATTTAAAGATGAGCAGGCCTTTTGTACTTCGTTGATGGAGACCCTGTTAGCTCAGTTGAAAGAATACTTCATCCAATGGCCCAACAGAGTAGGGGCCATTGAAGAAAGGGCATTACACCGTCCACCCCATTTACAGCGTATGGTGCAATGCCTTGTTTTCCTGTCCGTCACCACCAGGCTTTAAAGCCTGACGGTGAGAGACATGAAAAACAAGCAAGTTACCACCACAATTTGGAAGAAAACTCCCAGGGTCATTTGTTTTTTTGTTTTTCCAAAAACGAACTCCCATTTTCGGAGGGTTTTTGGAAAAGCAAAACATTTTTCTAAAGTTTGATTGTCAGACATCATGGCGAACGGCTTAGCCTCATGTATGAAAGTAGAATATTATATGGTATGGTTGGGTGGCATTACCATGTAATATTACTACAATACCCCAAAGATGGTCATTTGACTACTAAATCCTTAGCTCAGTCCTGACAGAGTGGCAAAGAGCAGTCAGGCTCTACTAGAGGAACATGTGTTAAGCATTTCAGAGTACCAACATGGACAATAAGTAATTGAAACGACTTGAGAGAAATCCAACACGAATTCATTAAAATAGAATGTATTTTTTTATATTAATTTAGACAACAAAACAAACGTGACACCATACATATAATTGGAGTTTGAGATTTTTGAAGCAATGCTAAATCAGTGTAGTAAAATATATAGACAAAATAACATTGCAATCAGTGCCAAATCCATTAGTAACAATCAGTCACTTGCAGGTCTAGTTGCTTGGAAACCTTACAGGGTTAAGGTCATGCAGGCCTCAGGACCAGGTCACAACAGCCAGATTAATGTTACCTAGTTTGTGGAGTCCGAGTGCAGAGTTATTCTTGCTGTCCTTTTTGCTGAAAAGTGGTGCTGTTTTTACCTCTTACATGGCGCTACAAGAAACAGAATGCAAAAACACAACTGACACACAGTTGCCAATGTCGGACGATTACTTCACAATAAGGGGGGGGGGGGCAGGCACACTATATTTATTTATAAAAAGTTTCCTCTTGTCAAAACTCCAGAGAGCTTTCTGATATTTGCCAATGCCTGCTCCTGTCTCAAAATGTTACAGCAAAGTAGCATGTGTATTCAACACACACATTAATTAACACAGCTTGAACATCATGTATTTCTGGGCAAAAAATACATTTAAAAATATCACTAGCAGTACTAGGTCCAACCATGTTAAAATGACATCAGTGCTATGCACAGTTGGGAAAGATCCTCCTTTAGCCCCCGCGGTGCAAAATGTTGTTAAAACTCGGCCCACCATGACAATTATTATAATTCAATACCAAACAGTTAAAGGGTGCACCGCAGATCACAACAATATCAAAAATATGTACATACAAAGAGTTATAACACTTTGAAGCAGCAACGTTTGCCGAGGCTGCATGGTTAAAACCAATGTCGAACTCAGTATTCTTTTGACAGGGATTCAACGTGTACAGCAACACCACCGGGTGGTATAATGAGTCCCCGGCAGTCCTCAGTCAGTCACTCAGCACCGCTATGTGGTGCAACCAATATCAGGCATGCCCATATGGAACACCCTTGCATTCATACACACACAGCACCGTAATGCGGCACAATTGATTTCTGGTAGGTCAATTGATAACCCGCTGCACACCGCGTGGCCCAAGCTTCCCTCACCCGTCAACTCACACAGACTACCCACCACCCAGCCCACCCCCTATTACTAGCCCACTCGCTGCCAAAGTCACACTTAGTCAGGGTCCCATGGAAGAAGTTTGGGGTAGTAGCAGGACTAATTAGGAGTCAGTCATCAAATGGGGTTTAACCACCACCAGGGAAGTTCACCCACAGGGTGCAGAGCAGAAGTGGGATGAGGGTGATAGTCAATCCCTCAAAAGGGTTCCACAATGTGCCTTTCTGCAACAGCCCAGTTCTGAGAAGCACAGGGGGTGGTCACTGCAGTCTCTTAACCTGCTTCTGATCGCTCTCTGAAGCATTCCTTCAGCCCAGTCAATCATTGTCCCTACCCAGGCAATCCTACTTGGCAACACAATGGCCCTGGGTCCGGGTGAGGAGAGGGCAGTTGGCCCACCGCACTGAGGGCCCAAAAGGAAACAATCAATGAAGGGGGATTGAAACAGGGGAGCCTTTCAGAAGAAAGAGGCTCCCCATCAGGTATACGTCGATCAGAGTTGCAACCGGTCATCCGGGCACAATATCTGGTGCACTGTGAAATTAGCTGCACCAGATGAATCCGGCTTCCTACAATGATGAGTCACACTCTCAGTTACTTAGTGGAAAGGAGGCACAACACCTGGTGTGCATTGATATGGGTCGCACTAGACAATTTCGATCACACACAATGAAGAGTTGCAAATTCTGTCCCTCCGTGGAAATGAGGCACAAAACCTGGTGTGTGTTGATTCAGATTGCACCAGACAGTTCCGACACACACACAGACTCAAGTTTAGCAGGGCCACATGAGGTAGAATGAGGCACTTTTATGGATATGCTCTCACCTCCCAGGGTCCCACCCTGTGAATCAGACACTGCAGGCAATGGGCATGCAGTCGGCGTGTTGCACAAGGAGATGTGGCACAATTGATGAAGCGAGCCATGCTGGTTAGCGCAACCAGTGAACCACTCACCATCAAAAAGACGGCTATGCATGTTGGGGTTCCCATGATGCAGGGGCCACATGCCTTAGATGCGGACAAGACTTTTGGGGGTCCACACAAGTAAATCTGGTCTCCAGGTGCAATTCTTCGTCCCATGCTGTGCTACCAGTTGGAATCCAGCAGGTGATGTGAGCACATTAGAGGGCACTGCTTTCCGTGTGCCCCTCATAGGATATATTTGATGTCTCTGAGACCTCAAAAAGAACAAGGAGCAAGCCAACACACCCTTAGAGAGCACACTTCAGGGTGCCACACAGCAGCAGGTAGTCAGCCCAAGCCAGTTGCTATTCAGGAAGGGCGTACTGTCCCTCCCAATGTGCACAACAGATTCCTCTGGCTGTGTGCACCATGCAGTTCTAGGTTATCTGGTCCTGCGTCCCCATGTGTATCTCCGCCCTGCTGAAGTATGGCACCAGTAGTTATACTGTAGTGTGCCTTTGAAGTTGGGGGTGGTTCAGAGGGTCTCCGATTGAACCACAGATGTCTTCCCACATTTTCAGTCCTGTTTGTCATGAGGTGGTGGAATGCAGATCCTAATCTTTACTGCGGTCATGATCTGACTCCCAGAGGCCAAGTGTCCAAACTTCTCCTCCCAATCTATACAGCCAGGCACTCGAATGGTATAGGTCAGTTGTTCCAGTCGCATGCCCAAGGTTTATATTTGTCACTGGGGCATACACAGATGTGCCCCCCCCTGCCTCCAGTGTGGACAGGAGCCAAGCAAAAAGTCACACAAAGAGTATTAGAGCAGAGAAATGCCCACTGTCTAGAAATTGCATTTCTAAGCTAGTAATGACAAAACCACCTTTACCACAGGAAAGGGTTTATCATTGTGAATCCAATGATAAAAAAACATCCACTGAAATGCACTATTGCAGCCTGGAGTAATTTCAACCATTCCCCCATGTTAGCCTATGGGAATAGCAAATCTCCTAGGTAGTGAAAACACACACAGGTATCCCTCATTTATCTGGAAAGGGAATACATGTGTACCTGCCCTGCCTTTCAAATACCACTTGCTTTACCCCATAAGGCGTACCCTGGGGGTGCTCTAGTGGTAGTGAAAGGTCCCCTCAGGTTTGGCTATAGATTTTAAAGAGGTCAACCTGAGCACACACAGACCTGCAATGGCAGGCTGGGCACATGTTTACAACACCATAGATGCAAGTGCACACACACAAGCCTGCATTGGCAGACCTGAGGCCTGTTTAAAAACATCATTGGTGCAAGTACACACACACAGGCCTGCAGTAGCATGCTTGTGACATGTTTAAAAACATCAGGTAAGCAACACCTCCTAACATGTGCAGGAAGGTTGCACCCACCTTCACACTACATTTACAGTGAGAAAGTGCCCAGAGCTCTAAGGCCACAAGCAGAGAATCAGCAACACCCCAGGGTTGTCCCCTGGGAACAGCCGACTTCTTAGGTAAGGAAAACCCACATGGGGGTTCTTCACTTACCTGGGCATGCAACATCCATGTGTGGCTGCCATGCTTTTGCCTACCACCTGCTCCACCCCACAGGGCTTATACCCTTGGGGTGCATTTAGGGTTGGCTAATAAATGAGAAATGTCAACCTGAGTATGAGAGCAACTGCGCACCCACGGGCTTGCAATAGCAAGCATGATGCATGTTTGACAGGCTATTCTGGTGGGTGGCACAATCAGTGCTGCGTCCCACTCCTAGCCAGTGCAGTACCCGCCCTGAATATGTGGTCTATGTTTTTACAGGGCACTCATAGATACAGCACCTAAACCAATCAACTTCCTAGCATGTATAAAGGGCGCATACGCTTTCACACTTCATTGCAGTGGGAAGTCCTAAGGCAATGAAAAGAGAATCAGCAAAAACCAAGAGGAAAAAAACAAAAATGTTTTAGGGAAATCCCCTAAGAAGGGCCACGTCCAACAAACGGGCTGCTAGCAAACCAACACAGTGGCTTTGTAGATGGATTGAATTGAATATAAACTAGGTTGACTACTTCCTTTCAGGTCATTATGGACCCTGTTTCCAGTTCTGAACTATTGTCCGATAGTCTAATGCATTCTGGGTGTTATAGTCTTATTGCTTTCATTGAACCAATTCCAGTAGCACACCTGAAATTAATGACGTGCATGTGAAAAGTACAGGACTGTTGGAGACAATGGGCCAGATGTAGGTGTCAAAATACCGGTCGGAATCGGCCGAAAATACCGACGTTCGGCCGTTTACGACCGGTATTTTGACATTGGTATGTAGGGGCACTGAAAACATACAGATTCGAAAATGTTACCGAATCGGTAATTTTACCAAATCGGTAAAACTTCTGATTCTGTAAAATTACAGAATCTGTAAATTTTACCGATTCGGTAAATTTACTGATCGGTAAAATTACCCAATCTGTATTTTCCTATGTACGTAGCACTTCTAACAGTGCTACAGGGCCTTTAGAATTCGTTATTTACCATGTAATACAATTGCATGGTAAATAATGAATTCTTGTGTACATGCACATCTGTGCATGTACACCTGTGCCATGTGGCACAAAGACATGCCCTAAGGGCATGTATGTGTGCCACATGGCGCACAAGCCAGTTACAGGGGTGCAACAGGGTGTCAAAGTGACACCCTGTCCCCCTTTGCAATTCGGTATTTTTACCAATTCGGTAAATACCGAATCGGTATTTGCTATTGAATCCTATGGGCTTCAAGGCCCATAGGATTCAATAGCAAATACTGATTCGGTATTTACCGAATCGGTAAATACAGAATCTTACCGATTCGGTAAAAAATACCGAATTATTACCCACATCAGATTTACAGATTCTAAAATACTGAACCGGTAAAATTCGGTATTTTAGAATCCGTAAATCTAAATTACCTACATCTAGCCCAATGTCATTAATTACCTGGGAATTTGCGGTCACCTTAACCTGAACTGTTCTGGTGGTAAATCACTCTGTGTGCCTAGGATGGAGAGAGTTTCCAGCACCTTTAAACATTTCTTTGCCATCGAGTGCCCCTCTGACCTGCTTCTTTGATGTGCAGTAGCTTTTCCTACCTATTGGGTGATTGTCCGTCTTCCATATCCTTACATTCATGGTGGACTGGCCATTGTGCCACTGTGGCATTTCTTCTGTTGACTGATGCTAAGGGGCTGCTTTCCGATTGAATGTGTTAGCATGACACAGCTGTGCCCCATTACCCAATTCTAGTTGCGTCTTCCTGCAATACAAGATGTTGCATAGGCTGACTATGGTTTCCAGTCTGGCCCTCCTTAAACTGTGGCAATGTATAAGCCTAAATTAAGGAAACACAGACAACTAACAAGGTTCATATGCAGCTTCATAAGTGATCACAGGAACATACTAGGACCAGCATGTCCAAGAGCTTTCATTAGGCCTTTTACACACAAAAAAAACACAAAAGTCGTGTACATACAGATCCAATCATGATCCAGGAAAAAGGTGGTTTCTTCATCATTATGAACAAATACATGGTGTGTTCTTGATCGGAAGAGGCATGGATGCCTGTCCAATCAGAAACAGGCACTTGGTCTTCCCTATAAATGGGGAAACATCCTTTACAACGCAACTTTTACCACGCAGTGCTTTTACATCACAACTTTTACAACGCAAACCATTACAACGCATTACGCTGGGGGCGCTCTAGGATAGGGAATAGATTTAATTTACTATCCAACACCTTCCCTACTATCCACGGGGACTGGAGTTGGAATAGTAAATTAAACTATTCACTATCCAGCACCCCTCAACACTATGCGTTGTAAAGGCATGCGTTGTAAAAGTTGCGATGTAAAAGCATGCGATGTAAAAGCATGCGTTGTGATGTCATACATCCCTATAAATGGTGCTATTGCTGGGTTAGCGATGTAATTAATTTCACAAGTGATGACCTTGAGCGATACACGGTTTTTATTTGAGGAGGGTACATTATTTACACAAGGTCATCTTGCTGCTGCAAACGTTTTTCAGCCCTTATCTTCATTGAGTATCACCGGAAGTAAAAACAAGAAGGATCCCATAAAAACGGTTTCCACTGTTAAGAGCGCCCTTGGGGGATGTGTGCTCTGTCTGTGCTGGACCCAGAGAGGACCAAGGTGCTCATTTAGTGTAAGGCAGGCCTTATGATTAAGGCAGAGGCACCATGTCTGCGAGAGGAAACACACAAAAGCTGATGGGTGGAATGCTTGCAATTTTCCTAACCACTGGCAATTACCCAGGGCAGCATCCCAACCTATCGTTCTTTTGCTCACCATGCAACCTCAGTTTGGACTCAGCCATATGCAAATCAGCCTTGACCCTGCTGCACATGGGAACAGATCAACCCGAACTACCAGGCCAGATCCTCCCTCACCAGGAACACAACCAACCCAGAGCTGGTTTTGCACTAGTTATAGGTTCATCAGCTGGGTACAGCTTGGTTCCAGCTGACCTGCTGCATTTGAGTTCTGTGCCCTGTTAGTAGAGGTGAATGGGCCACTGAAAGCACAAACCAGGCTCCAGCCAAAGAAAATTGGGCTTTAATGTGGCATCCCTGTGCTTACCAAAAGCAAAGGGGCATATTACCAAGGGCCTTATCGCCGCTTTAGCGGGAATTGTTCACGCTAAAGCGGCGATAATTTTATCGCCCTATTACCTAGCTGTCGGTAACACCAGTTAGCAACAGCTAGTAGGAGATAGCGATCATCTTGGGGCCCAATTTGCATGTCAGCGATATTTATCGCTAATGACATGCAAAGTGGGCGTGCCAAGATGTTAGCGACTGGAAACAGTCGCTAACATCGCAATCTCCTATTACCTACTTTTGGAAATATTCACGCTAAGTGCGAATATCTCCAAAAGCTAACACCTGCCCAGAGCAGTTCTTAGCCATGTTGTCCAATGGTAGGTGGATAACATGGCTAAGAGCATTAGCTCGGTAATGCATGAATATCGCGGACTTTTCAGCGATATTCATGCATTTCGGCCAATTTTTATCGCTTTTGAGATAAACCTTGATAATAGCAAGGTTTATCTGCGATAAAAATCGGCGGAGCTCGGCGATAATAATATTGCCGCTAAGCCAACATAGCGATAATTATCGCTAGTTGTTGGTAATATTCACCATAAATCTTTCATGTAGAAATGAGAAGGATATAGCTAGCCATCTTGTGGCTGAATGGCATAAGGGGAAATCGGAAAAACGAGGATTTTTCCTCGCCATGCTTCTTTTTTCTAGTACTTTTAATAGTACAAGTTCAGGGTGCGTGCTATCTGAGCATCTACCTGGTGCCTGATTGTCATGAAATTCCATGTAAGAATCTAAGCCACATAGAGAGTGCACATGACAACTGACTTGCCTCAGCAACATTACACAACAACAATACCAAGCGCACACAGGCCTCACCTTTCTGTATCTATACACAATACTCTCTACAAGAGAGTTTTTGGGACGGTGTACAGTGTCTGACATATTTGGAACACTCTCCTTACTGTGTTCCAGTATGTAAATGTGAATTTGTTGCATAACTCTGTATTTTTCCCTAGTGGGTTGAAAGATAAATGGTTGCTGCATATATTCGATTCCTAGCAGTGTTTATTTACAGTTGCGTTGTGTTTATTGCATTCTTCTGCAGTGTTGTTGATTGTCATTTAAAGTCCAAGGTAAGAGGGCCGGGTGTTGTCGTCTTTCATGCAGATCTCCTTATCAGACCGCTTTCCAGACGCCCTGTTCTCTCTGACTGCCTGTTTACAAGTAGCCTGTTATGTTTATTGCACCCGGCAATTAGCAAAAGTGATAAAAATCGAACCCTCCTTGAATCTTGGCAGGTCCAACCTGCTGGAATTTAACAAGGGGCGGAGGCTCGGTATTTACCGGTTCATACAGAATTTGCTGAGATAAGCACCAGTATCTGCATGCTAATCCCCGAAAGGGCCAAGGCCCTGCTTAAGAGTGGGTCAGTGTTTTCGGACACCGTGTAAATCCCTGTTTATAGAGTGGTCGGAATCGGGGCCGGCTTTACGGACTTGCGTCCGGTGCCGCCGCACTGGGCGCTGACCTGTGGAGGGGGCGCTGTGTTTAGCAATACCTTATGATTGGAGATAATATGGGGCAATCTTGCCCGGTAGTAGTGAGGGAATCTGAGCAGGAGGTCATTGGGAGTGCGCCAAAAATGATTGTCACACCGGGCGCCAACAGAGCTAAAGCGGCCCTGGTCGGATTTATGAGTTGGGTGGTATTTACCGCATCTGTTAATTACAAGCTATGATAAAGATTTCACCCCAAGTTACATTTTCGGCAGGTTAAGTTAAACCTGACAAATTTAAGCAAAGGAAAAGCATACTGTATTTACTGTACCATGCAGATTTTGGTGCATTAAACACAAAAATGTTCATGATATTCCCCATAAAGGTATAATAACGTACCCAAGGTTATAATTAATAAGCTGGTGAAATAAAAAGCACATGGGTTACGACAAACTCGGAATCCGTGCCTTATAGGTAATAATTATCGCATTCAATAAATTCCATACACCTGTGTCACGTTTTTATCACAGTAAGTGAAGTCAGGAAATGCTCCCCGACTTTTCCAAACTGCTGACGCGAAGTTAAGCCTGCTCCATGATTGCCTCTGATTGGTGCATTTTATTTTCAATTGAGGCAGCCTCTAACGGTCCCTGAAACAGGCGTCTGACTTTATTTGTCTCCCTCTACCTTGTCTGTCATGTCAATAATTTCCCTGATATGACTTTCAGGGCACTGAGTTACTCCATCACTCTACCCAAAGTAACAGGAAAGTAGCATTCAAGTTCGAATAAAATAGCGTACGGCTTATAACAAATAACAAAATACACACACAGGGTATGAGGCAAAAACGACTTCACCTATCCCTAAATTAGGTATAATCATTAACTTGGGTGCCCGGGACCTGGGACGCAATACCCTTCCGTCCCCTGTGAGACAAGCCACACAACAAAAATTCAAAAGATAGTGGTCCAGCACTCCATTTAGCAGTGTAAGAAATATATACAGAGATAAATTCTCAAGAACCGGAAAAGCAGGTCATAGTATGATTTCTTTATTCATAATTCTTCTTTCTTTTTTCTAAAAGACACACATGACGTAGTCATAAAAACACGAAGCGTGTTTTTATGACTACGTCACATGCTAAACAATTAATAAATAATTTTATATAAGTTTATTTTTTATTTTATTTCATCTCACTGTAATTAATTAAAGTAATTAAATTGTATATACATTATAGCAACAGTATGCATAGTTGGAGTAAGTATTACAAATGTAATTAAATTACTATTCAATACATATACTAAAATATACTGTTAGGGTTAGAATTAAGGGGAGAATATCATTTATATTGGTTTAGTTTACTTCCTTGGGTTAAGGATTAATTTAATTTTATAAAACTCAAATCATTTTATTTAAATGATTTAAATGGCATTAATTGTAGGGTTATGGCTACTATTAAGATTAACATAGGATATTGTTGTTTAATATACACAGATTAGAAAATAGGGCTGTGATTAGAATTAGTATTGAATTAATATAATAATTGGTCGGTTTTGATGGTAGAATCAGGTTACAGATACTAATTAATATAGATATAAATGAATTTAGAGTAATGGTAAAGGTTAGCATTACTGAAATGTAAATAATGTAAAAATAAGATTAAAGAAACAACATAATGGTAGAGCTCAGGGCTATGTATAAGGGATGAATTTAAAGGATATGCACAGTACAAATTGGAATGTTATGGATTAGAGCGGACATAGGTTGAATTGAAGCTGGGAAAATGAAGATATTGAGAGAAACATGTAGTAGAAGTATAGATATCCAACCTCTCAATCCCCTAGTAAAAGGAGCAAAGGAGGATTGGATGGGTTAAACTGTGGCGTGGGGGAAAATTGACGATCAGATTGAGGATTGACAAGAATTATATGATGGATTGGTGGGTGGTAGTAGAAAACAGGGTAAGGCCGGAAACCCTTGCTGGACTCATGGAAGGAATTAGAGGCTTAAAACACTTACTGTGGGGACATTGCCGCGAAGGGAACAAGGGACAGCTGCCGAGGGGGAGTGTGTGTCCACCCACTGAGACTGCAGCAGTAATGTTTCACATTGCTGTAAGAGGTCACTGAAACCATCCTGTTAAAAAAAAAAGTTTGTGATCTTCACAATTGACAAAGCAAGCTCGGTGACTTTGTAACAAAGCACACTCCTACTTAGAATGGCGCACAGAAGACCATTGTCACATAATTCTTTTAGAGAAACACTTCTTAAGAGGTCACCCAACAACTGTGTGGTTGACTGCCGCTGAGAGACAAGGAAGATGTATAGTACCAGTGACTGTCAATTATTGACATTGCTCCATTTTGGGGATTTTGGGACAGGTAAGCGAGGCCTTTGGTGTCTTACTGATGAGTACTTGCTTGAATAAGACGCAAGTAATTGATCGGAGGTAAGGAAATTGGAATGGTATTTTCTTGCTTTAGTATATAGTATTACTTGTATTTTAGTGCTGTATTTGAAATATAGGGGATGGAAACAGCAGTATCTAAAGGGATGTGAATATGACCTCTGAAGGTCAAGGCATGTCCTAATACAAGTGGACTAAAGTCTTGTAGAACCATCTTTAGGATTTTGGGGCCTGGGGCAGAAAGATTTTGAGGGTCCATGTATAGAACAAGTTTGAATTTTCTTACCCATTTTTTGCTAATTCAAGCCCTATGTTACCTAAACAATATTGAATTAAAAGGTTCAAGTTAAAGGCTAAGATACGAAATGCACATGAGTGATCTAAGGGGAAGGGTCATTTCTGAGGGAGGCCTTTGGAAGGTGAGGTCCCTGGGAAATTGCCCACTTTGGCCATACCTTAAAGCGTCTCTCGAGTCTTGTGCTTCATATATGTTAAATAGCAAATGTCCTACAAATGGAATGATAACAATACCGTTGCGCGCACTGCATCGAATTTGGCGATACAGGGGCCCCACGAAATTTGTTTTATTTATTTATATGTTTACTTATTTGCATTTGGCCGTATTCCATAGTTTACTACCACCCACCCTGCCCCTCCCCAGCCCCACGTCACCGCCCGGGAGCACTCCCACCATCGACCGCTACTGCTCTTGGGAAGGTCGGGTCTGGTGACTGTGCGAAGCTCCTCATAGTGAACTAGGCGATCAGGACCTACTAACCATGCACAAACTTTTTTTTTAATAGAGAAATATTTTTCCCCAAGAGAAATTCTATCTCCTACATTCCCCACCAAATCTGATTCCAATCCATTCACCCTTCACACCATAGATGGGGAACTATTCCAGCCCTCCGCTTGAGTACGTTTTCACTTTTTTTTTTTTTAAATTTTTTTATTTGCATCAAGGGATAACAAAAGGAGAAAGCCATAATAATAAACAAAATGTATCAAAATATGTTTCCACAAGAACATTAAGTTAACATATACAGTAAAAAAAATGCAAAAATCATAAGCAAAATAGAGGTCATACAAAAACAGGAAAGAAGAAAAAAAAAAAGAGTATACTGTTATTGAGATATAAATAGCCCCCAGATTCTGTCAATTTTTCGTTTAGCCTGCAAGCCCCTTGTGATAGCAAGGGCAAGCTCCATATTATATATTTCCTTAACCAGGCTCCACCATTCCATAACCGTAGGTGGATTTTTTTTAACCCAAGCCATAGCAATAACGAGCCTTGCACAAGTAACTAAAATATTCAACAACCACCAGCACATCCATTGATGAAAATGTTATAGGATGGGCAAGTCTATCAGAGGCCACCTTAGTTATTCCATCCCATACTTCAGTAAGATAAGGACAAGAAAAAAACATGTGTACGATATCAGCACCACTTAGATAACATTTTGGGCAATTCATACGCTCGCTGGAATTATTATTTGTTGCCCATTTAAGAATTCTCTCGGGGTGTAATACAATTGACATACAGTTTTAAACAGTTGTAATTTAAGACTAGAAGATTGAACTGATACATTTAGGCTTTTGAAAGATAGAGTAATTAAGTCAGATGGTACGTTCATTGCCAGTTTTCTGTTCCATTTCTCAGTCAATTTTGTAATATAGTTAGTATTAAAGCCAGAAAAAATCTTATATCCAATACTAATCATAGCTTTGTCTGTTTCTCTATAAATGCAATCCCAGACTTCAGAATCTGATACAATGGTAAGTTCTAACTTCCTCACTACATAATCTTTAATCTGATAGCATTTAAACCGAGCCGATTCCGGTAAATTGTAGCACATCTTCAGTTGTTCATATACCATGAAACCCTTATGATCATATAAATCACCCAAAAGTTTAATACCGGAATTTGAAAGTAAACGACAAGACGAATCATGAAAAATTGCGGGTAAGCCCGGATTACCCCACAGAGGTGTTTTATAATGTAGAAGAGAAACGTTACACTTGACCATGATGGAGCGCCAGATATTAACTGTGTCTCGTACCGTCTTAAATTTAACCCGTTTAAAATAATTAGGGTCGTTTAGCCTGTAAAGGAACATATTAGCATCCTGTCCAAGTAAAAATATATGGAAATATATGCTTTTATCAGAGACCATTAGACTACGAAAACGAGTCAGAAAGGCTGACCAATAATAAAGTTTAAAATCCGGGAAGGCCAGTCCGCCTTGATCGAAAGGAAGTTTAAGTGAGGAGACAGCCCGCCAGGCTTTTTTATATCCCCATATAAAACTACTAATAATTCCCTCTAATCTAAGAAAGTAAGAATTGTTCACCTGTAGAGGGATTGCTCGAAATAAATATAAGTATTTGGGTAATATTTTCATCTTGACCAGGTTTATTCGGCCAATAATGCTAAGCGGCAGTTTATGCCATTTCTTAAATTGCATAGCAGTCTCTTTTAGTAATGGTTCATAGTTTAATGCTACAATTAAATCAATATTCGAAGAAATTTTGACCCCCAAATAAGTGGCAACACTGCAAATTCCTAAAACAGGGGCTGGCGATTGATGGTTCATAATAATTTGGGTTTTAGTGGTATTAAGTCGATAGCCTGAGATTGAGCCATATATACTCGCTTCTAATATAATATCATTCAAGGCTTGAGGTACATCGGAAGAGAAAACTGCTACGTCATCCGCAGATACAGTGATATCAAGTATATTTGAGCCATTAGGAAAGGGGCATATTAAAGTCTGGCGTTGAAGTGCAATTAAGAAAGGTTCCATACCTAAAGCAAAAAGCAGGGGTGATAAAGGACACCCCTGCCTTGTCCCGCTCCTAATCGGAAACAAAGAAGAGCATTTACCCATATAAGATACCTTGCCCATAGGGTTATCGTAAAGCGATTGAATCCAGCTCAAAAGTTGGCCTTTAATGCCAAATGCCTTTAGTGCTACCCATAAAAAGTCCCACCCCACTCGGTCAAATGCCTTCTCTGCATCTAATAAGATCATACCGAGTGGGGGGGATTGGGTCCGAGCAGCATCAAAAGCAGAAATAGCTATATTAATGTGTGCTGTAAAGTCACATTTTGAAATAAATCCATGTTGCTGAGAAGAAACGAGCTGGGACATTAATGGCACCAACCTAGTAGCTAGTATTTTTGCAAAAATTTTGGCATCGCTATTAATGAGCGAGATTGGTCTATACGAGCCTCTCTCCTGAGGTATTTTGTCCTTTTTTAAGAAAAAAATAATTTGGGTTAGATTCCAAGATTTTGGTGCTTGTTGCCCCTTGCCTATAGCGTGGATCACATCGATTAGTAATGGTATCAGTTCCTCTGAACAGCATTTAAATAATTGCAGAGGGATAGAGTCCTCGCCTACAGCTTTGCCCGCTGCTAAGGAATTGATAGCGCCCCTAATTTCTGTCGCTGTAATATCTACCACTATTTGAGCAGATTGTTCAAGGTCTAAAGTTTTAACTTTGTTTAACTCTATGTAGTTTTTAATACTATCATCCAAGACTACAGTTTCAGGTGTATAGAGATTTTGATAAAAAGATGCAAACTGTTGCAAAATTGATTCGGAATCACAGAATAGTTGGTTGTTATCCCCTTTAATTTCTTTAACAATATTCTGAGATCGATTTTCAGCAACTTTATAGGCTAAGAGTTTACCAATCTTATCACCATTTTCATATTGGTCAAGTTTTGACTTTTTTATAACAAAAAATAATAGGATCCCACAAACATCCTGTTTGTTGGTATTCCCAAACTTCCAAGGTGAATCTAGTCCTTCCTTGAACAGGAATTATGGCTACAGAGATCTCTGTACTCATCGTGTTGATCTTCTCCCCAGTAAATGGGGGGTTTAAACTTGCCGGGGTTCCCTCTCTAAATTCATGAAAGGCATAAAAAAAGGTACGTTCAGCCATAAACACGTTTGTGACCAAATTTACCTTTGTGAATAGGGCCATGTTTTCAGACAATTCATCTTCCTAGAATTTCAAAAGTGAAAAACTGAACATTTTGCAAATAAGGCAAGTCATTTCCTGCCTCCCATTGCAATATACTTGGATTTGTTTGCATATAGAAATATGTAAAGTGACCAATATTGCATGCAAAGACAGAAGCTTGGACACATCCTTCAAAAGTGGAGGTATTTACGCCTCGCTTAGAGACAGCTTCAATTGTCTCACCAAAATATTGCATTACCCCCCCAAAAGTAGTATAAATAATATAAGTATATAGAGGGTTGTTTGGTCAGTGGGCTTCATCAACTGATCTGTTAAACTGTCATTAACATTTTGCTTCCATCCACCACAGCATACAACATGGGACAATGAACATGCCCAATTTACCTACTGGCGAACTTCACTTTGAGTAAGGTATAAAGCTTGTGCAGATTGTTCATATTCTCAATTTTTAATTTTTTTTTCTTCAGATGTTATAAACTTTAACCCCTCCCCTGCTGATGACGGAACCGCTCCGTCATCAGCTGCGGTGGTGCTGTGCTGATGACGGAGCGGTTCCGTCATGGCCCTGCTGCCACGCCTGCGCGGTGCTGATTTCGCGCCTGCGCGGCGTGTTCTATTGAGCGGGCGGGGCCGTGACGGAACCGCTCCATCATGAGCATAGCGCAACCGACGCTGGTGACGGAGCGGTTCCGTCACCAGCATGCGCCCGCCGCTCGGCTGCCCTCCCCCCTTAGCACTGCGGCGGAATAGCCGCCGCAGTGAAGCGGTTAAAAACAAACTGGCTATTTACTTTCCCTACAGTCCTTTATAACGTTTATGTCTGAAAGTATTTAATTGACACTGTAATATTGTAGCTGCTTGTGATTGTTTAGGTGGCGACATATTCTTCTCTCCTTCATAAATAATAACAATTAAATGCATGCTGCAACTGAAAAGCTTGTGGCTAAAAAACATAATTACTAAATTTGCTGGGTCAGTGAATCTTTAAAAAATTGAATTGCAAGCTGACTGCAGCATTGGTTAGATCATAGAATGTTTTCTTTTTTCCCTTTTATTTTTGTGTCATATCCTGGCAATATATGCTGATTGGCTGCTCAGAGGGTGGTAGTTTGTGTTCGGCAGGGATCTGCCAACACGGTCATGCATCCTGTGCACTGCGGTCTGATTTTAATATTGTGTTTTAAACATTGGTAACTTTTACTGACCTGTGGGGATTGGAGCGGTGACTAAGCTCCTCATACAATCTTCTCCCACCGGCAGGGTCCGTCTGTGCGAGCGGACCCGCCATCTTGAAGGTAGTGTGTTTTTACATTCTAGCCTTTTTAGGAAACACGCTCAGGGCTCCATAAAATCACCGATGGTACGAACGCGCAAGACCTGATTGGCTGCTCAGAGGGTGGTAGTGTGTGTTCGGCAGGGATCTGCCGACACGGTCACGCATCCTGTGCACTGCAGTCTGATTTTAATATTGTGTTTTAAACATTGGTAACTTTTGCTGACCTGTGGGGATTGGAGCGGTGACTCTGCTCCTCATACAATCTTCTCCCACCGGCGGGGTCCGTCTGTGCGAGCGGTCCTGCCATCTTGAAGGTAGTGTGTTTTTAAGTTCTAGCCTTTTTAGGACACACACTCAGGGCTTGATAAAATCCACGATGTGTGGAAAATTATTACGGTTTGGTGAACATTATCCGCGCCATCTTGCCTTTTTCCCCGATGCCACACTTTTTGTCGCACACACCCGCCATTTTAGCTGCCTTGATCAGAACCACCCTCTGCACACCCCTGACCCCCAGCACGGCTCTTCACCCTCACAAGCACCCCCACGCACTGATCACTCCCGCTCTCACATGCCTTGCGCGTTAGCGGCAGCCATTTTGAGCACCATGGCCCCTCCGCCCCTCGCTGATAGCCAGCGCGTCTCTCACTCTCTCTTAGACAACCCCCTCCCGCTCCCACATGCCTTGGGTCATAAACCCTTCTTCAGCGCAGCTCTGCCTCGGAATCCCATCCTGTTCCCAGCGCGACACCTCCCTTCATCCCTTTCATGGTCCCGGGTCCTTTGATACAAACCCCCTTTTCCTGTGTGCCCGTTTGTCTTCCTTGTTCCCAGGCCGCCACCTGGCCCTGCAGATACTGTTTATTACCCCGTACAGTAGGGAGCTTCCCCTCCCCATTAAAGGACCCTCGACTTGATCAAAGCCCCCACCCTATGAGATCCGATCAAACCCCACACATTCCGTGAATCGGCGGAATGCCCAGCTGTGCGATAACCATCACCTGTTGTGACCGGGGCGGGGACTTCAACTGTAAATGTGTGGGAACGGGCTTGAAGCGGGGATTCCTAGGATACCTTTCCGTACTTCAAAGTACTGACAAGTATATGTTTCATGTAATAAAACAATAAACCTGTGTATAAGAGGCCAGGCCTCAGAGATGCGGTTAGAGCACCTCGTGACGATACTTGCTGTCTGAATTGATGTGTTCTCCTCCGGAGAGAATAAACCCTCGTTTCCTGCCTTTCAGTCTCCAGCGCCTGCTTCTTCATTGGTTAATATTTTGTGGGTAATAGAGGCGACACCGCCGGGCAACACAAAAGGGTCTTTGGTCACTGGTTGTCTAGCCACCATTTTACAAATTGGCGTCCCAAACGTGGGGCCCATCAGCGACTCGTGGATCCAGTGGGAGAGGTCTTGACGACAGAGTGAACGACTGCAACGATCGGGAGGTACCCTGTCCGATAGACCCTCGTCTGACAGCCGATCATCCGAACTTCACTGGTTCCGAACAGACCTCTCTCGAGTGATCTACGGTCCTGACTGGGAACCATCAGGAGTGCCGCGAGGATTACGAAGAAAAGAGGACGATCGGGCGCTGGATTCGGAAGACAAGAAACTGTCCATGCGGTCCGGGTAAGGTCGTGTAGACACGACGAATTACAAAATAATTGTTTGATTGATTGAAAAAATACTAGTATTACCCTTTTGTTGATTTATTTGGAGTTTCGCTGTCGGCAAACGGAGAAACAACCGGCTCTCTCTTTGCAAGCAGTGAAGGATAGGTAACGCACCCGTCGTACCTATCTTTCTCCCCCACTGATTAATTGCCCCCCCCCCATTGATTAACTGTTACGGATTATTTTCTGGAGATTCTCTGTCTGCAAACAGGAAAGAATAGGTTCCCTCTTTGCAGATAGTGAAAGGGTAGGTGACGCAGACCTTTTTGCGGGCCTACTTATTCTCCCCATTGACCATTTTTGATTGATATTAGTTCATGAGGTATTCACTGCCTGCAAACAACGTAGAATAAGAAATATTCTGTCTAGTCTTTGCACACAGTGATAAGATAGGTAGTGCTGACTATTGTCCCCATTGTGACCCGTCATGCCTGTCTTCTCCCCACTGATTGGTAGCTGGTTCAGCCCGGACCGTTTATTAGAGGTGGACCATCTAGCTCCGCTGGAAGGCACCCCTAATAAAGAAATGTTCACGAAGTATGGATTAATTACCATAGCCTATAGTAAGCTATGGCACAAGTATACCAAAGCAGATCAAGAGAAACAGTGGCCACTGATAGGATCCTTCGATCTTGACAAAATAGAAACGTTAGAAATAGCCCTCCGTAGTAGTAAGACAACGCCTATTATGCTCGACAGTCTCGGTATGTGGCGCAAAGAAGCAATGCAACGAAAGGAAAGAGACGAAGTCAGAGTAGGTAAAGAAACGCGACAGACAACCTCCCAAGCGTCTGGTAGGCAAAAGGAAGGGGCAGCGACGACACAGTTCCAAGGATTAGACACAAAAAGGGAACAGTGTAAAGGGACGTACCGACAGGACAACCCCGAGACACAACGACCCGAAAGTAACCCCCCGACACTACGCACAGGACGAACAGACATAGGGCAGAACCAATGTGCTTTTTGTAAATGTTTCGGGCACAGGAAAGCCCAATGCCCGACTCTACGGAACATAGGTAAGAGCGGAGGGCCGACAGAAATAACAGGCCGGCAGAAAGGGAAAAGGCGTGAGACAAAGACGAATCAGACTAGCACGGACAGGACGGATAGAACCACCACGTTTGATTACGCCCGGTGGCACAGATTTCGCCAGGCCGATTTTAGCGACATGTTTGAGTTCTCATAGATCGGACAACACTAAGACGGGAAATCCAGTCAAACTCAGAGTTACCCAGTAATGAACCCCGTACTACCGCTGCTGTTCCCGAACACGAAAAGCTACCCTTTTGGATAACATACAGGAACAGCGCACGGAGTAGTTTCGGACAGATTAGTATACGTTCCATTAATGAACTCAAACTTCGAGTGCAATGGGACTGATTACTGTCTGTTTGCCCCCACTCTGTGAACAAAGCAATTACAGGCCTGCATAGACAACCCCCCATGCAGGAAATCTGTGCTTGTGGATACCCCACCCCCATTACCCAGGCATAAATACCTACCCCCACCGTAATGAGGTTCTCGTAGTAAAAGGATTCAAGGAAGCCAAGTCTCTGTCATATAATTTAAGATTTAATTACAGTAAAGATAACACACAACCAACGATAAATAGAAAACTAGTAAAACATTCTGTAAAGTAAAACCGTACTAATAGGAGCAATACAAAACATATTACGCCAACTCCGGAAGTTCCCAAATGTAGCAGGTCACCGATCCCGCCCATCCGGAAGGTGAAACACACAGCACGTGTGGGGCGGGGCCTGCCGACAGCCATAGACCGAAGAGGTCGCCGGTGAGATGTCCAGGAGGCTCCATGAGCCCGGCATGAAATGGTCTTCCCATCCTCTCCTTCCTGGGGCGGCCTCCCCCGGGCCACGAGTAGGGAGGGGGCGGATGCAGATGACCCCCTCCCTGCTGCAGGGTCTCAAAATGGCGTCTGGGCCCCCTGGAAGGCGGGTCTAGGCCGCTGGAGTAACTTTGTCCGGTATTGTAACTCGGGCACTTGCCCGCCTGGGCACGAGCCCCCACCTCCGACAACATCCCCACAGCTTTGAAGATTCTACCAAGGTCCCACGAGCCCTCGGCATCCACAGGCTTCCGGTGGGGAACAACTGCTTTGATCACTAGCGAAACAACCACGACATAGCCACAAGATGGTGGTGCTCTCGTGTCAGCACCAGCTTCAGTCTGAACCATCCAGAAACATTGTGGGCTAACGAATTCGAGTAAGTTCCGGCTGAACCTCAACGTGACCTGGTAGGGAAGATTCTACCTCCCTCCCCTTTTGATTGACGGTCCACATTACCAGCCCCTCTGTTAGCACAGGTTTTTGAACTGCCGAAAGGGACTCTGGTACAACCGCCGGTCGTTGGAAACATTTTGCCCCTGATGCTGCTCCCAGACTAACCCAGCCTCGCCCAAAATGGCGCCGGTGTCAATAGGAGCTTACGAACACCTCGTGGTGTTTTTAGCTAATAAGACTTGATGTTCTGAGATATGTATGTGATCCTTTGTACACTTGACGAAAAAGGGAGGAGGGTTCACTTGGCGAACATTTAAAAGGATTCCGTTAAAATGTTGATTTCAATGTACAATTTATTGTGATATTTATCGTAACCGATACATAACGTCGCTCATGACGCACACCCACGGTATACATCTAGGAAATGTGATTGCAATTAGTCTGACTGTGTTTCCAATTATGAAGTAAATGCCCCTGATCCCTCAATTATTAATAGACGTTTTTAGTTTCTTGCAAATAACTAAGTAGACCTTTTTAAATGTTTTCTAAATACTGCAAAATAGCCCCCCTACTGAATGTGCTTCAGCCATCGCCATGTCCGGAAAAATACGATTGCACTCTCATATTTACTTACTGAACGATTATGCAAATAAAGGTTTTCCAAACTATGAACAGGTATCGCATACTTTTGTAAATGTGGGAATTAGCGGGAGGGTTTTTCTGTGTGCAACCGTTTTGCTCTCTTTTTAAGGTTGTTAGAAAATGACTGTTCGGCCCCGGATTGACGATCGAATCTAAGGTATGATACGCTGCCTCCAAATATGCGACTAAGCTCAGGAACTAACGCATGAAGAAGGACCTCGACTTCTGAGAATGGGTAAAGTGAAGCGGTGTGAATGATAGAATGTTATAAAGGTATGGTACTCGAAGGTACTAAGGAACAGGGTTGACCGAAGAACTGATATGCCTTAGAACATCACAGCGTTGGGAATGATTTAAGGATCCCGATAGCTAGATACATCTAAAAACCGGATACCTTGCGCTAGGCGCCCCTGATTTCTTTTTAGCGTTTCCCTACACACGATCTATAATACCACACTTGGACCACCCCCATGAACGACCTATCGCTCGCCAGCCTTACCACAATGCCCGCCCCCCTTGGCTTCAGAAACCAAGACCCCAGGGATTATATCCCGAGGGGTTAAGACGAGTATGTGGTAAGTAAAGAACTTTCGTGCCCATACCTTTGATATTCTCTAATGTTGTTCCCCCTCCCTTTCTTCCTTTTTCTCCCTCTACAGGTTACATTGGAATCACGACTAGGGTATAGTAAAGATCTGGAGCCACGCCAT
The DNA here is from genome assembly GCF_964263255.1 of Lissotriton vulgaris. Classification (NCBI taxonomy): domain Eukaryota; kingdom Metazoa; phylum Chordata; class Amphibia; order Caudata; family Salamandridae; genus Lissotriton; species Lissotriton vulgaris. The sequence continues at coordinate 1,597,458,544 of NC_141695.1, read as the reverse complement.
GTCCGATACTTGAAGCGGACCTACGCTGCAAGATGGCACCTAAAGACACCCAACTCAATGCATGTCCTTATGTACCCGGCCTAATGCTCTTCTGTCCCAAACTGCATGCTTTCTACATTCTAACACAGACCCGAAATGTCTCATGTTGGGTAATGCACTGAATAGCCTAAATAGTACACGGCCACTCTCCATATCACACGTGTACTGTTTAGCCTATTGTTGCTCTCTCTCTCTCTCTCTCTCTCTCTCTCTCTCTCTCTTCCACGTTCTCACTCTTCCTAGCGACTGGCACCTAATTGGCGAACCACCACCCCTGGTGCACCACCTGATTGGCTCCAAATACCACAAGTATTTGCACAAATTTGTCTTAAATAAAATTACATTGATACCACGTTACTACCTCTCCTTTTCTGCTAAATACTGATGAAACCTAGATTGGCCGATAAGAAAGGGACAGGTAAGACGACTAAGGTTCCCTAATCTGGCCCGTAATGAGGGAACTACTTGTCAGTGGCTTCTATGATAAAAATGCCTCAGGTAACGCGACCTTCCCCGTCCCGAAATTATATCAATGCCCAAACAGTAAAAGTGATCGAGACATCCCCGTTTTCCCAGAATGCCCCCAGTTTTGTATCAGCTGCCCCGGACGAGAGTTTTGAAAAACGTCCCTTGCCCCAGTTCGCTATGTTCCTAGTTGTTTTCCATAAGACCCCGCTCACCCCAAGGATGAGTTGAATAGTTATCGCAAGCCCCCGAGTTTTTAAATGAAGTAGCCAGGTTGTAAGAAACTATGTAGAATTTAGAATGATGTTTGCGAAGTTAGAATTAAGTCAAAAATGAAAGAACTTGTTGCAAGTAAACCCTGTTGAAAGTAAAATGTTTAGCCGAAAGATAGGATGCATTGATATAATGAAAAATCGTTTAGCCTATGCTCATTCCTCAGAAAGATACCTATCAGACCATGGTGAATAGCACGTTGCACTTTTTCCGTAAAATACAAAGCCCTGAAGAACGGCATAGCTTCGTAAGACTCGTACTAGGAAAGTGGGTCTCTGCCAGAAGAACTGATGTGACTATAATCAAATGCAATGAATAGGTATCAGACCTCGTACCACGACAATGAATGTAATACCAACAAAAGGCCAAAGAAATAGTCACGAAGGAAAGCTGTAGGGAACCCAGCAAACCTAATTTTTGTCATCAATTATCTATACGTTGGCTGCAAACCTCAATGTAACGGATGCTTACCCAGTTGCTTGGTGTTGGGAGAGAAATAGATTTATGTGATTACCTTCCTCTGCAAAATCTCTAAAGACTGTCTTTTCAAACTCATTTTAAGGGAACTACTGTCGGAGGAGAAAGAGACCGGATGTGGGAGCACGCGGCCTGACTGCAGATCGTGGAACATCAGCGACGGTGGCCAAGGCGAGACCGCAACAGTAAGGAGTCGCAGGACGAGGCACTGTTTCCGACAAAACGAAAGGAAAGGGCTGACCTGAGGCCCCTGCTTTATGATCGACATGTGCCGAAAAGTCCCCGCTCTCTGAACCCGGTTATGGACCCGCCTGTCTAAAATTTTCCGTCCCCCTGGTCTGTTCCCGATCTGGCCCTGCTCCATCCCCTCTTCCTCCGACCTACCATAAAGACTATTCACACACCCCCCTCCTTCCGCTTGAACTTTCAAAATCCTACTGTGCCATCCAGAGAAGGGTATTTCCTGCGTCAAAAGGGAGGGAGCTCCGACTAAGTAGACCACGAACTATGTTAAATCTCAGAACGGTGACCTAAACACCACCAAGGGTCGCCCCAAAGAGAAGCTAAACGAAGTCTGTGGTTCTGCCCGCTACCGAGCACCTTGAAGATGATGGAAGCAACAGGAAATACCCACTACAGAGACCCAAGGACAGACAGACTCCACAACTCAAAGACAATTGCACTCTTCATCACAATCCTTTTCTGTCTCCTCCTAATGACCATGCTCTGGATTATGGAAGAAAATGCACCTGCTCCAAAACCATAACGCATTTCTCCCACGAGGTCTGGCCTGCCCGCAGACCTCCAACGGCTCAACCCACATGGACATTCCTACTAAAGAACGAATCGTAATACAGGTGCTCAACAGTTCCAACAGAAGACGACAAAGAATGCTGAGAACTCACTAATAATGGTCCACGACCATAAGACACTGGAAACCCTGATTATTGTTTTTACTATATCTCATTTTTTCTCCCAGCCACCATTGAATTGACTATGCTCCAACTGAGTACGAAAAGAACTTACTTACAGTTCCTATTCCGAATGACTATAAGCATCTATGATCTGTACCCAACGCTCTCACTACATAATTTTTGTCTGATATCGCATTACTATGACTTTCCTGCAACAAGCTTAACGGTAAGCCCGCCCACTAAGATGAAAAGATTTAAAAAAAAAAAAAATGTGATGTTTATGTACAGTTCCTTCACCTGGGTTTTTACTTCCTTACTTATGACCACCGCAGTAGACATAGATAGGAAATAGGCCAGCAAGATGTCTTAGAAATGTTAAAGGGAGGACTGTGGAAAATTAATACGGTTTGGTGAACATTATCCGCGCCATCTTGCCTTTTTCCCCGATGCCACACTTTTTGTCGCACACACCCGCCATTTTAGCTGCCTTGATCAGAACCACCCTCTGCACACCCCTGACCCCCAGCACGGCTCTTCACCCTCACAAGCACCCCCACGCACTGATAACTCCCGCTCTCACATGCCTTGCGCGTAAGCGGCAGCCATTTTGAGCACCATGGCCCCTCCGCCCCTCGCTGATAGCCAGCGCGTCTCTCACTCTCTCTTAGACAACCCCCTCCCGCTCCCACATGCCTTGGGTCATAAACCCTTCTTCAGCGCAGCTCTGCCTCGGAATCCCATCCTGTTCCCAGCGCGACACCTCCCTTCATCCCTTTCATGGTCCCGGGTCCTTTGATACAAACCCCCTTTTCCTGTGTGCCCGTTTGTCTTCCTTGTTCCCAGGCCGCCACCTGGCCCTGCAGATACTGTTTATTACCCCGTACAGTAGGGAGCTTCCCCTCCCCACTAAAGGACCCTCGACTTGATCAAAGCCCCCACCCTATGAGATCCGATCAAACCCCACACATTCCGTGAATCGGCGGAATGCCCAGCTGTGCGATAACCATCACCTGTTGTGACCGGGGCGGGGACTTCAACTGTAAATGTGTGGGAACGGGCTTGAAGCGGGGATTCCTAGGATACCTTTCCGTACTTCAAAGTACTGACAAGTATATGTTTCATGTAATAAAACAATAAACCTGTGTATAAGAGGCCAGGCCTCAGAGATGCGGTTAGAGCACCTCGTGACGATACTTGCTGTCTGAATTGATGTGTTCTCCTCCGGAGAGAATAAACCCTCGTTTCCTGCCTTTCAGTCTCCAGCGCCTGCTTCTTCATTGGTTAATATTTTGTGGGTAATAGAGGCGACACCGCCGGGCAACACAAAAGGGTCTTTGGTCACTGGTTGTCTAGCCACCCTTTTACAGATGGTGCGAACGTGCAGCGGGCGCGCCGGTGACGCGCCGAAGGCGTGCCAAAGGCAAGCCCGTCTGCACCCGTCCGTGCTAAGGAAGCGCTCAGCAGCAGCAATGCTGCCCATTTGGGCATTGGTGGGGACTCTATTGGGGGACTTGGCCACCTAAGATACTCCAGGGAGACGCTCGTTTATATAGGTGAGTCATACTCGGATAAGGGGGCTCTTTGGTTCGCTGAGTCGACGTCCCCCTAGGAGATTTTCTTGAGAAAGGTCTTCTAGCGTGTGGGCTCCTTAATGTGAGGTCTCTGCCAAAGCACAGCGTGGAAATTCAGCTGCTGCTGGAATTGCACGAGTTCGATGTTCTGTTTATGACAGAAACCTGGACCTGTCCAGACTGTGAGGTTGACCCTGGCTGGGCTTGTCCGCCAGGTTATAGAATCCACCACCAACCCAGGCTGAATGGGAGGGGAGGTGGGGTTGGGGTAATTCATAAGGATACCTGGAAGATAGGGACTATTGATATTGATGTGGTTAATGGACTGGAATTATTCGGCATGACCATAAAAAATGATTTTGGCCTCATTATGACAGGGATTATCTGTTACAGACCCCCTGGGGCTTTTAGTGTTCAGCAGCAGCAATCACTATCGGATACCCTCACTAATATGGCAGCCACGCATCCTAGATTAGTAATTTTGGGTGATTTTAGCTTGTGGTTAAACAGCTCTCTTGACTCTGGTTTTTACAATATACTTCACTCATGTGAAGGTCTTGGCCTTTTCCAGCAGGTCTCTAAGGCCACTCATAAAGCTGGGCATCTCCTTGACTTAATTTTCTCCGAAACCCATCTTCTGCATATTGGCGAAATTCTGCCTATGGAATGGACGGATCACTTTCTGATCAAATTTTTTGTTAAACTGAAGACCCTTGAGACTCAGGTTTCTCGTCCTACGACCGAATACATTAGCAGAGATTGGAAGGCTCTTACACGGTTGAGGGGTTTTGATTCTGTGTTCAAGGTCGGGGATTGTTTCTCATTGGACAAGCAAGTTGAGGAGAATTATGCCTCTCTGTGTCTAAAGATCACCTCATCCTTGGACTCCTGTGCTCCCCTGAAAAAACACAGATGTAGGGGAAGAATCTCTGCCCTTTGGTTTAACGATACTCTGAAAGATTTGAAACTAGCGTGTAAACAGGCTGAGAGGAGTTGGAGGCGAGGCTACAAGGAGACAGATAAACTCTAGTGGAAACTCAACATTTTGGATTATAAGAAGGAGATTAGGAGGTTTAAGGCCCACTATTTTTCTTTCTTAATCTGTAATGCCTCTAACATGTCTAGAAGCATTTTTAATTTCCTGAACAGTCTTACCAGCCCGGAGTGCTCCAAGAATGCGATATCTCTCTCTCAAGAACTCTGTGAGAACCTGGCTAGGTTCATCCAGGGAAAAATCCAGCTGAATATTGATGATTTGGATGGTGGCCATCAAGCAGCTGGGAGTGCAGTCTCTGAGGCTACGAGCACTGTTGCTCCTGTGGTGAGTGATTTGGAGGGTGTGGATAGTGGCCCCATTTGTCAGGTCACTGAACATCTATCCGAGTTTGTGCCTCTGATGGCGGAGGATTTTAGCAGGTTGGCACAGGGTATTTCCTCTTGCTCACCCCAGGACCCAGTACCACACAAGATCTGGAAGGAGTTTGATGAAGAATTGTTCCCAACTCTCCGCCTGATCTGTAATCACTCTTTAGCCAGTGGTGTGGTCCCTCCCCAATGGAAGCAAGCTTTGGTGTCACCTTTGCTGAAGAAGCCATCTCTTGATCCTGAGTGTTCAAAAAACTATAGGCGTTTTTCCTTGTTCCCATTCCCGGTCAAGATTGTGGGACCCGTAGTTAGTATCACTCTTTCTAGGCACCTGGAACAACATAACTTGCTGGAGGAAGTACAGTTCGGATTTCGGCCAGCTCACTGTACCAAGACGGCCTTGGTGACCGTTATGGATGAACTTCAGAGGCGGGCAAACAGGGGACAGGCAGCAGCACTGATCCTGCTCGACCTGTCTGCCGCCTTTGATACGGTCAACCATGAAATCCTGCTAAGAAGATTGAGTGAGGCCGGGGTGAGAGGTTGTGCCTTACAATGGTTTCAATCTTTTCTGCAGGACAGACAGCAGGCGGTGTCCCTCCCTCCTTTCCAATCTGCCTTCTCCAACGTGTCACATGGTATACCTCAGGGCTCAGCAATTAGCCCTATTTTATTTAACATTTATTTAAAACCTCTGATTGCGGTCATCAAAGCATATAATATCGATATCATAAACTATGCGGATGACACGCAGCTGATTCTCTCCTTTGAGGGAGAGGATTCAACATCAGTGGATGTGTTTCACAACTGTCTGCGGGACACGGCTCGCTGGCTGCAGGACAACTCTCTACAATTTAATGCAGGAAAGACTGAGGTGATCTTTTGCGCTGTGAATAGGATCCCTCATGTCCTTCCCTGCAATTTTTGGCCCTATGGAACTTCGACCACAGTTTGGCCTGTAAAAACTGTCCGTAATCTGGGCATTATGTTTGACAACAAACTTACTAAGGAAGCTCAGGTTACAAAAACAACAGTTTGTTGCTGTGCGATCATTAGGTCCCTGCGAAAGATTTTCCCTTTGTTACCTCCTCAGGCGCGCGCGCAAGTGCCAAGGTGTACGATTCTTAGTAGGTTAGACTACCGTAACGCCCTTCTGCTTGATTCTCCGAAATTCCTTCAGGACAGACTACAGAGGATCCAGTCAGCAGCAGCCAAGTTAGTTCTAGGGCTGCCTAGAAAGTCCTCCGCATCTGCGGTTTTTGCAGAACTGCACTGGCTTCCTCTGAGAGTGAGAGCGCAATTTAAATCTCTCTGCCTTGTTTTTAAAGCCCTTCATGGGCTGGGGCCTGTGCTCATGTGGAAAAAATTTGACTGGTACACCCCTACAAGAAGGCTCCGCTCTTCATCAGTGAGACTGGTGAAGGTACCAAGGTTTAGGAAAGTTAGGTCAGGGGTAGATCTTTTGGGGTGGCAGCGGCCAAACTGTGGAATAAACTCCCTTGGGAAATCAGACAAATTAGGGAGCTCCTTCCTTTTAGAAAAAGTGTAAAAACCTGGCTGTTCCCCAAATCTTGTTGCTTGACCATGTATCTGATACACCCTCCCTGCCTCTGAGCCGCCTAGCGCCAGGATGCCTGCAAGGTGATAGTGCGCTTTATAAGACGAATAAATAAATAAATAAATAATATATATTTTTTAATTAGCCATTGCACATACTTAGCTAGGCCAGACCTACTGGCTTTGCCAATGCTTGTCTTTCATTGTTCTCTGAATGGCTCATGCTGTTCTTTGGATGGTTCTTTTTTCAACTGACAAGTAATAAATATATTTTAGGGGGTTAGCACCTGTCACAGCCTAAATGGATTATAACAGAATTGTTAACACGTTTGCTGAAAACTGTAGTACCTAATCACTGTACCTATATTCTGGTGTTTAGACACCTTTTGTCCATAAAAAACAGAAGAGGCATAACCCACAAGTGAGAATAATAGCTAACCTGTCATCAGCTCTATACATTAACAAAAGGATTCCTGAATATATTGTATTTAGTCCCTACTACCACAGCCTTAGTATTGGTGGAATATATGGAGAGCATTTGGGTCTTACAATAGCACACAAGAGCATGAAAGATAGAGTGTACTGAGTTTTCATATCTAGCCAGCAATGCAGTCTATTCCATAAATTACAATACTGGGACACAATGAGCTGAGGAATGTCTGCTTCAATAGATCTGAAGTCCTCGGAGATAATTGAGAAATAACATACCTATATCTAAGCACTTGAGATATTTGGAAATTCTGTTATTTACTCTCGCGAGCCAAAGTGGCCATGTGCACGTTTTTCTTAACGGAAAGTTTTAAAAAGATTCATCAGCAAAGCAAATTTGAAAAATAGAGCAACATTTAGTAAACAAACTGACACCAAAACAGATTAATTCAAGGAAGGGAAACCAGAGGTATACATTCTTAAAGTTTGAAGTAGAAATTGTGCAAAAAGCAGTAAGTACCAATAACAATTCATGGAAGCTGTAGACTTAGGTGCAATTTCAGGCCAACTGCGATGCAGCGTGGGTTGACTACTTCAAGCGGGTTCGTACAAGCCAGAGATTTTACCTTCTGACTTAGCCTTTTTTTATGGGGCTCAAAGTCCACCTGTGGGGCAAGCCTGAAGCTGTATCTGAGAAAGGTGCATAGAAATCAGATACTTTTGCCATGAGGGCCACATGTAAACTTCGAAGGTCTTTGAAAATTTTCTAAGTCCCCACACTTCAGGGTTTCTGGAGCAGCTCATCTGGCTCACTTCTAAGACTCCCAGGGCCTCAGGGACAGCACATAGAGAACAGGACTTGCTCCAGCAGATGCTACCAGCAAGGTCCAGTCCAGATTCAATTGGTACTGTTCAACTGGTTACTTCAGGAATAAGGCCTCTTGCATCTTATTACATAGCTACACAGGAGGTCAGCCAACTAACCATTGGAGTCAATTTCCCTGTCTTGGGTGCAAGAGGAACCAAGTCCAGTCCTACAAGGTTTTCTGTGGTCACTGTCAGCAGGTCCAGTCATTTTCTGATCTTCAGGAGAGTTTCTGAAGATGGAACCTTGGGGTGTAACATTTATGGTTGGCACTAGCCAGTGGGTGGGGATGTTTCCTGGACCCCCTCTAACCAATGGGTAAAAAATTCACAGGAGCCACCCTACCTACTTTTTCTGCAGTTCCTGTTTGCCTTACTGCAAGCAACGCCACACTGCCTCTCTTAAAATCCAAGATGGGGAAACCATTTCTCCCTTGTGCAGAGCTCTTGAGCACACTCAGAGGCGCAAGGGAAATTAGCTATCCCTTCCCCTGTGTCCACTCCAAACCAGTTCTGCGAGTAGCTTTCCTCCCACTGGGTTCTGAGCCTGACTGGCTAGTGTGGGACTTGAGGGCAAAGGCTTTGCCTCCTTGAGCTTTCTCCTTAAACTAAACTAATAATGAGCATGCCTCACATCTGTCCCTTTCAAGTTAATTAAGTTCCTGGGGCCATCACATCTGTCCTTCCTGGGCTGCATGAGATCAAAGCCCTTATCCCAGTCCTTCCAGTCACTAGGCCTAAGCTATTGTTCTGCCCTGGAAGAAGTTGTCACATCTTTTTAAGGTCAAGTACTTGCTAGGCAGAAGCTGGCAGGCTATTGCAAATTAGCCTTCAGGAGCTTCAGACAAGGAAAAGGCAACTTATTAAAAGTTACTTTCCCTAAATATTTATTACAAATCTAACTTCACCAATGTATTGACATTCTCAAATATATGAAAATTGTTTTTGAATTACTATTTTAGCTATTTCCTGCCTAACATTACAGATTACAATTAGCAGTCTGCACTTCGACATTTTCTAGGATCCAGCAATAGCCCTGCCAGTGAAAATAGCTCTTGGGGTCTGGTCACTGGAACAAAACTGCAACCTTAATTTTGCACATGTTCCACTGTTAAATGTCAGACACCCCACCTAGTGGACAATAAGGTATAATTAATGGTGACTTATTAGTATTTAAAAGCAAGTGTTCTGCTTGTCAAAAAGCTGGTATTTTGAGACGGGTCACAACATGTTTTTTGTGTGTTTTTGAGGCTGCTGTAGTCATGCTACACATGTTAAGCCTTTAGCCATGTTTGACAGGCCAACCCAGTGGATGGCATTGATGCTGCAGTCCATAGGTGGCATTTTACTCCTGGGCCCTGCATTTATTTGCTACAACTTATAACAGGGACTTCTAGGCCCGTTAAGTATGTAAATCAGGAGTACGCCAATGTTACCATGTTTAAAGGGGTAGCACAGGCATTTTACTCCTGTTTAGCAGCAGTAAATTGCACAGAGTTCGAAAATCAGCAACAATAAGGTCCAGAAAACTGTACAAAATCTGTGGTGACCATGCAGAAATTGCAGGTTTGCTACAGCTAGGAAATATAGCACAACATATCTGTATGGTGAAGATTTGAATTCCAGCATATCTTCCACTGAGAGAGTACACCATCTACTGTAAGGGTGGCAGAGGACATGTGTTAGATGCTCTCATAATTTTATCTTAGACATCTGCAACCTTGTGTAGTATGGTGCATATTCAGATTGAAACGTTGTGACTTCTCCCTGTAAATTGAAGATCTTTGTGAATGTCTCTTTTACTGAGAGCTTCCATCTACCCAAAAGAGAAGTTACATATCAAAGCATTCTGTCAGGTCCTTGATTTGTGAAAGACTACTAGAGTGGAATTACAACCACAACATCACCAAAGTGTCATTCCTGTCCCATGCATGTAGGCCTTCCACATTAATGAGCTGAAGAGATGGGGAAACCCCCTTCTGAGACAAATGGGTTTGAAGGAGGCAGAGCAAACCTGAAAGTTGAAAAACACAAAGGACCACTCAAGGGCAGCAGAGAGTAACCATAATGGAATAGCCTCTTATTGTCCATGATCTGGTATATGCAATTAATCCTCTTAGAACTGGAGGCATAGGAAGCTTGGATTCAATGTTGGATTGGGTTTCATCATTCTGGCTCGTAATTTTGGGGCTTACCAGAGGGATCTTATACCATCTACTTCCACCATTGGAGATATGAGTTGGTTGGACTTTCTCAGCTTCATATTCTGTTTCTAAGGCTGATAGAATGAAGATTCATTAACCAAGTATATGATGGCTTCATTGCATTTCACTGACTGATATCTGACTGATATCTGCAGGACTACCACTTGGGTTACTCCAAGTACCTTCATTCTGTGCTACTGAGGGAATATAACTTTAATCTGTTTTTCCCCTTGGAAATTTTAAATTTGTTGTGGCATTAAAGTAAGTCTTGGCAGATGTGACTTGGTACCCTCAACTTCTGTGGACTTGTTCATGATCTCTACTGGTACGCTGAAATGTGTCTGCTAAACTGCATTACCACCTAAGAAACTGGAGGTTCCAGTCTGTGACAAGACCCATTACCTAGAGTTCAATCTCCTCATGTAAACCAGTGGCATCCTTTCAATGGTTCTAGACCAGCACTTCACCTTTGTGTGCTGGACTACTGAATTTTGGAGCTATCAAAGCAGTATTAGCTTGAACCTGCTGTGCTACCTTTCATGAAACCTGGACCACACAAAATCTACAAGGAAGGTCTGATGTATCATAGCTCTAAGAGATACATCGTAAACACTGGCAACTGAATTTCATTGCCTAAAGCATGGGACTACCTTCCTGATTTACAGGTGGAAAGTCACAACACTTCTGCCAAAAAATTACCAACATCCTATCCACCCACTCCTTCATTCACAACCCCTATTTAGTGCGGATAAAGTCTGATAGTGAAGGTGCTGGACAGCCCCCATTTTTGGTTGTGCCAACAGTATTTAAACAGAATATCAGAACAAGAAATATAATCGGATCAAATATTGTGTCAATAACATCGAGGACAAAAATATTGTGAAGGTAAATTTCTATAGGTAAGCAAAGTTTTACTATACATAAACCACAATATACATATATCTTCAAGGTACGTAGATGTGGAGTTAAGAATATGCTTACCTATTTGCACTTAATTTCTCGATATTTTGATCCTTAATATTTTTGACACAATATTCTGTCCAAACAATATTTTTGTTTCTGATATTCTGTCAGTGATCTGGGCCAGCTCTGTGGAAGTCCGACATAAGAGCCATGGAACACTTACATGGAAAGTTTTCAGATGGCCCTAATGTACAGATGTGCGACGGTTTGGTGGCATTGTCATGACAGTGTTTTCCCCAAAGGCACATTTCCTGTCATGCAGGCAAGAGCTGACCAGGGGAAAGCCCTGCACTTCCATAGCAAGAAAGGGTAAATCCAGCTGCAGCATACTTACCTCCCCTGCAGTGGCGGCTTAGTTGTCTGACTAACAAAGCCTAAATGAGGCCCTAGACCCTGTAGTAAACCCATCATGATCCAAGACTATCTACATCTGATGGGTCTTTGTGATCCTTCCCATAGGATAACAATGTCCATAGGCTCTCATGTTAATCCGAATATTGGGCCTGATTTAGACTTTGGTGGACTGGGTTCTCCACCACAAGTATGGAAGAGTACACAGTTTCCAACAGTGATAGTCTGCTCACTTTATTTTGAGTCAAGCAGGCCAACATGTTTCAGATGGTGATGTCCCCACTGGCTCCTTCGACGGACACTCTACTTGAAAGGCCTGCCAGAACTTGGGCCATCGGTTTAGGTGCATCCAATCATCCGCCTTATTTAGAGCGAACAGTCTGATGTTCTTTTTTTCCAATTCGGTACTGCCAGGGAAACCATGACACCAACTCAGTTTTTTTGTTTTTCAAATACAAACTTCTGCTTTAGGGGTTTGTTGCTGAAAAGTAAAAATTGCTGTGTGGCCACCTGAATCATGCCAGATGATCATTAAACTAATTTTTTTCAGAGTAACCGCTGTGGCAGTAGCTTCTCTGAAGGCACGGAGATCTCTGCAGGGCTGGCAGACATGTCTAAATATGGTGGATGTGTCCACCCTGGCTAACGGCGGGCTGCCCGCCAAACTATAAATGAAGTCATAAGTCTTCGCTGTGTAAACACTTTTTATTCTGTGGAGGTCGTATCACAGCCCTAGAAGATGTTAGAACCTTCTGATTTTTATGATCTGACTTGACAGTGCAGCTATCTGTCAGACAATTATGTGAGCATTACTATAGTGGGCCTTTGGCTCCATTCACAGGTTGGGAGCCGGGAGTACATGTTTTGATTGAGTAGATGTTGTGTGCTTCCATAAAAAAGTGCTTGCCATCCACACAGCTGTGATGATTTTGTTTATTTATCCAGCTGCCTGAGTTTGAACTTTCAGGGTCACACACATTAAATTGTAATGTGATTAAAGTGTATTAGATCAGTAGATAGTTTTTCTCTGGCAGCAGCACAGAGGAGAGGAGGGCAGTCATTAACCTACATGGATTCTTATTTCAACCCTAGCAGTGCAACTGCCACCTGACCTTCACCTGAACCAATTTTATTCTAACGTTCTTTGCTCCCACCCAAATACATATTCATTCCTTCATTCCCATGCTACTTACTTGTAATGGTTCGTATTACCATTCAAAATCATTTTGAAGCCAGACCTATTGGCATTGACAGAGCTTGTTAATGCTTTGTTTTACTTTAATATATATATATATATACTAGCAAAAGGGGCTGGGGGCAGTACACCCGCTCCCGCCCCGACCCCCTCCCGCACCGACTCCCTCCCGCACCGACTCCCTCCCGCCCCGACTCCCTCCCGCCCCGACTCCCTCCCGCCCGACTCACTCGCGCCCACTCCCGCCCAGACATACAATTGCAAAGCTAATAGCAGCCCAGAGATCCGACCAGAGGGCAAACAGCAAATTCACAGAAAGAAGTGGCTGCCTCCGGCTAAGACAAGGGGCGGCAGAACTACATGAGTTAGGTCCAACAGCGGTGGTCGTGAAGTCTGGGCTGAAAGACTGACTGGAGGTTTCTTACCTCTTTCATGGGGCCTTACTGTATGAATAACTTTCTTGGATGAAAGGTATAAGGTCTCGTGCCCCCTCCCGCCCAGACTCAGTCGCGCCCTCCTCCCGCCCAGACTCACTCGCGCCCCCCTCCTGCCCAGACTCACTCGCACCCCCCACCCGCCCAGACTCACTCGCGCCCCCCTCCCGCTCAGACTCACTCGCGCCCCATAAATAAATAAACAGACATTTTCATTTACTGCTGCCTCCTTACCCGTGCCGCCTCCTCACTCACTGCACAGCCGCTCGTAACTGCACCGGCCTCCTCCTTGTCGTCATCATACACGTCGCGTCGTGCCCAGCGCTAGGTCCCGGCCGGCGCTACTTTCAGGGGACTACTTTGTTTACAAACGTAATTTTTTTAATTTACTTTTTTATTTTTATTTATATAGCCTATGTCCTTCTACACACCCTGACATTTTCATAGATGTATCGGGTGTGTAGATTGGCGCTGTGGTTCCCGAGTTTACCTGGCCAAAAGGTGCAAGTTCTCTCTTTATAATAGTAGTATAGATATATATATATATATATATATATATATATATATATATATATATATATATATATATATATATATATATATATATATATATATATCCGAACACAGGTAAGTATGATCTTGCCACAATTTTATTTGAACGAACAGCAGTGTTCAAGCAGTGGAAAGGTCCTCGCATCAAATAGAGTTCAGCCCGACGCGTTTCGTACAGATAAGCACTTCATCATGGGCTTTTAATGTCGCTTTCAGCAGGAGACAAAGCATTTAACTCGGCACCTCGTTTCTTCCTTCAGTGAGTTGTCTGACTCTCGCTGAACAGTGAAGCTTGTATAATTCCCAAGTGGGTCGTGGGGCACTTTTGAACTGCTTGTTGTGCTGATTTCCATCTTCAAATGGCTTCACCCGTCCTTATGCCACAGCGTCATTTGGCGCTGTAACAGGGCTGCAAACGTGCAGCGGGGCCCCCTCGCGACTCAGGCGGGGCCACTTGAAACGGGGCGGGTAGATAATTGGTGCCGAGTTAAATGCTTTGACTCCTGCTGAAAGCGACATTGAAAGCCTATGATGAAGTGCTTATCTGTACGAAACGCGTCGGGCTGAACTCTATTTGATGCGAGGACCTTTCCACTGCTTGAACACTGCTGTTCATTCAAATAAAATTGTGGCAAGATCATACTTACCCGTGTGGGCGTCTTCATAACAGGCAAACCTGTTTTTGGATGTTTCAAGCGGCCCTGCCTGAGTCGCGAGGGGGCCCCGCTGCACGTTTGCAGCCCTGTTACAGCGCCAAATGACGCTGTAGCATAAGGACTGGTGAAGCCATTTGAAGATGGAAATCAGCACAACAAGCGGTTCAAAAGTGCCCTGCGACCCACTTGGGAATTATACAAGCTTCACTGTTCAGCGAGAGTCAGACAACTCACTGAAGGAAGAAACGAGGTACTACAATCACCAGCATGCCACAGGAGTGGCCACGCCCACTGGGGCGGGTAGATAATTGGTGCCGAGTTAAATGCTTTGACTCCTGCTGAAAGCGACATTGAAAGCCCATGATGAAGTGCTTATCTGTACGAAACGCGTCGGGCTGAACTCTATTTGATGTGAGGACCTTTCCACTGCTTGAACACTGCTGTTTGTTCAAATCAAATTGTGGCAAGATCATACTCACCCGTGTGGGCGTCTTCATAACAGGCAAACCTGTGTTTGGATATATATATATATATATATATATATATATATATATATATATATATATATATTATTCCAAAGTGCCTCTGAACACAAGGACGCCACTCCGCTGGTGCAGTGTAACAACACTATTTATTTCAAAAGGGCTGCAAACTTGGTCCGGTTTTCTTACATCACCCCCGACGCGTTTCGAAGCTCCTGCTTCTTCTTCATGGGGTCCTGGGCAGCACGTGACGAAATTGACTACAGCTGTCTCTTTTAACCCAAACTGCATGTTCTCCCTGGTGAGGCATGCTGGGGGCTGTAGTCCAATTTGCCCCTTCAGTGGGGTCCGTGATGTGCCAAAATGTTAATGCCTCTGAAAGTTCATTTCACAGCCCTCCAGTGGGCTCCCGGCACCCAATTCAGCCCTTCAATTGTGATCACCAGTGCTGAATTCAGGCAGGGAAAGCCCCGCCATTCAGTCCCGTTTTAGAGAGTCCTGCCGGGTGGTGCATCCTCCGCGGCTGAGGCCGCCGCGTACAACATTATTCCAAAGTGCCTCTGAACACAAGGACGCCACTCCGCTGGTGCAGTGTAACAACACTATTTATTTCAAAAGGGCTGCAAACTTGGTCCGGTTTTCTTACATCACCCCCGACGCGTTTCGAAGCTCCTGCTTCTTCTTTATGGGGTCCTGGGCAGCACGTGACGAAATTGACTACAGCTGTCTCTTTTAACCCAAACTGCATGTTCTCCCTGGTGAGGCATGCTGGGGGCTGTAGTCCAATTTGCCCCTTCAGTGGGGTCCGTGATGTGCCAAAATGTTAATGCCTCTGAAAGTTCATTTCACAGCCCTCCAGTGGGCTCCCGGCACCCAATTCAGCCCTTCAATTGTGATCACCAGTGCTGAATTCAGGCAGGGAAAGCCCCGCCATATATATATATATCCAACAGTCAGAGTTTTCAAGACAGCCGGTGCATCGCCTTCGCCTTCGCCTTCCCCAAAACGGACACGGACCAGGTAATTTGTGCAAAATTATGTATTCCTTTTCGTCGCCATAACGTTTCAGCTCGTCCGAGCCTTGATCACATGATAATGTATCAATGGAGAACTCCAAATTTAAAGTAACAGTGCTGATTGAAAACAGACCACGTGAGACACATAGGCATAGACATTGGGAAAATACTGGTCTTTGGTATAACTCAAGTAGAGTGGGGAATGTGACCAGAAGCGACCAAAGCAAACAGTACGTATTCATTTGTAAACTTTGAAATGAATATATAATTAATTATTAATTAATTGTGTGCTTATATAGCGCAGGAATCACTCCCGAAGGGGTACCTCCGCGCTTCGACCGCTGCGAAACCCTTCCTGGCTTCCCTGAGAGATGGTCCCTTAATGGGTATCTCCAGGGTGAGACCAGGCATCCCCGGCGGTCTGGTGGGGCCGTTAGTGAAGATGAGGCAAGCTAGTGCCCAGAGTTGCCGAGTGTGATCGCAGATCAGAGTGGGCACCGAGGCGAGAGAATTATCGAGTCCGCTGACCCTGGTCCAGAAACCTGCCGCGTCGGGAATCGAACCCTGGTCCCGGGCCGTTCTCTGTTCTCGGGTCTGCCGCCTCTAACCAGTGAGCCACACTACTTCAAACAATGTTTAAAAAAATCAATGCTGGTACATGTAGATAAAATAGGACGAATGGTATAAAAACAGTAAATAGCAGCAAACATCTGTGCAATTTCGCAAAAATTTGTGCAAATACTGCTCACGTGCAAATCATGGTTGTAAAGATACGTGTGGCTGCCTGAATGCATCGGGTAAATTAAAGCCTCCACGGACTATGGCTAATGAATGGATCTATAGCCATTTGCCTCAGTAGGGACAGACAAATAAACTGTATAATTGACATCGGAGGGCTGGCGATAGCCACCTATATATAATACAGTCACATGTGAACAACCATAGAGCAAAGAAGCAAGCATATTTACCATCTAGTATTTCAAGTGCACGAGTGTGCAAATGTCTAAAGTACACCTCTTTGAATGCATGTCAATACAGTATACATGTACCCAGAGCACAATCTAATGGAGATTGGCGGCTCTGACGGAGTCTTGTTTCACCCCAGATGGAAAGCTCTGCTTCGATCGTGTCCGGTGTTTTAGCCGTGTGAGCGGATAACGGGTTAAATCCCCTTTGGTCAATAAATCCCTTGGCCAGAAAGACCAGACGTATATTCTGTATGCCCTTCCCACGTCCTAGTGAACTTAGTGACAATAACATTATTGTAGTGATGGATGTGGTAAACAACTGACTGCTAAAAACGAACATTCACAATAATGTAAAATAACAAGTCCATATTATAAAGATTTCATGTATATCCCTGACCCATCTACATTTTAGAACAAGCATTTACAATGCAATGGTCTTGGCATTTTTAAAGTTAAAGCTATTGGCATTGCTCATGACATTATTTTTATTTATGTTTTTGTTTTTAAAACATATAAATAAATGGCATTGTCATTTACAATGCCAATAGCTTAATCGCTCGCAAATGCGAGACCTATTGCATTTGCACCCACACACAGAGCCACACACACAAAGTCACCCACACACACATACAGAGCCACGCACACACACACAGACAGAACCACGCACACACTCACAGACAGAGTCGCGCACACACACACATACAGAGCTGCGCACACACACAGAGCCGCGCACACACTCACAGACAGAGCCACGCACACACACAGACAGAGCCACGCACACACACAGACAGAGCCACGCACACACACAGACAGAGCCACGCACACACACACAGACAGAGCCACGCACACACACACAGAGCCACACACACACAGAGCCACACACACACAGAGCCACACACACACACAGAGCCACACACACACACAAATATATGGTATTGTCATTTACAATGGCAATAGGTAAGCATTAGAGAGTAGTAGAGAGTAATAGCTTAATCTTTTGCAAATGCGAGACCGATTGCATTTGCACCCACACACACAGAACCCACACACAGAGCCACACACACACACACAAAGCCACACACACACACACAGAGCCACACACACAGAACCACGCACACACACAGACAGAGCCACACACACACACAGACAGAGCCACGCACACACACAGACAGAGCCACGCACACACACACAGAGCCACACACACACACACAGAGCCACACACACACAGAGCCACACACACACACAGGGCCACATACACACACACACACAAATATATGGTATTGTCATTTACAATGGCAATAGGTAAGCATTAGAGAGTAGTAGAGAGTAATAGCTTAATCTCTCGCAAATGCGAGACCTATTGCATTTGCACCCACACACTCAGAACCCACACACAGAGCCACACACACACACAGAGCCACACACACACACACACAGACACACACATACACACAGCCCCACACACACAGAGCCACACACACACACACACAGAGCCACACACACACACACACACACACAGAGCCACACACACACAGAGCCACACAGAACCACACAAACACAGAGCCACACACACACAGAGCCACACACACACAGAGCCACACACACAGAGCCACAAACACAGAGCCACACACACAGAGTCACACACAGAGCCACAAACACGCACACAGAGCTACACACACACACACACACAGACCCACGCACACACACAGACACAGAGCCACGCAAAGGCAAGAAAACGATCACAACCAGAGAACAGAGGCAAGAAAAATGAGCACAACCAGGGGGCAGAGGCAAGAAAAGCTAGCACAACGAGGGAACAGAGGCAAGAAAAGCGAGCACAACCAGGGGGCAGAGGCAAGAAAAAACTATCACAACCAGGGAACAGAGGCAAGAAAAACGATCACAATCAGGGAACAGAGGCAAGAGCAAAAATGAGCACAACCAGTGGGCAGAGGCAAGAAAAAACTATCACAACCAGGGAACAGAGGCAAGAAAAACGATCACAATCAGGGAACAGAGGCAAGAACAAAACAAGCACAACCAGGGGGCAGAGGCAAGAAAAGCAAGCACAACGAGGGAAACGCTTCTAAAACGTAAGGGCTGGTAAAATCTCCCAATTAAAATGCAAGCTTTCAAGTAGGACAGGGGCATTTAAAAAAATCCTTTTTTGTTGGGAAAGTAATATAAACACCTTATATGTACGACTTAAGTCAGTGAGGGGAAGTTAAAATCTCATCGTAGAAACCCTTGTGGCTTGCATGGTATGGCTCCATCCTGGAAGAGGCTGCCTCATGTGAGCCTTTCATGTACTAAAGGTAAATAAAGGCAGCAAGTCCATTATTAGCTGCTATGATCTGGATGGCATTTGAAGATCAGGGCTTTGGATCTTCATGGGGCTGACTCATCCTTTAATGCATCAGTGGTCGATAAATTATATACCAGTAGGTAAGATAACAGCAACAGCAGTTAACTCGGTCGGAATTGCTGATATTGCAGATGCAAATTCTACATAAAAAGTAAGTACGCCGAGTAGGGTAATAAGATAAGACTATTGCTTTCTAGACAATGCTGAAGTTGGCTCATCCAATCAGGAAGTTCGGGATGGGGAGAATAAATATTGTTGTTTGACTGCTCTCTAACGCTTCCAGAGTGGAGCGAAAGTGCACAACTAAGACACATTGCAGACATCAACAGGGAGTAGGGTGAAATCGAGACTAAAATGTTTTATTCTGGGCAAATTGCCCTTCCCTGTCATTATATATCTATATCTGGGAATCTTAATTGTCAGGCGTGTTATTAATAACCTATGAAACCAACTGCAAGGAGATCATTTACTTTGTGGCACGCGCTATATACGTAAATGGTCAGAGTAATATTAAATACCCGTGTGTAGAGTTTGTGTCTCTTTAAATCTGTCAGCTGCTGTTTTTTAATGGGACGAATTAACTTTAATAAAAAAAGATATATATATACGTTGTCGTCAGCTGCCTCTTATTCAGAGAGACAGTTCATGGAAGGATGTTTCTCAGAGCCGGCTAAAGCGAGAGTGGTCGTTTCCCTGATGGTTTTACAAAAGTTTTTTTTTCTTCTTCTTTAGTGGGGGAGTGGAAATAGCAGTGCTGCGTGTTTGGCATGCCACCCAGAGATTAATCCCCCTCTCGGCTCCTGCCAAGCCATGGAGGGGGGAAGAGAGCCAGCCCCGTGCAGCCGAGGAGCACTGTGGTTTTATTAGCCCACGATTCATCGTCCCTCGCCCGCTCTCCCGCTACACCACGTTATTCCAGTAGATTGTAAAACCATAAGCAGGAATGCTGCGGCGAGTTTACGGCTTTTATTTCTCCGTTTCCTCTTCGGGTGGAGGAGAAATTTCAGGGAGAGCCGAGGTTTAAGCCACGGGAGAGGAGGTGGAAGTAACCTAATCCGCTGAGATTTCACCCTTCTTTCGTAATGGAGGTGGAAACCGAGCAGCGGAGGGGGCGCTAAGTGAAAATAAGTGTGTTTACACAATGTTTTCTGATATATATTTCAAATAAAAATGTGCGCATTGACGGTTTCTTGTGCCTTACGGTGCCAGTTTACCCGTGGTGTGTTTTATTTTTTGAGCATGATGACTGGGTAGCTCGTTATTTCTTGTCGTACCTTCCCCAACACGAGTTTGACTGGGGAGGGCTGTGCGACGGAGCAGAAGGGCCCAACCATGTGCACGAGGTCATGAGCGCGCGGGGACACGAGGCCTTCATTCATAACATGCCCACGAACTGAAAAAGGAAATAAAAAAAAAAGCGAGCACTCACCGGACTCGGACATTCTCCCTTGCTTCTCTCCGCAGAAATGACTCTCAGAAAAGTCACATGATTTTCAGGTTCAGGGGCGTGGTTTTCGTTCTCTCCTCTTCCCATTGGCTGGAATGTAAAATTCCAGCCAATGGGAAGAGGAGAGAAAGAAAACAAGAAAGAAGCGAAAAAACATGCCCTCGAATCCGAAAAAGACGGGGCTAAAATGGAGTGACTGCCCCACTCCTACAATGGCTGGCCTCCGTTTAGGTAGCCAGCCAATGGAGAAGAGGGGCGGGTTAAAGCCCCCATACTAAGGAACATTAAATCTCGGAGCGAGACTGCGCAAGCGCAGCCTATGGTCCGAGACCTAAAAACAGCGGGGACTCAGCATAGCAAGCAAAGGCACAAGCTAGATAGAGATATGTATAGTAGTGTTGGTGAATTAAAACCGAGCAGAATGGGAGCAAACCCCAGGAATTAGTATGCCTCAAATGGTCGACCAAAGATGAGTATCCAGGACTCGGTCTGAATGGGGAAAAACCTCTATGTGACCAAACTGTGTCGTTGAGGTTAAATAGGAAAGATAAATAGATCTCTATGCCCTTCCGGTGTCAGACTCGAGCAAAGAGAAAGGCCAAGTGCAACCAATGATATACTGCAAAAATTAATCCTTAAATATATATATATATATATATATATATATATATATATATATATATATATATATATATATATATATATATATATATATATATATATATATATATATATATGGAAATAAATATATAAATATGAATTAAAACAGATAGGATAACAGTTACACCTAAAAATCAGGTATAAGTGTAATTACAGTAATTTCCCTGATTGTGATTTGGCCCTAGTCTGTTCATGGGGCTTATATTAAAGACAAAATCGTCTAAGGATTAACCTCATTCACACCTGATAAGGAGGGCGAGGATACAGTTGCATGACCCAAGTCTCAGTGGTTGTAATATCAATCCCTTAACTCAAGCAGGTATGTAGGTCCTCTGTGATATTCAAACCTCCAGGGGCCTTGGAGTCCAACTTGAGGATGTACAGAGTTTCCAACTTTCGAAGTTTGGATTCCCTGTCTCCTCCCCTTCTACTCGGTGGGATAGCATCAATAGCAAAATATTTGAGTCCACTGTTGTGGACCTCCCTGAAGTGTCTGGCCACCGGATAGGTGTTGTCCTGGTTGGAAATTGCCCGTAGGTGTTGCAGGATTCACTTCTGTACGGCCAGCTTGGTACTGCAGACATATTTGAATCCGCATGGACAGATTAGGACATACACAGTGTATTCTGTTTTACATGTGAGTAATTTACTGATCTCATGCTCCCTGTTTCTAAAGGGGTCCCTGTAAGTTTTCATGTTGACCCCATGGATACACGCCTTGCATGTCTTGCACTTGTAGAAACCACAGTTGGTCTGTAACCAGGTGGTTTTGTCGATAACCTCGGGCTGGTATTGACTAACCTATCCTTCAAGGATGGGGCCCTACTGTGAGTAATAGATACCCTCCTAGGTAAGGTCGGACCTAATGTTTGATCACTCAACACGATAGGCCAATTTTTAGTAATGATTCGGTGAAGAGTAGAATGTTGTCTGCTAAAACCTGTGATGATCCTGAAAGGATTAGGGCTAACCCGATGTTCAGGTGTAACAGTTAATGTCTTCAGAGAATGTGTCTGCTCTGTCTCTGTCAGCTAGAAGATCCCCTCTATGGTGCCTCATGGACTTTGTTATTGCACTGTCTATTGTGTGTTTATTGTAACCCCTCTCCTGGAATCTGCGCTTGCTGAGAAGTTGTGCCTGTTTCAGATCTGCCTCACTGCTACAGATCCTCCTGAGGTGTAGCAGTTCCCCGTAGTGAATGCTGTTGATTAAATGGGGCGGATGGGCACTTCCGGCATGTAAAATCAAGTTCCCCGCAGTTGCCTTCCTGTAGAGCCTAGTTTCTATGTTGTTATTAGCTATATATACTTCAGTATCAAGAAACGTGATAGATGATTGGCTCATGGTAACAGTAAATTTAAGGTTCAGGGTGTTGTCATTAAGCTCAGTTACAAAAATTTCGGCCTGTTCTCTACGACCGTTCCATAGGACAAACAGGTCATCAATGCAGTTTAGCCAAACAACCAATTTATCATCAGGTTTGGCTAAACTGTGTTCTGAGTACCAGTTCCTCCCAGCTGCCCATATGCAGACAGGCATAGCTGGGGGAGAAACTGACCCCCATTGCTACACCTCTAAGCTGTTGGTAAAGCAGGTTATTATACATGAATATGTTGTTTCGCAGACAGTATTCTAACATCTTAAGGAACATATTGCTATGGTCCAAGTATTGCAGTGGCCTTTGTGAAAGATAGTGCTTTACAGCTCTAAGGCCGTCTTCATGTCTGATACTAGTGTAGAGGGATATTACATCAAGGGCTAACATCCAGTATCCCTCTTTCCACGGTCCCTCTCCAATTTTTCGTAAGAAATCGCCTGTGTCCTGGACATAGGAGTTTAGGGATCTCACACAGTCTTGCAAGAAGATATCAATGTAGATAGATGTGTTCTCTAAGATCCCATCCCTTGCAGAAATAATCGGTCTACCAGGAGGTTTATTGGCGTCCTTGTGAATTTTGGGGATAAATTACATTGAGGGGGTCACTGGAAAATAGTTTTTGAGAAATTTATATTCTGCTTCCGTGATAAGTTTTTTGTTTTTCCATCTTGTCAACATCATGTGGTAATCATTGTGGGATATTTTCATAGTTGCTGGCGTAGTCCGCGCATAACATTCCCTATCATTCAGTTGGGAGTAAGCCTCCCTGTCATAGTCCTCACGTGTTAACAGGACGATGTTACCTCCTTTGTCACTTCCCCTAATGATGATATCTTTTTCACATTTTAGTTTACTCATTAGAGTCTCGTATTGCTGGGTTTGTTTGTCGTAGTAACGTTTTTTTCTCTGTGTATCAATGTGGAGTCTTTTTAGTTGGACTGTAACATTCTCATGGAAAACATCCAGGGAGTCGCGGGCATTAGAGGATTGAATGTGGATGGTGGTTTGTAAGATGTAACTGGCGCTTTGAGCGTTGATTCAGAGTTAGCCAACTCCGCTGCCACCTGCTGGCTATTGGTGCAATAACCCACTCCCTCTGTGTCCCAAAGTTCTTGTAGCTCCGCCATGGCAGGAATATCGGACTGGGTCAGTTCACCCTGTAAAACAGGGTTGGATTGGGATTAAAAATCGGCCCGGGCACGCATAAAAAATCAGCCCACATTTGCATAATGCCTTCCCTCAAATCACTGCTTTCAGCGTCATTTTACATAAAAGGGGGGGGGCTGTAAAAGAAAATGCACACATCAGTTTACACTAGTGAAACACCCCTGAAAACAAGTGAGGCCACTTCTGCTCAGCTCCCCCTGCCCCGCTCTGTATGCCTACATTAATGGGAGGCTCAGCGAAAGAAAAGGGGTGACACCTCTACCTGTTGCTCCTATATGGGAGATAATGAGTGCCCATCTTCCTCCAGAAAGCCCACTTAGACAACCACTGGGCTGCTGGCGGGATAGTCGAACAAAAGAGACACCGCCCAAAAGCAGCCCTCAGGCGGAACTCGGACCCCGGCCCCTTGGGCATTGCCAGAATGCCCCCGTTACCAATCCGACACTGCTGTAAGACATCAACCCTTGGAGTCATGGTTCTATTTCTCAGGGTGTGATATTTACGTAGTTTCAATTCCCTAATTGCTTTGTAAATATCGAGCCTGGTGGCTGCATACTCGAAGTTAGTTTGAGGTGCATAGGTAAGACCCAGCTTCAAAATATTCTCCTCCTCAGTCGTTAATTCCACTGATGTTAGGTTCACTACGGTTTTATTAGTGTTGTTTGTGATTACTGCTTCTTTGGCCACTGGCCCGCCCCGTCCCTTCTTCCTGCCTTGATTTGGCACGCCTCCTCCTCGCCCTGCTCCTCTGCCTTCGTTTGAAGTTGACATGTTTTCGTTGTAGTTCATTTGCTGCCTTGGGTGTAAGGTTTGCCTCCTCTCGTAGCATAAAAAATTGATTTCTTCACCAGGTGATGGCTTCGGTAACTGGCCAGATACCTCTATGCTACGGAGTTTGGAATCAGAGCGCTGCCGCCCACGGAGCTTAGGTCAGACTGTGACGTTTCTCACAGGGTTCTGCTTCTGTTAGGAAGCTTCAGCTTGGCAGAGGTTCTGGTTGCCGGGACACGCAAAGCATCGTATTTTTGGGTGAAAGTAAATATTTGTCCCAGCTCATAGTCGTTACGGTCTCTTTGAAATTTAAATGCTTTGCGCTCCATGATTTTAGTTTCCTCTTTTTTCAAACGAATCGTCATGTCATTTGCCAACTTTGTTTTCTCTTCAGTTTGTTCAATTTTGTCCAACTCATCTTTGATTTCAGCAATATCCTTGAGCAATTGCGCCCTGTCAATGTCCACATACTTAATGAGGATCAAAACCAGTCTTTCAGATGCCTCTAGGTGCTTTCTGTCCATTCCCTCTTGAGGTCGGGGTTGGGATTTTCGTCTTGGAGCCGTAAGAATCCTTAAGCCCCTTGCAATGCGGTTGACGTCAATGTACCTTTGAAGGGATTTTGACTCCCACCATTTGCCTTGTTCGCTGCGTAGCTTTTTTTCTAAGATTTTATATTTTTCTTTAAGGGAACTATTGCCCTGATTTACTTCTGTGCTGGACTTGTTGCGAATGTTCGGTGGGGTCGGGAGGCTGTCAGAAAACATGGTCATGGCAGCAGCCTCCCTGTCTCTTACATTGTCGGCCGGCATATTTGTAATAGGAAATATAATCAAGTTGTGACAAGCAAGGCGGTTACAGAATAGTTTCTACACACGTTGCTGCCTCCGCACAAGTCTCTCCTCCCCTCCCCTGAGTACCTGACAAATTAGCCTGGATTCGTTACTGGGTCCGCCGCGTCTCCCGACTCGGGTCCCACAGTTCCTCCTCCTTGTGCGGTGTGCTCGGTGCAGGTCTCGGGGGATCAAACGCCACCTTTCCTTTACGGAAACAGCCACTTCCAGGTCTATATATACATATTACCTACTGGCGGACACCAGTAGGTAGTTATAGTTAGTTATAGTTAGGACCTAGTTACCATAGGAAAATCGCAACATTCTATTCCCAATAACTTTAGCGCCAATTGACGAATCTTCGCGAAATTTTCAAAACTTATGGCCCACTTCGTTTTGCTCCTATCTTGCAAGTTTTGGGGTGATTCGTCAAGGGGGGGCTGAGGAAAAAAGGGAGGTCCCAATCGTGTTTTCCCCATGCAATTTCCCATAGGAAACTTTAGACACGGCTACAGCCCGAACAGCTGAACGGAATTACACCAAATTTGGCAAAAAGGTAGCCCTTGGTTCAGAAAGATCCCCTTTTGTTAAATGGTGTAAATCCGTTCCGTAGTTGCTGAGAAAATCAAAATTTAAAAAATAGTGATATCTATGGCCGCGGAGGATCCGCGCACCCTCCCGATCACGAGCTGAATGCTAATTGGCTGTCAACACTCCAAACCAGGAAGTGTTGGCAGTCATCTTGTGCCTCGGTTCTTCAAGAAATCAGTGAAACAAACACAAAAAAAGAGAACAGGGGGCAGGATAGAAACACCCTGACCCCCTAGGCCTGCTTAGGGCGTCCCACAAGGACCAGAGTGCAGAGTGCTGTAAAAAGGGACGTGGACTCTGAACACCTCTCTGCAACACTGCTCCCTGGTGTATACTGGAGGTACTGTCATATGGATACTTCATTACATATATTGCGTTAAGTTAGCATGAGTGTATTACATGTTTAAACAGCCGCTTTGCCTTCGGCTTCAGTTTTGCACACGACACGTACTTGTTGTTGTAGCTTTCACCCTAGAAACGGTGAGGTGTTTTATTTGAGAATAATATGTTATTCCTATGCTATCAGCTTTGCCTCGTACACTTGGTACAACTGTCTGCACACTGAGAGCTGCACACTCTAAGATTAACCTAACACAAGGTTGCTGGGAAGTCTGATCCTCGCACCACATTAGACATTAGACATAACACAAATAATGTTGATGCCAACATTTTGGGCTCTACGCGGGTTTAAGATAGAGTTACACGGAATGAACGTAGACACTTGGTACTGCGCATGGAGAGAGCTGGTAGCTGTTGATGTGAACTGCTCCTACTGACATTGAGAGGTATGGGGCCGCCCTGCTAAAGCCCGAATGAGACCTTCTTAGATATAAAATAATATACTAGATAGGGTGCGCGAAATATAGGTGATATCGATTCTATAGGTTTTTGCATTATAACATGCTAGCACCTTTTGCTTACTATGGATTAGTGACTATGCTGCTAACTCTGATTTTTATAATCTGCATTTTGGTATTATACAAGATACTGCGTTTGAGAACTTTGCATTGAATAATAAATATTTCAAACTTGCATGTGTGTTCTTTGACTCCCAGTTTTGGTTTGAAATGATTGTATAACGAAAGAGTGTTCATGTGTTCCACGACTCCTGAGGTATTCTAAAGATCATGTTCTGGTTTGTCTAATACATGTATCATTTCATAATGATCCATGAGACACTGTAGCTAGCTAGGTAACGAGATTTCTGACACTGAGATGAGTTTTGGATCATCCTAACTCACTGAGGTTCTAGATCTCTATGCACAGTTCTGTGGGAGAACGGAAACCCTGCTACATGGCGCCCAACGGATTGGTTGGCCGTATTTCATGACACTCGAGTAGTATATCATTCAAACCTTAACACCTTCATTCCCGTTTCCGGTAAACGGTGGTGTCGGAAAAACCTACCTATTTTTGAAATAGGTATTTTTCAAGCTTGAATTCTACTTTAAACGGTTTCTTTGAATTACTACCCAGTTGTGCTACAAAGTGTTCTTTGTCCTTTTTTCACTTCCGGTGCTACCATGGCCGTGGAAATAGCGCAGCATAGCCGCGTCGCGGTTCGCGACCACTTGAGGGCATATAATGTCCCTGCGGAAGGTTTGGCTGTGGTTCTAGTGGTGAGTGCGGAACATGCGTACCCGTACGAATTGTTTTATTCCTGGGTGACGTTTCCGGAAGTAAACGCTAATTCGGGCGTCTACCACTCGTACACTGCCTCGGCTGTTCCGGCGGCTTATGCTCCGTACAGAGCACTGGAAGTACCTATCGATGCTTGGCAGCACGGAGTTTGGTTTGGTGGCGTCCTACCCCACTCTTTAACGGCTCCGAGGTTAGGTCCGTTGTCCATTCCGGGCACAGCCTGGCCCGCCTTGGGCGGATTTACTCCTCATCCTAATCGCGCCACTTGTAATGTGGGTGATTTGCGGCGTCTGCATGATGTCGCGGTTGACGTGATTAGAGCGCTTGTTCATTACATTGGTCGTAATATACATGGCGCAGCCCCCGCAGGTGCGCAGCTTCGAGCGGAACAGGCTGGTTTGAAAATCAGTCCTGTCTTGGTGAATTCCGTAATGGGCAGAAAGCCAGACAATAAGGATGATTTTCCTTACTGGCTTGCCGAGAAATTCGACCAGCTGGAGGCTGTGTTTCCTAATACGACTCCGGGTGAAAAACACCGGATTCTTACGCTTAGTTTACCGAAGGATTTAGCCCCTGAACTTGCTGACTGTGAAACATGGGGTAAGACTTTTGCAGCGGTTTACTCGAGGTGCTTTGGCACACCGACAGTGTCGAACCTGTCTGCGATCCTCAAACGTGTTCAAGATGATCACGGACCTGAGTCGGCGGTTGAGTTGGGTATGCGCCTGAACGGTTCATTTGAGACAGTTTGCGGTATTATCCTTGCCAATGTAAAAGGGGATGCTGTGAACTTTCAAGTGGCCAATGGTCTGGCGTTAATTCCCGATGCCGAGAAACCCCGTCAGCTGGCAAAAATTATTGTGGCAGCTTATAAAACGGTTGGCCGCAATTCTAAGGGCGCAAAGGTTTTTCTTGAAAAAGAAAGGAAGCAGCCCCAGGGACAGTCTTCGGAAACAGGTGGACAGCCCAAGTCCAAAAAACAAAATTGGCCTAAAAAGCAGAATCAGGGTAAGCAACAACAACAACAGACACAGGTTTCGAGTCCGGCGCCTTCACAACCTGCGCAGTCAGAGCGAGTTTATGAATTGCGCGATCGCGCTACGATTAAATCGCCTGATAGATATCAGGCAACTGACCAACGCTCTCCTCGTTCCTTTCAGGACTCATCGGCTCCGTCAACCGGTGGTGGAGGGGGCGGCAGGGGCAGGGGTGGCCAGCAAGGACGTGGCCAGCCCCGCACACGAAGTGAAGGGGATCAGCGGGACGACTCTACGCCAAAGAGACCGCAGTTTGCCAAGAAGAAAGTCGCTGCCTTAACGGCGCATCGATATGCCCCAGATAGTGAGAACGCGGCTTCGGAATCTGACGTGGGCTCTGACCTTGCTGGACAGCGCGGCGGAGATTACCATAGTGAGAGAGGCCCTCCGTCCACTGTTGAAGGTGACAGCGACTGAGACTTTTATTGTGATTGAAACAGCTGATACACATGTTGCTCCCCCTGAAAGACTTTTTGAAATTGTCCTGTTAATTGAAGGTGACATGCAGCGAACTGTAAAAGGGGTATTTTGGGAAAATCTTTCGGATACGTATGATATTTTGCTTTCGGAGGCTGACTGGCCCCCACCTTTTGTTCTCGCAGCTCCGCGAGGGGAGGAGGTAATCCTCCCCAGTTTCGCGCACACTGTGCCAAGAATGGAAGCTCTGCAATTTGCAGAAGAGTGGGCTCTGGCGCTTGCGCCGGCTGTGTACCGGAATCAGTGTGGCTGGGATAAATTGTCCCCGAGCCATGAGATTCCGTTACGGTCACAGCCGCAGCCACAACCCCAATATCCCATACGGCGTGAAGCTAAGGCTTCGGTCGCGGCTATCCTTGAACAATTGGAATATCAAGGTGTAATTGAAACGTGTGTGTCACCGATGAATAATCCCCTTTTTACTGTTAACAAGCCGGACGGATCATATCGTCTGGTTTTGGATTACCGGCATTTGAACTCGCATTGCCGTAACTGTGCAGTACAGAATACTCACGGCTCTGCCCTAGTGAATAGTCTTGAGCGTAAACGGTTCAAAACCACGCTTGACATTTCCAATGGTTTTTATGCACATAGATTAGATGGTCTAAGTTCCCAATGGACCAGTTTTACATGCGGCGGCGTACAAAAAATGTTTAAACGACTCCCAATGGGATATAAAAATAGTCCTGGGGTGTTTTCCGCCCGCATAGTCTCTCTTTTGGAGAGTTTCGATCCAGTTGCATGTTCGTATGTGGATGACATTTATCTCACAGACGACGAACTTTGGGTGCATCTGTGTCGTGTAAACAGCATCATTTGTAACTTTGCAGACATGGGTTACAAGTTTAACTTTGCAAAATCACACATTGCGGAGTACAAAGTGTTGTTTCTAGGTTATGAACTTAACCATGAAGGAAAGGGATTGGCTCCTCACTTCCTGGAGAAGTGCGCGCAGTTGCGCTCTCCGACAACGCTGAAAAAATTACAGTCTTTACTGGGTTTTTTAAATTTCGGGAGGACATACATTCCGGAATATGCCCAGCGTATCAAGCCTTTATATGCCTTGGTACAACCATCTTTTTCCAAATCATGCTGGCTGCCTGAGCATTCAGCCATTCTGCAGTCCTTGCAGGCTGATTTGCTCACTTCTGACTACTTACAGACCCGTGATAACCAGACCAACCTGGTGATAAGAATTATCCCTGGGACGGTGGGTTTCACGTACCTGACTTTTAATGAGGGGGATACTGTACCTATTGCTTACAAGTCACACTTGTACACTTCGGCTGAATTGCGATTTTCCACTGTGGAGAAAGTTTTAACGGCTGTGCAGATGGCAATTCTTAAGGAACGTGCCCTGTCGCAGGGAAAGCGCATGTTGGTTGTTACCCCGTGTCCGGCCTTGGAGGCGGTCACGAAAGCCAGTGTACCAAATTCTAAAGCTTTGCACCCTCGGTGGATTCAGTGGGCTACATCCTTGACATCTCAGGATGTCACGTTTATTTTTGACGCCGCTTTACGGTCGCAGGAGTATTTACAGTATGAATTTGTTCATCCTGCGCCTTTAGCAATGCGGCCGTTGGAGGATTTCCACTGTATCATTTACACGGATGGTTCGGCGCAGGTTGCGCATGGCTCTAAACATGCCTACGTTTCCGCTTGCGCCATTGTGGTCGGTGCCATGGTGAACGATGAGTTCGAGTCCAGCGTCGTGCACACGCAGACGCTTGGGGACTGCACCGCACAATTAGCTGAGCTGCGTGCTCTAATGCTTGCATTGGAGTACGCTGATCCTTGTGTGACGACTTTAATCGTAAGTGATTCTTACTACTGTGTCCAGTCTTACAATGAGAACTTGTTCTTTTGGATTCAGAATGATTTTCGTGATTCCAAAGGTAGCACAATAAAACATAAAATGATCTGGGTCCGAGTGGCGGAACTTAAAGAGAAACTGCCGCTCGTGTTTGTGATTCATACTCTCGGCCACCAGCGCGTGGGAGTCCACGCTGTTGGCAACTCGCTTGCTGATGAAGCAGCGAAGTCAGCGGTATCAAAATACTTAGTTGCAGCGGTCACGAGGTCCAAAAGCAAAATAGATGATGACATCTTGGCGGCTGTTGCTGCCACAGCGAAGGGAGGTAAATATCCTGCGGGGCTCCCTTCGAAGTACACATACCACTTAAGTCCCGATAAGGTTCCTTATGTGAAAATTCCTGAAGTTGGAGAGCGTTTAGTTCCCAACTCGGATCGCAGAGCTTCTCTGATTACAGCGGCTCATGAAGGTGTGGCGTCTGCGCATGCGGGCGTCTCAGCCACTGTATCTCAGCTACAACAGAGGTTCTGGTGGCGGGGACTGTACAAACAGACGCGCGATTATGTCCTTATGTGTGACATTTGTCAGCAGATTAAGCCTTCTACTGCTGCGCGTCCGCCTCAGACACAGTTGTGCATCTCTAATAAACCGCTTGGTTGCGTTTATTTGGATCACTGCGGTCCTTTTTCTTCTGATACTGCTTGTAAATACATCTTAGTAGCAGTTGACTCATGCACACGCTTTGTGTGGGTATGGCCGCATCGAAGCGCTGATTCGCGAACTGTCATTAAGGATTTGCGTGTCTTTGTGGGAATCTTTGCTTGTGGTACTTTCCACTCGGACCAGGGTCCGGCTTTCGCCTCTAAGGCGTATAAGGATGCTATGGTTTCGTTGGGAGTACAGGTGAAGTTTTCAAGCCCCTACAGGCCTGAGGGCAATTCTGTAGTAGAAAGAATGAACCGCGACTTAAAGCAATCTTTGACAGCCCGTGTTATAGGCACTGGTAGAAACTGGCTGACCCACCTCTATGGCGTGCAGCGTGCGCTTAATAATCTCCCTAGAAGGTCTCTGGGTGGGCGGACCCCATACGAAATGCTCTTTGGTATCAAGATGTACGTCCCTGACCTTGATGGTGCAGACTGCCAGGCCCAGGCCGCGGCCTTTGACGTAGATGAACATTGCAATGTTTTACAGGATCTACAAAAGACCAGAGACAGTCTTGCAAAGGAACACTTGCCCTCCACATCGGATGATGCGTTGCAGATCCCAGTAGTTGGCTGGCTACCCCAAGTTGGAGAACTGGTTCGAGAGAAGATCAATAACAAGAAAGAGTTTGGTCCCTCATATCGACCGCCGGTTCGAGTCCTTGGAGTGAAGGGCACAAGAACAGTCATTTTACCACCACTTCCAGGTCGTAAAGAAAACAGATTTATTTCTATTGACAATGTCAAGACACACAGGGTGGCCGATTCTTCATAGCATGACACCGGCTGCATCCTGTCCTTCCATGGTGAGGAACTCTGTGCTGGCTATTACATCTGGTACAGATCAGGAGGTGTCCCTCGAGATGCCTGCTTTATCCAATCCTTTATTAAATACTATTCCTCTTGCTAACATTGATGAGCTGACCTATGCAGATCCTGCTGATTTATCTATGTCCGACCTACATGCCCGTTTGGCTAACCAGTCCAGATTCTCTTTTGACTCTGATTCGGAACTTTCAAAGAAACCATCGACTATTGCAAAATATGCCACGTTGTTTAAAAAACATTTTCTAATTCCACCTTGGACATACGTTTGGCTGATACTATTTTCATTTTATCTTTTTATGTCAATTGGTTTTGTGTTTTATTTTTTCCGCTTGATCGAAGGCCATTATGTGATAGAAAGAACAGGAATTCGGTACCTTAATGGAACATTGGCCCCTCTGTCCTCCTCACATTCAGTACACAGACTAAAGAGAGACTTACATTCAGTACAGATTACTGCTTGGCCAGTCCTTGATGGGATTGTGTGGGATGCGGTTAGGTTTCAGATACATGGCCCCACAGAAGTTATTAATGTTCCTAATGTGCTTAGAGTAAACATGGGAGATGTGATTAAACAAAATGTTCGTTCTGATGACTGGGATCTTCAGGCTGTAGAAGCATTGTTCTCTGATTTGAAATATTATGCGGCCTTTGATGCTGAGGATTTGTACTTAGATTCTGTCAATTATGGTGATTTGTTTTGCTATCAACATTATGGGAATCATTTCCTACACAAGACAAGTTCCAGGAGGGTTCCTGTGAATTACACTCAGTGGGAACATTGCCCTGCTCCTTTACAGGGGAGCTCGAGTACGTTTCTGGGAAAATACTCTTATTTTACAGACTTTAATCAATCAAATCCTGAGTCGTTTTATTTTAAAGTGAACCAGAAATTCATGCCCAAAGTCAGACTTACTGATACAAAATTGCTGTATTCAAAGTCCTTTCTAGAAAGGTTATCTGTAGATGGCTATGAGTTATGGAAGGATACTATTGACCTTAAATCGGTTTGGGGTACCAAAGATTGGCAGGTACAAGGCACTGAGGCTTTGCATCGTGCATGTCTCATCCCGAATCACATGTTGTTTTTAAATTCAACTATTTCCCAAACAACATGTTTTGGATTGGCTACATCTAAAAAATTAAATACCCCTACTATTCCTGATTTAGAAGAATATTCAGGTTGGAGTAATTTCACTACATTATCCATCAGTGAGATACAAGCACTTTTGCAGAACTCCTCCTTTAATGTTTCCCATTTCGACCCGGAGGGGTGGCTCTTGTGGCAGAGGAGCTCTGATGCTTGCCAACGTCGTTTTTTGGGTTTGTCTGAAGGGTTTACACACGTCAGGCCAGATCCCAGGTTTGAAACAGATCACACTGTTACTACTTATTCAGTAGGAAAATTGTGTCAGAACTGGTTACAACATTCCACTTTGGCTGCAGTTAAACTGCATCTGTCCCAGTTGAATGAAAATATAGACCTAAATGATTTTATAAAAGGCCCAGCTAGGGGTAGATCTAAACGCTTTCTTTATGCTATATACAATGAGATTTGGAAATCTTCACAAGTTGAGGCAGCAAAGCGCCTGAGAGCTATTGATCAAGCAAATTTGGAAAAAGTGCTTGCAGTGGTCGATAACAGTATTAACATGCTTTCTTCCAGAATTTACACATTGGATAATATTGTTTCTTCTGTTGTTGATATTGTACATGATGAAGTGTCCACGTTATACCATGGTCAAAATCAATTGCGTTCTGTGATGCAGTTTGCATGGACGCTACAGACTCTTAAGGCTGGTCGAGTTCCCTGGACCTCATTGAACGTTTCATCCCTTTTTGCTCCTTTTAATCTTACTGAGAAACAGCGCATGCTTTCAATGCGTGATGCTTCATTTTCTATGCTACATATTGAAAAGCTAGAGTCCTTGCCTTTCTCTGTTGCTGAAACCACTACTGCCACGTGGCTTATTCATGGATTAATTACATTACCATTCCCTTTATATAAATTTACTAACTGTATGCGTTATATTGCTATAGGACGATATGAACCGCTAGGCAATGCATTCCTACATGAGGCATGGTCATTACCATACACATACAGATGTCTGAAAGATGGAAAAGAGGTTAATCTTAATGGTGAGGAATGCACACAGTCACCTGACCATTCATTAATATGCAGACACATTCAGTTACACGGTTCTTGTAATCAGGACCGCCCAAATTTAGCATGTGTTTTAAAAGGCACGCCAGTTCCAGCAGTAGTGCCCACATTTACATTATTAGCTAATGGGAGTTATTTGCTTTTAAACAACGAATTATGTTGTGGTTTATTAATTGGTGTGGCTTATATAGTTACTGTATCAGAGCGTGTAGTGTGCTGCAAGAACGTGCTATACCCACCCACGCATGGCTCTTCAGATGTCTCCATCTGGCCACGGATCCCAACCTTGGAAGCGAAATTCAATG
The DNA here is from genome assembly GCF_964263255.1 of Lissotriton vulgaris. Lineage (NCBI taxonomy): Eukaryota > Metazoa > Chordata > Amphibia > Caudata > Salamandridae > Lissotriton > Lissotriton vulgaris. Next base: position 1,597,423,591 of record NC_141695.1, on the reverse strand, counting down.
GTTTAAGCAGAATAAGGGCCCTTTTGTCTCAAAAACAAGTGACCCTGAGTTCGGCCCGGGAAACTTATGTCCTTCACATAGCCAACACCCGCACAGAGGTGCAGGCGCTCTTAAACACTGATTTGCCATTTCATTTCTGCGAGCTGGTACACCAGATTTTTAATGCTTCTTCAACGACTGGCCTTGCACATTTTTTTAAACTATTAAGCAGTGGCCTCGTGACTACGTTTGAAAAAGTTTTTGGTATCATTCCCACGTTTTTCCACACTGTTTTTTCGAGTTTGTTTGGTGGACTACCTGTTTTTCTGGCTGTGGCCGCAGGCTTTCTGTTGGTGTTTTTCTTCATAAAACATGGATGCCCATCCTGCGCAAGACGACGTTCAACGCCTCCTGACCCTGTGTCGTAATCGGATGCTCAATTACTATGGAACATTGCCGCTTGCAGCATTAAGCACGGCCTATAGATTGTCATTTCGGTTCACCGACTTCACGTGTGTCCAACCTGTCTTTCACTGCCTGAGCTGCGAGTTCGATTGGGCCATTGATTTATGCCTATGCTTGAGGACTGCTCCTGACGTCGATTTTGATCAGCTAATGCGTCCCGTTGTGGCTCACGAGCTGATCTGTTCTGGCGAGAGAGTTATGGCCTTGGCAGCAATAAATGGAGTCCTGGGCCAATGGGAGATCTCTGCAGCGGCGAATGCCTTTCTGACACACAGCGAGCTGGTGAACCCACCGAGTTGTCCTCTGACGTTGCAGGAGGATCCGATGCTGGAGGAGCACGTATGTTCTTTCCCATTGCTAAATTGGATGGCTGAACTATTTTCGGATGATGGCAGTGATTTCATACTGGAGGCTGTTGCAACTTTCTTTGCATATACTTTCCAATCGTGAGACGCATGGAGGGAATGCTTTGTTGTGATATATAACTTTCCCCTCGCTGGAGTGGAGGGATGGACTATGTTCAGCTGATGGAAAGTTCACTCACGTGATGTCGCTGGAGATAACGTCTAGGTGGCACATGACTTTGGATATCGGATAAGTGCCTTGGTTTTTTCTCTTACAAACATTTGAAAGGATGCGACCTGGTCATACATTTCATAATTTTTGGACCTGGCGGTAGACTTTTGGTTCAAGACTTTTGTTCTTTTTTTAGATTTGAGGCCACTGTAGGCATTCATACATATTCATTCATACATATTCATTCATACATATTTTTAGCTTATTTTAGCTCAAGATTATTGAATTTTGCTTTCAATTTTTGTATCTGATTTAGTATTGCCTTTTCCCTTATGATTGGCGGTGCTCGGACCAATGGGGGGGTGTCATATGGATACTTCATTACATATATTGCGTTAAGTTAGCATGAGTGTATTACATGTTTAAACAGCCGCTTTGCCTTCGGCTTCAGTTTTGCACACGACACGTACTTGTTGTTGTAGCTTTCACCCTAGAAACGGTGAGGTGTTTTATTTGAGAATAATATGTTATTCCTATGCTATCAGCTTTGCCTCGTACACTTGGTACAACTGTCTGCACACTGAGAGCTGCACACTCTAAGATTAACCTAACACAAGGTTGCTGGGAAGTCTGATCCTCGCACCACATTAGACATTAGACATAACACAAATAATGTTGATGCCAACATTTTGGGCTCTACGCGGGTTTAAGATAGAGTTACACGGAATGAACGTAGACACTTGGTACTGCGCATGGAGAGAGCTGGTAGCTGTTGATGTGAACTGCTCCTACTGACATTGAGAGGTATGGGGCCGCCCTGCTAAAGCCCGAATGAGACCTTCTTAGATATAAAATAATATACTAGATAGGGTGCGCGAAATATAGGTGATATCGATTCTATAGGTTTTTGCATTATAACATGCTAGCACCTTTTGCTTACTATGGATTAGTGACTATGCTGCTAACTCTGATTTTTATAATCTGCATTTTGGTATTATACAAGATACTGCGTTTGAGAACTTTGCATTGAATAATAAATATTTCAAACTTGCATGTGTGTTCTTTGACTCCCAGTTTTGGTTTGAAATGATTGTATAACGAAAGAGTGTTCATGTGTTCCACGACTCCTGAGGTATTCTAAAGATCATGTTCTGGTTTGTCTAATACATGTATCATTTCATAATGATCCATGAGACACTGTAGCTAGCTAGGTAACGAGATTTCTGACACTGAGATGAGTTTTGGATCATCCTAACTCACTGAGGTTCTAGATCTCTATGCACAGTTCTGTGGGAGAACGGAAACCCTGCTACAGTACCTGGTGGGCTAGTTGGCCCCCAGGGACCCTCAGGATTGAAGAGGAATTAATTCCCCAACTTAAAACGTGCCACAGGGCGTGTTTGCACACATGTCACCTCAGGACCCGCCCCCTTCGTTCACCACTTTGCAAACGCACCCCCTGGCGAGTTGTAAGTTGGAAAATGAATTCCCCTTCAATAATGAGGGCCCCTGGGGGCCAACTAGCCCACCAGGTACCTCCAGTAAGCGACAGGGAGCTGTGTTGCAGAGATGTGTTTAGAGGTGATGCCCTTTTTACACCTCTTTGCAACGCAGCTCTGTGGCACTTACTGGAGGTACCTAGTGGCCTAGTTGGACCGGACCCTAGGGACCCTCAGGATTCAAGGGGACTTAATCTCCCAACTTAAAACGGCCACAGGGCGTGTTTACACAGTGGTGAAGGGAGCGGACAGGGCCTGAGGTGACTTGTGCAAACACGCCCTCTGGTGCGTTTTAAGTTGAGGAAATAATTCCCCTTGAATCCTGAGGGCTCCTGGGGGCTAACTAGCCCACAGGTGCTTCCAGTAAGCGCCACTGCGCTGTGTTGCAGAGAGGTGGTGCAGGCCGTGCCCCTTTTTACACCTTTCTGCAATGCAGCTCTGTGGCGCTAACTGGAGATACCTGGTGGGCTAGTTGGAGCAAACGGACACTCAGGATTCAAGGGGACTTTATGCCCCAAATTAAAACGGCCACAGGGCGTGTTTGCACACGTCAGCTCAGCCCTCCCTCCCTTCACCAGTGTGCAAATGCACCCTGTGGCACATTTTAAGAGGTAGTTTTAATCCCACTGCCCTATTATGTACTAGGGTCTACAGAGGAAGCCATGGTAATCACCGGGGTACCCCAACGCATAGTGTTCCCTAGTGTATGTAGGTGTTTTAACTGTATTCTAAGTGTCTTTTAGCATCGCACTGGCTCTAGGACTGGTTAGTCAGAGTAAGTTACCACCGGTACCCATCTGAAAAAGTTGAGGGTACAGTATGATTTTGCAACAAGGTCTCTTTCTGCTCCTCTGTTTGTTCTTTCTGCACGTCTTCCTTCTTTCTTCGTCTTTGAGGACATTTGCTTCTTTCTGCATTTCTTTTTCTTCTTTCTGTGTGTTTTTCTTCGTTCTTCACATGTCCTACCTCTGTCGGCATAGTTAGAAACTAGCATTTAAAAAACCTTTGAAATTAACTGAAAAAAACCTTAGGTTTCAGGCACATTATAGTTACAAATTAGCATTTAAAAAACCTATTGAAATTCACAGAAATAACCACAGGTTTCAGGGGCGTTATAGTAAACTGGACATTTCACTCGTACAAAACCATTGAAATTCCCCCGTTATAGTTAGTTCAGCTAACTATAACTCGCGAGCCCGCAATGCACTACTGATGACATCACATATTACATCACTCATGACATGGTCAGTAATAATAATGATGACATTACTGATGACATCTCAAATGACATCACTGATGACATCATCCAGTAAATGTGTGTCTTTCTAAAAATTAAATATTTTTTATACATTTATATCTCAAGGTCGATGGAAGAATAAATGGGTAATTAAGTGTCTAAATGGATGATGCCCTGATGAACCCCCCGGTGGGTTCAGTAAGTAGGTAGAAGCGTGGAAATCCAGAACCTAGACACCCCCCCAAAAAGAAAAAAAAAAAAAGAAAACGAAACCTAACACTGGGCAGCCGCCATCTTTGTGTGGGAAGTTTTCGCAACAAAGAAGCGAGCAGAGACGGAAGTGAGCGATGTATAAAGCGGAGGCCACAAGCTCCTCCCCCCAGGGTCAACACCACGAGTGCCTGTGAGCGTCACAAGATGTTTGCAGCCATTGCTGAGTAGCCAAGACTCTGTGAGACAACAATACATCGGGGGCAGAATAGTGAGCAGCAGACTAACAGCACAGGCAAAAAAGTCACGCAACCCCTCCCCCACAAAAGTTAAGAACGCGACATAGTACCAGGTAATCCCTGGCGAATACCACATGAGCGAGTGGGCGGCACAAGTGGAGAGTTGTGAGCTGTTGGCAGACGCCGCCGATTAGCCAAGGTTTGGCGAAGCAACACAGTACTACAAGGGCAGATTAGCATACTGATGATTTCCTGAGACCCTCCTGCGCATTTCAGCTTTGATGTGTCACTGGTTGTACACCACCCTTGCTGGGAGATCCAATGCTATTGTCCTACAAGCTTTAACTGCCCCATTACCCTTCGAAAAAGTCTCCCTCCGACTGACTCTGCCCCAGCCCTCATGGGGGTTTACAGACATTGCCCTATATGAAAATGTTCTGATTATTATTATTTTTACACCAAACCTCTTCGATGCAACTCTTGCTATGTCTCCTTACTCGTCTTAAGCCGTACATACTGCTTCCCCAAAATAACAGAAGAATACAATCACTTGATTTCTTTATATGTCTTCATGGAATAAAAATAGGGGGTTGCAAAGAAAAGTTAAGGGTACTTGAGAGAACGAAGTTTTACCTGCCTTGTGTTTGCATCCACTTTTATTCTCCTGCAGTACGGCACATAAAGTTACACTCCAACTCTTAAATCACACACAGCACAATTCTTGGTGAAATATGAATCTAAAAAAAAATAAACATCCCTTGGTGTATTTTAAGTGACCAATAATTCTTGCCCAATTTTTCAGTGGAAGTTTTATGTCTGCGGAGCCGAACCTTCGTCTTAGCTTTGGAAATATCCCAGTGGGAGATAGACACAGCTGCACGCAGCTTTGGAACCTAATGTCCCCTCTGCAAACCACCCACACCCCCGCGCACCCGTCCTCCGCACCCCTCCCGCCACAAGAAGACGAAAATAATTTAATGCTGATCTTTTGGTGTCTAAAAGTTCAGAATATCTCCAGCACATTGCTTTTTTTTATAGCTCTCACATGAAGTATTAAGAAATGATTGATAAAGGTGAAAAGCGGCTTAAAACTTCAGCCGTCAGACAGCAAACACTCTTCTAGAATACTAATGGCGGTGCCGGGTGGTGATGCAGCCAGGCTGCCGGAAGTCTGGGAGCTGTGAGCCAGGGAGCTTTTCCCGTCTGCAGGGTCTGCTGGGACAAGGCGCGAGACTGTACACGTGGTACTCTATATGCTTCCAGTAGAATATGGTTCCCACAAATGTAAACACTTGGGGCCTCATTTATGAAAAGTGACGCATCGCTGCGTGAAAACAGCGATGCGTCACTTTTCACTGCGCACTCCTTGCGACACCAATGATGCGTCATATTTAATGTATGACGCATCATGTCACAAGGACTTACAGATACGTCAGTATTTCTGACGTATCTGTAAAGCGCAAAAGTGACGCATTGCTGGAGTGTGTCACAAAAGTGACGCAACTCCAGCAATGCGTCCTTTCACATGGGGAAAGCCCCATGTGAAAGGGCTTGCGTCAGTCTTACGCCTGCTGTGAGGCAGGCGCAAGATTTTGACGCAACAGCATCCTAAAAGTGACGCAGTGAAATCTCATAGATTTCACTGCGTCACTATTACGAGGCTTTTTGCGGGGGAACGCCCCCTCTGCATACATTATACCTGACGCAGGTATAATGTGGAGCAGGGGTTTAAAAAGTGACGCATCTACCTAGATGCGTCACTTTTTAAATATGGCGCAACAAGGCGCATATTTTACGCCGCTGGTGCGTCACAAAAAGTGGTATTGGTTTTCCACTGAAGGAAACCATTCCATGATGGTCGGCGATACACACACATATGTCATGACATGACACATTTGCGTGTGTCATGATTTTTGTTAGCCATTTTTAATTTTTTGCTTCTAACATGGTGGAAGGCCAAGTTAGAATAGTCATTTAAAATGTTAAAAAATAGAAGTGGGATGTGCAAAAAAAGCAGCATGCGGCACAGTAATACTTTGCAACTGCCTGGCCATCTTATAAAATAATTTTAAAAAGTTGCATGGCCAGCAGGAATGGGGAAGGGAATGGGCAGTAAGTAGATTGAGGTACACCGATGGATGGTGGTGAGGAATAAAAAGATATTGCATGCGCAGAGTGGGGGGATAAAGAGGAATATGAATACTTAAATGCATTTTCTTTGTGGAGTGCTCAATAACAAATAAAAAAGCCAATTGTGCCATGGAAGTATACAGTTCATCCAATCAGAACACTGTGAGACCGAAATGCTACTTTGAGGAACAACCACAAGAATAGGGAGGGAAGAAATGGAATCAATAGAAACTTCGACAGACATCAAAGCCACACAATTATGAGCAGAGGGATGCCTAAAGTCAACTATAATTATATGTTAAGTATAGGAAACAATAGGCCTCACTACAGACAGATAAAAATACAGCTGATGATGTGACATAAAGCAGTAGTTTACCATAGAAGCTATTCCTAGATAATCTTGAAGTTCATAGCAGTTGAGTCAGTCTAACCTCTAAACTGTTATATTGTTGCAACACATCAGGCCCGGCTCCAGGAATGTGAATTTGGGTGGGCCAAGGGTGCGTTTGGGTGGGCCACTGCAGGCTCGATTTGTCACATACATGTACAGCCAGACCTGCTTCAGGGCCCTCCTTTATCTCTTCTTAGTCTTACAAGGCCCAGTAAAACTCACTCTTTTCCAAGTATCTTTTTAATGTTATCACTCTCAAAAAGTGTTTTACCGTGTAATGTTCCTTTGATGGGAAGAGGAGGTTTCTGAGGTGGGAGTATCAGGCAAGTGGCACTTCTCGGGCTCCCTCCGTGAGAGCCTTCAGGGAGAATCCCTCTTCATTACTACCTCCACCTGACCACAGAATCTGCAACGCACTCCCTTACAGGCTTGATAATCCACAGTTCCTCTCCAGTGCACCTTATCTCACAGATGACCTTGGGCCCCAGCCCCATATCAGGCACCATTGAGCTCCACTTTCATTTTTCCCGGTAAAACTATTAGTAAAATCACCTTCATACTTAAAACATTGAATGTAGCAGTAAATATATTTAGCACGCACTTTAAAGTATGTTACACAATAGCCCTTATATCCCGACTGCTAATTAAATAAACAAAAACAGAAAGGCCATGACAGGGCCGGCTTCAGCGCTGATGTGAAATACTTTTTTGGTGCAGCACCAATAACCTCTTTCTCTGTAAATACCTTTACTACTACTTTCCAACAGTGCCCCTCATCCCTCCATGGCCTCCCTATTGACCTCTTCCTCGGATTCTCTTATTGCCACACACCACAAGTGCCCTTTATCTCCCCATAGCACCTCCCGCTTATGACCTCCTCCTCGGATTCCCTCACTGCCACCCTCCACCAGTGCCCCTCATCTCTCTGTAGCCCCTCCCCCTCATAACCTCCTCTTCAAACTCCCTCACTACCACCCTTCAACAGTGCCCCTCATCTCTCCATGTGCCGCCAGTGAACTCATCGGACTCCCTCACTACCACCATCCACCAGTGCCCCTCATCTTTCCATAGTTCCCCTATTGACCTCTTCATTGGATTCCCTCACTGCCACCCTCTAGCGGTGCCCCTCACCTCTCTGTAGCCCCTCCCCCTCATGACCTCCTCCTCAGACTCCCTCACTACCACCCTCCATCAGCGGCCCTCATCTCTCCCTAGCTCCTCCCTCTACCCCATGACCTCTTCATCGGATTCCCTCACCACCACCCTTCATCAGTGCCTCTCATCTCTCCTAAGCTCCTCCCTCCACCCCATAACCTCTTCCACAAATTCCCTCACTGCCACCCTCCAACAGTGCCCCTCATCTCTCCATAGCCCCTCCCACTACCTCCTCCTCGGATTCCCTCACTGCCACCCTCTACCAGCGCCCCTCATCTCTTCCTAGCTCCTCCCTCCACCCCATGACCTCTTCCTCGGATTCCCTCACTGCCACCCTCCATCAGTACCCCTCATCTCTCCCTAGCTCCTCCCTCCACCCCATGACCACTTCCTCGAATTCCCTCACTGCCATCCTCCACCAGCGCCCCTTCATCTTTACGTATCCCCTCTCGCATATGCGTTTAATTTGTTGTATAGAGCTACTCATATCAGTGTAGTGTGTCAGTACTTTACACCACACATACATTATACAGAGACAATGAATCATACAAGTATGTAAATCAGTCTACAGAGAATGTCACATAAACCAATGTGGATTACAAGGTGTAGGAATCACATGTCATCCATACTGGTGGGCAGTATATTTTAAAAGGGTTTGGTCTGGGGAAACACAACCTTAGGATTTAAAGAGTATTCCATGGGGGTCAGCGTTACTGATAAAAATGTATATCTGCCCAAACATACTCATTTTAGCAAAATTAGAATAATGAAAGACTGGGGAAGTTCTAACTATATCACAAAACAAAAAAAGTGAAGTTTTATCTATACCATTCATTTTTGTATGCAGCTCATTGGTCACTGTTCTATGTTAGGATTGTAACTTCTGAACTGCAAGTAACACAAGGATCTCTGTGACAAAGGCAGTTTATCCACATAAAATACAGTTCATCTGCATTTAAAAACTACTAACAGACAAATGATTGCTCTCCAGCAGGATCATTAATCACCAGCATTATCTGGGCATTTTGTATTGTCTTATTGTTGTCCTGCTTCGGCCATGATAATTAAAAAAAAACTATTTAAATGAAGCACACACGAAGAATGTGTCCTGCTGGGCCTGGGAAGATTTTAAAAGGAAAAAAATGTAGCAACACATTCTCTAACTTACTCCATTAGTCAAACTTTGTGTCACAGCCTGATGTGATAAACTGCTGCAAGGATCAAGAAAGGTGACTAGGAATAAACAAACTTCTTTTTCCTGCAATGCATAGAAAAAGAAATATCAAGGCAGCAGGACAGTAGGCAAAGGTTACCAAAGGTTACCATTGTCAAAGAAAGGATGTGTCACCTTTCACTATGCAGAGATGAAGGGGTGAAAAAATAAACAAAGCCTCCTTAACATGTAAATGGTCTTTTAAAGACCTGTGAAGTACGTGGCCCTCACTGCGAGGGCCAAGGCTCTTCTTTGGGTGGGCCAGGCTCATGTTTGGGTGGGTCTGGCCCACCCGGCCCACCGGCTAGAACCAGGCCTGGAACACATCCTTTCATTAAGAGAGAAAGTTGAGGAAATTCCTTGTAATAGCATTTTTGGAACAAGAGAGAGTATACCTTGGAAAGTTAGGCAAGCAAGAGGATTTTGGCATGGGCTGTGCAATAACATTGTTGTGTCAACATTTAACAGTCTCCTCAATTGACTGGGTCCTGCACACTCATGGATGCAGGGATGTGGCAGGTATGAGGGTTTCGCTCTAAATAATTGTTACAAACAAATGTCATATGGTGTACAGCTACTGAAAAAATGCTCTATGTGATAGCATGGCTAGGAGGCACCTCGAGAAGCTGCCTATATTGTGTGATGAGTTGGTTTGAGCAAATAACTAGATTAAACAAACAATCCAAATATCACCTTAACTCCACAGTTTATCCCATCCAAGCATTCCATTAATCATGGTGTACCACAAGGATTGTCCATGCTCCAATCCTACTCAACAACTCCCTTGAGCCAGTGTCCTATCAAAGGCAGTCAGTTGGCCCAGTGTGCTACAGTCATGGAGACCATACACATATTTGCCATATACTTGAACCACAATCAAGCATTTGTTACACTTGTGGTCAGTATGTGCCTTGCCATCACCCATAAATAGATGACAAGAAACCATCTGAAACTGAATGCTGGTAAAACTACGATCATGACCTGCAGAACACTGCACATAGGGTCTCTCAACTGGTCGCCTACTGAGCTGGTCAGCTCACCCCCTTCGGCATCAAGAGTGAAAAAATCTTAGCGTCATCATAGGCTCTGATCGTAGCTTTGGACCACAAATCAATACAGTTCTCAAGTCCACCTTCTATTCCTGGAGAACATTCAAAACAAGAGAATCTCTCCTTTCCAGATTACCTTTACCTTGTGCTGTCACATGGATGTCATCGACCATGCAACCCGGAAACTCTTTTATATAGAGTTGAACGGATACACCTTCTACATCCCCAGCACCATCCAGCTCCACATTGCCTACCATAAAACAAGCTGATGCCCTCTGCAACACCCAAGTGGTGCTACAAGCAATAGAGTCTTCCTTCCATCATAAGAAATTGTGAACCTATCAACTCACATTAAAATATCACTCCTTAAATTAAACCCCAACATTTAACCACATCCGCGCGGTGCAGATTTACCGCCGGTGCTGGGCCCTAACGAAAACGGGCGTGGTCATGACGGAACGGTTCCGTCATGAGCACAGCTCGACCGATGCTCATGATGCATCAAAGGGGTTTACAGATCATGAATTGTAACCACACCATTTTAGAGTCAAACTGTTAAACTTTAAAACTCGGTTCCTGTCCACACCAGGTGCTATCAGGATCTCATGGCCTTTTATAAAACCCTTACGATAAGGTTGTTCCTATACTACTGAGATACCCATGAGACTTTCCCTCAGAGCAGCGAACCTGACCAGCACAACATCTATGTACCTAATGTGAGACCTGCAGGTAACCATTGAGAGTTGGAACACCCTCCCCACCCACCTACACCAGACCCAAGACCTGATGACCTTCAGAAGACTCCTCAAGACCTGGCTTTATTTATTTTATTTTAAAGGTTTTATATAGCGCTGGCTAGACCCGGAGGTATCAGAGCGCTTTACATGAGCATCAGATCATAGTTACAGGTTACATCGTTACAAAGGTTACACAGTTATTAGAGCATGGCAACATAGTTACTTGTAAGGTCGAGCTAAACAATAAGCACAAATACGTAAGGGGAAAAGCAGGCAAGGGGAAAGATTCAGGACTTAGGATTCAGGACTTAGGAAAAGCAGGCAAGGGGAAAGATTCAGGACTTAGGTTTCAGGACTTAGGAAAAGCAGGCAAGGGGAAAGATTCAGGCCTTAGGACCCTCACAGGTAAGTAGTGCGCTTTACAAATGTTCTGATTGATTGATGACTTGGACCCATCTGAGCAACCCAGAGGGAACAACCCTCAGAGGAGTGAATAGGACCAGCACGGTTGCCTGGTACTTAATGCAAGAGCGCTGCTTAATAAAAGAGTATTTGTCAGAACACACCTTACCTCCTGTTAGTTGTGAACGTTGCTGTCTGTGCCGTATTTGGAGCACATCTTGGGGCATCCTGCACACAGCACCTACACAAACACAAAGGTTCTCCTCTGCAGTGATACACACATGTGCGCCTTTCCTCCAGATAATTCCGCAAACTATGACAAGTGAACCTCAATTCTTAGATGTGCATACTGCTGGCAGCACCACAATCGAACCACATCTCAGGTTTTAAGTTTGAAAACAAGCATACCCAAGGCCATCTCAACATTCCTTCACTGGCACTCTATCAGTGTCTGTAGTGGTCAAGGACTGCTGTGCTACAACATCTACAAACTACATGTCACATTACATTACTCTATTTCCTCTGCTCTACAACAGGACAGGTTCTTCAGTAATCATTCAAACGACATTATACACTTTACATTTATTAGGCTGGGTCAAAATGTAAATTACACAGGCGTAATTAGCGTAAATTCATGAATTTAGCAATACCTTTGTTACATGAACTTTCCGAAATACGCCATTATCAGCTAGATTCATGAAAGAAAAATCGGCTCGCAAAGGGCCGGATTCTGCGAATCTGTCCCTTTGCGAGCGCAATTTTTGCATTTGGGATTCATCATCCCAAATGCAAAAATCGCTAATTGCGAAATCGCATATTTGTGAGGAATTACATTTAAGGAATCTCTATTAGAGATTCCTTAAATGCAATTCATTATCCATTTATTATTTGCGAATTCGCTATTTCTGGCCGCTATTTACCGCGAAGTGTAACTTCGTGGTAAATAGCGAAAACTTAGAAAAATGCACTTTAGTGCATTTTCTAAGTGGTATGTTACACACACACATGTCCTTTGGACGTGTGTGTGCGCAACATCAGGCTACATTTACATTTCAGGGGTGCAACAGGGTGTCCATTGGACACCCCTGCACCCTTGAAATCGCAAAATCAAAATGCGAATCGCTAATAGCGATTCGCACATTGATATGTCTTCCCATTCATTCCTATGGGCCTTTAGGCCCATAGGAATGAATGGGGAGTTATTCCTTATTTGCGATTAGCAATTTGCTAATCGCAAATAAGGAATGTATAGGAATCGCAATTTATTTAGCGATTCCTACATGAATCCCGTTTTGCGAGTCTGTAATAGCGATTCCTTATTATTCGCTATTACAGACTCGCAAAACATGCCGATGATGAATCTGGCTGTATGTCTCTACAAATAATTATGCACTATTCATGGTCAAAATGTACTGTGAACGTGCACTTTGGGGTAGGCACACGCACAACAGTATGTGGCAACTGTTCTTTGCTGTGTTTTGGTTTAAATGTGACCTTGCACCAAAATATGACACAAGAATGCACCTATCACTAAAATATAGAGCAAAATGGCAGATCTGCATTTCCCATAATTATGTATAATTTTTGAGTCATTTTGTGTAATTACACGAAAACAAATAACGTGAATTTCACACACCCCTAACATATATGCAATACCATCCAATACCCTTATCATTCACAGAAGCATGCCCATGAATACATGGAACCAACGCATTTGTGGTAAACTAATTCACCAAGAGCACTATACGAACAGCGAGGACAATCTTATAAGAAAAAAAGGTTGTATTGCTTCAATTCAAGGGAATTAATTTTCTTGGTGTTGGAAGGGAAACAACTTAAATAATTACCTGATGCTGAGACTGTGGCTTGAAGAATGCAGTCTCTCGCCACAGAAGGTGCTCATCCCACTGCCACACCTGTCCAGCTAATTTAAATACTTTATTTTACTTCGGTTCATATGTAATAACCATATCTAAAAAATGTGTATCAATTACAAATCCCACAATTCATCTTTACCAGTTGCTTCTACTTGAGTATTGTGCTCCCTAGTGGCTAAGTCCCAATTATGCAGATTTCCCAGAATGCAATTGGAAGTTGAAGTTATAAAGATGTTCTGTTGTAAGTGAGTTGTCATATATGGTTAGGGTCGTGGTCTAAAAGTGCAATAAACAAGTATCAATGGCAAAGGTTGGATGGGAAAGGGAATCTGCCTTCCGGGGAGTCTAACTTCCAGGTTGCATACAGCTCTCTGCTGCCAGCACATTAATCCAATCATCCATTTAACCTGTTATGTGTTAATTTCTTAGTTATAGTGATGGCAATGTTTTGCTATCTCAGAATGAATCACTTATTACCCTGCAATTGCACCATAGTTGTTAGCCTTCAACGGCATGGCACATTGTTCCTGGCCAACTTCTGGCAATACTGCATAAGGTGAGACACATATCATGATCCACACGAATTGTAACTCTATAACCTGAGTTTAGGCATTGATCGGAGATGAGGTGGGAGGCCTTCCGTCGGATGACACAAGCTAGGGTTGCTTCATCAACCTTGGTTAAACTTTGATCAACATCTCACGAAAGGACATCTAAAGATCATGGTTTATCTACCACAACATTTAAACGCACTGGTCTATAGCATGTACAGAGTGCAAGCTCTACCTGGATGGCGATGTACGTTCAGTCTCTAGGCACCTGCACTTCTTTAATGTTAGAGGGAGAGTACCTGTACTTCTCAGCAGAGGTTCAATGCTTAGGATGAGAGGATATTATAACTTCTCATCAGAGGTGCAATGCTTAGGACAGGAGAACATTATAACTTCTCATCAGAGGTGCAATGCTTAGGACAGGAGAACATTATAACTTCTCATCAGAGGTGCAATGCTTAGGACAGGAGTATATTATAACTTCTCATCAGAGGTGCAATGCTTAGGACAGGAGAACATTATAACTTCTCATCAGAGGTGCAATGCTTAGGACAGGAGTATATTATAACTTCTCATCCGAGGTGCACTGCTTAGGACAGAAGAATATTATAACTTCTCATCAGAGGTGCAATGCTTAGGACAGGAGAACATTATAACTTCTCATCAGAGGTGCAATGCTTAGGACAGGAGAATATTATAACTTCTCATCAGAGGTGCAATGCTTAGGACAGGAGAATATTATAACTTCTCATCAGAGGTGCAATGCTTAGGACAGGAGAACATTATAACTTCTCATCAGAGGTGCAATGCTTAGGACAGGAGAACATTATAACTTCTCATCAGAGGTGCAATGCTTAGGACAGGAGTATATTATAACTTCTCATCAGAGGTGCAATGCTTAGGACAGGAGAACATTATAACTTCTCAGCAGAGGTGCAATGCTTAGGACGGGAGAATATTATAACTTCTCATCAGAGGTGCAATGCTTAGGACGGGAGAATATTATAAATTCTCATCAGAGGTGCAATGCTTAGGACGGGAGAATATTATAACTTCTCATCAGAGGTGCAATGCTTAGGACAGGAGAATATTATAACTTCTCATCAGAGGTGCAATGCTTAGGACAGGAGAATATTATAACTTCTCATCAGAGGTGCAATGCTCAGGACAGGAGAATATTATAACTTCTCATCAGAGGTGCAATGCTTAGGACGGGAGAATATTATAACTTCTCATCAGAGGTGCAATGCTTAGGACGGGAGAATATTATAACGTCTCATCAGAGGTGCAATGCTTAGGACGGGAGAATATTATAACTTCTCATCAGAGGTGCAATGCTTAGGACGGGAGAATATTATAAATTCTCATCAGAGGTGCAATGCTTAGGACAGGAGTATATTATAACTTCTCATCAGAGGTGCAATGCTTAGGACAGGAGAACATTATAACTTCTCATCAGAGGTGCAATGCTTAGGACAGGAGTATATTATAACTTCTCATCAGAGGTGCAATGCTTAGGACAGGAGAATATTATAACTTCTCATCCGAGGTGCACTGCTTAGGACAGGAGAATATTATAACTTCTCATCCGAGGTGCACTGCTTAGGACAGGAGAATATTATAACTTCTCATCAGAGGTGCAATGCTTAGGACAGGAGAATATTATAACTTCTCATCAGAGGTGCAATGCTTAGGACAGGAGAATATTATAACTTCTCATCAGAGGTGCACTGCTTAGGACAGGAGAATATTATAACTTCTCATCAGAGGTGCAATGCTTAGGATAGGAGAATATTATAACTTCTTATCAGAGGTGCAATGCTTAGGATAGGAGAATGTTATAACTTCTCAGCAGAGGTGCAATGCTTAGGACAGGAGAATATTATAACTTCTCATCAGAGGTGCAATGCTTAGGACAGGAGAATGTTATAACTTCTCATCAGAGGTGCAATGCTTAGGACAGGAGAACATTATAACTTCTCATCAGAGGTGCAATGCTTAGGACAGGAGAACATTATAACTTCTCATCAGAGGTGCAATGCTTAGGACAGGAGAACATTATAACTTCTCATCAGAGGTGCAATGCTTAGGACAGGAGAATATTATAACTTCTCATCAGAGGTGCAATGCTTAGGACAGGAGATGATTATAACTTCTCATCAAAGGTGCAATGCTTAGAATAGAAGAATATCATAACTTCTCATCAGAGGTGCAATGCTTAATATAGGAGAATATTATAACTTCTCATCAGAGGTGCAATGCTTAGGATAGGAGAATATTATAACTTCTGAGCAGAGGTGCAATGCTTAGGACAGGAGAATATTATAACTTCTCAGCAGAGGTGCAATGCTTAGGACACGAGAATATTATAATTTCTCAGCAGAGGTGCAATGCTTAGAACGGGAGAGCAATAACACTTTTCTGTGGCAAACTGTGGTTCTGGGGTAGGGAGTATGTTGTCTGTGTGTACCTCCTGGATGCACACAATCAGTACACGCGTAGGCAGGCAGCTTAAGTACCACTGTACACAGGAAGCAGGTCTGCCCCCAGTAAACTGTCCTCCCACAGAATGCTAAAGAACATAATACATCTCCCTCTTTTAATACACAACAGGGCCGGCTCCTCCTTTGGACCATTAGATCATCACCCTCCCTACTGAGAACCATCCCAAACATTTAAATATTTGTGACCTATAACAAAATAAAAATGCCTTGCCACCTTGCTCGAGTTTTTTTCAGGGCAGGAGGGGCGTGGCCATTACTACTGACTGGCATGCGGGATTGGCAATGTCCTAAAGTTTGTAGTGCGCATGTCAGATTGGTCGGCTTGCCAGCGATGCCCAGCCCAACATGTACACTTGAAGCCTCTTCAATCTGAGCAGTGTTGGGCAACTGGGGGAAACGCAGACACAACTCCCCATTCTCCTTTTGACCACTGGCCTTGGCTGCTCCAACCAATCCTGGCACTGCTATAATGCTGTTTACTACTACAAACAGCATGAGTGTGGGATCTGGATTGGTGAAGTTAGTTGGGTGAAGTCTGTCTACGGCCCACGCACCTGAAGCAGCTCATGGGCAAGACGAACAGTACATAACCAATCACTGTGTGGCTTTAATTTGAAACCACAATGTGATTGGCCATGTTTCCAAGACTGTCTGCCAGTGAATGCCTCCCCACAGTACAACAGACGGCACTGTGCACAAGAATGTTCCCGTTCTCCAGCGCACTCTCTTCAAGATGGGATGTTTAGTTTTTATGGCCCGTGCCCGTACCGCCCCTATCTTCATTAATTCTATGATTACCCACTACCTCCCCTGTCGCAATCTCCGCTCCTCCAGCCAGGCACTTCTCAATGTCCCCCGCTTCCGCAAGTCCAGAGTTGGTGGCACCAGGTTCTCCACTCTGGTCCCCCGCTTCTGGAACAGTCTCCCACCTACCATCAGGTCCATCACCATTTATCTGCACTTCCGCAAGGCGCTTAAAACCCACCTGTTTGCCCAAGCCTTCTCAACCCAGTAATTCACTGGCGCCCCCTTCCATCTGTCACTGTCAATCTCCTAGCGCCAGGAAGCCGCTTGGCCACAGTGCACTTTACAAATAATTTCAACTTCAACTTCAACTTCAATGTTTTAAGTGTGAGCAGAGTACCTTCCTGGAAGTTTTGAGAGCAGCGTCTGCCTACACTTGCACTTTGCTATACTTCAAAGGTCTCATCAATGCCCCAAAGATCAGAACACTTGTATGTACATTTCTGGCAAATGCAAGATATTGGAAGTAGGTAACGTGTCTGTGAGCGCTTCTTTTTCCACATGAGTTTTGCTTCAAGAAAATCGATTGATGGGATTACAGGTTATAGGCAGTGCTTATTTGATCTATTCCATTCTGACAGTGTGACTGATGGTGATTGTGAACACAATAACAGCAGCGTGACGCTATCAGGTTAGTTCACGGGAACCACCTTGTGCATTTAAAAGGACTCTATTTAAGGTCATATGAGGATCTCAGTGCATACTCTGCGCTTGCATGCTAGAGATGTCAGGAGCAATGTATTGCATTCCGAGCTACGGCGTGCACATTTGTATCATGGAACGTGCACCCTGCACTTTTATCTGCTGTCTTAGTTTGCTTCGGAATTATGACACTTTCGTAAAAACACGTGCCTTCAATAATCATGCAAAAACAACAGTTGATGGACAGATTGCAGAACAATGTCATACATTCACCCCAGTACAGAGATCTGGGCCTAAATACATCGTTTTTTTGCTCACCATACCATTCCAGTTTGAACCCAGCCATATGCAAATCAGCCTTGACTCTGCGCCCCATGGGAACAGTCAAGCCCGAACTGCCAAGCCAGGTTCTCCCTGGACTGGAAACAAGCATCCAAGGACCTGTTCCGGGCTTTCAGCCCTCATCCGCCTGGATAGCTTGATTCCAGTGGCATGGAGAGCACGGGACCCCCAGTCACAGATCTGGGTTTAATCCATCGTTATTTTGCTCACCAAGCCACCCCAGTTCAGACATGGCCATGTGCAAATCAGTCTTGACCCTGTGCCTCATGGGAACAGTCCAGCCCGAACTACCAAGCCAGGATCTCCCTGGACTGGAAACAAGCATCCAAGGACCGGTTTCGGGCTTTCAGACCTCATCAGCCTGGATAGCTTGATTCCAGTGGCATGGAGAGCACGGGACTCACGTCTGAGCATACCTGTCCCACTCGGGGTGACAAATGCAAAAACAACAGTTGATGGACAGAATTCAGAACAATGTCATACATTCACCTCAGTACAGAGATCTGGGCCTAAATCCATCGTTTTTTCGTTCACCATGCCATTCCAGTTTGAACCCAGCCATATGCAAATCAGTCTTGACCCTGTGCCCCATGGGAACAGTCCAGCCCGAACTGCCAAGCCAGGTTCTTCCTGGACTGGAAACAAGCATCCAAGGACCGGTTTCGGGCTTTCAGCCCTCATCAGCCTGGATAGCTTGACTCCAGTGGCATGGAGATCACGGGTCTCACGTCTGAGCATACCCGTCCCACACGGGGTGACAAATGCAAAAACAACAGTTGAAGGACAGAATGCAGAACAATGTCATACATTCACCCCCAGTACGGAGATCTGGGCCCAAATCCATCGTTTTTTTTGCTCACCATGCCATTCCAGTTTGAACCCAGCCATATGCAAATCAGTCTTGACCCTGTGCCCCATGGGAACAGTCCAGCCCGAACTGCCAAGCCAGGTTGTCTCTGGACTGGAAACAAGCATCCAAGGACCGGTTTCGGGCTTTCAGCCCTCATCAGCCTGGATAGCTTGATTCCAGTGGCATGAAGAGCACGGCACTCACGTCTGAGCATACCCGTCCCACTCGGGGTGACAAATGCAAAAACAACAGTTGATGGACAGAATGCAGAACAATTTCATACATTCTCCCCAGTACAGAGATCTGGGCCTAAATCCATTGTTTTTTTGCTCACCATGCCATTCCAGTTTGAACCCAGCCATATGCAAATCAGTCTTGACCCTGTGCCCCATGGGAACAGTCCAGCCCGAACTGCCAAGCCAGGTTCTCCCTGAACTGGAAACAAGCATCCAAGGACCGGTTTTGAGCTTTCCGCCCTCATCAGCCTGGATAGCTTGATTCCAGTGGCATGGAGAGCACAGGACTCACGTCTGAGCATGCCCGTTCCACTCGGGGTGACAAATGCAAAAACAACAGTTGATGGACGGAATGCAGAACAATGTCATACATTCACCCCAGTACAGAGATCTGGGCCTAAATCCATCGTTTTTTTGCTCACCATGCCATTCCAGTTTGAACCCAGCCATATGCAAATCACTCTTGACCCTGTGACCCTTGGGAACAGTCCTGTCCAAACTGCCAAGCCAGGTTCTCCCAGGACTGGAAACAAGCATCCAAGGACCTTTTTCGGGCTTTCAGGCCTCATCAGCCTGGATATCTTGATTCCAGTGGCATGGAGAGCACGGGACTCACCTCTGAGCATACCCGTCCCACTCGGGGTGACAAATGCAAAAACAACAGTTGATGGACAGAATGCAGAACAATGTCATACATTCACCCCAGTACAGAGATCTGGGCCTAAATCCATCTTTTTTTTGCTCACCATGCCATTCCAGTTCAAACCCAGCTATATGCAAATCAGTCTTGACCCTGTGCCCCATGGGAACAGTCCAGTCCGAACTGCCAAGACAGGTTGTCCCTGGACTGGAAACAAGCATCCAAGGACCGGTTTCGGGCTTTCAGCCCTCATCAGCCTGGATAGCTTGATTCCAGTGGCATGGAGAGCACGGGACTTACGTCTGAGCATACCCGTCCCACTTGGGGTGACGAATGCAAAAACAACAGTTGATGGACAGAATGCAGAACAATGTCATAAATTCACCCCAGTACAGAAATCTGGGCCTACATCCATTGTTTTTTTGCATCCATCATCTTGTGTATTTTGCTGGTCACCCTATGTGGGAAGGGTATGCCAAGACGTGGGTCCCTTGCTCACTAAGCCACTGGAGTCAAGCTATCCTGACTGAAGATGGCTGCTAGCCAGAAACCGGTCCTAGGATGCTTGATTCCGGTCCAGGAAAGACATGGCTTGGCAGTTCGGGCTGGACTGTTCCCATGAGGCACAGGGTCAAGACTGATTTGCATATGGCCATGTCTGAACTGGGGTGGCTTGGTGAGCAAAATAACGATGGATTAAACCCAGATCTGTGACTGGGGGGAATGTTTTGCCATTGTGCAACATTCCGTCCATCATCTTGTGTGTTTTGCTGGTCACCCTATGTGGGAAGGGTATGCCCAGACGTGGGTCCTTTGTTCACTAAGCCACTGGAGTCAAGCTATCCTGGCTGAAGACGGCTGATAGCCAGAAACCGGTCCTAGGATGCTTGATTCCGGTCCAGGAAAGACATGGCTTGCCAGTTCGGGCTGGACTGTTCCCATGAGGCACAGGGTCAAGACTGATTATCATATGGCCATGTCTGAACTGGGGTGGCTTGGTGAGCAAAATAACGATGGATTAAACCTAGATCTGTGACTGGGGGGAATGTTTTACCATTGTGCAGCATTCCGTCCATCATCTTGTGTGTTTTGCTGGTCACCCTATGTGAGAAGGGTATGCCCAGACGTGGGTCCCTTACTCACTAAGCCACTGGAGTCAAGCTATCCTGGCTGAAGACGGCTGATAGTCAGAAACCGGTCCTAGGATGCTTGTTTCCAGTCCAGGAAAGACATGGCTTGGCAGTTTGGGCTGGAATGTTCCCATGAGGCACAGGGTCAAGACTGATTTGCACATGGCCATTTCTGAACTGGGGTGGCTTGGTGAGCAAAATAACGATTGATTAAACCCAGATCTGTGACTGGGGGGAATGTTTTGCCATTGTGCAACATTCCGTCCATCATCTTGTGTGTTTTTCAATAATCATGCAGCACAAAAGCAAAAGTGTGCAGTTTAATTTATTGCAACACCTGCACTGTAGGGTTGGTAACGCGTGCACTCGGGCAATGCCTGAGGGGCCGGTGTCCAGTTCTAGCTGTGGGCAGCTTTTTTGAGCCTGGTGGGCCGATTTGGGCGGTCTCTGCTGCATTCGATGCCGCCAGCGGCCCAGTGGGTGGCTGAGTGGCCTTTCTGAAGACAAATGGGCGTTCATTACCTCCCTTTTATCAATGGCAGAGGTGTCACTCCCTGTCTCTTGCTGGGCCGGCCCGGCCCATTAATGTACGTATATTGAGCGGGGTAGGGGGCCTGAGCAAAAGTGGCCTCACTTGTTTTCATGTGTTTTTCACCAGTGCAAACTAATCCATGCATGTTTTTTTTAAACCTCCCACTCCCTTTTTTAATAAAGCAGTGTTTTGCGGAAAGGCAATATGCAAATGTGGGCCACTTTTTTTCAGCGTGCCCGGCTGATTTTTATTCCCAATCCAACCCTGAACACCTGTTGCTGCTACTTTGATAGAAGGGTAGAACGAACACTGCCTTGGATGAACCTATCCAAAATCACTGTCACCGAAGCTTGCCTTGGCTCCTTGCTACTGCATTACTTCAAGCGAAGGTGCCCCGTCTGTGCTTTACTGGCAAAAACACTGATGATTTCTGAACAGTGAATATAAAAAAATGTTTAAGTGATTCATGTTAGCGATTTAGGACCATATGTACGAATGGATTTTGCATTTCCAATGGTCCAAATCGCTTTTTCGGGCCATAAGGAAATGCATACATCTAACTTCCTCTTTATGAAATGCATTCAAGGTGGCGCAAAATGCGATTTCGACCTTCTAGAAATCACATTTTGTGATTCGCAAAATAGGAAATCCCAAATAGGGATTTCCTATTTGCGAATCAGGAACCCAATGTACATAGCAATTCCTAACTGCGACTAGTCCCAAAAAGTGCATTTAGGAAATGCAATTATGATCGAATTGGATCTGATGCTAACCAGGTGCAAAAATTAAAAAAAAATGCATCCAAAATGCATCAGGATCATTCCCAATGGCTGCTTTGGACATCCTGGCAAGGAGGATTTTTGCAGAGAGGCAGAGAAGGAGGGGGGAGAAATATTACCCGCTTTATCTGTGTACATGTTTTCATAGGGAAACAGCAATTACAACACCGTCTTCATCACACATGCCTTTACAATGCACGAAAAATTTAAGTATACTCATGTATCTTCAACAGCTAACATAACATAACGTGTATTTGTAAAGCTCACGTTCTCCCAAGGGTATCTTGGCGTTGAATAGCAGATGTTTATTGCTACCCAGTTCAATGGTACTCATTTTATTGATCTCAGAAGAATGAAAGGCTGAGTTGACCCACTGGGATTTGAACCTGTGACCATGAGTTCAAACAAAAGCACTTACAGTGGGCGCATTAGTCCACTAACCCACCAGACCCAGCACCTAACACTCATTGACAAAGCCAATACTCTTGGCTGTCCTCTAAGTGTATATCATGTGCTGTGTTATATATATCTGGATGCAAATAACTGAAATCTCAGAGATGTATTAAAATACTGGTTGAGTAGCACACTATGGTAATTATAGAAATTTAATTTACATGTTTAAGCCACACCCTTTTTCCAGACTCCTGATTTTTTCATCCCACCTAAAACCCTGTGTGCGCATAGTTCTATTTGACTGCTTGCAGCCAGCAGCACTAGGTGCTTTCCCAAGCCTAGTTAGAGCACTTTCTTCCAAAGTTCATGCCGTACACAGTGCTAAACATGACAAGCACACACTTTAAAGGGCCTAAAGTTTTCTCACTGTACAATTTGCACACTACTGTTACTGATGAACATATTTAATGTAGTAGGTTATGGGGCAGTTTTAATGAGTTTACATATTTCAAGACTACATGTTCACAACTGCTTTATTAACATTCTTGTTTTCTCACTAAATTATTTGTTAAAGTTTCCCTTAAAAATGCACTATTTGTCACTCTTTTTTCACTCACTATGTAAAACTCGCCACCAACTTCTACGACTCACACTTTTAAATTTCAACAGCCGCCACTGCTAACTGCAGGATTTTCCAGTACTTTCCAGCACTGTGCAGCTTTTAGGGGCACAGAGAAGGAGTAGGAAGAAGTAAGGAGATGTGCAAGAAGTTAGTCAAAGGCTATGAGAAAGGAAGAGTCAGGGGAAGGGAAAAGGACAGAAAGGGGAAGACTTTTGCCAGCTACCATAAACGCCATCGCCTGACGTTTGGCACATGCCTGTATCGCAAGTAATTCCGTTATTCTTTCATCTCCATATGAGTTATGCCTCACTGTTAGCTCTGCTACTCCCCCTTAGTATGCAGCCCTGTATACTTCTTCATGCTTCTTTGTATAGCCCTGTGTGTAAATAGCTTCATAACATGAGGATTAACTCTTTTGTGGTAGTTTGCCACTAAATAGAAGAGACAGGATGGAAATGTTCTAGGGGCCTCATTTATGAAAAGTGACGCATCGCTGCGTGAAAACAGCGATGCGTCACTTTTCACTGCGCACTCCTTGCGACACCAATGATGTGTCATATTTAATGTACGACGCATCATGTCGCAAGGACTTACAGATACGTCAGTATTTCTGACGCATCTGTAAGCGCAAAAGTGACGCATTGCTGGAGTGTGTCACAAAAGTGACGTAACTCCAGCAATGCGTCCTTTCACATGGGGAAAGCCCCATGTGAAAGGGCTTGCGTCAGTCTTACGCCTGCTGTGAGGCAGGCGCAAGATTTTGACGCAACCGCATCCTAAAAGTGACGCAGTGAAATCTCATAGATTTCACTGCGTCACTATTATGAGGCTTTTTGCGGGGGAACGCCCCCTTTGCATACATTATACCTGACGCAGGTATAATGTGGCGCAGGGGTTTAAAAAGTGACGCATCTACCTAGATGCGTCACTTTTTAAATATGGCGCAACAAGGCGCATGTTTTACGCCGCCGATGCGTCACAAAAAGTGACGCATCCGCAGCGCAAAACTGACGCAAGGCCTCATAAATGAGGCCCCCAGTACCTAAGGCTGTTGTGTGCACATCCGCAGCTAACCTTTAGGACTCTCTTCCTCATACTCTAGGACCCTCAAATATTTGGTCAAGCGGATATCTGAATACCACTACTAGCAGCCTTACACAGGATCTCAGAGTGTGAGAAGTAACATAATAGAAATAGAAAAGTGAAGTCAAATGTATTCTGTATTTATAAAGACTCCCCTGGTAATGCTCTGTCACTATTTTTCGTTTGTCTAACATGTGTATTAATACACATCACATGTTCATATATAAAGTGAGATTTTCATGTTAAGTTTGACAATAGTTAGTGTGCTCATGTTAAATTAGCCATAGTTAATGTACGCCTCAGTTTAAATGACTTATGCTAACATTGAAATGCATTTTGGCTTCTGTGATTCTGTCTCCCCTTTCTCTCATTTCAGGAGCCAAGCTACAATAATTAGAATTAGATAAATAGTTGGAAATGTTTTAGTTTTTGTGAGAATGTTATCACTATGTGTTCTGTGGAGAGTGAGTAGTGATTTTCTTCTGATCGTTTTGCAGGCCACACAGCTGAAATCTTGCATTTTGTGATGCCTGGGAAGAAGACAACATATGTGTTATCATGAAATGTTGGTTTCTGATTGGTTCTCTTTAGAGGGACCGTAGGGAATTCTCCTTATGTGTACATAATTGTATGTTTTAATCGTGCTTTTCTGAGTTAGATTCGGATATGCTTTCCCACGTGCAGATGTCCCTTTTCTGCTCTATTTAGACCTCAGGCCTCATTTATGAGAAATGACGCATCGCTGCGTGAAAGCAACGATGCGTCACTTCTCAGTGCGCACTCCTTGCAACATACCTAATGCGTCATATTTAATGTATGGCGCATCATGTCGCAATGAGTTACAGATACTCAGTATTTCTGACGTATCCGACGCATCTGTAAGCGCAAAAGTGACGCAACTCCAGAAATGCGTCCTTTCACATGGGGCAAGCCCCATGTGTGAAAGGGCCTGCGTCAGCCTTATGCCTGCTGTGAGGCAGGGGCAAGATTTTGACGCAACGGAGTCCAAGAAGTGATGCAGTGAAATCTCATAGATTTCACTGCGCCACTTCTACGAGGCTTTTTGTGGGGGAACGCCCCCCCTGCATACATTATACCTGACGCAGGTATAATGTACCGCAGGGGTTTGCAAAGTAATGCATCTGCTTAGATGCGTCACTATGTAAATAGTGCGCAACAGGAGGCATGTTTTACGCCGCCGATGCATCACAAAAAGTGACGCATCGGAAGCGCAAAACTGACGCAAGGCCTCATAAATGAGGCCCCACATATCTTGTTCTGCTTTTGCTTCTACAATTAAACTCTTGAGCAAATATATTCTTCTTTACCAGACTGAATCTTTTTTTATTCTGCCTTCAAAGACTTTATTTGCTGACACCTCCTCCTTAACTTCCCCCAACCTCTTTTAAATCCTCAGCATAGCATTGGGGAATATCCCTTCAGCAGTAACTGAATCGTAATCGATTTGCAAATGAAAATCTTCAAATAGTGTGCCTTTGGATGTCAAATATTTGACTCGCTTTAGATTTTAACAAATACCGCTTTATAGGGTGATATTTGATTACTGACTAATTTGAATCTTTGAGTTTGTATGGTCAAGATGGCGGACTGAAGACGCCGCCGAGAGGTCACTCCTGCAGGCGCCCTGCACTCTGAGAGAGATACTGGCGTTTTCTCGCCGATGTGATTCGCCGCTAATCGCTTTTTGATAGGCGAAATTGTGGGGATATACAAAGCTCGACAGAAAAGTGTCTCAACCTGCGGACAGCAGATTCTGTGCAAGACAAAGTGGTGGAACGGTTTACTGGCTGACTCACCGAGTCTGCAACTCTGTGCTTTGGCGGGGATCTCCCGAACCGCTGAACTGCCGCACCGCGTACTGCGTGTGTGGGATTTGGGTGACAGCTGTGTTACTCAGGCTGTTTTCTTTCGCTGCTTGCTGCCGCTTCTCCTGCTTCGCCTCATCGTTCTTCTGGACACTCTGCTAGGGCGGTGGAAGCTCCGTGTGCTTAGGGGCGTGCCGCGCTGAGGCAATCAATCGAGCCGACAGCCGACAGCCGGTGAGGGCTGGGTGCCGGCTCGTGGTGAAGGAGAGAGGCGCACCTGCAACTCACGGTGAAGAGAGCAATAACATAACTGCCGTAGGGGAATCAACTGCCCAGATGACACGGAAGAACCCTTTACGACAGAATAAAGTGGCGAAAGATGCTTCTTCCGGGGGTAATGCAGAAGAAACGGCCCTGGTTTTCAAACCTATTAAGCCAATATCGCCAGCAGTAGTAGCGAGGATGCCACGCTCTACTTTAAAAACCCCTGAGAATTCAGCTGCCGTAGAGAAACGGACCGGTAAGCTACAGCCTATTGTCCCGCATGCTTTACCTCTTACTACCCCTCCTGTACTCTCTAAGGATAAAACACTGATGCATAATATAAAAATTAATTAAACTGAAAGGAAAAAAGAGCTAGATTTAAGTACTACAGGGTGTCCTCCATCACTATCTCTGACTTTTGCAGCCACTGATACCGATACTGATAATGCCGTTGAAGCTGCTATATCAAATGAGGTTGTTACATCCAGTGACAATTTAATTGTGGGCTTGGAGGGCTTCGATGTGTCCATAGAGAAGCTGGGTGAACCAGAAAGTACACACAGAGTGCCAATTATAGAGCAAGGAGATTTGGATGCGTCTAATGAGCTCAATTCATTTTTAATAAATGGCGCTTCTCAGTATAATGATCCTTCTGTATACACCCAACCTGTTAGTATCACTGGCAATATCACTATTACGGATACTGGTACTACTGGAGGACCAACTAAGGTGGCAACGGCTAGCGTTATGGCATTTGACACAGATATGGAAGATACAACAAAAGCTATAAAAGCTATAACAGGCACAGATACAGAGGATACAGAAGATACAAATGGAATTGTAATAACGTCTATTCCTCAAATATCAACTTCTCGGATACCCATGAAAGGATCAACTACAGCGAAAATACAAACACCAGAATTAACTTTGGGAGAACAGAAAATAAACAGCGATGATGAGGATTTACAGAATCAAGAACATGACTCCAATGATGAATACGAGGAGTTTTTTGGGGAAGGGGGGCTGCTCGAAAAGAAAGACTACTCTAAACCACAAACAGAAGCTAGCAACCCTTCAAGCCTCAAGATATGGGGAAAGCTAAGAGCCAAAGCTAAGAAAGGTGGGAAAAAACTGAAACCTACTGTGCTAACTACCACTTTAGCTTTAGAAATCGCTGGAGGGAAATCGACAAGCGATCAAACCCCTCTGCTCAAATGGATGCAGCCAAGAGGACGGTTTAAAAATACTTCCATGTCTGGCTCAGGAGCCACTTTTACAGAAGTCAATGCCTCCAATGCCTCCAAAATTTTGCAACTCCCCACCGCTAACAATGTGGATTTGCTAGACCAAGATATAGACCCTAGATTGCTGGAGACATCTTCGATCAAAACTTCTGCTGACACTGCTGATACTATACCACCTAACACACTACCTATTGGATTAACAAAATTGAATTCTAAAGGTAAAAATAAAGATACACTCCATGTTGACATTAGTTTAGATAGCGAGACCTTACCTGTATCAAAAACTACACCACTCCCATTAACCCCAAATCCTTCCAAGACGTCCTCTGAAGCTTCCTCCTTGGACCTTATCTTAAAAACTTTGATGATACACCGCCAAGAAACGCAACAGAATTTCCTCCAACTAAGGGAAGATAATATCAAGGTACATAATTGTCTTCAAGAAGTTACTAATAAATTGAATGGGGTCACAAAAGACATCGAAGGATTACAACAAAGGGTCGTTGAAGTAGAGGAGACGCTGGTTACCACTTCAGCTCAAACTAGTCAACACAAAGAAGATATAGGGTCACTACACAGCAAAATCGAAGAATTGGAAAATAGGCAACGCCGACAAAACCTGAGACTTTTTGGAATACCTGAAGGGTCAGAGGGCTCGGATGCCAGGGCTTACTTGGTTAAACTTTTTCAAAGAGCCTTCCCAGACCTCTCTGACTGGGATTGGGACTCCCAACTACAACGGGTACACAGACTGCCTATAACTCTAAGGAACAAAGAAAGCAAATATCCACAACCTATTATGGTCTACTTTGGTAATTACTTGCTAAGACAAGCGGTCTCAATCAAAGCTAGACCGAATACCCCAGTGACATTAGACAATGTAACTTTTTTTGTTAAATCCGATCTTAGCAAGTCCACTATGGATAAAAGATGGGGACTACGCAAATTAATTGACCCTTTCAAGTCCATGGGGGCAATAGTCTATCTTCAAGAACCGGCCCGCCTTAAGGTTATGAAAGCTGGCCATACTTATTTTTTCACTGAGGTAAAGGAGGCTGAGCAACTCCTTGCAAAAATGAGAAAGAGAGAGGGGGGAGAGGGGAGGTTGAGAGAGGTATAAAATGAGACTCATGCCTAACCATAACTGCATAGCGTAATTTAACAAGATACTCGGGCATATATTGTGAATTTGATTTCGAATCTTTTTTTTCTGTATGATAATAATACGGAGTGTGGGGGATCCTGGGGAGACCTCTCTGATAGGCTGCCCCTTGAGCGGCAGCAGAAGATAGAGGTAGGCCTCTGGGTAGATACTGGGGGGAGGGGTCATGGGTTGGAGGGCTGGGTGGGACGGGTGTGCGGTTTTGCTGGGGGTGGGGCTAAAAGGGGAAAAATTGTATTGCAGGGGAAAAAAAAAAAAAAGAAGATGGGCAGATACAGAGACAAAGCTTTTTTATTTTTTAAACGATATATAATACAGAGGAGTACGAAAAATTTTGTTATAATTAATGTCTTTTTTTAGATGTTTGGTGTGGAATGTTGCTGGCCTCAATAGTAAAGATAAAAGGAGAATGGTACAAGAAGAAATGAATATGTATAGACCCCATATGGCACTTATTTCTGAAACCCATATCGGGTTTCAAGATCGTAAACTTTTATCTCAAATGGGCTATGATCTTGTTGTTTGCTCAACGTTAGGGGCTTCAATCCGGGGGGTAGCTATTTTGAAACAGAAACATATAAACATGACTATCATTAAAACTGCTGCTGATGACAGGGGAAGGTGGGTAATTGCTCAGGTGCAACTTGCTGAAAAATATTATGTATTCTGCTTGGTTTATGGTCCTAACGTTGACGAACCCAAACTTTATGAGCAATTAAACATCGAACTACTCGAATGGGAGGGTGAGCTATTGATAATGGGAGATTTTAACTGTGTTATGAATTATAAGAAGGATTCCACAAGTAAAATCAACACAATAAGGATGCGTAGAGTTAGAGCAGCTATAGTGGAATTGGGTAGGATACACAATTTGAAAGATGTCTGGCGCACTAAGCACCCTACTACAGCTGGTTATACATACTATTCGGCCCCCCATAGAGTTTGTTCCAGAATCGATATGGTGTGGGCAACAGATAGAATTGTGGATAACTGTAATATAGAACTTTGCCCGAGAGTTACATCTGATCACAACCCTATATTGTTTGAATTTAAAACCCTTAACAAAGAGCAAACCCCCCGACAGTTTACATTCCCTAGGTATCTATGTACAGATGTTGAATTTGTCTTGGGCATTAAAGCACATATAAATGAATTTATAACTTTTAATATTAACTCAACCACGGCTAATTTTGTGTGGGATGCGTGTAAATGTAGCATTCGAGGCTATGTACAACAATACATTTTAAGGAAAAATACTGAAAGACGGAGGGCAGATAAGCTAACTTTATCTAGTATCCTATCAGTCGAACAACAATTGATAGATGCTGTAATACAGGGGAAGACAAATATTGAAGAACTGAGATTAGGATTGGTGTCAATGAGGTCGGCATTAAAAAAGACTCTTAGGGAGAAATTTAGTTCCAAAATACATAAATATAAATTAGCCCAATATGAAGGGGGCGATCGAATCGGCAAGGTCTTGGCTTATAAGGTAGCCGATAAAAAAGCTAAATCCACTATAAAATCAATAATAGGGTCAGACTTAATCGAATATAAAAAATCTGAGCAAATCTTAGAGCAATTTGCTAAATACTATTGCCATTTATATACCCCAGATAATTCACCCTCTCAGGAAGAAATTACAAATTATTTAGATAATTATTTGCTCAGCCGATTAGATACTGAAGCAATTAAGCAACTTGGGGCTAAGATTACTACTACTGAAATAGAGCTAGCTATTCGAGCACTACCTTCAGGAAAGGCTGCGGGAGAAGACTGCCTGCCTATAGAATTATATAAAATTTGTGAGAAAGAACTCATACCGCTTTTTCATTTGGTGATAGATTCTGTAGGTCAAACAGGAAGCGCTCCTATATCTTGGAGAACTGCAAAAATAATATTTTTTCTAAAAAAGGGCAAACCACCAAAGGACCGAGGGTCTTATAGGCCCATCTCATTGATAAATACCGATGCCAAGGTCTTTGCCAAAATCCTGGCCAATCGTCTCGCCCCTATTATGCCTGATTTAGTGAACTGCCAACAGCATGGGTTTGTAGTGGGGAGAGACACCACTACCCATATTAATACCGCAGTGACTGCATTTGATGTAGCCTCGACAACTCACACCCCACTCGGAATGGTTATGCTGGACGCAGAGAAAGCGTTCGACCGAGTGGGGTGGGAGTATTTGTGGGCGGCATTGAGCGCATTCGGTATACAGGGGCAATATCTCAGATGGGTTCGATCCTTATATGAACTACCAATGGCAATAGTTATTTATGCTGGAGTTAATTCAGCTAACTTTGCAATTAAAAGGGGGACAAGGCAGGGGTGTCCTTTATCACCCCTGCTTTTCGCTCTAGCCCTGGAACCATTTTTAAATGCTTTGTCCGTCCAAGATAATATAATACCAATACAACATGGTGGCAAGAGTTTGAAAATAACCGCTTTTGCTGACGATATAGCTATATTCACTACAGACTTAGTTTTGGCACTCCCTGAGATAATTAAAGAAGCTAGTAAATTTGGAGAGATATCAGGCTATAAACTAAACGTTGGAAAAACCCAAGTAATCGCCAACTACAAACCTGCTCAACCGATATTGGGACTCTGTACTAATGCTATCTATTTAGGAGTTAAGCTTGCAGCAGAAATAGAGAAAATCGTAGCATTGAACTATGACCCTTTACTTAAGGAAATAACTACATCTTTAAAAAACTGGCATAAGATTCCATTGAGCCTGGTAGGACGTATAAATTTAATAAAGATGAAGATTGTACCAAAATTGCTGTACCTATTTAGATCTATTCCTCTACATCTCAACAACACATATATAAAAAAAATAGAGAGCATATGTAGCAGTTATATCTGGAGCTATAAAAAAGCTCGTAGATCAATGGCTTGTTTGAAACTTTCAATTGAAAAAGGGGGTCTAAATTTCCCGGATTTTAAATTATATTTTTTGCAACTTTTTTTCAACGCATACGTAGCCTAATAACCAATGATGCTTCCTTATTTTTCCATCAATTTATGTTGGGACAAGATAGTAATCAGTTTTTGTACCGTGTGCATGACCCTAATTATTTTAAGAGAGTCAAGTTTAAGACCGCAAGACATATTAAAAGAATCTGGGACCAAATAATGATTTTTTGTAAGATACCTTTCTTTAACGCGGAGCTACAGATTTGGGGGAATACAGGGCTACCAGGCTTCTTTTCAGATGGCGCGACAGCCTTGTGGCTGGATCATGGTATAAGCACTTTAGGTAATTTATACGGCTCGGATGGTTTTTTGAGCTTTAACGCATTAAAATTAATCTACAAAATTAGAGACACAATGTATTTTAAATACATTCAGATGAAAGATTATTTGGTTAATGAAATGAAAATTAAGAAAATAGAAAACTCAGATACCTTAAAATATCTTTACTCGAAACACACTAAATCACTTATTAGTAAGAGCTATGCCTACTTAAGTAGCCACAACCAAGGAGACTGTGAAAACATGGCGGAAAAATTGACTATCCGACTAGGTGTGAACATCAATCCTAGCCAGATTGCAGCCTCGCTCAGACAAATAAACCTAGTGGTCCAATCCTCAAGCTTAAGGCTTCAATTATATAGAACGGTGACTCAAATATACTATACACCTCAAAGAATTGCTAGCTGGACCCCGAGAAATGGTCCCAGTGAGCGAACTAAATGTCCCAAATGCAATCTAGAAGCCGCCGGTATAGAACATATGCTCTATCAATGTCCCGAACTTACAGCATTTTGGAAAGGAGTAACCGCGGCTTTAAACAGTAGACAAATTATATTTCCAACACTTTCGGCACATTTAGTATTGCTAGATATACAAGATACTAATAATAAGTGTAAAGACTTCATTTCTATTGCTATTGCTTGTGCTAGGTTGGTTATTGCACGGACTTGGATCTCTAAGGAACCACCCAACATTATGGAGTGGTGGAATCTTATTAATGAAATACATACGATGGAACTTTCATTGGCCAAGCTAAGGGGTACTAAGGCATTGAAAGCGAGGCAAAACATTTGGGGTACTTTTATTTGATCTATATGTATCGGCAGCAACTAAACTAAAATGATTTACTTTTTGATGTACACTGTTATCCTCTGTATTTATGTAACCGTTAAATTTATGTTCAGAAATTTTTGCCTCTGAAATTTGTATGCAATGTGATGTTGTTTTTTTCTTTCCTGCAATAAAAAAATGTTAAAAGGAAAAAAGAATCTTTGAGTTTGTAAGATTGCTAATCTGTTAATAATCTTTTATGGTTTGCAAATCTACTACTCTCTGTTGTCCTTGTAGGGCCAAATGTGCTTCACTGTTTTTGCTGATTTGTTGATGTTAAGCCTCAATTCGAGACAAGGGTCCATCCACTCAAGTGCTGCTTGTACTTGAAATTGCACCAATTGTTTGTATTGAACAACCCCCTTATCGCGCTGCTTTAATCCTCATCCAGGAATGCTCATCTTCCCTGTATCTAAGTAATGCAAGATCACTTGCCTATGTGGATACCAAGCTTGTTTGGCTAACAAGGAACCTTATATCCTTGAGAGTAGAGGCCAAGGGCACAGGAGACTGCCATAGCAGCGGGGCTTGGACCAGTGAGAGCAAATGAGGAAAAGCAGAAAGCATCTATAAAAGTAGAAAATGAAATAAAGTCCCTGGAGGGATCACTAATTTAGGTTAATGGCTTCTTTGCATCAGAAATTCTCAGAAAAGAGATGGAAGAAAGACTGGGCTCAAGATGTTGTGGTACAGCAGTACCATATCATGTTCAACCCCTTCCAGAGAAAAGGAAGAGCCATCAAGGAGGAAGATTGAAACGCTCAGTCACTTCCAAAACGCAGGGCTGCACCGTATTTACAAGGATACGGTGCAGCTCTGCGTTTCCCCCTGTGCTGGTGCTAATTTTGCAAGGGTGCCTGCATTGTAGGGGAAGATTGTTAATGTGGAATGCCCACCACAACACCCATTGCCAGCCCCTTTCACGCTACGTATGCTGTGAAAGGGGGCCTTATTTACATAAGTAAATAGCCTTATTTACCTTGTAAATAAGGTGAAACCCATATCGTCACAGGAACGGCACTAAAAGTGACGTTCCTGTGGTGATAGGGGCTTGTAAATATGCCCCCTTGTGTGTTGCTTATAACCTCATGCCCCGATGGACAAGTCTGTGCAAGTTTTCTAAAAATGATGGGGCTTATTTACAAGCTTCTTGCACCCCAGTACGTCACTTTTTCTCATAATAAAAGGGATGCTGCGGCAGCTCAAGGGGCTTGTAAATAAGCCCCAATATTTGTGCATGAGTTTGACATTTGAAAGTTGCTTTTAGATCAGTCAAGAAGAGAGAACTTTATAGAGAGGATACAAAGTTGTATTTATGTTGAAATTTACATAAGGACGCTTAACCAGTGAGTGCTGCCGCCATGTGCTAAGCATTTATTGCCTATTGCCGCAGACCTTGCCTGCTGGTAGTGTATGCAGTAGTTGTGGACAAAGTGTGAGATCAACACACTCAACCTATTCCCGCTGGGCAAAGCTGCAGACAGGCACTGCTAAGAGGGTCAGTGATTGCAGGGCATGGATTTTGGCCATAACTGCAGGCTCTGGTCAGTGAACACTGGACAGGTATAGCAAGATATGGAGTGTATGAAGGCCCCACACTCTGTGCTTATTGGAATGACCTAGTGAACTTTGGGTTAAGATGCTTCAAGCACTGCCACCAAACCTTTCACTTTGGGTGCTGAGGGATGTGAAGTAGTTGTCAGATAGAGTCAAAGGCAGATCACTGCATCCAGAAATGGTTGGGTACGGCTAATGGCCATTTCATATGGGATTTGTGGGTAGTGGGTGAGCTGATATGGGTACTTTATTGCTTTTCTTCTCTTTCGAGCCCTATGTGGCGTTCGACATGATGGATCATGCACTTTTGTTGCAACGCTTGGGCTCAGTATTAGGGACAAATGAGTTGGCTCTGAGATGGCAGCTGAATGGCTTAGAAATAGTGAGATGAAGGTCAATGCTGCAAAACTGAGGTCACCCTGCTTAGACCTTGGCATCTGGGACCTCATTACAATGTAGATGGGCTGGCTGGCTAGAGGGAGCAAACAATAGGGGAAGGGGGTGGTCTAACTGCTATGCTAACTCATCACCAGTCATATTATTTCCAAAGATAGACTCCCAATCCAAGTGTTCATGTTTAGATGTGACTGTCATGGTTTACTTGGCACATAGCTGCCAAGGTTTCAGATTGCCATGTGTGACATTTTAAAAATTTGAGTGAAATTATGAGGGACATTTCAACGACTATGAGTGACACTTTCTCGCGAGCAAAAATCATGCAATTAAGACGAGGGAAACTTATAAATATCAGAAATTACAGCCAATTGAGCAACAAGAAACTCCAAGAACTTCTTGAAACTGTGGCAGAGCACCAGCAATGGAAGGAGACTAATCCTATTGCTGAGTATTAGGTAAAACTAAACCAGGACTAAAAGGCAGCAGGTTCTCTGACTCCGGAAGGATGATCAGACAGAGCAGCCCTGCAGATCGATGCTTTTTTTTAAAAACATTTTTTTTTTTTAATTGATTTTTGTTGCAAACAAAACAGATTAATTCATTAAGTAGTATTAAATACAAAGTCAAGCAGACAACATCAGATTCTCCAATAGAAAAGTCAATAATAAAAGAAAAGAGATGAATAAAGGGAAACAATACATTTTGACATAGATAGAATCATACAGTTGATTAGGTCGTTTCCCCATGGATCCATTGTTGTATCGGAGCCCAAATTTTCATCCCTAGTTGTTTCCTTTTTCTTCCTTTTGTTGCATATATAGCCAGTTCAAAATTAAATTTGGCTAATAGGCGAGCCCTCCACATAGCAAAAGAAGGTGGTTCCGGACTGATCCATTCCTAAGTAATACATGCACGAAATTCGGACATCATAATAAAAATCAAGAGTCGTTGTTCTCTTTCTATGGAGTCTGATGATAATCCAAATAAAATCAGTTCAGAAGAAAGAATTATTGTTCTCCCTGAAATTCTCTCAATAAATGTCTGGATTTCTGAGATTATACCAGCTAATTTAATACAAGAAAAGAACATATGTTTTGCATCTGCTCCTATCAGAGTACACCGATTACAGGTTATACCAACAGTGACCCCCCATTTCATAACTTTAGCAGGTGTATAGTAGAGATCGAACATAGCCATGTAGTGTTGAGTTCGTGATCGCCCAGAAAATAATATGGAGTTAGCTGTCTTAATTGATTCTTTCATTAATAGATCGCTTACTCCTAATTTCACAGCCCATTTATGTTGAATCAAAGAGAGATCATCTGGAAGATAGGTCGTAAATAAATTGTAGAAATAACCAATTTTTCTTTTGACATAAAGACTGTCTATTACCAAAATCTTTTTGAGGCCTTGTCGATCATTAGAAGAGAGTGAGTTTAAAAAACTATGAATCTGTGAGTATTTAAAATAATCATGAGAAGGGAGTTTAAATTTAAGTTGAAGTTCAGAAAAGGTAGTTATACAATTGTCTGACCATAAATCACTCAGATAACAAATGCCATTATGATTCCACCTTTTCATCACCGGATCTCTAAATATAGGGGGGAAACAGTGTGGTGAATTTAAAGGAGTATATCTTACAAGTTTTGGAATCCCAACCAGTCTTTTTATAATTCTCCATGTTTTATATGCAGCAGTTATGATCTTAAATTTAGTTTTTTTGTAGTAGCTTGGTTCTATTATTCTTAAAAAATAGCCGCTAGCTTCGGTACCTAATACGAGCTCATATATCGATGGGGAGTGTGCTTGTAAGATTGGAGCTTTGTTGCCCACGATCAAAGGGGATATAAATTGTAATACGGCTGCTAGAAAATAAAATAAAAAATGTGGAACAGCCCATCCTCCTCTATCCTTTGGTAATATCAATTTTTTATGAGCTCTCCGAATGCCCTTGTATCCCCATAAGAATCTTCCTGACATTTTTTCAAGTTACTTAAAAAAATCTAACGGAAATTCAAGTGGGACTGTTCTAAATAAATATATAAATTTTGGTAGAATCAACATTTTTAGCACATTGTTCCTACCATGTCATGATAAGTGTAAACTATTCGTTCTAGGGTTGAGTTAGCTTTTATTAAAATTGGAGTATTGTTGAGATTAGGAATATTCGAAATTGGGGTAGTTAATTTGATTCCCAAATAAGTTGCTTCAGAAACTACATTAATACGGGGCGGAGGATTTTGACCAACAAAAAGTATTTGTGTTTTAGATAAATTTAGTTTATATCCTGAAAAGGAACCAAAAGTTGCTGCTAGTTCTTCAATCCTGAAAAAGGCCTTTTCAATATCTTTAGTAACTACTACCACATCATCTGCATAGGCAAGAGCTCTATAGCTAACTCCCGCCAGCTCAACCGGAATTATATCCTCATCATGGTTTAATTGATTGAGAAAAATATCAATGTAGATGGCAAAGAGGAGAGGGGAGGATGGGCATCCCTGGCGTGTTCCTCGTTGGATAGGGAATAGAGCAGATTTAGTAGCCCCAATTTTTACACATGACATCGGATTTTTATACAGAGCCTTCAACGCAGTTATTATACCTGAGCCAAAGCCCATTATAGAAAGTAAATCCCAAAGATAGAGCCAGGCCACCCTATCGAATGCTTTTTCGGCATCCAATAGGGTGATCCCGATTGATGTATTAGTACCTTCTGCCCAGTCCATCATGGCAATGATTCTGCGAATATGATCTGCTGTATCTCTGTTTGGGATAAACCCATGTTGCCATCGGGAAACAATTGTAGATATTATTTTTGACAGTCGTGCGGCGAGTATTTTAGAATAGACCTTACTATCGGTGTTTATTAATGATATTGGTCTATATGATGCAGGGTTTAGTGGATCCTTATCCTTTTTAAGAAATGTCATTATTACCGATTGGGCCCAGGAGGCCGGTGGAAAACCTCTCTGTGCCTCATGAAAGGTAATAAGCATATCTTGCTTTATAATGTTCCTGAAAATCTTATAAAATTCCAATGGGATGCCATCAGGTCCCATTGCTTTCCCTGTTGCTAATGAGGTTAATGCTTTTTCAATTTCTTCCCATGTAATATCTGATTCTAAAGCTAATTTTTGATCATTAGAGAGAGATGGTAAAACGTTTAACCTACCAACGTTCATACAGAGTTCTGAAGAATAAGAATCATCATCATATTGGTATAGTTTAAGATAAAATTGACGAAGGACTTCCAAGATTGATTCAGGTTTATTGTGTGTCTGCCTTGTTTCGTCCTGTATTGAGTTTATGGTATTAAACACTTCTTTTTGCCTAGTTCTCTTTGCGAGAATTTTCCCTGAATTTTCAGCCATCTCATACATTTGAAACCTAAAAGTTGCCATCTGTTCCGCCAATTTAGACGCAAAGGATTCATATAGCCGTGCTTTATAAATAGCTAGATTAGTTTCAATGTCGGATGTTGGCTGCGCTTGGGCAATTGCTGTTACTAATTTCCTCTCCCAGAATAAAATATTTTTGTACCCTTGATCTACTTTTTGCCGGATAATTTTTTGTTTCTTAATAACATACGATAGTGATTCTCCTCGAATCCCTGCTTTGAATGCGTCCCAGACATTCTGAACGGAAGCCGTTCCTCTATTAATATCAACAAATTCTTTTATCCATTTTGACATCATCTCTAAATAATCAGAATCGGCTAATAATTTACGGTCAAAAGTCCAGGATCTAGCATGAGATGTTGACATGTTGGTTTTAATTTCAATCAGTATTGGATTATGATCCGAAATTATGGCTGGGTATAACTCAAATCTGGTATCGAAAAGTAATGCCTTCTTGATAAAAAAGTAGTCTAAGCGTACACATTTTTTGTGAGGAAAGGAAAAGAATGTAAACCCAGGTGATGATGAATTTTTTTCATGAGCTACATCAGATAGACCATAGTCCATTATCATGGAGCGAAGAGCTTTGAATGATTATTTTTTGACACCTTGATAGAAAAAAGTATCACGTATATTCAAATTAGGGTCTATATGAAGATTTAAGTCTCCACATAATATTAAAAATGGTGACCCATCTGCTAATTCTAGATTTAAAAAATTCAAGATGCTTGGATCATCTATATTTGGGGCATATAATGAACAGACAGTCCAAACTTTATTACTAATTCTAAACTCAGCAATTGCCCATCTACCATATTGATCCGCCTTACTCCGAATCATAATCCCCAAGCCTCTCCTAGCTAGAATTGCCACTTCTTTTGTCGTTGTCCCTTGAGATGTACATACCACTAGATTCAAACCCAAATCTTTATACAACTGTCTATCATTCCACATGATATGTGATTCTTGAATACATAGGATATCAACTTTCATAGTCTGAATGATTTGCGCAGCAATCCCCCTTTTTTTTTATTATTTAAACCACAGATATTCCATGAACATATTCGTAGTTTCTCCATTTAAGTGATTATTATATACCTAAGAATATACATAGGAATGTATTGTTTTTTTTTTCCCCAGTAAAGCAATATATATGAGGTCCAGTTGGGAAACATTCCAAAAATGAATATTATATCTAAGAATATAATGAATGTTGAGAGAACAAATGAAGACAAGAAAGAAATTCAACATAGTCAAAGTAAAGCATTTACTGATTTTGTTTGCAACCCCACTTCCCCACCAGATCGATGCTTTTTATTATGTGAAATTATTTTGTTTCACATCATGACTCATGTTAGTAAAGGTCACGGTGGTGCTACAGCCAGGCAAGTAGAATACCTGACGCAGTGCTCTTTGTAGAAGGTCCAAGGGGAATGGGCTGTAATAATGCTGAAGGCTCAGTTCTTACCTCTCTGCGTAGGTTCTGCTGTGTGACAGTGTCTCACCTTCTGGCTGGCCTACCGGTACCCAATTTCTTTGAAAAACGACTGTTCCTACATTCGCAGCATAGGGTTTCTGCCTTTTTTTTTTAATAAACGCATGTCACGGGAGGCAAGCGGCTACAAAGAAGTTAACAGCTCTGAGCTCTTGCTGAGTGTCACTTTTCTCTTGAAATATACTGGTTGCTACCTCCTACATTTTGTTTGCTTTAGATACTTGCACCAGTGCCACCATTGCCTACGTAACGTTTGTTCTTGTGTTTGAGTGTCTGCCATTTATTGCACTATTATAGGCTCTACTTGTTACTTTGCACGCTTTATAACTTGCACGCATGCCACTTTTTCCTCCTGTAATGCGTTTGCTATCTCTTGTATTTTGTTTGCTCACGATTGTCACTTTTGCCTCATGTAACACGTTTGCTTTTTGTGTAATTTGTTGTCTCATAATTTTCTCCTCATGTATCAGTACTGTCTGTTCCTATAATTGTGAAGCGCTCTGACACCCCGGGGTAACTAATAAAACCTAGTGACACCGGCGTCGCGTGCGCAGCGTGGACACTGACTGACGTTTACTTATAGTTAGTGACCTGCTGCTGCCCACCCAGCCATGATGTGCACTGGCCACTCTGACTCCTCTGCCAGTGCCTGCTTCATCCAGGCTGCTCTGTCCACCAGGCCCGGAGCGGCCACGCTCGCAGTCCTCCTCCTGGTGGCCAGAGAGAGCTGAGTCTGTCGTCGGCTCTGCTGAGCTGCCGGGAGGTGGTCAAGTGCGGCCTGCAGCTGCAGTGTTTAGCGGGGTGCAGGCGGCCGCGGAGAGCGGCCATGGCGCTTTGAGAGAGAGACAGCGTCTCGTGGGCAGCCCGCACTCTAATCTCCCGCCGCTTCTGCACTTGACTTTCTATTTCCTCCGGACGTGACGGCACTACCGCGGCTGGCACATCCGGATTTATTCCCGGCCCCCTGGTGCGCCACACAGTGATTGACAGCTCTGAGCAGATGCAGTATCGACTCAGAGGGCAGCCCGGCCCCCCTGCAGACTGTGAGGCGTCTGAGAGTAGCCGCGCGCCACCCGCACCATTTGAGCATTCTGTTTCCAGGGCAACACAGGAGTCGGACAGCAGGCAGCTCCTGGCAGAGACTGAGATACATTGTAGCGCACCACTCTCAGCAACACAGAGCTGAGAGCTGCAGTCTCAGTTAACTGTATAGGCACTCGGGCTGAGCAGCACCTCTCTCAGAACTGCAGAGACAGCCCGGGCACAGGAGCGCCGCTGGTGCGCCTGGCACAGGTCAAAAATGCGTGACAATGCATTTCAGTGCTGTGATGCGGATCACCGCACTGAAATGTGTGAGCGTCACACCTGTTGCGTGACGCTTGGCAGGACTGTTGGCAGGATGTGTGGCCTACAATGGGACTGCCTGTTCTCCATATCCCAGAGCACTAGAAAGAAACAGCTTTGCCCTGCTGAGGTTTGTCCACCTAAGGGGGAAGTCCTAACTTTGAAAGTAAAAACTATCAGGGAGACGAGACACTCAAGCGTTAGCAACAGGCTGGTTCCTCAGTCCCAGCCAACCTCATGAAGGTCAATTTGTCATAAAATTTATATTGCATTTTCCGTAGTGGAGAATTGTGTACATTTTACTAATGTTTTCTAATAGGCCCTGACAACCTCTTATGGTGAGAAACCTACAAATTGGAGGTATCATCAGTCATCATCGGTGCTGGACGTTTGGATTGCGCTGGAAAATTAGTTTTACATGGGAACTCCCCACTGTGCAGGGAAATCATGAAATCAAGGGCAAGCATATTGGACTGGCAAAGGCTTAAGATAATTGGGGCATATTTATCATAGGTTTTGCGTTGCCCTGTGCCACTCAAGGCGATGCAGGGCAGTGCAAAACCTTCAATGAGATTTATCAAGGTGCACAAGGCCTCCCTGCCTGGCCATGTGTGGCTTGGCAAATATAGTGTACCGCAAGGCAGCGCAGGTAGCTGCCTTGTGTTTCACTACACGGTGAGGGCATTACATGGGTAGAGTGGTTGTGCCCACGCATCCACCCATGTATTCTGATGAATTCCCAGATTTACCAAGAGTGGTAGACTTGGAAATGCATCAGAATTGTACACTCCCCCAGCAGAGGCAAACAAGGAGAAATAACTGCATTTCTCCTCATTGTTTCCTTCTTCTAAGTGTGCTGTATTCTGCAGCACACATAGAAAGAGCAAAATGCCTCTAAGGATTGTTTTTGTGCATGAAGGTGTGCCTTCCTGCACAAAAACAATCCTACCTACAACTCAGGCCTCCTTGCAGCATGGTACAAGGGTGCCTGCTTTGGAGCTAGCCAGCACAATGTGCGCCAGCGTTGGGAAATGATACGATTGAGCCGTAAAATGTTAAGTATGGCGCATTCTTGCCCTTTCCCTATCACGCAGCACAGCAAGGTGACTTGCTGTGCCTTCGAGATTTTGTTAATAAATATAGCCTGGGCCGCTAGAGGCTGCCTAGGCCAAATGGTATTTCCACGGCACATTATGGCACAACTAAACTTCTCAGAAGGGCTGGTATTCTCGTAATGGACACCTGGCACCAGTATTTCACTGCAGAGCAACCACACTATTAGACAGTATGAACTCATGCCAGCTAATTATGCAATGACATTAGTGGAACAGTGCCACCACTACTCAGCAGGGCTGCTGCACTAGAAATGGACAAGGATAGCCATTCTCTGTTGAGCTGCTCTACTTTTGTGGATAGTACCAGTACTTCTCAGCTAGGCTGGTACACTACTCAACAGTACCAGCACATCTCAGCTAAAGATGCTACTATATGAGTAGGTTAGTACTAGGCAATAACACCACTCCTCAGCTGGGCTGCTGTACTAGAAATGGAAAGTGGTAGCCATTCTCTGTTGGGCTGTTATATTTTTAGTAGTTCAGTTTATATTTTTAGTGGTATAGCACCAGTACTTCTCTGCAGGGCAGGTACACTATTAGACAATACCAGCACATCTGAGCTGAAATGCTATGACATTAGTTGGACAGTTTACAAAAACAATAGAGGACAGTTGGACAGTACCACCATAATATAATAATAATAATAATTCATATTTGTAAAGCATGAACATATCACCCCTTGAAGGTTTCAAGGCACTGGGGGCCATCGGGGAGGTTAAGGGGCAGATGTATAAAGCGTTTTTTTTGTCGCAAACGCTGTGAATCGCAAAATAGCAGCGTTTGCGACAAAAAAAACGGGAAATGTGATGATTTAAAAAACCGCATCGCAAAATTAAGGAATCGCAAAATTTGTGATACCTTAATTTTGCGCTACCATTTAAGGAATCGCAAAAAGCGATTCCTTAAATGGTATGTAAGAAAGAAGAAAGTTTTGCGATTTCACTCTAAGAAATCGCAAATTACCACCAACTTGTAGTTGGTGGTAATTTGCGAATTCTTTAAAAAATGCACTTTTTGAAATTTCTAAAGGTGCCATGTGATGCTCATACATGCCCTTAGGGCATGTATGTGGGCCATATGCGCACACATGTAAATTTCAGGGGTGCAGCAGGGTATCCTTAAGACACCCTTGCACCCTTGAAATTATTCTCAATTTGTGATTCGCAAATTGCGAATCGCAAATTGAGAATAACTTTCCATTCATTCCTATGGGCCTCCTGGCCCATAGAAATGAATGGGAAATTATTCCTGAATTGCGATTAGCAATTTGCTAATCGCAATTAAGGAATTTTAAGAAATCGCTAAAAAATAGCGAATTTCTAGATACATTCTCAAATAGCGATTCGCAAAAAAACGCTATTTGAGAATCGCTAAAGGGTATCTTGATACATCTGGCCCTAAAGCTATTGCCCAGAGTCTCATAATGCTGAGCTGCTGCGGAGTCAGCCGCTCTGGCCACTGCACCACTTCTCTCCTCTCCTCCTCCATTTTTCAAAAGGGCTACAATACTAGAAATGCACATTGATAACATTCTCTTTTGGGCTATTGAACATTTCGTGATAAGTAGCAGTAGTTCTCTGTCCAGCGCCTATACAATTAAATAGTGCCAGCACATCTCAGTTGGAGATGCTTTGACCTAAGTTGGACAGCACCTCCCCTTCTTAGCAGGGCGGCTGTGCTGGAAATGGACGCTGGGCTGTTATACTTTTCATACTATAATGATAGCACTTCTCAAGATGGACCCATGGTATCAGGACTTATCTGCAAAGCATGTGTATTATTGGACAGTATCAACTCATCTCAGCAAAGTTGCTACCATACTAGGGGGACAGTGCCAGCACTTCTTAGAAGGGCTACTATACTAGAAATGGACATTAATAGCGTTGTGTGCTGGATTGTTGTACTTTTCGTAGTAAAGTGCCGCCACTTATACACGTGTCCACTATACAAGAAATGGTGTTAGCACTTCACTGTTGAACAAGATACCTTGAAATTAGTGGGGCAGTACGCCCATGTCTCAGCAGTGCAGTGTTGCTATGTCTATATCTGATCTGTTATTCTTTTATTGGGGTAGTACCAGCACTTTTCAGCTGGGATATTGCGCTTTATGCATTACAGTAGCAGCACTTCTCAGCAAGACTGTATTAATAGTGGGCAGTGCTTACTCTTCTGTTAGGCTATAATACTTTCAATCTGT
The DNA here is from genome assembly GCF_964263255.1 of Lissotriton vulgaris. Lineage (NCBI taxonomy): Eukaryota > Metazoa > Chordata > Amphibia > Caudata > Salamandridae > Lissotriton > Lissotriton vulgaris. The sequence goes on along the minus strand of NC_141695.1, from coordinate 1,597,379,294 downwards.
AGGACCTACATTACAAATCTTGATTTTCTATGCCAGTAATGAACAGTACTAATACTTCCCAGCAGGATTTCATTACTTTAAATGGGGAAAGATGTTCATACACTTCACGAGAGAGTGCCGAAAAATCTACTTAGAGAAAACCAAGTTGCCTTAAATGGCACAGAACTACTAGAACTTCTTTGTAGGAGTGTCCTACTTTTAATAAGGTGGTGACTGATGCCTGGAACACCTGCAAAACAAACTGTGATCCTCTGTAGGGAAAAAATGAATGAACTTGTATGTCTAGTGTTCTACCTTTTATTTACAGATACTCAGGCCCAAATGTACTAACCTTTCACATAAAGCAAAGCAACAAGGCAACTTGATTCACTGTCTTGCATGAAAGACAGAGAATAAATACATTTACAACGTTTTCCAGTAGGGCACTTCTGCAGGCCTTCCTGCTGTGCTGTCCTACGGCAAAAGAAAAGGGAAGGAATGCGCCTTATCTATCCGATAAGGAGGATTACTGTACTTTTCACCTGTGATGGCGCACAATGGATGCAAGGGTGCCTGCGTTGCGGGGATGGTTATTTTTGTGCAGAAAGAGAGACCTTCCTGCACAAAAACAATCACAAGATACTTTTTATCTCTTTCTATGTGTACTGCACAATGCAGCACACATAGAAAAGGAAAAATAAAGATATTTATCCCCGTTGTGCCTCCCTTATGCCTCCCCTGGGAGGCGTACATTTTTTTGCGGTGCCTCAGTGTTACGATTTCTAGTAAATCTGGTGCAGTGTCAAAAAGCCATGGATGTTGCTGGGAACGCCCCCAGCAACACCCAGTGCATGCCCCTTTAACGCAGAAAACTGTGCTAAAGGGAACGATATTTGCGAGGCAGCATTAAGCCCAAAGAAATGTTGCTTAGTGCTGCCTCATAAACATGGAACAGGCTCTTGCACCACGGATTGTCACAAAAAGTGATGCACCTGTGGCGCAAGTAGCCTCATAAATGAGTCCCACCATATCTACTGAGATATAGCACACTTCTCCTCTCTCATAGTGTTGGCACACTTCAGGCAGCTCGGTGCCAGCGAAGACACCCATGCACCATGATGCAAGACCGCCTGTGTATTATGAAAAGGACTGTTTTTGAGTAGGAAGGAACACCTTACCTCGTTGTCTGTGTCCTGCATAATGCAGTACACATGGAAAGAGAACGTAACGAAGAGAAATGGAGATATTTCTTTTTTTCCTTCCGATTTCCATTGCACTTGGTGCAAGGGTGCCTGCGTTGGCGGTAGGCAGCACATAGTGCACTAGCGTAGGAGAAAGCTGAAGTGCAGCATTTCTTAGTAGATGGGGTGCATTTCTGTTCTCTCCCTTCTCACGCAACACAGTGCTGCAAGTTGTCTTGCTGTATTACATTCTGTGAAGAAAAAGTAAATCTACTGCTTAGCAATTTACTTCTGAAAATATGTTACAGTGTTGTGTAAAGGAACAGAGCCAAGCCAGATATCATACGCCACAAATGTACTTTTAATTATTTATACCCATACAGATACAGGCTAAACTATCATATCCTGTTAAAATCTGGAACAACACATATTTGATCCACAGTGTAAAAAACGGAGGAAGAACATTCTTGTGTTATTTCACCCAACCCTCAGCTTAATATTTTGAGATTGGATTACTATATAAAGGCAAAAAGCATTTCAAGCATTCTATCATTTAATTTCTTTCAAAGTTTACTTCAAATATTGTGTCAATGTGTTTTGGCCTTTTGCAGCTATTTGATAGACCTCCTCAGGAGAAAAACTAAGACCATTAGGTCGCAGTGTGAATTCTTGTGTACAAGGAAAAATGAACCAGGCAATGATTAGCAGCACTTTCTGTTCCCCAGGAAGTGTTGAGGCTGTCCTGTGGAAACTGGGTCACAGTCACCTGCTGGCTTGTGGAGCACGGGGTCCCTCTTTTGGCACAGAAGAGTAGTTTGCTGTTTGTTGGCACATTTTATATGCACTGAAGCCTGGCAGTGCCAGAGTTCCAGAATTATACTCTCCACACAATTGCTGGTTATGCCCTCCAAAAAACTTTGAAATGCATACCTTGGGGGGTCATGCTGCACAACAAAACCATGCCACAATAGGTAGCCACTCACTTGACAAAATTCCACCCAGGCTGGTGTGTGGACTGATGAGCTGTGCCTTTCAGTGGTCATCGAGTTCACCTGCCCAGCCGGAGCAGCCATCAGGAACATGGACTGTCACTTTCAGGTCAGCACTGCCACTTATAGTTTTTGACTGTCCTGGGCAGCGGTCATAGGCCTCCGGTCTTGGACATCTTGGCTCCACCATACCTCTCACAGGAGAGTACTAGATGGCTAAACCGGTCTCGAGTTAGGCAGATTCTCTGGATGCCATGTACCCTATCTCCTCCTCTTCTTAAGGCTGCAGCAGTAAAAGGCTTCATTTATGAATTGTGCCGCATCGCTGTGGTAAAACAGAGATACAACACTTCTCACTGCGCCCTCCTTGCAACACGATGGATGCGCCGTATTTAATATGCGGCGCTCCATGTTCCAAGGATTGACAGATATGTCAGGAATCCTGACGTATCTTTTGGTACAAAAGTCACACATTGCTGGAGTTGTGTCGTAAGCCTGATGCAACTCCAGCAATGCATGGGGTAGGCCTGTGGATGTGGCACTGCATCACCCTTACACTTGCCATGAGGCAGGCGTAAGGTTTTGATGCAGTGGCGTCCTTGAAGTGTTGCAGTGAAATCTCATAGATTTCACTGAAACACTTCTTTGAACTTTTTTATGTGGGAACGCCTACCCTGCATACATTATATCTGATGAAGGTATAATGTGGTGCAGGGCTTTACCAGGTGATGCCTAGATGCATCACTTTGTAAAAATGGCGCAACGTGGCACATTGTTCACGCCACCGCAGCGTCACAAAAAGTGGCGATTAAATGTGGCGCAAAAGTGGCGCAAAGCCTTCATTAATAAGGCCGAAAATATTTTCTTCTGTCCTAGGGTACCCCTCCGGTAGCTAAATCCACACATTTCTGCAGCTGAGTTTGACCTTTCTCTGTATAGATGCACAGAGCATGTCAAAGTAAAAAAGTGAGCTCTGATTAAGTTAAAGGGGACAGCTTACATCACGAAGCAGTGGCAATTAAGCTCACAAAAATGTTGACCCCAATCATTTGGAAAAAGCTCATTTTTCAAAAGTGTATTCTTCCAGATGCATTAGAGCTCCATGGTAAGTAACCAGTTAACAAGGGGAACTGTGGGTTTCATTTTGTAGATCGAGTTTACCTCCCTCTGTTCGATTCGATTCATAAACTTTATTCGATTCAAAATGATAGAATCACAAAAGTATACAGACCTTCATTTAAAAAAGAAAAACATATTGACACCAATAGGTCAGGATAATTCATTCTACAATTTATACATAAAAATCTAAAATAAAGGTAAAAATTTCCAAAAAGGAACTTATACAAATATTACATATCATTTATCAATTAATCACACCCTGTACCAGAGAATATTATTATACCATATGACCAATTGTACCAACATATGACATTAATTTTTTTTTAGTTCATTTTATACCGACAGCAGAAAAAGGGTATTAACCAAACTAACAGTGCCGTTTCCTAAATTGCAGCGACAGTCGTATGAAGCATAACCCCTGTTCAATTGGAAGCAGTTGCTGGGGCCTAGATTCTTGACCAAAGGACAGATGGACAGTCAATCTATCTTTGTGTAGGAGAGCAGCCGTGGCCAACTGCACGGCCACTGCCTTTTGTTCAGGTTCTGCTTCTCTCAGGCCACAGGTAGGCCAACTGGAATGTGATAGGTCCATCAAACATGAACATCTCTGTGTTCACCTACCCTCGACCTTCTGCAGCCATATCTTGTCCTCCATCTCTTGTCTTTCATTCTAGCTTATGTAACTTAAAAGTCATTCTCATTCACACTTTGCTTTGCAATTGCTTCTGCAAGGATTGGGATTGGTGAAAGGAACAGAGCAATACAGGAGAAAGGCAGGCACATGAGAGTCAGAAGCAGGGACATCATACAAACAGGGGACCACAACCAACGTTTATCCAATCTGGATCAGGCAGGGGCCCTGGTTATGACTTCCCACACAGATATGAAAATGAACAGTCTTTCTCATTGGGGTGCAGGTAAAAATGCCTATAACTCATGAATATTAATCAGCTGCCACCAGCCAGCGAGGTGAGCCATACCATACTGTGTGCACCCCACTACCCAACTGGGTCTATCACTCAGTGAGTGAGCAACAGGCATTTCTTGATAAAAGGAATACCACATAAGGCCTACACCCTTACTCAACAAAGGCTAGCACTTTGTTAGTGAGCAACAGAAATAGACATGTAGGGTACCTGTCATGGAAATCATGACATGGTTTTGTTTTTTTAGAGGAAAACATATCAGGTTGAAATGAGAACATGAGGAGAAGGATGTCAGGGACTTTTGATCCTATGCACTGTCACTCAGAACCTGTGACTTGAAGCAGAGGCTAAATCATAAGCAATTGTGCTGCTAAATGGGTAGCCTTATCCGTCGCAAGGCAAGGCTTCCTGTTCCCCCCCTAACTCATCATTGTAGCACACCTCATCGATAGCCTTCATTAAATCGAGAAAAAAAAGAAAAAAACATTGGCTAAAAGCAAAAGTGTTTTTCCGGTTTCAAAAAATTACACATTACCTGGCACTGAAGGAAACTAACTTGTGTGTGGGTGTGCTCCCTGTGAAAGGGCAACATGCCATAACTCATCGTGAAGTTAGTCAATGGCTCACATGGGCTAACATTCACCCTTGATGCATGCTGAAGTGTATATAGAAGAGAAATGTAAATGGCACATTCACGGGCTAATGGAGGAAGTCTGACTGAAACCCCCTATTAGTAACTATCTTATAAATACCTTTAGAAAGCACGAAAGGTCTTGGCTAAAACAGACCGTAAACATTATCTGGCATTGGCTGCCAGACTCGCTTTTGAGGAAGAAGGCAAGAAAGAATGGGGAAAAAAAGGAAAGAAGGAGGGAAAAGTAGGAAGGAAGGAAGGCAGGCAAAAAGGAAGGATGAGAGGCAAAAAAGAAAGGACAGAAGGCAAGAAAGAAAGAAAGAAAAAAAAAGAAACAGGGAAGGCAAAAAAGAAAGCAGGAACGAAGGAAGGTAGAAAGAAAAAGGAAAGAGGGTAAAAAAGAAGGTAAAAGAAATAAAGAAGGAAAGAATGGAAGAATGGATGAAAAAAGGGAAAAAAAGAAAGCAGGAACAGAGGGCTGTAGAAGGAAAATAAGGCAAGAAAGGAAAAAAGGAAAGAAGTCAAAAAGAAAGAACAAATAGAAGAAGACAAAAAGAAAGAAAAAAGTGAAGAAGGAAAAATTAAAGAAATAAAGACGGAAAGAAAGAAGTCAAAAAGAAAGAAAGTATGAAGGAAAGAGGGCAAAAAAGAAAGAAGGAAAGAAAGTAGAAAAGAAGGCAAGATAAAAAGAAAAGAAATTACTAAATAAGGCAAGCAATACAGAGGCAAAAAAGGAAATACAAAAGGAAAGAAGAAAAAAGAAAGAGGGCAAGAAAGAAAATAGGAAAGTTAAAGGACAGAAGGAAAAAAGATAGAAATAATGAAAGGAAAGGAAAAAAGGAAAGAAAGGAAGGAAGGAAGACAGATAAGAAAGAGACAAAAAGATAAAATAAAGAACAAGTAAAAGAAAAAAGGAAAGGCAAAAAAGAAGAGATGACAGTAGAAGGCTTAAAAGAACAAGAAAGGGGGATAAAGAATGCAAAAAAGAAAGAAAAAAGAAAAGAGAAAAGGGAAGAAGGAAAGAAAAGTGGAAGGAAAGAAGCAAAGAAGAAGGAAGGAAGACAATAAAACTCAAGTTATACCTCACCTGTGTTTAAATAAAACTGTGACAAAGTGTGCTGCTAATGAAACACAGTCATTTTTTCTTCCTGTGCAAAGTTTATTTAAGAACCATTGGTGAAACGGAGTCCAGAAACACAATATAATATGCTGTGAAATAGCAACAGTCCACTTCAAAAGGAAATTACAACAGCATTGGAAGGAAACAGGAACTGATAAAGCAGAACTGTGCACTGTGCTCACTTTAAATGCCTCCTACTATCAGATCAGGCAACACTGGCACTAAAGGGTACTCTTTGTGTGTGGCTGTGCACAATGTGCACAATGTGAAAGCAAATATCAAGTCAAAGTGGCATTGGGCAGTGGCTTAAGTAAGCACACCCATTACCCCATGCTGTCTGCTGCAGTGTGTGGAAGCAAAACAGAATGACACAAAAACAAACCAATGGATGAAGACAGGTGGTGCAAGTCCCTTTAAGTAAGTATATTATTTTAATAAAATCAAAAGCTCTTCGCCAGACCTAAACATCAAAACGATGAGGTAATATTCTCACAAACTATGCCGCATTATGCCACATAATTTGCCTTTTTTTGGCTACAGGTTCTGGTGTTAACCTGGGCTGCTATGGGAATTCACAAGGGCATATTATCAAGCACATTATCGCCGTTTTAGCGGCAGTTTCCTGCCTCTAAAGCGGCGATAATTTTATCGCAATTCTTGATAATATGCCCCACAGTTCATATTCTTAGTAAAAGGTACCTCTGAACAACACACACACTCACATCTCTGCATGAGATGCTCAACCTCCTAAACCGCTTAACATGTTACCAGAAGGCAGATGGAAGAGAACTCGGGTGATTACCTCACAACAAGCAATGCTTTTGGTGAATCTGTAGGAAACATGTAGGTCCTGTGCCTTGTACTGTACAAATATAGCTTTTACTGCCATCATTTCCAAACAGCAAGCTGTCTCGCAGTTTCAAGCTGAGAGTGCAATGGCGTGTGTTCACAGCTTGTGTGGAGCGGTGAAGCACTGCGCTTCACAGGAGGCGACACCATCAAACGTGACGGAAGCCCCATTACCTTGCTGAGGCGATAGCTAGACAGTCAGAGGCTCAGACAGGGTCCATCACTGTTTAAGGAAAACCAATCACTTTCTGTGTGGTTCTCGACCCCCTGCCAGCTTTCTTGCGCTTTCCTTTTATCTTTATTTAGATGCAGCTATAACTACCCCCGGCATTGTTAAACATCTAGGCAGCCATTCAGATATTTACATATAACTGTACCTGTCCCTTTTGTGCATCCAGTGAAGTGCAAGATAGCTTCACGTTCCATTTTTAGTTTTTGACTACACCGCGCTTGTGGTTTGCTAGTGAAATCTCTTGTGTTTAATATATCTTAAAAGAGGGCTCTTATCAGTTCCCATAGCCGAATTATGGTGTTCTTTCACTTTTATATGGAACTTTTTTTTTCTTGCCCTGGCTGCACTCATTTACTATACTTCTATTAAAGCTGTTCACATTTAAACCCCATTCACTGACAAGATAACATCGTATTCCACGGGAAAAGCAGACAGCTTCTAACAGTATGCTGGAATGCTTGCTTTTTGTTACTTAGTTGTGTAAAGCAGATGCTTTAGCCTTAGAACGTTTGTGGCATTTCTTATTCATGCCTCAGTCTTTGCAATTTGTAGACATGACATTAACGGATTGATTTTCTCAACTTAATCTATTTGGTCCTTATGGTCCAATTCTAAATGTTGTAATAAACATTGCACATTAAAAATAAATTTAATATACAAGAGCTGTGCTAGATTTTACCACTAAATATGCAGCCACAAGTGCAGTTACCTTGCAGACAACAGGGCCATGATGTGAATGGTGCAACAGGTGCAGTAGTACTTGGCCCCGAAGTTATCAGAACTCCTATAAACACCTAATATTCTATATTTTACTACAATACAGGCAGTCACAATTTCAGTTAAGAGGGGCTTGATTTAAATAGTGCAGCAGGTGCAGTGACACTGGGCCAAACGTCGTCATAGCTCTACTAAACACCAAGGCCCCTATTTATGAGGGCTTGTGCTGCGTCACTTTTTTGTGACGCTTTGGCGGCGTAAACAATGCACCACACTGTGCCCTATATACAAAGTGATGCATCTAGGCAGATGCATCACTTTGTAGAGCCCTCCACCACATTATACCTGCATTAGGTATAATGTATGCAGGTTGGGCGTTCCCAAGTAAAAAAGCCTTGTAGGAGTGACGCAGTGACATTTATGACATTTCTCTGCGCTACTCCTACGACTTGCCTGCATCACAATCCTTACGCCTACTTCAAGCAGGCGTAAGGAGTGACGCAGGGCCTTTTACATGGGACTAGCCCCATGTGTAATGACACATTGCTGGATTTGCGTCAGTTTACGACACGTTCCAGCAATGCTTCATTACTGCGCCACCAGATATGTCAGGATTCCTGGCGAATCTGTGCAATCCTTGGGACATGGAGCACCGAAGTGTAAATACGGCGCATCCATGGTGTCGCAAAGATAGCACAATGAAAAGTGTTGCATCACTGTTTTTCCCCTGGTGATGCAACACTTTTCATAAATGAGGCCCCAAATATATTTTACTACTAAACAGGCAGTCACAAGTGCAGTTATCTTTCAGGTAACAGGGTAATTATTTGAATGGTGCAGCAGGAGCCGTGGCACTGGGTCCAAAAGTTATCAGAACTCCTCCGAAAAACCTAATATTGCTATCTTTTACAATTTACAGGCAGTCACAAGTGCAGTTATCTAGCAAGCACCAGGGTCATAATTTCAATAGTGCAGCAGGTGCAGTTGCAATGGGACCAAAAGCTCCAGGCACCTCACTAAACACTGATTATTGCTATATTTTACAACTAAACATGTAGTCACAAGTGTAGTTCTCTTTCATGCACTAGGGTCATGATTTCAATGGTGCAGCAAGTGCAGTGGTACCGGGTAAAACACTTGTCAGAAATCCTCTAAATACATAATATTGCTATAATTTACTACTAAACAGGTAGTCAAAATTGCAGCTACCTTGCAGTTGAAAGAGACTTGATTTAAATGGTGCAGCTGGTTCAGTGGCACCGGGGCCAAAATCTCTGGGGACCCCACTAAATATCAAATATTGCTAAATTTAACTACTAAATAAGCAGTCACAAGTGCAGTTACCTTGCAGGCACTAGGGTCATGATTTCAGTTGTGCAGCAGGTGCAGTGGCACCGGGGCCAAACGTTGTCATTACTCCTCTGAACACTGAATATTGTTATATTTTACTACTAAACGGGCACCCACAAATGCATTTATCTTGCAGACACTAGGGGCATGAATTGAATTGTGCAGCAGGTGCAGTGGCACTGGGCCCAAAAGTTGTCAGAACTCCTCTAAACACATAATATTGCTACTACATCACTTCAATTCTATTATTTCCCTGCCCACCTCCAACATCATCTCATTGCAAGGGGCGGAGTCTAGGGAGGGCAAAGGTACCTCGAATCCATTGCCTCACCACCCAATTAAGTGCTTCAGAGGGGGGTGGCCTTGAGAAGGGCGGGGCTTTGTGCAGATTACTGTCCGTGACCCATTGTAACCCCATCACCAAATAAACAAAACACAAACAAGGCTTCAAAGGCTGCCGGTGTTGCTGATGTCCCAGAGAGATTGCACAACTCTCCAATAGGCATCAGCTATGCTCAGACTGCAGGCAATGGGAGTTTAAACACACTCTCTGTAGGTGTTTCCAACTCACATTGTCTTCCACAGTGTCATATCGGCTCCACACCATGTGACAGTGTGAAAGGAGCAGATATAGTGTGACACACACAGTGGCACCGTGTGAGTGAGCAGGTCTGGATATTGCACTGTCCTATCACTACTGATGCAACATACTTGCACCTCGATTACCTGAGTACGGGAACACCAGGCCCTATTTTACCAGCTACTACAACCATAGGGGATTGGTAAGGGCCTGTGGGCACAAACTCAGCCTGGGCCACTCCTTTGGTAGGGGAGCTTGGATGGCTTCTGAATGTGCAGCACCAGTCTTTTTTGCCCTCTGACAACTTTACCTCCTCTGCGCCCACCCTACCCCGGCAGTGTCCAGCCCACCTCCTACTTACCATGCTCTAAAAACAGATGGTAAATGAAAGAGTTATATTCCTCATGGCATTGAGATTTCTGTGCAAATTCCTACCTGGAACAATTGAGGATATTACCCATTTCCTGGGGCTTAACTTGTAATTGCACAATCCAGGCAGGATGTTCTCAAATGGTACAGTCTACACTGTAGTTTGTATCCCCTCCAATTTTGTGCCACTCGCAGTCTGGGCCATAGCAGATGTTTCCTGGCAGGCTGACACTCAACAACGTTGTGTACCCACTCTACCTGTCTGTGCCTTCGCCCACACACATGGAAGGACCTTAAACATGCTTCATTTCAAAAGCATCTTTCTTTTCCGGTGCTTATTTTATAAAACAAAAATAAGTGCAGAAGCTTGGGTTTTTTTGGAAGCTCTGTACAATGGATATGAAAGCTGCCTAGCCTTGGGTTCACGTCGTGCCTCTTTCTTCCACCACCCTACACTTCTTGTCTGTTTAGCTCACTCTTGCAGGTTCTTTTTTGTCCCTGCTGTCTCCATTTGTCACTGTATCCCATCTTTCATGTCTTTTGAATATCTCCGATTTCTGCCTTTCACTCTCTTGTTCTGAGAAGTGCTAGAATAAAGGGGGAACCAGTCAGCGTCTGAATCCAGTAGCTTTTCTCAAGCCTGCTCCAATATTGAGTCCTGTCCCAGCCAATTGCCCTGACTTTGTCCCTGGGGGATTTGTGCCAACCTTTTAACACAGCTGCATCAGCATTCAAATGTGTGCTCCCTGTTAAATGTAGCAGCCTGCGAGGGTGCTGCAAATGTAAATGGCCTTCAATTAATAGAGGTTCAGCTCCTTTTGTTAGGTCTGGCTTGACAGTACTGCTGTCTACACCACCTACTGTTATCAGCTCCTTAAAATATACATCCAATGGGATTTATGGCTGTACCAAGAAGTGTATAGTTCAATTACATCATGCTATTTGCTGTTTGATGTAACATTTCATAGTTCTGCAGTGCACGAGGGATTGTTTTGCATCTCAAAAGTACAATGAATAACCCCACATTCAAATCTTTATTTTGCAGATGCATTGTATTTAGAAAGCCACCATTTTTTTGTTTTTTTAATTTAGCATACATGTCAACAAACTAAATGCAAACTGGAAACGATCGCTCTTTAAAGCCATAAATAATTTTATTTGAGCTGTATCGCTCATAAAATTATCTCTTTTCAATGTTAGTCAATGATCAAAATAAATTTTTCTGATCTCTGTTCCCACTATCTCCCTCTTTCCTGTTTCGATATGTTGGTATGTATGCTACAGAAGTCTTTTAGTCACTACTCAAAATACAAGCCCTTCTTATGCCTTTCAGGTTGCATGGAGCTCTTTAAAGGGGGCCCATGTCTCATTTTAAAAGGACTATAGCTTGGACATGTAAGGTGCAAAAGAATCCCTTCATCAAAACCATTAATTTACTGATCTATCGTATATATATCACAAATATGTGACCTACACATTGCACACAATGCCGTGAAGCAGGGACAATAACCCTCTGAGCTATCGTATTATGCCTCATATCTGTACCAGAGATGACTCTTACCTTTTAACTGCCTGGGCAGAGTGAAGTGGTTTCTCGAGTGAATGGAAGTTGATTGCAAATGATCCTTGGCGCTTTTGTGGGCGATTCAGGGGTTACAATTGGGTACTGATGGTTTTGTTTTTCAAGGAAGAGAACTAAATGCTCTTAGAGGAAGAGGTGAAGAGGATCTGAGTTAGATATGCTATTCTTTACGTAGCATAAGGAAGCAAAGTTTTGTGAGCACAAGTTTCTTGGTGCTCAAGAAGGATAAAAGGTGTTGCTGGTGATAAATTCAAGAGGTTTGAACAAGTTCACGCTGTATAAACACTTCAAAATGGATCAACCTTTCAAGCAATATTTTATAAGAAAGGAACCTGCTAATGAAGGTGGACTTGTACCTCGAAACCGGTCCGGTCCTCGGATGCTTGATTCCGTTCTGGGAAGGACATGGCTTTTGTAGTTCGGACTGGACTGTTCCCATGGGGCACAGGGTCAGAGCTGATTTGCATATCGCCATTGTCTAACCCAGGGTGGTGTGGAGTGCAAAAAAATGATGGATTAGGACCCAGATCTTTTGACTGGGTTGAATGTGTGACATTGATCCTCATTCGGTCCATCACCTGTTGTTTTTGCAAATCCGCTATAAGTGTACTGGGGATGCCCAGACGTGGGTCCCAGGCACTCCACACCACTGGAGTCAAGCTAGCCGGGCTGATGAGAGGTGTTACCTCGAAACCGGTCCGGTCCTCGTGGGTCCCAGGCACTCCACACCACTGGAGTCAAGCTAGCCGGGCTGATGAGAGGTGTTACCTCGAAACCGGTCCGGTCCTCGGATGCTTGATTCCGTTCTGGGAAGGACATGGCTTTTGTAGTTCGGACTGGACTGTTCCCATGGGGCACAGGGTCAGAGCTGATTTGCATATCGCCATTGTCTAACCCAGGGTGGTGTGGAGTGCAAAAAAATGATGGATTAGGACCCAGATCTTTTGACTGGGTTGAATGTGTGACATTGATCCTCATTCGGTCCATCACCTGTTGTTTTTGCAAATCCGCTATAAGTGTACTGGGGATGCCCAGACGTGGGTCCCAGGCACTCCACACCACTGGAGTCAAGCTAGCCGGGCTGATGAGAGGTGTTACCTCGAATCCGGTCCGGTCCTCGGATGCTTGATTCCGTTCTGGGAAGGACATGGCTTTTGTAGTTCAGACTGGACTGTTCCCATGGGGCACAGGGTCAGAGCTGATTTGCATATCGCCATTGTCTAACCCAGGGTGGTGTGGAGTGCAAAAAACGATGGATTAGGACCCAGATCTTTTGACTGGGTTGAATGTGTGACATTGATCCTCATTCGGTCCATCACCTGTTGTTTTTGCAAAAAAGGTGGACCTGTAGGACGCATATTTCACCATCCTGAAAGCAGGGGAGAGGCAATTGTACCTGCAAGTTAGATAGTTTATCAATTCACAAGTTTGCCATTTGGGCTGCCAATACGTCTGAGGTATGGGGGCAAGTAGGTGTTTTTGCAGGAAACGAGGGAAAAAATCTATTGGTAGTTGTAGAGTTTGGAAGCGTGTGATTTTGCTTTGGAGCCAGGACACAAGCAGGTACGGCTGGGTGGTGCATTCAGGAGATCATGAGACAGGTGGCAGATGGAATTAGGAAGTATAGGTTCATAGAATAAATTGTTTAAAATGAGAACAGTCTTCTTTGTATTGTAGGATTTTTAAATGATTTTGTTGAGAAGTTCAGTGCTGTTACCCATGGACAATGTGTCCACCGTGAGGTGTATCAGTTGCCTACTGGACCCAGACACATGCCAGAGATTGAGAAAGAGATTTGGCATTACTCTCGAGAGCACAAGATAGCACTTGGGATAGTGAGGGCAGGGCATCTTCCAGGGTAGTATAATTTGATGGAAGACTGGAATTCCAGACATTTTATGGTTTTCAGTGACTCAAAGCTAAATCTACAGGTGTTCAAAAGGATTCAAGAATTCTGGTGTAATTGCAAAATAGATCTATTTATGTGTAGATTTGCAACTCACTTACTTGTTTATTACAGTTGGTGTTTAGATCTAGAAACTTGGGAAATGTATACTTTCCAACTAGATTCAAGGAGGAACATAACTTATGCTTTCCACCCTTCAGGATGATACAGATATTGTTGATGGTGGTGAGACAGTACGAATGCTGTGTGGTGCTGGTGACAGCCATGTACCGTGGTGTGATAGAAATGGCAGTGGAGGAGACTTGTTTAATTTAAGCCAAGAGATGGTTGTTGGTAGGAGTGGATAGTGAAGAGTACTCTTTAGTAATGGACAGGATCCACAGCCTTCTTGTATAGAAGCTACCTGGTGATCTATGCATTTCTGAGGTCTTTTGGATGAGGTGACAACTCTCTTACAGGAGTTATGGATTCGATGAACAAGGATAAGGTATAATGAAGTCCGGAGAACATGGGCACATTGGTGTTTGGAAAGGAGTCTGGATCACTGGGAAGCTTCTGAGGTGGATTTAGTGAATTGCTCACTATCTGTTCAATAAAGGGTTACACGATTGGACTGTTAATTGCTATAAAGTGCTGTGGCAGTAGTTCACTTTTTAGATAATTTTGTCTCTTGGAAGGGTTCGTTCTGAAGGATATGAGTTTGAACAGACATCTGGAGGGGAGTTACGGTTCACTATCGGATGTAAGTAAAAATTCAATTTATTTGCTTCTGGGTCATGTAACTCTTTTTTTGAGTTTGAGTCAAATAAGTTGGCAGTTGGCATTACAACTAGCCTTAAGTCTGATGATGAAAAATAACCCATAATTTTCAAAAATTTGTGCTGATGCCTACCACCTGCCAACCACCAGAACAAATTGAATGGCATATGTTTCCATAGCTGGATTCCATGCACTAAACCACCCATTGAGGCGCTGGGTCAACAATTCACAACTCAGAGTCACTGAGCTGCAGAATTGTCTATACACAACCTGGCAGCTACACACCATGGGCTCCACACCTAAGATGTGCTATTTATATGGGGCAAGTCCAGGTCTTTGAGGGTGGGTCCAATGTCCTCTATTCATCTAACTGGGCTTAAAAACTGAACTCCAACATCGAAGCAGCTACAGGCAGGTACCCAAGTACCCACTGACCACTACGTGTAGCTAGCAGTGGCGGCCGGCACAGGCAAGAGCAATGCGGTGGTGGGGCGGGTGGGGGGCAGTGAAATCGACATATGAAGGTATACGTTAAATGACATTAAAAAACATAAAACTACTTATCTTGCGATCGCCGCATGGCCGAGTCGCCAAAACGGCGAGCGCAAGTTAAGAGGTTTTTTTTTTTTTTTTAACTTATCCCGGCATATGTCAACTTCGCCGACACCCAACCCCCCGCCCCCACCCCAAAGCTCCACTGTTCTGGCCACCACTGCTATACAAGCTGTGTATGTGTCCAAAGTGGTCAGCTATTGCTTTGGGGTTAATTAATTAATATGAGTTGGCTATCAGGTAAAGGTAAGAGTTCGCTCACCCCACTGAACAATCTGACATAGCTAGGTTTGAACAAATGTGCCATGTCCTGCAAAGTACACAAGGAAAATGGCTCACACCCCCTGGTTGTGGACGTAGTATGTATTAAGAAATTGCCTACAGAGTCCGCTCATACTCTCAAGCCCCTGTACTATTGCACTGACTGCACTCCTGGTGCCTACACACTTCAACAGAGTAAAATCTGTACTTTACATAGTAAACATTTTGTAACGAGTAATATAACCATTTCTGAGACACGTGCTGTGGCTTGCTCTGCACCTAATCCTTTATCCAACGAAGTACCTTTATCCAATGAAGTAAACTGTGTTGTAGACATTCTGTAATACGTGCTCTAAACAGTTCTCTGAACCGTGTTGAACACATGGTTGGGGTTTGTGCTGTAGACGTTCCCACATTCTGCCCACTACCAAGTGATGTATCTGCAGCAATTACCTCCTTGTAACCTGTGCCGTAGCCAGGGATCTGCTGGTGTTTCAAACAGTGCTACAACTTTGCTGTACCTGGTGCAGTATATTTTGTAATAATCTATGTTGTTGTCCAGGGTTCTCCAACATCTTCTGTAATAAGAGATACTTATGTTCAATGACAAGCTCTCAAGGTACTCTTATGCTTAGAGATGTAATAGTAACCACTTCACACAAGAGTACATGGGTGACCACCATATGGAAGATTACCAGCAGGTATCACCTCAGTGCATTAGGCACAGTTGCCAGCAGTAATGTAAAAAAAATGTTTTGTCAATATGGAATGTCTCTACATGCGTAATACAAACCAGCAATAGCTGCAATACTCCTAGCACCAAGTAAATAATATAAGTAACCGCTGCCCCTATACTGTTTGATTCTTATCACTCAGATATATGTTTTAAATATATTTCGGAAATTCAACCATTTTAATTCAAACACCAGCTCATGAATTCTGAAAATACACACACTTTTGTCTCAATAACAAACTTTTCCATGTTGGTATACATATATTAGTTCAACCAAGCAGACATTTCTAATTTATTTCACTAGGCTGCACACAGGAGAGCTGGTTACATGTAGCTGAAGAGCTGCTAGTAGCCTACAAGCTACTCAGTGGAGAAGCCTGTTGTAGCCAGTGCTGTAATATGCTGCAAACAATACTGTTGTTTCCCATGCTTTTCTCCAAATGTTCTCTCAACTGTGCTGTACACATACAGTAGTATTATGTCTGAATATATGTCTAAAAGGGTTGTTTAACTCTATGTAAAACATCTCATAAACACATTTTAAAAAACTGTGCTGTACACAGTGGCGTAGCTTGAGTTGTACTCAGCAACACAGCCTGTGCTGTAGCCCTTGCAGTAAATATGTTGTTAGTGCTATAACCTGTGATGTAACCAGTGCTTGACTAGGTCTCCCAGCCTGCGGTTCCCCTGCGCGCTCTGCTTGCTCCCCGCCTCAGTTTGGGAAAAAATCTGTTTCAAACTGTGTCAAACTTGCCCAAAAGCTGATTACTAGCGCCGCCCCGCCTTTTCTATCACCGTCCTGAAATAGTGGTCTAGCGCTGTGGTCAGCAAACCACCCTACCCGCAGTCACTCCATCCGCGGTCAGCAGGCGCCCTACAAATAACAGCTTGCCAACTGCTTGCCAACTACTTGCCAACTCCATCACAAGCCACATGAGTCAATTGGTTGAAAAAATTACTCAAAAACACTTCTACATACTTGAAAAGAAGGCCAGCCCTGTTCCACCGCCCAAAGCTGTTGCCTAAGATACATCCCAATTAAAAGGAACTACCCTACAGCCCGACAAAGGCCAATCCTAAACACTTCAACCATGAGATCAGGAAAGCTATGTGGCGAAGATAAACCACCAGAAAAACCACAGGGGAAGACAAAAGAGGCAGAAGAAGGATCATCTACGGGCAGGGGTAAGAGCCCCCAAAAATTAACTTTGAAAGAGCCACACTTCAACTCAACAGAGTTTTCAGAACCCTCCCAAGACATGATAAAAAACGGATCGCAGAGCTTAGCCGCTGCTGCAAAGTGGCCCCACCGGGACAGCACAGACTGCAGACCAGCAGAAAACAATAAGGGCCAACCTGAAAACGATGAAATGCCCTCTCCTGCCAATAATGCTCAAGCTCCGCATCTCAAAGCAAGCAAACAAGCATTAATCACCGACTTTCTTTAAGTTTGTCTAAAGACTCTCCACTGGGAATGGAGTGGAAGTCCCACAACACAATGTTAGTTCCAATACTAATAGTAATCAACATTACTCCCCCACTGAGCCCATGAACAAGGGCGCCAATTAACATCGTCACTACTCAATTCAAGGTGTCAAAATGAGCTCCGTAATGCCCCTAAAACTAAAATAAGAAGGAGCCCTGGGGGCGGGGGATCGGGTCCTCTTGGGCCAGACAATACGTTCAGCCCACAACAAGTCAAAGGCTCGGACCGACCCTCGGAGCAACCATCTCCCAAGGCTCAACAAGCATTTCACCCTCCAACGGTTTGTGCCCTAGTCCATCAGGCTCAGACGCAAGTAATGAGTCGGTCTTTTTGGAGCAAAGCCCATGGTCAGTCCAGAAAATGAACTCTAAAACCACATGGGAAGGCTCTCCGCATAATCAAAATTGCACTCAAAAGCCAAGTCCATCGTCACTGGTGCATTTCCCTAGTCTAACGTGTGGTCAATCCACACCGGAACTAGACAAAATGGATGGAAACTATAGCTTTCTCTCTGCAGGACCAGTAACCGAAGAAATCGAACAAAGTAAAATTCTGAAGTCACAAGAAGCAAATGCAACTGCAAACAACACAGTAGTTCTCAAATTAAGCATGTGCCAGTCCTCAGTTTCAAAAGTTCTAAGTCCTGGTAAGGAAGAAAAGTCCTGGCAAGGAAGAGAGTATTTTAAAAAGTACATCGCAAAGGAGCGATCACTGGTGTGAGCACCATACCCAAACAGATCTCTTCGAGCACCTCGACTCTTCACCTATATTTAGTCAAACCCAGGGCAAAACATCGGACAGCACTCTAACGGCCACCATATGGCCGCAACTATTAAAATCAATGGAAACCATTGGCGTAGCAATGTCATACCACGCAGACAAACTAGATACACAAGTGGACCTGCTGAACATCCTGGCCTCCCATGTCCAGGGGATAGAATCAAACTTACAGGACCTAAACAGCATGATAATGAAGGTGCAACTTAACAAGGACACCGCCTTTTACACCTGTCACTGCTCCCAAATAGTAGACAAACTGGCCACAGTCCCCAGTTTGATGACACAAATACTGGGAGCCGTCATGGAATCATCAACGGAGACAAAGACAACCACCAGCCAAGTAAATGCCCATCAAGACGCCAAAGAGGGATTTGGCAGGTCAACGACGTCTGTAGTGGCGAAGTGAGCTCCGAAACGCAAGAAAAAATGCACTCTCCCTCTCCAAACGACACCACTACGTCAGCGATCGCGGACGAACAACCTCCAGTTGACATGCGAGAGGAAGCCCCGCAAAATCAGGCATCATCATCAAATGATTCTACTAGCAGTAAACACATTGAACAGGCACCCGCACTTACAAAGAGAGAAAGGAAGCGCCTGAGAAAAGCAAGAAAAACTAAATCACACACTCGAAGGGTGCTAGTAATTCAGCCTCAAGAAACTAACACCGACTCCAATGATAAAGAAAAGAAAGAGCAGACAGAGGACGTCCCATCTTAAACCACAACAACGTTAGAGCGTGGGCTAATTCCAATAGTTAATCCTCCAACCAAGGCAACCATTACCTCGAATGGCCCAACTGAACGCACCAGTTCAACCCAGAATGAAAGGAAAGTGTACAGCATTTTTAATTTCCCAGGAGGGAAAGCAGAACGCAAATTACTAAGCCCAGAGCCAATAAACAACACAGACACTGAGCTAGGTATTAAATCTAAATCTAGCACTTTTTCCATGCAAGCACCACCAAACAATAGACAAGCAGACGCAGATAAACCCCTAAAGACTAAGGTAAAAAAGACAAGGGAATCGTCGAGTGGAGAAACACATGCGCCATCAGTTACAGTTCCCAATGGTCATGAGGAAACAAGCATCGCTCACACATCTAACTCGGTCATACCCGATCCAGAGGCAGACCAAGCAGGAACAGTTCTTTCAAACACTGGAGAGAGAAGACGACTAAAAGACCAAAAGTGGCACACCCCAAGCAACAAACTCGAGCTAATCCCGCTATATAGCTCTAGAGGGTCTCATGACATCCTGAACAGAGGGTCCATTTTAAAACTTCTAGAAGAACTACCAGGCTTGAGACATTTAAAATCAAGTGACTTGGTGTCAATTGAGTTCAAACCAAACCCTTACCAAACAGGCCCCTACTCCACGATTACAACGTTGACCGAACACATCTTCACAGAATAAATCCTGACACATAGGGAGGAATTCGCGTTATGGGGCATTGAGCTAAAAAAGGTGGAGCCCACACGATATCCCAGCCCGTTGCAGAAACAAAGCCCCAAACGAAGCCTTCTAAAAGGCGCCAAAGGCCCGGATCAAAAAAGTAACATTGAAAAAGAAGATATCCATTCAGGCAAATTACTATTACACTCGCCCACCAGGAGGCAGCCACATTCGAGAGGCACCAACAAGTTACCCAAGTACCAACTAAAAGGAAGGTAGAATGAACCAACGGAAGATTAACAACTGTAGGAAAAGAGCAGGGCTGTAAGATCTGTTCGTGGAACGTCAACGGCCTAAATACAAAGTTGGAGGAAGATGACTTTATAGAGTTCATCACCCAATACAAAATACTTTTGTTTCAGGAAACATGGCAGATGAAAAATTCGCCTCTTGTGGGATACAAATAATTTTCTACACCAGCTCATAAGGAGGCACGTCCAGGTAGGGCAAAGGGAGGCCTCTCAATATTCATATCCACCGACATCCTTTGGTCAGCCAGCTGCATCGAACTAGACTCCACATGGATGCAATGCATCAAAATTGAAATTTCGCCCATAATTGGTCTACTGATCGTAAATTTATACATGCACCCCGGTGGAAAACACAAAGGGAAGAGGATAAAACAACTAACCACCATAATTAACACATTGAAATCCACCTACCCAAGTGATAACATGCTAATAACAGGAGATTTCAACATGAACTTAATGCAAGGCCAGGAGGGAACTCTTCCTACCCACATTGAATCTCGACAGGGCAACCAAAGTAGACAAAGCGAAATGGGGAGGAAATGTGCTGTAGAACTGGAAGCCCTCCACTTGTACACACTAAACGTAAGGGGTCACTTTGACAGACCAGCCGCTTTAACGAGGATGCAAGTAGGACTACTTGACGACAGGAGAAACTATCTCCCTCTAATAAGGGATCCCACGGAGAAACTCCGGACACGAATCACCAATCTCGTCAGGAGGGCGTTAGAAGATGGGCATATATCTAAAAATGAGGCCGACTTCCTCAGCACTAATGATAGTGTGACTCCCTACTTCTACACATTGCCCAAGATGCATAAAAACCGTATGCCTCCCCCAGGACGCCCGATCGTCTCAGGCATAGGCTCCTTGTTGGAGCCCCTGTCACGCTTCTGTGACCATTATCTTAAGCCCATTGTACAGAACACTCCAACTTACCTGAAAGACACCAAAAGTCTCTTGCAACTTCTAAAAGACCTCAATTTTGCTGAAAACTCAGTGACTCTTGTGACACTTGATATCGAGAGCCTTTATACCAGTATCCCCCAGGATGATACCATCAGAGTCCTGGGGCAGCTCTGGACACAGTGGTCTGGAATTATCAGACACCTAAGAAATTCATCATCGATTGTGCTACTCTAGCTCTAAAAGAGAATTTCTTCTCATACAAGGGTCAACTGTTGCTGCAATGCACGGGTACTTCCATGGGCAGCACTTTTGCCCCGAGCGTGGCCGGCCTGTATGTCGCCGACTTTGAGGCCAAGTATATTTTACCATCTAACGACCCCTTCACTTCATCCATCCAAATTTGGAAACACTATATTGATGACATCCTAGTGCTCTGGACTGGCAGCGATGAGCAACTGCTAGCTTTTCTCACGTGGATCAACACTTTGGACCCGAATCTGAAATTTACATATGCTACCAGCAAAAATGAAGCCATCTTTCTCGATGTTACTATTACTGTCTCGGGGACCAGTCTGTCAACCAAAACACACTACAAACCTACGGCCAAAAACAATTTACTGGAATTTACTAGTTTCCACCCACGCCCACTGAAAGAAAACCTCCCGTATGGTCAGTATCTACGAATCAGACGTAACTGTACCAACCTACAGGACTTTAAGTCACAGTCGGTTGACCTTACAGAGAAATTGAAGTCAAGAGGCTACCCCACAGCAATTCTGAACAAAGGCTACAAAAGAGCTCGCAACCAACCACGGGAAGCGCTCCTTGATGACAAGACTGATCACCTCAATGAGATTCTACTTACCTGTGTAACAACATACAGCACCCTCTCTAATACTACAAAAAAGTCCATCAACAAAAACTGGAAAATCATAACCAGTACCAAAAAAACCTGGGTAAAACCCCTTTTTTCCTTCAGGAAGGGACGCAGCTTAAAAGATGCCCTGGTCCACACACGACCCAAAGTTGCTGACCCAACAGTGGTAAGATCTGTGACAGACACATGGGGAATGCCAAGGGTGACAGGTCATTTCCCCTGCTCGAACTGCAGCGTCTGCCACCTCACAATGCATACCAAGACCCTAGCACTCGAACCAGGGAAAGTGTGGACACAGAGAGACCATACCAATTGCAACTCTCCGAATGTCATATACATGATCACCTGCTCTTGCGATCTACGCTATGTAGGTATGACAGGTAGGAAAGTTAAGCAGAGAATCTGCGAACACCGATCTAACATCAGATGCAAAAAAGTTACAACGAAAATGAGCAGACATTTCCTTGAACACAATCACACCACCAATGACATGCAGTGGACTGTGATTGAACAGTTGAATACTGGCAGCAATATCAGCAATCAGCTCTTTGAGAAAGAGCAGAGATGGGTTTACCGACTGAGGACCCATCTCATCGGACTGAATGATGACATTCCATGGAATTCTGTGATTAAGTAGATACCTTGGGTAATCACTAGAGTCCCATCTGGAAACGGTACTCCGTGTTTGCCGCCTCACGGCTATATATAGGCATTAATTTTGCCCTGGTAATATGTCATACCTATCACCCAATATCCATGGCTGGTTGTATCTTATCTCACTAACAGGCTATCTGCATCCTTTGCTAATTACTTCTAATAGTAAACAAACAACAGAGTGACTATCATCTGTCATTACGTACTTACATGTACTGGAAACGGCACCCGGGGATCACTGCCCCACGGCTATATATAGGCATCAATATTGCCCAGGTGATCTGCCATCCCTATCATCCAATATCCATTGCCTACTGTACTAACAGGTTATCTGCAGCCATTATCGCTTGCCTTTCTAGTAAACTAGTAACAAAGTGACCATCGCCTGTCATTTTGAACTTATCCTCTTCTGTTTATATTTGTCTCTTTGGCTTAGCGCTAGTAACCGCACCTTTATGCTGGGCATGTTTCATGACACCTTTTGATCATTTGAGATCTCTGCCACTTTGACAAATCACTAAATACGGTGATAGACTGTCCGTCTGCTCGAGCACACCGAACTAATAAAGTTATCATCCTCGAAAGGCTCTGAACACGATCACCTTAGCAACCGATCAAGCCTTTGCCCGTGACGCCGGCACATGTGACCAACTACATTGCATTACGTTGCATCCTCCGATTGGCCACTGATACTGGGCACCGCCCCCTCCCTTAGGCGGGCCCCGCCCCCGGAACCAACGCCTTGCTGCCGAACATTCATAAACTGCTTGCCGGGCCCCGCTCTTGATCTTCGGGGTCCAGTCTGAGGGTAATGCAGGTATACTGAGGGCGCCTAGTGTCGAGGGCGTGAGTCAACTGGCTAACCTTGACATTCCTGACTTTGGCGGCGTATCACGGAGCTAAGTACCGCTTCTCCATTTTCTGACGCATTGTATGTTTTCTTCCCTCTCCTAAGGGTGTGCCAATTACGCTACCACCCCCCTCCCATGACCCATGGTGTACCCCTGTTACACCACTAAAGTGAGACATTTTAACTTACCTTTATAGCGATCGTTTCATTACTTTGGCACATTGATCGCTAATGGGAAGACCCTCTTCCCTTTTAATACAATTACTCACAATCACCAATTTTATCACTTCTAGCACGTTGCACTTCCCAGTGATTAGTGCGTATCAACCCAGGGACAGAGGTGGTGATAAACATAGTGTTATAGCGCCACACACTGTCTTTTCATGACGATTGGAGCACCATAGATCTACAATTGCGATTAAGAACAACCTATAACTGTTTGTCTTGTCCTTTATGTACGTCTATGTCTTTCTTTCTTTACAGGTGCAGAAACCTTAATGAAGGAAGCCTCCTAAACCAGGAGTTATTAGGAAGACAGTTTTTCTTCCTATTTTTCGCACTTTTTTCACCTTTAATTTTTCACTTACACGTCCCTAGACAAGGGTGGGCCTTATCGTGCCCATTCCGCCAGGGTTTAGTACACCTATAGAGTCCTGACGAATGCCTGGTAACTTTACACCGTTTCAGAGGCAGAAACATGTTGACTGACAATTAAGGAAATAACCACACAATTAACTGTGGACTGCTTTCCTACACTTGATTTTAACAATATGTCCGAAGTGATCGCCTAAAGAAATAATTTTTGATACACAAAAGACATTTTTAATACCCTCACCACTATTTAGTTTATTTTTTCACTGCACGCCTTTAACTCACATATCCTGCACCGCAGTAGATCTGGCGTTGAAGCACACTGAAGAGGCACTCAGCCTCTTCAGTGGGGCCCAATGATGAAGCATGTCATCACCAGGTGGTGAGTGAGGGCTGTCCTAAAAAGTCCTGAGTGAGGCCGTTTTTCCCCCCTCTTTTGTTTTTGCTCCTTCGTGTGGTTCTGTTGAAACCATATGACACTCTTTTTTTGCTTACTGAACATAACCGGGGAATAAGAGTGTCTCATACCACTCCCTACCTCTCCTTTTGTTAACATACATCATACTTGATCACCAACTAAAGTACAAACATCATTTAGAACAGGGGAAATCAAAAGCCAAACAACTGCATTTTGCTTTTAAAACCATACAAAAACATTTAAGCGGAAGTTCAACCGGCCACATGTTAAAGATCGTAGCTGCTAAATTCTTGCCATCGCTCACATATGGCTCGAAAATGATGGCATCTAGGGACTCTACAGCGCTGAATCTTGCTCAATCCAAACTGTTTAAAAACCTTTTTTCGATCCCGCGACACATTTCACAAGCCCAAATACGTCTGGAATATGGATTAACAAACCAGACTCCGGCAAGACAAGGAGCCCTGGCCAAATGTTACTGGCGTATGAGGGACGCCGAAGACAACTCACTTGCCTACCTCTGCTGGCTAGAAGTCGAAAAACAGGCTGCGTTCTCTAATTCAACATATAAGTCCCTTAGGCAAGTGCTTCAGTCGTTAAAGCTGGAAGAAGCCTGGCTTTCACCCGTGTCCTATAACATTTTTAAACAGATCACTAACAAAGCCATCAAACAAGCATCGCTGATAATGGACAAATGCGCAGTGGCTGGCAAAAGCCATGCCTGGATCGTGTTACCAACATATAACCATCTGAAACATCAGCCATACTTGCAAGATTGTTTTAGGGATCACTACAAGAGGAAATTAAGCCTTCTGAGGCTGGGTTGGTTCTCGAGCAAAGACCTTACCCCCAAATGGCTGCAGACCTGGACAACTTCAAACTGTCGCCTTTGTGGCAAGGGCGTAGAGTCATTATTGCACTTATTATGCATATGCCCGGCACTCCAAAATTTAAGGAAGACGCTCTTGTTACCACTTCTAAGAGAAGCGCAAGTAATAACCTGCTGTAATAAAATGCCTTAGCGGGTCTTGGATACAACTTTCCTGCAAAACTATAAAATTCTTGGCCCACGCTGCCCAAGAGCTGGAAAACAAGGAAACAATTAAAGACGACCTGTGCCAATTGCTCCCCCCAAGGCTGGGCCCGGACTCTCCTCAATCTCTTGATGGATACCCTTTATTTTCACTTTTCCAGCAAAAAAAAAAACTTCATTCTGAGTTAACAATGTGTTATTTCCATCAAGTTTCACTTAACCCCCAAGCATTGTTCCCCCGCTTAGAACATCCATTTGTTGTCTGGCAGTTGTAATGAGATAGATATCCCCCTGCCCAGCTCCATTTGTGTTTTTTTAACTTTACACACTAACTGCACATTTGAGCAATTTGCTAAGCTTTGTGTTATTTTAACGTATTATTTTTTTATGTGATTTTAAGTTGTTTTTATGCTGATTCAAAGATGTAAAGCTTTATCCCATGGTGGTAAGATCCACCCTTTTATGACTTTCACAAATCAAAATAAAGTATTACTTACTTACTTACTTACTTACAGTGCTTGAATGCACGCTGTAGCCAGTAATGTAACCAGTGCTGTAAACTGTACTGCAAACAGTGTGTTAAGTGGTAACCTTTGCTGTACATAGAGCTGAACCTGTCATTCTCCCACATCTGTATCCAGTGTTGTAACCCGAACTCTACCAGTGCTCTGTCTGGTGCTGTACACAGGGCTCTGCCTAACACAGTATGCTGTCTTGCCCCGAAAGCTGTAATCAGTGCTGTACATGTCTGTGACCCAGCCGCGGCCTGTGGTGGGAGCACCTGCCGGGTGGTGACGTGGGGAGGGGCAGGGTTGGGGTTAGTAATGTATGGATTATAGAGTTTAACTAGTAAGTAAACTTATAAATAATAAAACGAATTTCATAGCGTGCACTACATCACATTTGGTGATGCAGGGCACGCAGCGAAATTCAGTTTATTTATTTATATGTTTACTTACATGTTAAACTCCGTAATCCATACATTACTACCCCCCACCCTGCCCCTCCCCACGTCACCGCCCTGCAGGTACTCCCACCACCCGCGTGGCTGCTGTGACCAGTGCTCTATCCTGTGTTACAACCAGGGCTGTTGTTGGTGCTGTACCAGACTGCGATAAGTTGTGTAACCTGTGTTTCAGCCAGTGCGGGGACTAGTGCGGTACTTGTGTGGGCAGGGCTGGCCTTTGCTCAAAATTCGCCCTGGGAAAAAGCAAATGTTGTGCCCCTACTAATCCCACCCCCATCAATTTTCCCCCACCCTCACTTTTACACTTGTTTTTCTAAGCACTGTATATAATAGCAATTACAATGACGTAACTAAACAGTGCTGCTTTTGTACTATGCTTTGTTTGGGAATGAGAAAACCTTGTTATCCTGTCTGATATTGTCATATGTTGTACTCATTATGTCTGCATTGCACTAGGACACCTTCCTAAGGGTAACTGTGCTCTTTATAAATATTATTCATTCATTAACCCCTCCCCTGCTGGTGACGGAACCACTCCGTCATCAGCCGTGGTCACGCTGTGCTGATGACGGAGCGGTTCCGCCACTGCCCGCCCGGAACGCCTACGCGGCGCGGATTTTGCGCCTGCGCTGAACATTCTATTGAGCGGGCGGGGCCGTGACGGAACCGCTACGTCATGAGCACAGCGCAACCGCGGCTGGTGACGGAGCGGTTCCGTCACCAGCATGCGCCCGCCGCGCGGCCGCCCCGCCCCCTTAGCACTGCGGTGGAATAGCCGCCACAGTGAAGGGGTTAATGCATGAGTAAAATACTCATTGCTGATATTCTAGTTGTAGTCCCTGCCTTCAACAGAAAACCCAGTGCAGAGGATGCTGTGAAGCAAGCCTGGGTAAAAACAGGGCAATGTTGAGAATTACGGAAGGTCTGTGCGATGCAACTTCACTGCTACTAACCTTAGAGGAGAGCTTTTGTGTTCACAGGTCAGTCAACCCCTGGGTGAGACCATAATAGTGACCAGCCTGTGAGCACAAATGTTCCCCTCCTTTCCTGCACGCGGTTCCCCTATTCAGGTGCTGAATCGGAAATGAGATGCCATAGGGGAGAAGTGTTGGGGGGACAGGAGTGAAATGGAAACAGACAAAGAGAGGGGGAAGGTTTATTGAGAAAATGAATAGCGTAGACAGCCTACAATAAAAAAAATTATAAAAGCAGGCAGTTAGGTCAGCTCATTGTGTGCCCCTCCAAACTTAGGAGCCTGCTAGACCCAGTCAAATTCAAAAGTTAAGGTTGACTATGATGGAGCACCTGTCAGATAAGCGATTCATCCTGGTGGAAAGTTTAACTTCTGATTTAGAAACATTTATGGGGGGAAAAGTAGTTGTTAATGGGTCATTGCAAGGGAGTGATTACGCTGCAAACTGGATCAGAAGAGGGGCTCCACAGCATTAGGTTGCAGAAGATTGGGTTCCTGGTATGGTCATTGACAAAGGCGGGACCCTCAGAGTGGGCAAAGTCTGTGCCCAGATAGGTCTCTACGTCAACGGGTTGCTGCTCGGCATCGGTCCCGATGTAGCCCTCTACGTTCGACTTAAAACATTTTCTTAAAGTCAGATCTCCTTCAGCAGGGCAAATCAGCAAGCTGAGGCCAATCAGGCAATGTTGACAGCTGTGTCTTCAATGGCAAACCTGGTCTCCATCGGTTTTCCAGGTAAAACATTGGCAAAAGTTCCTAAGTCCCACTTCCTGCAGTTTGGGGAGAGGAAAAGTACACTCTAACATCAGATAAGAGTCCAGGACAAGGGTACCACTTGGGGTTTAGGACTCACTCTAACAGAGGCCAGTAGCAGGATCCAGGACAGGTCCTGTTGGTACTGGGCAGCTGGGCAGTTGCAGAAAAGGGCCTCGTGAAGCTTCTTATGCTCAAACAAGATGTCAGCCAACTGACCCTTGGGGTCAATTCTGGGTGCCTTGGTTCAAGGCGCGCAGGTCCAGTCTTCCTCAAGTTTTTCAGACTGCACAGCAGTCCTTCTTTTAATTCTCCACAGGTCCAGGAGTGTTCTGATGAGAGGATTGTGGGGTCCACATTTATGCCCAGCGCCGGCTTTTAATGGTGGGAAAACCTTTCATTGCTACCTAAACCTATTCTGGTCAGTTCCTCTGCCCACACAGGGTTTGGTGTCAGCCTGACTAGAGAGGCAAAGGAGAGGTAGGTCTAGGTGTGCTTTTCATCTGCCTGTGGCAAGATAGGCATTTTTTGAAGCTCAGGAACACATTGGGCACAGCTCCCAGGCTCTCCTGTCAAGGGTGGAGTTCCCCACCTGACTCCTAGGGCCCTTTGCCCACTGTCTGGGAGCAATACACATCTCATTGCAAGGGTGCCATCAGTGTTCAGGTCACAGCTGGACCCTAGCAGGAAAACCTTTTGGTTTCAGACAGGAAAATGGCAACTTTCTAAAAATGTAATTTCCAAAACAGTAATATAAAATCCAACTTGGCCATTAAGTTGGATTTTAAATTACTTTTACAGTGAGTCCATGAACCATTTTTCTAGCTACTCCTGAATTGAATTCAGCATGTATTCAAGGTAACCGTGTAAACATAATAACCTATGGGAGAGGCAGCCTTTTTCACTGTCGGGGCATGTAAAACATTAAATGCACATGTCCTACTTTTCAAATACCATGCATCCTGAGCTTTTTTCCGGTCCAGGGAAGACATGGCTTGGCAGTTCAGGCTGGACTGTTCCCATGAGGCACAGGGTCAGACTGATTTGCATATAGCCATGTCTGAACTGGGGTGGCAGAGTGGGCTAAAGAACGGTGATGGATTAAACCCAGATCTTTTGACTGGGTGTGAGTGTTTGATTGATTCAGATGCTCCGTCCATCACCACCCCCTTTTGTACCTCCTGAGCTTTTTAAGCCTACCTTAGGTTTATTGTGCCAGTTCTAAATGGCAGCTTAAAACTGCACAACCAGGCTGCAGTGGCAGGTCTGGAGACGGGTTTTTATAGTGCTACTTTAGTGGGTGCCACAATGAGTGCTGAAGCTCACTAGTAGTATTTAATTAACAGGCCCTAGTTACAGGTAGTACCATATACTAGGGGTCTATTAATAAATTAGACATTCCAATTAGGGGCATGCCAACTTTAACATGTTTGAAAGGGAAAGCACAAGCACTTCCACTGGTTCTTTAGGGTTCAAGTGTTCAGAGTCCTATTGCCAAACAAAACCGGGTTCAGTAAAAAAAAGGGGAACAATATGGTGTTACCCTGTATGCCAATGGCCCTGTGTTTAAAAACAGTGACCATAAAACAAATAATAATTCATATTTGTAAAGCGCGAACATATCACCCCTTAAGGTTTCATGGCACTGGGTCCGTAAGGGAGATTAAGTGAGCTATTGCTGAGCTGAGCTGCTGCCGGCGATCGACCAGTGAGCTCTGTGCTCCGGAGTCGGCCACTCTGACCACTGCGCCACACCTCTCCCACCAAAAGGACTGTAGTATCCATCGCAGGTGATGTAACTGGGATTTTCAAGTCAAGATAGATGACTTGAAAATCCCAGTTGTTCACTAAACAAACTGATTTGAAGAGAATGCTTTTAATTTACTGGTAACCAGTGGACCATAGCAAGTGCAGAATAAATAGAATAGTCTATTTTACGATTAAGCATAAAAACAAGTCTGGCAGTCGAGTTTAGGATTAAGTGCAATGTAATAAAAAACTCCAAAAGATTATCACTTTCGCAGGAAGGTTCAGATATATGGCATTACAACAGTCCAGTCTGGCAAATATCAAAGAATCGAGATTTGATGAGTAAAGAAGAACATGTCAGGAATATGTTTTAGGACTCATAGCTGAGGAAAACAGGGCTTGACCCCTGTGTTCATCTGATCAGAAAGAGTGACAACAACATTGAGCTTCACACCCATATTTTTCATTTCAGTTACCAGCTTCGGCGTGTCACCCAGGCATGGAGGCCAGAAAGGAAGGTTCCAGTTCCGGTTGGCTCTGAAGGAAGTGATACCTCGGTTTTCGCACATTTTAGATGATTGGAACACATCCTTGCATTAACTTGCTGTAAGCAGTTAGACAGTCTGTCGGCAAATGCATTTATGTCTCCTTCAATCCTAAAGAGGATTACGTGTATGCGAAATACACATAATTTGCTTTCCTGCAATTACACTAAATTTCGCAAGATTACACAAAATTGTGCGTAATTACATGAAATGCGAATCCATAAGTAGTGTTATATTTTAGCAATAAATGCACCCATGTGTCATTTTTGATGCAAATATGCGTTTTACTGTAAAAGGTAGTTAAAAAACAAAAGCACCGCAAACAACAGCCGCTCGCATTCTGTTATTCATGTGCATCTATGTTAAATTTTTACTGCTTTTGGCGTATTCGCAGTAAAATATTACTGAGAATGGAGCATAATTGCGCAAACTGGCGTAATTTCATGAACTGAATGTAACAAACTTGAAGGGAAATTTTCAAAATTAGGCTAATTACAACTAGCATAATTTAATTTGCGCCCTGGCCTAAACAGGATTTGCAAAGTTTGAGTAAAATGGGGGAAAGTTTGGCTCCCTAAGGGACTCCCCATTTTATGAAATGTGCAATAACCATTGATGTTAACTGTGGCGGTGATTACAGAGCTGGTTAATGCACGGGTCCAAGCTTGCAAACTAATTATTTCTGCAACTTTTACAACTTTCTGTGCATGAAAGTTACCAAGTTTTCATTTTTTCCACATTTGTATGCAAATTGTTGCTTCTGTGACAATCCAGGCACCACATGTCCTAATGGAAGATTACAAAATATCCATGCAGAAAGTATACTTTGCAGAAAAACAGTGGCCCGTGATCTGACACGGCTGGTGTGGCGTTAGCCATGGTCTGTGTGGGCAGCTGTCCAGGGTCCTGCTCTCAGCCCACCAAGACGGGGTGCCACACTAGTGCATCATAGCGAGGCCAGGGCACACTGACACTCTCCTGTCTCCTTGCAACTATGCCCACTGGAGGGGCCACTCCCCTGGGTCTCAAAACCATAGTATAGTTAGGCAAGACCTCACTGAGGGGGGGGCTCCTTTGGGCCCAGTTGCAAGGAGACACATTCTGCAAGTCTGCCCTACAATCAGGCCTTTTGCCTGCTGTTCAGTCAGAGGCATCATGGGATGCCTATTGTCCTGCAGTTTCAACTAGGCCTGGGTGGTAAATTCTGTTCCGTTCGAGGAATTTGTGGAATTTGGGTAATTTTGTGTTCCACAGAGAACGCGGAATTGCCAAAAATTACGCAATCCGCGGCTTCGCAGAATTTTTCGCTTGTTCGCGCTTTCAAAATGCGTGTTCGCAAGATATTTCTCCCCGAGCACGCAAACAGCGTTTGCGAACAGAAAAAAAGCATTGCGAACGGAAGGAACAAGCAATTCCGCGTGTTAACTGAAGTATTGTGTCTCAATGAGATTTTTTACCATTTCGTGGAGCATTGCGTAGTGCAAATAAGCAAATTCCGCCCACCCGTAGTTTTAACTCTTTCTGATGAAACGCAACTCTGACACACTTGGTCTTTCATGAGCTGCTAATAGGTGCTTGTAGGTGGCTGGGAGAGAGGAGCTGCAGCCCAGGAGAGGTCTGCACAAAACAGCTTCAGGAGCAGGGTCGTCTACTGAGATGCAAACAGCCTTGAATGTGTCAGGTTGCATGAACATTAGAGGGGCCCTTTATGCCCAGGGCCCCACGAATCCTAGAACCCTCTCTGGCAGGTGGCCCTGATTCGGGTGCAAATGTGAGTTTATTTAATTTTCCACAGAGCTCCTCAGGTATCCCATCACAGGTTTTGCAGCTTAGAACATGGTAAAACATATTACCGGGTTAGCCTCCAATCTGACTTGTGGAACTTGTATGAAAAGGAACCCCAGAGAATTGGAAAATTCCCAAACAGTACTGCTGCATCAGTCAGTTTACCAGGATTCAGGAATACGCACTTTATTGTTCTTTTCCTACACAATGTCATTGGGCATTGAAAACTTCTGCAAAAAGTGGCTTGCAAAGAAAACATTATCAAACGTTTGACATTGTGCAAAAGGGGCCTAGTGGGTGGGAAACAGTATATTTTTTACGGCTTTGCTGGGCTCCACCAGGGTGAAAATGATCAATCATTGTGCAGAGAATCATCTTAATGCGAAAAAAAATCAATCTCTCAGACACAAGACAACTTAAAACCATTAATAACCTTTGCGATGCAGGGGTCTGACGAGGGCTCCTGCATAGTGGCCCCCAACTCCATAAAGGGGACTGGGGAGAGCATTCAGCTCAAGACAATGAATATGGGAGATATTGGTGACTTGGGGGGCGGGGTCGTCACATTCTGCAGGGGGGCCACCATTTTGCGTTATGCCACTGTCACTATGAGCGAATCTCCGGACTTTCACAAAACTTTGCTGTGAGAAACTTTGCACCCCCTTTGCTGAAATCCAGGGACATCTTAAGGATTTTGGAGACCCTGGGCCAAACGTATTTTGGGGACCCCTATTCAGAACAGCTTTGAGTTTATGTTTAAATTTCAGCTCTTTCATATCCTCTTTAGCCAGGTTACAGGTGGAAAAACAGGCACTCTGGTCCAAATTCTAAATGTGCTTAAACCCTTCGGTGCTCATGACGAGCTCAGCTCGTCATGAGGCACGGTGCTCGTGTGCTCATGACGAGCTGAGCTCGTCATGACCACACCCATTATCATTATGGCCCAGCACAGCAGAGGAATAGCCTGCGCAGCCAAGGTGTTAAATCTAATTTTCAGGGATAGTGAAGTGTGTTTTCAATATTGGAGCACAGCAACATCTCACTAATTTTACTGCAAATAATTTATTTGACATCCTCTTATTTCTCATATGTGAGGTCCTGTTTTGGTCTAAAAGAAACAATTTTATGGATGTTGCATGAAGCAAAAACACATTTCAATGCAAAACATCTTTAACAGACCCACACATTTATCACATTAAAAGTAGATTTTAAAAACGGTATTCAGAACAATTTGTTTAAGAATTATTCAAAGTTATCAGGTCCACTCTGCCCATGCCTTAAAACGTCTCTGCTGAAATCTATGATATATATGTGCCTATATTCTCCATATAAGCACTATTCTTTTTATTAGCTTCTGAGTTGCGTTTTCTTGGCCTCCTTTCAGGTAAAGGTAGGTGGCCGGAAAAACATGGGCATGTACCATGACTGTCCTGAACCTTTGGGGGTCATGGCCTGAATTGTCTACCGCAGACGTCACAGGATTGGCACAAAGCGTCGAGAATGCAGATCCGACCGGTTCCAGGTGGCGCAATCGGTTTACACAAAACGTGTCGTTTTACAGTCTGGTGCACGAGCCCCACAGACTTCGGATGCACTTCGACCTCCTATTATGACGGAGGAAACCAACAAACTGCCAACAAAACGGGAGCATGTTTGCCAGAGTAAAGGTCGAGTACATTATATCAGGAACATGGAACAGGCCTCCCCGGCACCTGCCAAGCTCGGTTATCTAAATTACACTATTCGAAGAAATCACAGAAAATATGATATACTGTAAGTATAAAAAAAAAAAAAAAACTTAAATTGAGGTCCTTGGCATCCCCAGCAATGTTCATGCATGATACCAATGGCTCTGCGATATTGAAGAAGGCGTGATCTGTTGGGAATTCCAGCTGGTTTCTACAAGGCATCTTGTAAGACCTTCGCCGATCACAGCCATCGACCCCAGTTGCCATTGATTGATCTGAACAGAAAAAAAACAATACACAACTGCTTACCACACCTCTGCACCCTGAAGAATTTGTGTCCAGTTAAACAAAACAACAACCTATGTGTATCCAATGCTTTTTTTACCCATGGAACTCAAACCAAAACTTTTGAAAGCAGTTGAAAATAACCACCACAGGAAAGTAGGGTGCGGACAACAAAGTTGATGATCGAGGACCAAGGACTTCATTGGTGTTGAGTGGTTCTTTTTCTTCTCCTTCAAAGTCAGGTTGGAGTGATGTTCTTGATGGCAGAAAGTTTCATAAAGGAAATTCTATTGCATTGTTGTGGCCTCAAAAATACCATAACCAATGCTCCCAAATAGGTAAAGTTTATCTCACCACCAACAAATTAATTTGAGACAATGATTTTTGTCACCAGAATCAAGAAGGTAAGGACCCATTACCTCCCAAATTGCTTATTGCTTGTATTTTTGCTGTTTATTAGGCATAACAATTCAGGAACAAAGTCAAGCTCCAAGACACACACAAATGACAACGTTTTTTCTCTACAGTAAGACTGACTCGGGTCCCAAAACCCCAAAATATAAGATGAACCCAACGCAGACAGTCAATAATGAATAATACAGCTTTATTACAACCACTTCCCTCCAAGCCCGATCATGTCCACCTCGGATTTACGAAATTCCAATTTAGCTGCTGAATGCATCAGCCTAGTTGGCAGCCTATATTGCACCAGCTTGCAGAGATATAGCTGTTAGGGTTGACATATGAATGGTTTTGTATTGCACTAGATTAGAGAGTGAGTGGTGGGGTTGAAATCTAAATGGCTCTGTATTGCACCACATTTCAGAAATCAGCTGGTGGGGTTGGCATACGAATGGCTTCGTGCTATAATGTATTAAAATTACAGAGGCATAGAAGGTGGGTTAGGCATGTGAATGGCTTTGTATTGTACCAGATAAGAGAGATATAGCTGGAAGAATTGACATATGAATGGCTTTGTATTGTACCAGATAAGAGAGATATAGCTGGAAGAATTGGCATATGAATGGCTTTGTATTGTACCAGATAAGAGAGATATAGCTGGAAGAATTGGCATATGAATGGCTTTGTATTGTACCAGATAAGAGAGATATAGCTGGAAGAATTGACATATGAATGGCTTTGTATTGTACAAAAAAACAATGGGAGAGATAGGGAAGTGCAGGAACACTCTCTTAATCCCCAGTAATATGTCAATAAACAAAAGAAGAGAGGTTAATGTCTCTTATAAGCCACTTCGATGGAGCCAAAAGACTCAAGAAATTCGCACCCTATTTGGGTTTGAAAAGAAAGCCCTCACACACCGACCTAGTCAGTGTCATGCTTCATCATCGGGCCCCACCGAAGAGACCTAATGCCTCTTCGGTGTGCTGCGACGCCAGAAGACTGCGGAGCTGGTATTGTGTAAAGGGTGTGTTGTGAGGATAAATTAAGCTTAAAAGTGTCTAAAGGGTATCTAAAAAAGTTTATTAATGATCCCTAGGACACAAATACAAGGGTTCTATGTGTCTGAATTGTAAAGCCAAGGTAATGGATGGTTTAATTCAGATTTAACTATGTCAACATGTTTCAGCCTTAGTGTTGGTTTTATTTTACCTAGGCATTCGTCAGGACAATGATAAACCGCCGGGGTTTATCATTGTCCTGACGAATGCCTAGGTAAAATAAAACCAACACTAAGGCTGAAACATGTTGACATAGTTAAATCTGAATTAAACCATCCATTACCTTGGCTTTACAATTCAGACACATAGAACCCTTGTATTTGTGTCCTAGGGATCATTATTAAACTTTTTTAGATACCCTTTAGACACTTTTAAGCTTAATTTATCCTCACAACACACCCTTTACACAATACCAGCTCCGCAGTCTTCTGGCGTCGCAGCACACCGAAGAGGCATTAGGTCTCTTCGGTGGGGCCCGATGATGAAGCATGACACTGACTAGGTCGGTGTGTGAGGGCTTTCTTTTCAAACCCAAATAGGGTGCGAATTTCTTGAGTCTTTTGGCTCCATCGAAGTGGCTTATAAGAGACATTAACCTCTCTTCTTTTGTTTATTGGCTTTGTATTGTACCAGATAAGAAAGACGTAGCTGGAAGAATTGACATATGAATGGCTTTGTATTGTACCAGATAAGAGAGATATAGCTGGAGGAATTGGCATATGAATGGCTTTGTATTGTACCAGATAAGAGAGATATAGTTGGGAGAATTGGCATATGAATGGCTTTGTATTGTATCAGATAAGAGAGATATAGCTGGAAGAATTGGCATATGAATGGCTTTGTATTGTACCAGATAAGAGAGATATAGTTGGGAGAATTGGCATGTGAATGGCTTTGTATCGCAATAAAAGAGATGCATCTGGTGGCGTTAACATATGAATGGCTTTGTATCACGCCATATTATAGTGATGTACCCGTGCCGTTGATACATAAATGACTTTGTATTACAACATGTTACAGAGATATAGCTGGTGGGGTTGACAGCAAGAATTGCTTTCAATCCCAAAATCTCTATCAATTT
Organism: Lissotriton vulgaris; assembly: GCF_964263255.1. Lineage (NCBI taxonomy): Eukaryota > Metazoa > Chordata > Amphibia > Caudata > Salamandridae > Lissotriton > Lissotriton vulgaris. The sequence goes on along the minus strand of NC_141695.1, from coordinate 1,597,342,866 downwards.
GTATACCCCCAGGTATAGGAAATCTTTAACACTTGATCACATCTTTTCAATCTAGGGATGATATGAATTGCACAAATTTGAATTGCTAGAAACTTTTGATGTATATTGTGGGTACATTTAGGGAGATTGCTTTAAAAATAAAATGTTATTTTGCCCTGTCACTTGTGACATATCAAAGATTGCTAAAAAATGGACAATCTTCAATTGTATAGAGTGAGTATAATGAGCAGTACTGATACATGCCTGAATATGTTGTTCAAATTATAATTCACTATATAAAAATACCTCCCAGATTACACCTGGTTGTCACTGGAGTTGGTGACAAAACCAGACAGAATGGTAATCACTAAGGATAGGAATCTAACTTCTCTCAGTGTGTCCCCTCCTCCAGAAGGAACTGTGTGTAATCTAGAAGTACATTTTAACAGTAGTCTTGATAAGCACCTCAACTCGAGGGGTAAAGGATAACTTGCAAAAATAAAGGCCTCCTAGGGTACTCAAAGTTCTTCCTGGAGCAAGCAACAGGCCAGGAAAAGGGGCATTCCCATGGAGGGGCATTCACAAAATCATAACAGTAAAGAACAACCAATGTCTAATGTTAATGTATGATTTGGGGGGATTCTTTTATTGCTTGTGGTTTGTACAAACCTTTTAGTAACACGTTTTTACCTTGTTTTTATGGATTTTATATGTCCTTTTATGATCTGATTTATGAAAGATCGAATAAAGTTTTCTATGATGATGATGAACAACCAATGTCTTCAGTAGTTCAGCTTCAACCTGGCTTGACCTTTTCTTTTTACACATGGTTTAATATGATTTATCATGGAAAGTACAATCATTTTTGCCATCTGTGTACATACAGCACTGGAGCTCTAGTTCTCTGATATGCTCAGACAAAGGGTGCATTTCAGCCCCTATTAAAAAGAGGATGAGGCTGAACAGTAAAGAAAAGGTAAAAGATTATCCCCAGTTTCATCATGCTCCTCTTTTACGAGTCCCTAATAGCGATTATTAAGGAATCGCTATTAAAGACTCGCAAAACGGGATGCATGTAGAAATCGCAAAATTTATTGCGATTTCTACTGCTTCCTTATTTGCGATTTGCTAATTGCTAATCGCAAATAAGGAATGACTCCCCATTCATTCCTATGGGCCAAAGGCCCATAGGAATGAATGGGGAGTCATTCCTTATTTGCGATTAGCAATTAGCGAATCGCAAATAAGGAAGCGATTTCAAGGGTGCCAGGGTGTCCAAAGGACAGCCTGTAGCACCCCTGAAATGGTGATTTACACTGGTGTTGCGCACACACATGTCCAAAGGGGCAGCTTTCCTGATTAAAATAATAATTGAAAACACACATGGTGAGTCTGTCCAAGTTGCATGAGGCCACAGCATGAGGTGAAGCCCCACACCAAAACAGGTCACTGCCCTGAAGGGGGGATGGCACATTTAATAAGGGGTTGGCCTATGTGGTGCAGCTATAACACATGAGGCATGACCTATACAACTGGTAGAGGAAAGGGAGGCTAAAACGTGAACGAGAACACTGTCCGTGACAAATTCATAAATTCTTGCTCAACCTACAATAAACCAAATCAGCAGTCGTGAAGTTATTTATTTAACAGTTTATATAGCGCCTTTTACCTTGGTCATATGCAGTAGCATTGTTAACACGTGTTGGCAGTGTGCAGGACAGCTTTGCCACCTCACACTGGATTTATCTGTCGCTCAGCATGCAGTGACAAACCTGCAGAAAGTGATCTGCTGCCTATGTTAGAGATTCTCCCTTCCACCACATCCAAGAAAGGCCTATTTTTTCTGTTCATTTAGTGGGATTAGGAATGTAAGAAGGGGAATCTGATCAGGTTCAACTCCTGCAGCTTTTGCAACCTTCTCTCTCATCCTCTGATCTGTGGAGCACAGACAATAATGCCAGTGCTTCCCAGACAGGCATAGTTCAGTAGCAATAACATCTGGCTGCTCCCAGCTTTGGAACTTTGAGCCAGGCTCAGGATGGTAGGGGCAGGCCATGCCCACCTTGGTTGTTCTCTTGTATTGTATGCTCCTCTTGGTGGTGCCTCCTTTGTCTAGTGTCCCAAAATGGTTCTCCTGCGCAGTACACTCAGGTACCCAAACAAAAGTATTGTGGGCCCCGGATTCCAGTTATACTTCCATCATGGTCTGCGTGGTGGTAATAGCAACAAATCCAGATGTGACTCAGTTGACTGTCTTCAAGCCTGCCGATCGGGGTTTGTTTCTTTAGTCAGCTTTCAGATTTTTTGTTGCTGGTGAAGGATACAATTAAAGGGCCGAAGCAGTGCGTCCTGGTGAGGCCGGGGCGCACTTCTTTGGCGTGATAGGAGGAAGGTACAGCGGGAGCGTTTATTTTTTCCAGAATCAAGCTTCCTGCCTCAGATTAGCAACTGCAGTAAAACTGATCCACGCCTGGCCGTGCCTGACCCCAAAATGGCGGCCGACACACTCTCGAGGATCTTCTAATTTGAAGGGGGTGCTGATTTAAAGAGCCTCAACGGCACCTAGCTCTGCATTGCAGCAGGAGGAAATTAAAGATCCTTGTCAAAAGGACTGGCAGTCCGGTAAGGGGCACTCCGGTGAAGAGCTGTGGAACCACGAGTATTGGAACATGCTGCTTCCGCCTACCACCACCAGGCCTTCTACCCCTATGACCAACTCCACTTCCACATCGGGGATCCATATGGCTCCAAGACCACCGCCCCTAATTGCAACACCACCTGAACCCCTGGCTGAATGACGGCAAGAATTCCATGCTCTGTAAATTTGTAATATATAATTGTCCAACCCTAATCGCTATTTAAAATGTAATCTTGAGTGATTTGCAACTTGTATATTTGTAATTCTAACCACTAGTATCTTTAGTAGACGTATTTACTCACTACTCTTCTTATGTAATTTTAGAGTTTTTCTGTTTGTTTCTTCTCCTTGAGTGAATCTTCAACTTGTATATATGCAACTCTAACCTCTAGTATCTGTAGTAGACGTATGTACTTACTACTGTACTTTTGTGAATTTAGAGTTGTTCTGTCTGTATCTTTTATGTAACTCATGTACTCCGAAGTCCTTATGTAGTGTAACTGGTCCTTTTGTAAAGCGCTTTGACACCTTTGGGTAAAGTTTGCGCTATATAAAATTGTATTAAATAAAATAAAATAAAATGAATAAATAAAATAAATATTTCAATGTCCGTCTTTTTACTTTGCCACGGGCTTCAGCAAGCGACGGCTCGCTTGAAGCACTGCTTGCACTACTTTCACTTTTCATATACATGGGACATCTAGCAATGTTAGAAATTTTTTGTGAGGTCATGCAGATGTGCCGGGGTCTACCGTCTGGACAGAATGTTCCATTTTTGGGTGGGGCTGGACTTAGTCTCATATAGTTGAATCCCTTCAGCCTTGGCAAAAACGAGCTAAATAAAGATGGAATTCTGCCCTAAAGGTATAAAAGTAATAGTGTGATGACTTAATAATCGTTGGATAAAGCATTCCTATCTCATTTTGTTGGTGCCCAGGAAGGGGCACTGAAGCCATAGGAGAAGTCTGATATTTTTAAGTGATGGAAGGACAATTATAAAGATTATGCCGATGTGTAGGCTGAAGGCTTTACTGAAATAATATGCAGAAGGGTAGTCATGAAACTTTAGTGGTGTGGGGCCCAGCTCCAAGTTGCATGTTGTTATGGAAGGGAGTGAATCCAGTTAGTTGAGACTAAACAGCCAGTGTGAACACCGCAAGCTCAGATGGATATACGTCAGTACAACGCGATCAAAATGATTGCGGTACTTTACGACGCAGCCATTACAACGACTTGCGTTGGAGGGTGCTGGATTGTGGATTAGTTTAATTTTCTATTCCAACTCCAGCCCACGTAACAGTAGGGAAGGTGTTGGAATAGAAAATCAAACTATTCCTTTACCTAGAGAGCCCTCCAACGCAAGTCGTAGTAACGACTTGCGTTGTAGTTCCTGCGTAGTAAAGGACGAGCGGTGCAAACACCGCGTTGTAAAGGATGTTTACCGCTCAGATTTTCCTTTTATTTGCATCTGGGGTCAGATTTTACTTTGTCAGATAGAATCAAGTAATCAAGTTATTCTGTTCCCTAGTTTGTGGTGTACTTGCCCCCCTGCACTAATCGATTGTTTTGATATAATTTCTATCTGGGACTGATGTCCTTGTTATAGTGCGCATTTGCGCAAATAGTGAGTATTTAATCAAACCACAGTGGGAGATGCTCTGTTATACAAAACTACTTTTTCTCAATAGAGAATTAAGATGTGGAGAGAGATGGATCCTGCTCCTGGAGACACTAGTACTCACTTCAGCATTGAACTAATTGAACACAGCAATCCTTAAGGCCAATGCTTTGGAAACAGGTGGAAGAGGCAGGAAATCTCCTCTACAGTAAGCATAACTCCTAAATGACCCATGGACCATCAGCCAGTGATACATTCAAAGGTGACATAAGGAAAACTTTGGTGGGTGTGCCATGAGATTTGTCAATTAAGGTGATTCGAGCACCTACTAGGCCTTGTCGTTGGAGGGCTCTGTGTGCCCAGCTGGATTCAATGCCAATGCCCGTACTTGTGGTTGTTCATTTTTAAGAAGTGAAATGTCAGGGCTGGCTATGGCATGAGGAGGGCAGCATGTGCGATCCAAGTTTCATTACTGTTATACTTCGCTATATGGGCTTGTAAAGCACGCAGCTACCCAAAGGCTTCCCAGCGCTAAGTGAGTCAAGCCTGCATGCTGATCTAATGATAAATAAAGGCCTAGTGGGGTTAGACCCAGGTCTTGAGCATTTTCCTGAAGCCCCTCTCGTTTGTTTAATTTCTCAAGTCAGCTGGCATTGAGTTCCAAAGTTTTGGAGCCAAGTATGAAACAGATCTACCACCCCATCTCATTCTCTGTTTTCAAGGGACCTTTAATAATTGAGTTTTGGAGGATCTTAGGGTTCTTCTGTCTATTTGCATGACAACATTACACGAAGGCGCGGGCAGCCCCTGAGTAGGTTGAGGTAACTGGCTGACCGCTGGAATCATGGCATTCCGTGAGAGTACATAGCAATGACGGTACATGTCTGAAGTGACCACTTTATGAAAGGTGCCCAATGTTGTCAGACCAGAGGACAGCTCTGATGCTGAGAGCGCCATGAGTGAAGTGCAGGAGTGCAGTGAAGAGGTATTGCACTGTACTTAGAAGTAGTGATGGCATCAGAGACCTGTGCGCATCTTGGGGCAGATTTACAAGCCCCTTGCAACACATTTACGCCACTGTTACATCACTTCTGTGACACAGTGGCGGAGTAAATCATGCACCATGTTGCGCCATATTTACAACGTGACATATCTAGGGAGATGCGTCAGGGTGTAAACCCCTGCGCCACATGAAACCTGCGTCAGGTTTCATGTGAGCGTTGCAGAGCAGGGTGGGCGTTCCCTCACAGGGACGCCTCGTAAAAGTGATGCAGTGAAATCTACAAGAAATCACTGAGTCACTTTTACGGCCATGCGGCATCAAAACCCTATGCCTGCTTGAAGTAGGCGTAAGGATTGAGGCAGCATGTTAGGCATAGGGCACCATGTCCTTGCTGGAGCCGCGGCGCGCTTGCGACGCAACTCCAGCAATGTGTCGCATTTCCGCCGGGGGATGCGACACACATCTGCCCATCCGCGTGCCACAGCGCACCGCATTGTAAATGCGGCGCATCAGTGATGGTGTACGGGTAGGCAGATGTGTCACAACTCTGGTGGCGCATCCCTGCTGATTAGCAGAGATGCGCCAGAAGTTGTAAATCTGGTCCCTTGTGTCTTATGGGTGAGGGCTGCATGTGTGTGATTTTACCTTGCAGTGCTATCTTGGTGGCCATAGCTGTAAAAGGAACCCTGGCTTCATGACCTTGTGCGTTGTACCGAGCCTATTCAGGAAAGGGAGTTTTCGACACATAGGAAACAGATATAGGACCATTTGCAAAGACATGAAAAGACAAAAGGTGGGTCATTCAATGGTGAACTGTTTCTTGAAGACCTGATTAGATTGGAATAGCATTTGCCTGGCATTTGTCCACAGAAAAACTGTGGGCCTCATTTACAAGCCCATTGAGTCATCGGTGCGTCACTTTTTTTGGCACACTGGCAGCATAATATGCTTTCCCATATTTACAAGGCTACGTAAAGTCACCTTGCGTGACATTCATGGCCTTGTAAATATGGGCTTCTTTCATGCATTACTCTGCATGAAAGGGGCGTTCCATGGGTGTTGCTGTAGGTGTTCCCACGCAACATCCATGGAACCTGACACATTCCCAGATTTACGTTTTTTCAAGATGGGGAGGTGTAAGAGTGGCGAAACGTGAAGAAATACTTTTATTTCTCCTCCTTTTATTCATCTTTCTATGTGTGCTGCATTCTGCAGCATGCATAGAAAGAGGAAAATGCCATCAGTGATTGTTTTTGTGCAGAAAGGTATCACTTCCTGCCCAAAAACAATCATCCTTGCAACACAGGTACCCTTGCAACATGACGCAAGGGTGCCTGCACTGGCGCATGGCAACCAATTGTGCACCAGCACAGGGGAAAGCACAAGCATGCGTCATATTGTTAATAGTTTCGGTGTTGTGCGTCATGTTGTTAATACAACACATTCCTGTGCTTTTAACGCCTTAACCGCCATTCTGCCGCGGTGCGGGCGTTCTATTATGGGGGCGGGGCTCCGTCGGCCAACGAGGTAGTGCTCCCATCGGCCAACGGCCGACGGGAGCAAGCAAGAGGTTAAAATGACGCAGCTCGGTGCAGCAAAATGGCTTGCAGCGACATGCTGCGTCATTTTGTAGTAAATGATTATTATTTTTAAAGAGTTTTATATAGCGCAAACTTGACCCGTTACCCAAGTATCAGAGCACTTTACACGAGCACCAGTTGCATTACATGAGGACACATTCATTTTTGTTAGGCACAGGGAGAGTGGAAAGGGGCGACCAAATCGGTCCCCCCGAACTTATGGCAGAGTGCCTCGATCCCCCCGGGAAGCCATTTTTGGGCGGGGGGCGCGTCTCGGCTGGTATGCCCGAAGCGGCGTAGCCGGGGCGCGCCCGTTCCCGCCCTAGAGTGGGCTGGCCTAGACACTGACGCAGCCAGCCACGCCCTAGGGGCAGGCAGGGGCGGGTGTACGCCCGCCCTGAAGACGGATAAAAAGGGACGCAAGACCAGAAGACATCCTCTTGTTCTTGTGCCCGGAAGCTGCACCTCCTCGCTGCACGTGAGCTCGGGACAGAACGAGGAGCCAATTTTGAGCGTTTTGATCTCTCTTTTTGTCTTCTAGATACTTCGTTTGGGAGATGCCCAAGAAAGGCGCGAAGAGAATGACGACTGACCAGATGGTTCGGGTCCTCATGAAGGAAATGTCCGAAATAAAGAAGAGGTTGGCTGAGCGGGACGGGGATGAGGGATCGGGGCGTCCATCGGCTGGAGGCAAGCCAAAGAGGCCGAGAAGGGGGCCAGCCGGGGGAGACGTCCCGGTTCCCTGTTCCCCGCTCGAGGCGCCAGCCCCGGTACCGGCCCCGGTACCGAAGGAAGGGAATCCGATTCCCGTCGTGGTCACCCCGACATCCACTGGGGATATGCCTCCCGAGTTGGCGGCACAGTTAGCAGCGTGGTTGGGGGACAGTAGCGAGGGCGCCACGGCTGCCGAAGCGCAAGCTCTGATGAAACAGTTGCGCGAGAAACGTGATACAGGCAAGATATCCGCGCCGGCTGCGGTGATAGAGAAGCCACGAATGGCGGAAGCAGCGTCCGGTGCAGGTAAGCGGCCATTGCCGATCGCGAGGGATGAGTCAATACCCTCTCGTAGAGAGAAATTGGGGCAACATGTTCCTTTGGCAATAAAGGAGAAGATTTGGGCGGGGGAATATGTAAACATTTTCTCCTTGCTTGTTGATCATTATGAGGTTGAAACTGTTAAGAGTCAAAAGGATCTGATGCATCCAAGTGTTTGGCGCGCAAAAATGGCCGCCTTTAAAGTGAATGAGAATATTGGCAACTGGGGCAATGCATGGGGAATTTTTACGTCGATTTTGGGGGAACGTAGGCCTGAATTGCTCCCTGAGTTTCCGGTATATCAGTCACGAATTATGGGGTATTCGACATCGCACCAAGGTAACCAATGGTTTTATTATGACAACCTCTTCAGGAAGGCGATGGAGCATAACAAAAGTTTAACCTGGGACTGTTATGATTCTTTAACATGGGACAAGATGAAAGAATCAGGGATGTTGAAAGTACCGTTGGTGGGGGGCAATGTGGGCGAGTCCTCCCGCCAATATCCAGGGACGCCCTTTCGGTCAGGAGCGGGTACCAACGATTACCCGAGACCTGCCGGCGGTACAGGGAAAAGGGGTTTCTGTTTCAATTTTAACAAAGGTAAATGTACTAGGCCCCAGGGATCGTGTAAGTTCAAACATGAGTGTAGTGGTTGCGGGTCGCCCCATCCTGAGTCCTCGTGCAGAGCCAAACCGGGTGAGAATGGGGGTAGAGGAGGCGCCAAACAGGTCTAAAATAGTCCGAGGGGCGCCTTTACCAACCCCGATTGATACCTTGGCGATGATTCCCTGGCTCAGTGAATACCCGGATCGTACTTCTGCTGGGGTGCTGCGGAACGGTTTCTTATATGGTTTCCGCATCCCGGTAGGAGACTTTCAGGGTGTCGGGACGTGCAAAAATCAAATTTCCGTCTTGCAGCATACGATCGTAGTGCAGGATAAGATCCGGAAAGAGGTTGCCCGAGGTCGGGTCGCCGGCCCGTTTAATGTACCCCCGGTACAGAACTTTGTCTGTTCTCCTTTAGGGGTGGTCCCCAAGAAGGACCCAGGTGAGTTTCGATTGATTCACAATTTGTCAGCTCCTCATGGTCTTTCTGTGAACGATGCAATTGATCCAGAGGTATGTTCGGTGCGGTACGCATCATTCGATGGGGCCGTAGCCATTTTGAATCGCCTGGGGCCCGGGACGCTGATGGCGAAATCAGATATCGAGTCAGCGTTCCGGTTGCTCCCGGTACACCCGGACGACCAGCGTCTTCTGGGATTCATGTTTCAAGGTTCGTATTACATGGATAAGTGTATGCCGATGGGATGCTCTATATCTTGTGCATATTTCGAGAAGTTCAGTAGTTTTCTGCAATGGGTCTTCACGAAGAAAACTGGTTTACGGAATGTAATGCATTACCTTGATGACTTTTTGTTCCTTGGGGCCGCTGGGGATGACGAATGCGGCCGGGCCTTGGCTGACTTTTGTGTGTTAATGGGTCAATTTGGCGTGCCATTGGCACCAGGTAAAACTGTGGGTCCCACGACTTGCCTCGAGTTTCTGGGGATTGAGTTGGACTCTAGTGAGGGTTGTTTTCGCTTACCAGCTGCTAAAGTGTCGAAATTCAGGGCAGCCCTGCAAGTATGTATAAATGCATCTAAAGTTACGCTGCATCAATTGCAGCAACTGGTGGGGAAATTGAACTTTGCTTTAAGGGTGATCCCTATGGCCCGCCCTTTTTCTCGTTCCATTGCTCAAGCGATGGTTGGCTTGAAGGAGGGTCATCATCGCACGAGACTATCGGCTGAGGTCCGCCAGGACATGCGTATCTGGTTAGCATTTTTGGCGGACTTCAATGGTCGAGTCGTCTGGAACAAACCAGCCGTGTCCTCTGAGGAACTTGGTCTATGGACAGATTCAGCGGGAAGCATGGGCTTTGGCGCCATTTTCGGCACAAAATGGTCGGCACAAAGATGGCCGGCATGGTGGCATGAAGAGGGGCTGACAAGTAATATTGCTTTCCTCGAACTGTTTCCCATTTTGGTGGCCCTCAGAACCTGGCCCGAAGGGTTCAAAGATCATTCTGTCATATTTTGGTCTGACAATATGACCGTTGTAGAATGCATCAATAGTCAGGCAGCACGTTGTAAAATGATTTTAAGGCTGCTCAAAGAAATTGTCTTACTGTGTATGCGACTGAACGTAATATTCAGAGCAAAACATGTCCCAGGGGTGTTGAATCAGGCGGCTGATGCACTGTCTCGTTTTCAAATGCAGGCTTTCTCGGGTTTCCTTCCGTCAGCGGACCCAGAGCCGGCACCCTTTCCCGAAGCTCTCTGGTCTCTCGGTGCCCCGAACTTCGTCACCTCGTGGGAGAGAGTCTAGCACCAAGGACGAGGAAGGCATACGAAGGGGCGTTCAGGGCTTATTTAGCCTTTTTGGGGACTGAGAGAGAGGGGCTTTGGGGCTATGAGGAATGGGTGGTACATTTTCTGATGTTCTTGCGTAGGGCTGGTAAGTCAGTGGCTACGGCCCAGAGACATCGTGCTGCCATTTCCTTTGCTGCCAAGGCACACAATATCCAGGACCCGACAGCGTCTTTCGTGGTACAAAAAGCGCTGCGTGGGTGGCAACGCCTTGAGGGTCGCAGAGTAGATGAGAGGCGCCCGATAGGTCTGGATAGGTTGTCCCTGTTGCTGACCGCACTCCCTGCCACATGCTCGTCTCAGTTTGAGACGTTGTTGTTCCGAGTTGCTTTTACGCTTGCATTTCACGGGGCGATGAGGATATGTGAATTAGTAGCGAGGAACAAACAGGATGTGGAGGGGGGTTTGTGCCAGAAGCACGTTCAGATCAGGGGCGAGACGATGACTGTCTCCTTTGTCAGGTCCAAGACCGATCAAGATGGGATAGGTGACTGCATAATCATTCACAGGATTCCTGGATCCTCCATGTGTCCGGTAAAGTGTTTAGAAGATTACCTAGCACGAAGGGTGGCATCATGGGAGGGGACATTGTTGAGACACGCGGACGCCACCCCACTGACGAAGTTTCAGTTTCAGCGGGTGCTTGCGATGTCAATTACCGCAGCGGGCTTGGACCCGAGTGAGTTCGGGACCCATTCCTTTCGGATAGGGGCTGCTACTGAAGCTACAGCCAGGGGTCTTAGTGTTGAACAAGTAAAACGAGTGGGGCGTTGGTCCTCCAATTGTTATAAGAGGTATGTGCGGTTGCACATGTTGTAAAGCTGTAACGATGTACTCACGCCTCTTGTTTTTTGTTTGGTTTTCAGTTTCGCAAGCCTACGAGGCGGGGCGGACTATGCAGTCGACCCAACACCGGGCCAGCGGTCAGACATCACCGGCTGTGAGAAAGGAGGTGTGGGTCGTGGGCCACTCATACGTGAGGCGCGCCGCAGACGTATTCGAAGCAGGTGACATGATTCACGTAGCCTGGGAATACGGGTACAGGGTGTCCTTCTACGGAAGGGGCGGCCTCTGTATTGACCAGTTTCAAGCATTCTTTGAGGGTTTGTTAGGGCGGACAAGGTCACCGCCGTCTATAGTCATAGTACATTTGGGGGGCAATGATTTGGTCACTACCGGTAGACGACTTCTCCTAAAGGCAATGCTTTCCACTGTAAGTTGGTTGGCGAGGAAAGTTCCGGGGTGCATCATTGCGTGGTCTCATATGATCCCACGTAAAGTGTGGCGGGGGGCTATATCGATTCCTGCTATGAACCATTCTGTTAGAAAACTTAATAACAAAGTGAGTAGGTTGTTCCGTTCCAAGACATTGCATTCTATCTCGCATGGTTGTATTAAGGATGACAGTATGTATTTGGGGGATGGTGTGCATTTGTCTCGGGTGGGATGTGAGTTACTCATAGGAGACTTCTTAGCATGGTTGATGAACATTGTAACATGACCTTTACGTAGGAGTTTTGTGGGGGGTCCGGATAGCCGGTCAACTATCCGGTCCTGTGGCGGTAAGGTCATGATCGGTGAGCACTAATTAGTAGATCCCTATGAGTGGGCGTCACCCAACACGGATGGGAGCGCTCGGGAGAGGTGGCCATTGGCCCCTCAATGGGGAGGCGGTCCCTTCTAAGGATGGGTCGCCGGAAGTAAAGGAAAGGCGGTCAAGGCCCCTTCCTTTGTAGGAGGGGTTACAGCCCCCTCCTGGGGAATTTCCCGGGGCCAGTGACATCTGCGACGGCAGATGCGGTAAGTTGTGTGGGGTTGGGATAAGGGCTACGATACCTTATAGATACCTCACACGAGGATTCGAACGACCTTTAACTGGCGTCGAGTTTTTAGGTGCCCCCGTCAAGTCAAGGGAAATTGGTAGTAGTTGCACTTGAGGTACGCCTCCGTGCGGTCGCCCCTCCCAAGTGGGAGGGGTAAGTCTGGTTAGGGATCTTGACACCGGTTATGACCTTGCCGTTGGCCCTTAAACGTTAGGATGTACAATTTCAATATGTCAAGAAAATGTTTTGTAGGATGCTAGTTCGGCTAGGAGAACCTCTGTATTAGAGAATCTGTGAAGGTTAGCCAAACATCGCAATGTGGTAATGAAATTGTACATAACATGAAACGTTTAATGTTTTTAATTTTGTTTTAATAAATACGGCCGGGATGGTCACTCCATCCCACTTCCAAAAACTTCAAGAACTGTTTCCGGTTTCCCTCCTTTTGGGGATTGTGTTGAGAGGGGGTGGCGGGTATCTCAGCCATATGGAAAGGGGCGACCAAATCGGTCCCCCCGAACTTATGGCAGAGTGCCTCGATCCCCCCGGGAAGCCATTTTTGGGCGGGGGGCGCGTCTCGGCTGGTATGCCCGAAGCGGCGTAGCCGGGGCGCGCCCGTTCCCGCCCTAGAGTGGGCTGGCCTAGACACTGACGCAGCCAGCCACGCCCTAGGGGCAGGCAGGGGCGGGTGTACGCCCGCCCTGAAGACGGATAAAAAGGGACGCAAGACCAGAAGACATCCTCTTGTTCTTGTGCCCGGAAGCTGCACCTCCTCGCTGCACGTGAGCTCGGGACAGAACGAGGAGCCAATTTTGACCCACCCACCAGCCCCTGAGGACAGCCAGTTGTTTGTAATAAAGTTGATTAATTCTGCTTCTCTTTCGTTTGCAGGTTGTAGTGTCATGTTGATATTGAGTATAATAAAGAATCGTCTGTTTTGAGTACGTTTTGCCATTTAAATGACTCAGATATAGTGTTGATTTTTTAAAGCATGTTCTTTCGGTCATAGTGGCCAATGTATTATTAGGTTTAGTAGCACTGTCGTATTTATTTTGGTAGGCGGTAAGGTCATGATCGGTGAGCACTAATTAGTAGATCCCTATGAGTGGGCGTCACCCAACACGGATGGGAGCGCTCGGGAGAGGTGGCCATTGGCCCCTCAATGGGGAGGCGGTCCCTTCTAAGGATGGGTCGCCGGAAGTAAAGGAAAGGCGGTCAAGGCCCCTTCCTTTGTAGGAGGGGTTACAGCCCCCTCCTGGGGAATTTCCCGGGGCCAGTGACATCTGCGACGGCAGATGCGGTAAGTTGTGTGGGGTTGGGATAAGGGCTACGATACCTTATAGATACCTCACACGAGGATTCGAACGACCTTTAACTGGCGTCGAGTTTTTAGGTGCCCCCGTCAAGTCAAGGGAAATTGGTAGTAGTTGCACTTGAGGTACGCCTCCGTGCGGTCGCCCCTCCCAAGTGGGAGGGGTAAGTCTGGTTAGGGATCTTGACACCGGTTATGACCTTGCCGTTGGCCCTTAAACGTTAGGATGTACAATTTCAATATGTCAAGAAAATGTTTTGTAGGATGCTAGTTCGGCTAGGAGAACCTCTGTATTAGAGAATCTGTGAAGGTTAGCCAAACATCGCAATGTGGTAATGAAATTGTACATAACATGAAACGTTTAATGTTTTTAATTTTGTTTTAATAAATACGGCCGGGATGGTCACTCCATCCCACTTCCAAAAACTTCAAGAACTGTTTCCGGTTTCCCTCCTTTTGGGGATTGTGTTGAGAGGGGGTGGCGGGTATCTCAGCCATATAACACATAGATTCATCATCGGCATGTTTTGCGAGTCTGTAATAGCGATTATTAAGGAATCGTTATTACAGACTCACAAAACGGGATTCATGTAGAAATCGTACTATTTATTGCAATTTCTACAGCTTCCTTATTTGCGATTAGCTAGTTGCTAATCGCAAATAAGGAATAACTCCCAATTCATTCCTACGGGCCTAAAGGCCCATAGGAATGAATGGGAAGACATATCAATGTGCGAATCGCTATTAGCGAATCGCATGTTGAGTTTGCGATTTCAAGGGTGCATGGGTGTCCAAAGGACACCCTGTTGCACCCCTGAAATGATATTGGTTGCTGGTGTTACGCACGCACATGTCCCAAGGACATGTGTGTGTGTAACATACAACTTAGAAAAATGCACTTAAGTGCATTTTTCGACGTTTCCGCTATTTACCACGAGGTTTGACTTCGCGGTAAATAGCGGCCCAAAATTGCGAATTCACAATTTTCAAATGTTTCATGAATTGCATTTAAGGAATCTCAAATAGAGATTTCTTAAATGCAATTCCTCGCAAATTTGTGAATTCTATAATAGCGAATTTTGCATTTGGGATGATGAATCCCAAATGCAAAAATAGTGCTCGCAAAGGGCCAGATTCTCAGAATCTGGCCCTTTGCGAGACGATATTGGCTTCATGAATCTACTGTAAGTGATTTGCCCAGAATCACAGGATTTCCAGCGTCATTGCCGAAACTCGGACCCGCTTCCCCATATTCGAGGTCGACCGCCCTAGCCGTTAGGCCAACTCCTCTCCTCTCTAAATGAGGCCTTGTGTTCTGACGTCCTGGGTAGATTTATTCAGGGCATCCCTGGCATTTGTTAATTAATGAGGAAAGAATAGATATCGAGGTATTTCATCTGTGTAGCTATGTCGCATTCAGAATGCTCATATTATGCAAAGTGCTTCCAGCAAGATATGTGTTTTGGTTTGCACTTCCTGGGGAGTTCACAAGGTTGGGAAATATTATTGAGAAACCTGATGGTTTGGGATGCTTATGTTTTGGCATGATCATTACACATCTTGCTTTCGATGCATGTGTCAGGTTTAGAGTGTTTCCATGTGAGTTAGAACTGTGGTTTTGGAATTTCAGTTTTTAATGATGTTTGTGCTAGCAGATTGCTTTGTGCTGTGAGACAGGCTGGGAAGTTTAAATTATCCACCTGCCAGTTATTTTTAGGAAGTAGAATCAGCGGCGGCTGGTGCAGGTAAGCATGGTGCGACGGGGCGGGGTGGAAGGGGGGATGTCGACAGACGACGGAATAGGTAAAATTGAATAATTAAACAAAACATATTCCGTAGACTTGTCCCCGCCCCACTCCACCGCCACACTGCGCGTACCTGCACCGGCCACAACTGAGTAGAATCAGGCCCGGACTGGCCATACCGAGCACCGGGCAATCCCCCGGTGCGCCACAAGGGTGTGGGCTGGGTTTGAGCCCCTGGGGGCCGATTTTGTTACAGGGCCGTTATTGCAGCATCTCCAACCCCACCGAGTGGGGAGGGGGGGCCGGCCGAGCACATTGCCATGGCCGGTTTTATTTCCCAGTCCGGCCCTGAGTAGAATAGGAACATTTACTTTTGACTGCATATGCTTTGGTATTTTGAAATCTAGTTTCCACTTTGGGGAGATAGGTGTGTTATTGTATAGACACTTGCTGGTTGTGCGTGTCCAAGTGTTGCAGAGGTGTGAAAGAGGAGTACCCAGTTGTTAAAGAGGTATAGTACAGGTATAGTACACTTGCGTGTGTTATGCAAACTGATGAAAAAGCAGTATCCTTTTGCTAGACGTTGTATGGGGGAGTACCCTGTGGTATACAAAGTTGTGGAAATGTAGTACTCTGTTGCGAGAAGTTGCTTGGAAGACTATCTTCTGGGTGCTATATGAGACATAGTGAGTATATAGTGTATATAGAGATAACTCTAATCACTAGTATATGCAGTAGACCTTCGTACTCTCTACCATTCCTATGTGACTCTTTGAGTATATCCATTCGTATCCCTTCCCTATGTAAATAGAGATAACTCTAATCACTAGTATATGCAGTAAACCTTTGTACTCTCTACCATTCCTATGTGTCTCTTAGAGTATATCCATTCGTATCTCTTCCTTGAGTGACGTTACTACTTGTACATTTGCAATTTTTCTTTCTATCTGTATCTCCTACTTTTGTGACTTACATCTTGTACATTTGCAATGTTTTCTGTTTCTATCTTTAAAGTAACGCATGTAATCCTAAGTCCTTATGTTTTGCAACTGGTTCTTATGTAAAGCGCTCTGACACCTTCGGGTAAAGTTTGCGCTATAGAAAACCGCATTAAATAAAAAATAAAAATAAATGCCAATTAGTGTTCAGGGTGATTGCTGCAAGTTTGTCGCCGTGTGCTCTGGGATTAGCCACTTTTCAGTACCAATGGGAGGATTTACTGGTGTTTCGTTCTGGAGGTGGAGTATGTTTCTGATTTTCTTGTGTTTCATTTAACTCCGTTTGCGTGGAATAGAGCCCCCCAGAGTTGTGTTTATATGAAAGTGTTTGTTGTAGCTCAATTGCGTTAGAGGTGAGTACTTCTCTACCTGCTGATGTGGTCTACTGTCAAGACTTGTATTGCTGGACCGAACTATTATTTCATTGCTGTGTTGTGTCCACCATTTTTTAGTATGCGTCTCCTGTGGGCAGTCATCATAGAGTTCGAAAGACTACCCGACTTTTGATGGTGCTGTTTCTGGAGGGGGGGGATACTGCATGAAGTTGAGATGTTTTTTTTCAATCTGGTACTTGGTCATGTTGGTCTGACCAACTATTGTGACTATGTATTGGGCATGCTGAAGATTTGGCCGGCATTTATGTGTGCAAATGTGGTTGAGTGTCTTGTCCTTCTGGGGTTGTGTGTGTTGCCTGTGGAAGATGGAGCAAATGCGAGATTTTGCAGAGTCTGTGTCACCTGCATAGCTTAGTAGTGTCATTTGGATGTCTAGGGACTTTGTGTTTGAGTGTTGTTGTGAGGACAGTTTTTGTGTTAGAGTATGGTCAACGAAGAGATGGATAATTAAACATTCCATTCATGTTTTGTTTGTGTCTTGAATGTATAGGCTTAGGAATAATGGGGTAACCCTTTGTCGAAAGAAGCCTTTGGGGTCCATGCACTGGCTTTAGTGTGACTGGGAGTCTGTGGCTATATGTCTTGTGCGGTGAAATGTTGTATGGTGACATGTGGTGTTAGGTCCTCATGTCTAAAGAGGTTCCAAAACCTGGACATCTGGGACAGGTGTTCAATGGTTGTCATAGCTTGGCTGTTATCTTGTTTCTTTGTTTGGCAGGATGTGTGTGGAGCCTCAAGTCTTGACCCGTCAAGGAGTTTTGCAGGTGCTATTTGTTGTCTTGGTGTGTTTGCACAACATGCACTGAAGAGTTTAACAGATTGTTTTTGTGTGAATGTGTAAGCAAGACCCGTTGATGATTGTGTGATTGTGAATGATTGTCCTAGACTTTACATGGAAAGGAAGGGTTGTTCTTTGTTTTGTTGTTTTTATGGGAGGTGGTCGATAGTATCTTGCGTGTCTTCATTCCTTTTCTGTCTCAGATGGTGTCTGGAAGGATGAGAGTGAATAATATAACAGAATGGTGGTGTATGGTCTGCTGTGGAAGCTAGGAGAAAGAGACAGTACGGTATTGAAAGAAAAACAGCCAGCATGGGCAGGGTGATGTGTTTAAACAGTGACACACAGCAACAGCTTCTCTAAATTATTTAAATAACGAACAATTCTCAAAATATCATAAGACAGACAAATTCTATTAATTTTTTATTATCAAAATATGAGTTGTTCTAGAACTTGACAAATCAAGTTCAATAAATCAAAAGAGTTCTCTACAAACTCAAACTTAGCACTAAAAGAACACAACCATGCACTCATGATTCAAATCACTTGTGCCCACTCATACCCATAAGACCCATACATTCCAGACAGTAAAAACAAAAATGCTCAAATATAACATTACTTAAACAGAATCCAACTGGCTTCAATAAACATGCATATATTGACATTCGGAAAAGCAGTACATATACCAATTGATCCTACAGATACTCATAAACAATCAAAACAAGAAAAATATAATAACAAAGAAGAAATGCGCTAACGCGCGCTTCGATTAAGCACAACACAATATGATGAATATTGCAACCATTCTTCAGGGCACTGTAGGGAGTACATTTGTCTTGGCAGAAGCCATCCATTCTGGAATATTCAATGATGTAGGGAACTCACATCAATTTCCTTAAAAGGTCTGAAATATAAACAACTCCATAATTATATATATATAACATCAATACTATAAGGAAATTGACAGACTAGGGAAGGAAGGGATATTGACTACGAGTCAAGCGAACCCTATGTACCAAGAGACACCATAGTGCACTGGTTTACTATAGGTTTGTTGCCAAAACAGTCAAACATGGATATTATACAGAACAAATGTGTGAGTGCTGTTAGATAGTACAGAGCTACAATAACCTTTCAACAGAAGTGAGGAATAGGTAGAGCTCCCAAACTGAATGGAGCCTAGAGCAGAGAAATATTTCTGTAGTGTCAACCTACATCTGAACCAAGACCATGCGGTGAGGCTGCTCCTGTGGAATAGCGCAAGGACAGGAAGCCAAAAAAGAGAGATGGGAAGCCTTTTGGTGAGTGCTGAAAATGTAGAAGCATATATGAACAGATGACATTTGTAAAATGAAATGGAGCACCAAGTCTATGCCAAATGGTTCACCAAAAAATATACTCCTGTCTCAAATGTATAGATGTAAGAGCAGGCACAGGGTGATGTGTTTACCAATACCCTAGATGATTTTGATTCATATTTTAAGACTATGCCCAGCGTGGCAATCAATAGATTAAAAAAAATCCATAGGAAACAGGAAAAAGATGAAACGATTGAAGATTTTGTGTCTGCTTTCAAGAATATTGTTTTGACTTGCCACCTTGAAGGATTACTTGATGAACTCATACGTGATTAAATTGTTATGCATGCATCAAAGTGTAGTATTCGGGACAGCCTTTGGGCTAAGGGAGAGTTCCCATTACAGGAGGTCATTGACATAGTCAAGAGGGCAGACCTAATAGGTTGATATGCTAAGGCAGTACTCTCTAAAGAGAAGCAAAACATTGAGAAAGAAAGAGACATGACCGCTGAAGATAAATCCTAGACAAAATATACCTCGAACCAACGTGATTCTACAAGGAGATTATAGGATAAAGAAAGATCCAGTAGTAAGAAAAAAATTACCTTTATTGTGCTCGATGGAAGACGTTTTAGGTGAAGTACCAGTGGTCATTTCGGTAATGACAGGAAGAGTCCAGTACGCAATAGAAAGTTCTCTGGATGTGGCATTATGGGCCATTTCTTAAAATTATGCAGAAGAAGGAATGACTATATATTGCAACTCCTAAATATAGACTGTGATTCTGGGTGTAGAGCAGGAATATCGACGGCAAAATATCGAGTTACATAAATATCTCCGCAGAAATATCGACAAGAAGAAATATCGACAACAAAAATATAGTTTGACCATAATATCGACAGACAGGTTAGTAATATCGATAACAATAATATAGTTGCAATAAATATCGTTTACAAAAACATAGTTAACAAAAACTATCAATTTTTTAATAATTATAAGTAATTTAGTGTTAATAGTTCCATAGCGGGTTGTGGCTTTATAGGGGAATAGGGTGGGAAGTAATTTAAATATATTAAAATAATTGATTATTAATGTGTTAATTTAATATAAATTGTTTAATAATTATTAGTTAATTAATTTCAATTAGTTAATTGATAATTAATTATGTTAATTAATTATGTTAATTGTTTAATTAATTTTAGGTGTGTGTAGTGGACTTTTTAAGTGAAAATGTTGTGAAGTAATTACATTTTTATTGAATAATTAATAAATTAATTATAAATTATTATAATTAAATAATTATTAATTGTAAACGAGTAAATATATGTAAGTTTGTGTTGTGGTTATAAGTGTATATGATGTGAAAGCTGTCAATTAATTAATTAATTATTTTGAAAATACATTAATAATAATTAATTAATTAGTAAATATTAAATGTAATTGAGTAATTAATTTTAGATGTGTAGGTGTTTGTTAATAATAATATATTTAAATGTATATATTAAATATGTTTATAATCTACATTAAATTTTATACTAAATTTGATAGATGGTTTATTATTTTTTTTTAGTTCCAGCGCTTTCCCTACTGTTGTACCCTGTGGAGTGGGAATAGTAATTTTTATGCCTACGCTATCCAGCGCTTTCCCTACTGTTGCACCCTCTGGAGTGGGAATAGTAATTTTTACCCCTACGCTATCCAGCGCTTTCCCTACTGTTGCACTCACTGGAGCGGGAATAGTCATTTTTACCGCTACGCTATCTGACGTTTTCCCCACTGTTGCACCCTTTGGAGTGGGAATAGTAGTTTTTACCCCTACGCTATCCAGCGCTTTCCCTACTGTTGCACTCACTGGAGTGGGAATAGTAATTTTTACCCCTACGCTATCCAACGCTTTCCCTACAGTTGCACCCTTTGGAGTGGGAATAGTAATTTTTACCCCTACGCTATCCAGCGCTTTCCCTACTGTAGTACTCACTGGAGTGGGAATAGTCATTTTTACCCCTACGCTATCCAACGCTTTCTCTACTGTTGCACCCTTTGGAGTGGGAATAGTAATTTTTACCCCTACACTATCCAACGCTTTCCCTACTGTTGCACCCTCTGGAGTGGGAATAGTAATTTTTACCCCTATGCTATCCAGCGCTTTCCCTACTGTTGTACTCACTGGAGTGGGAATAGTAATTTTTACCACTACGCTATCCAACGATTTCCCCACTGTTGCACCCTTTGGAGTGGGAATAGTAATTTTTACCCCTACGCTATCCAACGCTTTCCCTACTGTTGCACCCTTTGGAGTGGGAATAGTAATTTTTACCCCTACGCTATCCAGCTCTTTCCCTACTGTTGCACTCACTGGAGTGGGAATAGTAATTTTTACCCCTACGCTATCCAGCGCTTTCCCTACTGTTGCACTCACTGGAGTGAGAATAGTTATTTTTACCCCTACGGTATCCAACGCTTTCCCTACTGTTGCACCCTTTGGAGTGGGAATAGTAATTTTTACCCCTACGCTATCCAGCGCTTTCCCTACTGTTGCACTCACTGGAGTGGGAATAGTAATTTTAACCCTTACGCTATCCAGCGCTTTCCCTACTGTTGCACCCTTTGGAGTGGGAATAGTAATTTTTACCCCTACGCTATCTAGCGCTTTCCCTACTGTTGCACTCACTGGAGTGGGAATAGTAATTTTTACCCCTACGCTATCCAACGCTTTCCCTACAGTTGCACCCTTTGGAGTGGGAATAGTAATTTTTACCCCTACGCTATCCAGCGCTTTCCCTACTGTAGTACTCACTGGAGTGGAAATAGTAATTTCTACCCCTACGCTATCCAACGCTTTCCCTACTGTTGCACCCTTTGGAGTGGGAATAGTAATTTTTACCCCTACGCTATCCAATGTTTTCCCTACTGTTGCACCCTCTGGAGTGGGAATAGTAATTTTTACCCCTACGCTATCCAGCGCATTCCCTACTGTTGCACTCACTGGAGTGGGAATAGTAATTTTTATCCCTACGCTATCCAACGCTTTCCCTACTGTTGCACCCTTTGGAGTGGGAATAGTAATTTTTACCCCTACTGTTAGATCTGGGGGTCTCTAGTTGGCAGAGGTAAGTACCTTAGACCAAGTAGGGACCCTTGCTTCTAGTCAGGGTGAAGGAATACACACAGTAGATAACCTCCGCTCTCCCTCTAGGTAGCTTGGCGCGAGCAGGCAGGCTTATCCCCAAGGCAATGTGTAAGTATTTGCATTTGTTAACTACAATGATCCCCCCAAAGTACACCACAAACTGAGACCACACAGGTGAGTTATATAAAAAAAATAACTTTATCTAGTTTTGGCACTGTAAAGGTAAATCACATAAGCATTGCACTTTATCTCTTAATGATCTTCTATTTCTGATGTTCTCTCGTTTCAGGAAAGCTTCAGTCAGTTAAAAATATAGCAAGGTAGTCTCTAGTCTGAAAAATGGTGAAAGAATAGTTGTTCGTGTAGACTGATCCCACTGTCAGGCTATGAGGCTTTGCACCAAAACACAGGAAAGCTCTCCGGGTCCCCGTGCCCTCTGAGGCTCTCAGGGGGAAGACTGTGCCCTTTGTCACCCACGCGCTCAATCAGCGCGTCTGGAAACCCTCACTCGGCACTGGCGCTTCTGCTGTCAGAGGCAGGACGGCCCCCACCACGCTCGGTGCAGGCTCCGGTCGTCCCGTTCTCGTCCTGGCTTTGCTGGGCTTCCTTCAGGCTCCCTCACTCATCCGGGAGCAGGCCGATCTTCCAGTCGGCTCCTACACTCACCGGGGGCAGGGGCAGATGCCTCGGAGCTCCAGCGACGGCTTCCTAGGAGCGGAGTCTTGCTTCCGGGGCTGGGCCAATCCCAGCGCGGCCCTGCGGCGAGCCTCCGCTGACGTCAGCGCTTCCTGGGCCAATCAGGACGCAACTTCCTCGTCGAGCCCTCCGCCAAGGCCCAATCAGTGCACGGCTTTCCCGGGTCAGCCGCCAATCAGCAGGCGGACCCTTCGGTGCAGTCTTCGTGGCTTTGGAGCTGCGGCGGTGATTTCCCAGGCAAATGCAAGCCCCGGGTCGCGGCGGTGAACACAGTAGACGATCTTTGATTTAGGGGCGCTCCCAGGCAGGGAGTTCTTCGGTCACAGGAAGCGAGGGCTGGAGAGTACGATCTCGGCCCTCGGCCACTCCCCTGGCTGGCGGCAAAGATGAGCGTGGCGCTCTCGGTCAGATGAGAGAGCAGCCGGCGCGCCCCACACCACGCAGTTGAAACAACCTTTGTCTTTAGGCACACGCTGGCTCACAGATTCTTCAGGCCACGATAGCTGTAGGCACCACAGTCACTTCAGGAGGCACAGCAGTTTCAGTCTCTTGCAGTCTTTAGGAACCTTTTAACCCTGGGTTCCAGGAACAGGAGGCCAGCTCATCTCAGGCCCTTGGAGATTCAAGTCAGTAGACACAGCACACAGCAAGGTCTCAGCAGTTTCAAGCAGGCAGGGTCACAGCACACAGCAAAGTCCCTTTCTTCTCCTCTCCTTCAGTTGGATAGCAGGATAGGTCAGCCCTTACAGCACACAGCAAGGCAATCTTCCATCAGCTCCTTCAGCAGTTCTTCTTCTGGCAGAGGTTCCTCTTGATTGCAGAATCTTAGAATCTAATCTCCTGTAGTCAGGGGTCCTTCCCTTATACCCCAAAAAGTATTTGAAGCCCTTTGAAGTTTTTGTGCAAGGGGGCCCTGAGCACTGGAATGTTTCTGGTGTTCTTCTTCCTGTCAGCTTCAGGGACAGAGGTGACAGTGGGCCGGCAGGGGAGTTAGCCAGCACGGTGGTCAGGCAGACACAGCCCAGCACTATCAGGCGCTTCTTCCTCCCCCTTCCCTGGCAACAGATGTTGCCTTTCACCCCTGGGCTGACTGCAACCCCATCCGGGGCCCTGCAGCTCCTGTCACACAGGCATTCCACACACAGGCCCAGGCACACAGAAAGGTTTAGACAAAAGAACAGCCACTTTCTAAAAGTACTATTCTCAACCCCAGGATCTAAAAACAACCTTCACTAAAAGATGTGTCATTAAATTCTGAGTTCAGGGATATCTTTCACTTATGTCCCATCTTGTTCCTATGAGCAGATAGGCTGGTATCCATTGGGACCAGCCTCCCCCATGTTATTCTATGGAGCAAGATAGCCTTACAGCAGTGAGCACACAAAAGGGCTGCTGCTCACTACCAGAGCATGTTACCTGCACTAGTACATGCTCTACCTTATCCATGCACTGCATCCTGCCCAGGGGGGTACCTTGAGCCTTCTATAGGGGTGGCTGATGTGCACAGACAGGGAAGGGTTAGGCCCAGCCAGTGGGGACACTGGCCAGGCGGACATGGCAGTCCGCTGACTGCACACAGGCCCTGCGCTGGCAGGCCTGAGACACCATTTTAGGGCTACTCATGTGGGTGGCGCAATCTGCGCTGCTGGCCCACTAGTAGCATCTGTCATCACCAGCCCTGCCACACACAGTGCACTTTACTAGGGACTTCATGGTGATACAAATGTGCCAATCAGGTATATCCAATCAATATGACAATTTACAGAGGGAGCACTTACCCTCTGACACTGATCAGCAGTGGCAGAGGGTCCAAAGCATCTAAACCAGCAACAACGAAATCCAGCACAGCATCAAAAATACATGAGTCAGAGGCAAAAAGATGGGGGAAAAACCACGCCAAGGATGTCAGGTCTAACACGTGTCCCCTCCAGCTGAAAGTGGGGAGAACTACCCAACCTCTTGGGAGTCCTCATCACTAAGGCGGAAGAATCTGGACAGACCATCAGCATTGGCGTGTTCTGTACCAGGGCGGTGCTCCACCGTGAAGTCCATTCCCTGTAGGGAAATGGACCACCTCAACAGTTTTGGATTCTCGCCCCTCATATGCATTAACCATCTGAGGGGCCTGTGGTCGGTCTGAACACGGAAGTGAGTCCCAAACAGGTAGGGCCTCAGCTTCTTCAGAGCCCAGACCACAGCGAAAGCTTCCCTTTCGATTGCACTCCATCTCCGTTCCCTGGGGAGTAGCCTCCTACTAATGAAAGCCACTGGTTGGTCTCCACCCTCATCATTGACCTGTGAGAGTACTGCTCCCACGCCTTGCTCTGAAGCGTCAGTTTGCACAATGAACTCACTTGAAAAGTCAGGTGCCTTAAGCACCGGGGCTGTGCACATGGCAGTCTTGAGGGTGTCAAAAGCAGTTTGACAGGCCTCAGTCCAATTCACTTTCCTGGGCTGATTTCTAGATGTCAGCTCTGTCAAAGGGGCTACAATGGTGCCATAGCCTTTGACAAACCGTCTGTAATACCCGGTGAGACCTAAAAAGGCTCTCACCTCCGTCTGGGTCTTGGGGGGTTCCCAAGCCAGAATGGTATCAATCTTCGCCTGTAGGGGCGCCACCTGGCCGCTCCCCACTTGGTGTCCCAAGTACACCACAGATCCCTGCCCTATCAGGCACTTACTGGCCTTGATAGTGAGGCCTGCCTTCTGCAGAGCCTTCAACACTGCGCAGAGGTGTTGCAAGTGTTCCTCCCAAGTGGAGCTGAACACAGCAATGTCATCCAGGTATGCTGCGCTGAATTCCTCGAGCCCTGCTAATACCTGGTTGACCAGTCTCCGGAATGTGGCCGGGGCATTTTTCAACCCAAAGGGCATGACACGAAATTGGAAGTGCCCCCCTGGTGTTGAAAATGCTGATCTTTCCTTGGCCCCCTCAGTTAAAGCAATCTGCCAGTAACCTGAAGTCAAATCAAAGGTGCTCAGGTACCGGGCAGCTCCCAACCGATCCACCAGCTCATCAGCTCTGGGGATGGGTGCGCGTCAGTCCTGGTGACCGCATTGAGCCCACGGTAGTCCACACAGAACCGGAGTTCTGGGCGGCCACCAGGTGTAGCAGCTTTCTTAGGCACTAAGACCACTGGGCTAGCCCAGGGGCTGCTGGAGGGCTCAATGACCCCTAGCGCTAACATCTTAGAAACCTCTTCTTTGATGCTAGCCCTGACCTTGTCAGCCACTCTGTAAAACTTCTGTTTCACAGGCAGGTTGTCACCAGTGTCCACATCGTGGACGCACCAGTCAGTGACACCTGGGGTCAGGGAAAACAGGGGGGCGAACTGACCCAAGACTTGGTGACAGTCCTGTTGCTGCTCTGGGGTCAGGGTGGGTGAGAGTATCACCCCATCAACTGACCCATCTTGCTCCTTGGCTGCCAGGAGGTCAGGGAGAGGATCACTATCCTCCTCCCCTCCTGCATCTGTAGCCATGAGCAAAGTCACTGCTGACCTCTCAAAGTGGGGTTTGAGGCGGTTTACATGCAACACTCTCAGGGGCTGCCTGGGAGTCTTCAGGTTAACCAAGTAGGTAACCTCGCTCTTGCGCTCCACCACCTCATATGGCCCAGACCACTTGTCACGGAGCGCACAAGGCTCCACTGGCTCCATCACCCACACTTTCTGCCCAGGTTGGAACTCCACAAGAGAGGTGTTCTGATCATACCATCTCTTCATTTCCTCCTGGCTAGCCTCCAGGTTCTCTTGAGCGAGCTTCCTGAAGCGCTTGGTCTGATTGCGGATGGCCAGCACATAGCTGAACACATCCTGAGGGGTTTTCCCACGGGATTTCTCCCACCCCTCCTTCACCAGAGTGAGAGGTCCTCTGACAGGGTGGCCATACAGTAACTCAAAGGGGCTGAACCCTAAGGATTTCTGAGGCACCTCCCTGTATGCAAATAACAGGCATGGTAACAAGACGTCCCACTTCCGCCTCATGGGCTCCTCTAGGCCCATAATCATGCCCTTCAGGGTGCGGTTGAATCTTTCAACCAACCCATTTCCTTGAGGATGGTAAGGTGTGGTGAACTTATATGTCACTCCACACACCTCCCACAGAGACTTCATGTACCTAGAGATGAAGTTTGTACCCCTGTCAGAAACCACCTCTCTGGGGAACCCCACACGGGAAAAGATCTCTATTAAGGCACGGCCCACCACAGGGGCTGTGACTGTCCTGAGAGGGACTGCTTCAGGGTATCGGGTGGCATGGTCCACCAAGACCAGGATAAACCTGTTGCCTAAGGCTGTCTTGGGGTCCAGGGGCCCCACGATGTCAATGCCCACCCTCTCAAAAGGGGTGCTCACCACAGGAAAGGGTTGGAGGGGTGCCACGCACTTCCCTCCGCTCTTGCCACTGGCCTGACAAGTTTGGCAAGACTTACAAAAGGCAGCGACGTGCTTCTTCATCTGGGGCCAGTAGAAGTGGGTGACAAGCCTGTAATAGGTCTTGTCTTGCCCCAGATGTCCTGCGAGAGGCACGTCATGAACCAGACCCAGTAGGAAGTTCCTGAAGCGCTCGGGTGCCACCAGCACGCGGGCTGCACCGGGCTCAGAGAACTTAGGCTCACTATAAAGTAAGTCATCCTCCCAGTAGATCAAATGTTCCTTGGACCCCAGGCCTGCTGCCTGGTCTGCAGCCTGCTGCCGCACACCAATGAGGGAAGGGCACTCCTTTTGAGCTTGGCAGAATTCCTCCCTGGAGGGACCAACATCTTGCTGCCACTGGGACAGCTCAGGCAATTCCCCTAGTTCGGCCACCTGTTCCCCTGTAGGTTCCAGGGCATCCCCCTCAGGTTCTGCTTCCTCCTGGACCGTGGGAACAGTGGGGGCTGGTTTCCCACGCCCTCTGCCCCTTCCTCTCTTGACAGGTCCCTGGGCCATTGTTCCAGGCTCCAGTTCTGCTAATCCACCCTTACTGGCTGCCATTGCACGTGTGGTCACACAGATCCACGCAGGCAAGCCCAACATTTCCAAGTGAGTCCTGTGCTCTACATCCTTCCATGGAGAGCTCTCCAGGTCATTACCTAATAGACAATCTACAGGCAAGGCATCACTTACAACAACTTCCAATATACCGGAGACTCCTCCCCATTCAAATGGAACACGTGCCAACTTGCAGAGGCGCACTGAACTGTCAGCTGCCACCACAGGACTGAGTACATTGGGAATGATCTGCTCTTCAGACACCCATTGACACCTGACAGATGTCACACTGGCCCCTGTGTCTCTCAGAGCTTCTATCTCTTTTCCATTGATGGTCACCTTCTGCCCATATTTCTTAGTGTTTAAGGGCAGCAAGGTTTCCTGGGCCATCTCTTGGTCTCCTAAAGAGACAAGGGTCATCACTGCTAACCCCACCTCCCCACTAGAAATCAAATCCCCTCCCAAAGCTACACTAGCTAATGCCGGAGTTGGAGCACCAGTGGGTGCTGGAGGTTTTTTTGGACATTTGGGGGCAATGTGCCCCACCTCCCTACAGGCATAGCAAGTAGGTGGGGGCCTGTTGTCCTGCTTGCCCTTATGGGGCCAGGACTTCTTAGACTTGGGGGGTTGAGACTCTTTCTCCTGGGAACTATTTTGGGGCCCTTTAGAAGACTCCTTTTGATTACCCGTGTCCCCCCCACTCTTCTGCTGGGGACCCTGTCCACCCTTGGCTGGGGTACTTACCACCCCCTTGTGGACCCTGATGCTAGTCCAGCGGTCCGCCTCTTTAGCAAGCTCACTGGGATCAGTTAACTTGCTATCTAAAAGATGCTGGCGCAGCTCTGGAACACATAAACTACTTAAGTGCTCCTAACTAATCAAGTGACACAACCCCACATAATCAGTAACTTTGCTGCCCTTTATCCAACCTTCCAGTGCACGCGTGTACATACTCACACACTCCACCCAAGTACTTGAATCAAGCTTCTTGAAGTTCCGAAACTTCTGGCGGTACTGTTCTGCAGTGAGCCCATACCTGAGGCACAAAGCCTCCTTCATGGAGGGGTAGGATAAAGTACCTGTTGCTTCTAAGGGTGCCAAGACATCCCTCCCAGAGGCCTCAAAGTGCTTCCATAAACCTGCCCCCAACTTCTCTCAGGCACTTCATTCATCTTTAGGGCTAGTTCATACGCTCTAAACCACGCATAAATATCCTCACCCCTCTGATAATTCTGTACCAGATCCTTTGGTATGTATACCTTACCCGCCTGTACTGGTTGTGCGCTGCCACCATTAGAGCTGGACCCCCCTTGTTTTTCTTTGATGTCCAGCTCCCTCATGTTCCTCTCATGAGTCAATTGGAGTTTCTTCTCCTCCAAAGCGAGAGCATGTCTTCTCTCTTCCGCCGCCTTTTCAGTTTCAAGGCGTAGTTTCCTCTCCTCTGCTTGGGCCTTGAGTTTAAAAAGCTCAATCTCATGAGCCCTAGCTCTCTGATTATCCTCCAGCTCCTCTGGAGAAATAACCCTACAGGAGTGGTTGCTGCCAGCCTTAGATGCTGACCGCACTGGCAAATCACTGGGCAAAAAAACATTCTCCTGTGGGCCTTCCACTTCGGTAGCTTCTTCTGAGACATGTTTGGCCTCCCACCAGGCCCTCAGAGTTTTCTGTAGCTCTTCCTTGTTTGCGCTGCCCTTCACTGGGCATCCAAGCTGTTTGCAGAATTGTTTCAGGATATCCTTTCTGTAGTTGTACAACTCCTGAATTTCGAATTCCACTTCCAATTCTACTCTCACGCTTGCCGCTTTCACAGACATGATGCTTCCTAACCTTTTCAACAAAAAGGTTTCACCAGAAAGAAAAAAAAAAAATCTTGCGCAACCTTTACTGGTAAACTAGACTAGTGATGTACAAGAAATCACTGTAGGTCAAATGCAAATACTGGTTCTAAATCCGCACCGCTGTCCAACAATTTTAGATCTGGGGGTCTCTAGTTGGCAGAGGTAAGTACCTTAGACCAAGTAGGGACCCTTGCTTCTAGTCAGGGTGAAGGAATACACACAGTAGATAACCTCCGCTCTCCCTCTAGGTAGCTTGGCACGAGCAGGCAGGCTTATCCCCAAGGCAATGTGTAAGTATTTGCGTTTCTTAACTACAATGATCCCCCAAAGTACACCACAAACTGAGACCACACAGGTGAGTTATATAAAAAAAATAACTTTATCTAGTTTTGGCACTGTAAAGGTAAATCACATAAGCATTGCACTTTATCTCTTAATGATCTTCTATTTCTGATGTTCTCTCGTTTCAGGAAAGCTTCAGTCAGTTAGAAATATAGCAAGGTAGTCTCTAGTCTGAAAAATGGTGAAAGAATAGTTGTTCGTGTAGACTGATCCCACTGTCAGGCTATGAGCCTTTGCACCAAAACACAGGAAAGCTCTCCGGGTCCCCGTGCCCTCTGAGGCTCTCAGGGGGAAGACTGTGCCCTTTGTCACCCACGCGCTCAATCAGAGCGTCTGGAAAACCCTCACTCGGCACTGGCGCTTCCGCTGTCAGAGGCAGGACGGCCCCCACCACGCTCGGTGCAGGCTCCCGGTCGTCCCGTTCTCGTCCTGGCTTTGCGGGGCTTCCTTCAGGCTCCCTCACTCATCCGGGAGCAGGCCGATCTTCCAGTCGGCTCCTACACTCACCGGGGGCAGGGGCAGATGCCTCGGAGCTCCAGCGACGGCTTCCTAGGAGCGGATTCTTGCTTCGGGGGCTGGGCCAATCCCAGCGCGGCCCTGCGGCGAGCCTCCGCTGACGTCAGCGCTTCCTGGGCCAATCAGGACGTGACTTCCTCGCCGAGCCCTCCGCCAAGGCCCAATCAGTGCGCGGCCTTCCCGGGTCAGCCGCCAATCAGCAGGCGGACCCTTCGGTGCAGTCTTCGTGGCTTTGGAGCTGCGGCGGTGATTTCCCAGGCAAATGCAAGCCCCGGGTCGCGGCGATGAACACAGTAGACGATCTTTGATTTAGGGGCGCTCCCAGGCAGGGAGTTCTTCGGTCACAGGAAGCGAGGGCTGGAGAGTACGATCTCGGCCCTCGGCAACTCCCCTGGCTGGCGGCAAAGATGAGCGCGGCACTCTCGGTCAGATGAGAGAGCAGCCGGCGCGCCCCACACCACGCAGTTGAAACCACCTTTGTCTTTAGGCACACGCTGGCTCACAGATTCTTCAGGCCACGATAGCGGTAGGCACCACAGTCACTTCAGGAGGCACAGCAGTTTCAGTCTCTTGCAGTCTTTAGGAACCTTTTAACCCTGGGTTCCAGGAACAGGAGGCCAGCTCATCTCTGGCCCTTGGAGATTCAAGTCAGTAGACACAGCACACAGCAAGGTCTCAGCAGTTTCAAGCAGGCAGGGTCACAGCACACAGCAAAGTCCCTTTCTTCTCCTCTCCTTCAGTTGGATAGCAGGATAGGTCAGCCCTTACAGCACACAGCAAGGCAATCTTCCATCAGCTCCTTCAGCAGTCCTTCTTCTGGCAGAGGTTCCTCTTGATTGCAGAATCTTAGAATCTAATCTCCTGTAGTCAGGGGTCCTTCCCTTATACCCCAAAAAGTCTTTGAAGCCCTTTGAAGTCTTTGTGCAAGGGGGCCCTGAGCACTGGAATGTTTCTGGTGTTCTTCTTCCTGTCAGCTTCAGGGCCAGAGGTGACAGTGGGCCGGCAGGGGAGTTAGCCAGCACGGTGGTCAGGCAGACACAGCCCAGCACTATCAGGCGCTTCTTCCTCCCCCTTCCCTGGCAACAGATGTTGCCTTTCATCCCTGGGCTGACTCCAACCCCCTCCGGGGCCCTGCAGCTCCTGTCACACAGGCATTCCACACACAGGCCCAGGCACACAGAAAGGTTTAGACAAAAGAACAGCCACTTTCTAAAAGTACTATTCTCAACCCCAGGATCTAAAAACAACCTTCACTAAAAGATGTGTCATTAAATTCTAAGTTCAGGGATATCTTTCACTTATGTCCCATCTTGTTCCTATGAGCAGATAGGCTGGTATCCATTGGGACCAGCCTCCCCCATGTTATTCTATGGAGCAAGATAGCCTTACAGCAGTGAGCACACAAAAGGGCTGCTGCTCACTACCAGAGCATGTTACCTGCACTAGTACATGCTCTACCTTATCCATGCACTGCACCCTGCCCAGGGGGGTACCTTGAGCCTTCCATAGGGGTGGCTGATGTGCACAGACAGGGAAGGGTTAGGCCCAGCCAGTGGGGACACTGGCCAGGCGGACATGGCAGTCCGCTGACTGCACACAGGCCCTGCGCTGGCAGGCCTGAGACACCATTTTAGGGCTACTCATGTGGGTGGCGCAATCTGCGCTGCTGGCCCACTAGTAGCATCTGTCATCACCAGCCCTGGCACACACAGTGCACTTTACTAGGGACTTCATGCTGATACAAATGTGCCAATCAGGTATATCCAATCAATATGACAATTTACAGAGGGAGCACTTACCCTCTGACACTGATCAGCAGTGGCAGAGGGTCCAAAGCATCTAAACCAGCAAAAACGAAATCCAGCACAGCATCAAAAATACATGAGTCAGAGGCAAAAAGATGGGGGAAAAACCACGCCAAGGATGTCAGGTCTAACACCTACGCTATCCAACGTTTTCCCTACTGTTGGACCCTCTGGAGTGGGAATAGTAATTTTTACCCCTACGCTATCCAGCGCTTTCCCTACTGTTGCACTCACTGGAGTGGGAATAGTAATTTTTACCCCTTCGCTATCAAATGTTTTAACTAATAATTTTACCATATTTTTATTAAATGTATGTATTTTTGTTGTTATATACTTTTATGTGTTAAATATTTGTATATGTACACATTTATTAAGTTTATAATGATTAAATTTAGTTAATTTGTTATAAATAGTTAAAATATAAAAGTAATGTAATGTATTTTGTTAATAATAGTTATATTTTTTAATTATTTAATGTAATTTATATTAATTAATAAAGTCGATATTTTTTACA
Organism: Lissotriton vulgaris; assembly: GCF_964263255.1. Classification (NCBI taxonomy): domain Eukaryota; kingdom Metazoa; phylum Chordata; class Amphibia; order Caudata; family Salamandridae; genus Lissotriton; species Lissotriton vulgaris. The sequence goes on along the minus strand of NC_141695.1, from coordinate 1,597,310,436 downwards.
TCTATATTTATTACATCTATATTTTTGAGTCAATATTTATGTAATTACCTGTTTAGGTATAGGGAGTCAATATTTTTGTAATCGATATTTATACAACTATATTTTTGTAAACTATATTTTTGTTAACGATATTTTAACATGGAACCGTGATTCTGAACCAGATGATCTGGATGATGAAGACACTAACGTGTGTAGTATTTGAAAAAACAAATTAATTAGGAACTGGTTTAACTAAAGGACAAGACCTGACAAGAGACAGCAATAACTATAGGTAAACACCGTGCATGGTACAAAAATATATAAGCTTTATTTTATTAGGGTATGACAATTTCTTTATAGTTAAAATACAAACATTTTTACTTTGTTTTATGTTTTTCTGTGTGTGTGCCTCCACTATACATGTGATGGTTAATCTACATATACATACTAATACATAATTTTGTTCATGGTACAGTTCAGTACATTTCAAAGGAATTCATGGTTTGAGAACTGTATGGAAGCTTATTTAGACACACTATACGTTGTAATATAAAAACATGGCTAAATGTAACAACTACGCGCGTTTCGGCTGAGGGCCTTCATCAGGAAGCCATGCAAATGTCCAAGTGAACCTATGCACACAAAAAAATAAATAATAGCAAAGCATGTCAGTGTCAGCATGAGCATGTGGGCGTTCAATAATCAGGTATATTTTATATACATGCTGCTGAATGTTTTTTTATAATTTGTTATTATTTTGTCCTATATATATTTATAAATGTTTAGTTACCTATGTAATATTAGGGAATATTTAGTTGTTTTTAATTCTGAGGAGGTGGAACTTTTCAATGGGAATTCCACCTATGTTCTAGCTCATTTAGCTTTGTCAATAACTTGTTATAGTATTTTTAAATCCTCATCCAAAATGTACACACCCGCTATTACCAGAGGTGGTAAATTTAGGTGTGCTATTTTGAGAAACAGAATCTCAGATAGTTACACATCAGGAGTTAACGGTCTTCCATTACCGAGTGTGGTAAATCAGGGTGCAGTGTTGTATCGAATTTTCCATGTGTGAAAATAACTCATCTTGTAATTGGCCAAAGTTGTATTAGTGCTGAACATATGATAATTGAACTCCTAATGACTTGTAATGAAATAGAAGAGGCAGGGCCACTGAGTGAAGTCCAGAAGGCAACTAGAGCTGCATTTATAGATTGGTCAATGGGAGGAAATGTCATAGGTGAAAGGGGCGGCTCTAGGCTCATGGCAGCCCTGGGCAGGGAGCGTGGGTAGGGAGCCCCCGGAGGAACGCAGGCGCGGAGGTCAGTGTAGGGGGGGGTCAGGGTGTTTGGAAGTGGAACAGAGCCGGAGGCTGCCAAATTTCTGCCAGGGGCTGCCACACAAATATGTATCCATCCTCAGAGGATTATTATATTAAGGATATATATTGGCGCAGCGGCCCCTGGGGTTTGGCGGCCCTGTGCAGGTGCACAGCTTGCACATGCTTAAGGCCGCCCCTGTAGGTGATCACGGAGATGCTTTCATAGGTGTCACCGGGAGTCTGAGTCTAAGATTTGCACTGTGAGAAAAACCAGTCAGGAACAGAAGAGTAGAAATATGAAGGTTGGGCCAGGGTCGAGTCATGGAAACTGAAGAGAAGGGATAGTCATCGGGGGAGTGAACAAAGTGCTGTGGTGAAAGAAAACTTGCCACAAACCTCTCCGCAAAACTTAAATTACGAAGGCAGTCCTCAGCTGGTGTGGCAGACGTTTTTCCCTTTCACATTGGTAGCTTGGTAAGCCAGACTCAATTAGGGTCTGACTCACTACAAATCAATCTGGCACTCCCCGAATGGCTTGCTTGACCAGTCAGTGTGTTGGCCATTTTCTATGGAACTATTTTATGGCCATTAGGGCCAGTTTTTACTGTTGATTTCCCTGATATTACCTTAAGCATTGCCTGCAGCAAGCACACATGATTGAATTCCTCCATGTCTTGCAAAACAGTGTGTTTTTACAAGTTCAGAACTGCAAATATGATTTGCTAATGGTAGTCCCTTTTATTTTGGTGCCCAGGCCTGTTTTTTGACCCAGTCTCAACCTGCAGGCCTTAGATCGGGTGTCTCCGACCAGTCCATTGTGAGCTACTAGTAGCTTCTAGACACCTTCAGAGTAGCCCATAGCCTTTGGTTCATTTTTGATTAAGCGCAAGGTCATATGTCCTTTTTAAAGTTAAGAGAAGGCTGTGTTTATTTTACATTATTATCTTCAGGCTGCAGATAGCAGGGCCTGATAATAGCAGTGTGCAGTCAGATGTATGACCCAAACTACATTTGGGGCACAGATGTGAACAACTGAACCACTGAGGTATTTAACACTTAAAATAATTCCTTGCCAACTCAGTATTGGAACTGTCAAGAAAATGATGTTTCTGAATGGTTTTAAATGGGAGAAATTTTAAATGAAAAGTTACCTTCATGATTAAGTTAACTCTTCATTTTAATTTTCACCCATCTCAAAGTGTTGCGTTTACAAACAGCAGACACTGTGCCATAAGTATAACTGAAAAATATAGCAATTTTTTAAATAAGAGAAATTTAAAGAACAGAAACATTTCCCATTCTATGAGCATTTTTGCAGAATAAATGTTCTGCACTTTAAATTTCTCCCATTTAAAAATAAAATGAATGTATGTTGGTTTTATACATGTAAGGGTGACACATTTGGTGAAATGTATGCCCTGTCCTGCAACTACATACAACACAGGCTCTCAGTCACCCATATAAATGTATTCCATTTATGCGCACACATGTTCATAACCCCGCAAAGACCACACTCCCACTGACACACACAGCAGCCCTGTAGTAGTGCCCTTAGGCAAGGTATCTTGTTCAAATCGTAGAATTTGGCTCTATGGACATCAGGCTTAATTTCAATGAAGCTGAGCGTTGGGTTGTCTAGTAACAATGTGCAGGTTGCATGACCTTCAGTAGCTCATGTTGATTTTCACTGATCAGAAGTAATTCTCACTAGAGAAAATGTTGGAGACTCAAAGGGACATAGTTACAATGAGATATCGCCACCAGAACATCTCTTTTAGTGATGTTCTGTTGGCGATAACCCTTTCTCCATAGTTACAAAGTGGCATTAAGACACTTGGGGGGCTATTACGATGGCGGGAGGACTTTGCTCGCCTGCCACCACAATGGAGCACGGGACCCACCGCCGAAGTTGCGGCGGTCCCACCAGGCAAATTAGGATGCACCCGCCACACTGGCGAGCGCATCCTCGACAGTAATATTGTGGCAGAAGGTGCTTTAAGCAGCACCTGCCGCAATGTTAATGCCCATGTTGTGCATTGCCATGCACAACCTGACAGGCACTGTGCGGTGCCTGCCACCTTGTGCATGGCAATGATGGGGGGTACCATGGGTACCCCCCAGTGCAGCAACCCACACACCCACCCCCCTGTGACCCGCAAGGGACTTCGACAGAGATTTCTTGCATGCCTTGCCATGGTGGAGTCTCCGCCATGGAAAGGATTGCATCCTAATATGGATGGCAGTGCCTGCAAGGCACTACCACCATATATAGTCCCTTTTCTGCCTGGCCGGCAATCCGACCAGCAGAAAAGCGGTGGACGGTCTTCCCGTCCGCCGCAGTGCCCCCGCCATACTAATATGGCGGTGGGTGAACCAGGGACATTTGGTGGGCGGTGGTGATCCGCCCGATATCATAATGGGACCCTAAATGTGGCTTAAAGTTGCCTTACAAATAAGGCCCCTTTTCACTCTTCACTTAGCATGAAAGGGGCGTGCAATGGGTGTTGCAGTTGGCGGTCCGCCGCAACACCCATTGCTTTTTGAGGCTGCCCCATATTTACAAGGATTGGGCACCACCAAAATCTAAGGCCAAGTAAAACCTGGTTTTAGGATGCCGATACGAGGAGAAATTATTTATTTATTCTTATATTTTGCTCTTTTTTTATAATCTCTTTATTGCCATTTTCAATCAAAAAGGCTTTACATATGTTGTAGCATTCAGTTATGTGCATATTCGTACAGTGGTACAACAAACACATCTTGATAACTGACATGTAATAGTTTATGTTAGCAAATTGCACCATGTGTCGGGGCCATAGAGGGCTATCCAAGAAAAGAGAGTATTATAAGGCTAGGAGCCCATACATTTGATATCATATAGAAATAGCCAAATTTTCAATACACCAATAAAGCATTAAAGAACAAAGAAAAGGAACAAAAAATCAATAACTCCTAAAACTGGCTGGCTGGCGCTGCTCAATGCAGCTAACAGGGACCAGGGGGATGTGAATGATGGAAGCATTTCATGCCATAAGAGTTGGGATGTAATAAATGCCCTCTGGTGGCAAAGGGGTTCAAAGGATCCCCATGTGCATGGGAATGGTTAGGTCACCTAATGTATTAGCTTAGTCAGTTATCTGGCTGTCCGAGTTGAGGGTCCACACCTGGGAGGGTGGTGGATTCAAGCTATTGAACAACTTTAGAACGTTGGTGTCCCACAAAGTTTCATCGCTCCGTCCATCATCTCCTTGTTTGCTTTGTTCGCCCTAAGTTGGCAGGGTATGCCCAGCAGTGGGTCCCTTGCTCACTTTGCCACTGGATTCAAGCTAGCTTGGCTGATGAAGGGTGTTACCCAGAAACCGGTCCCAGGATGCTTGTTTCCCGTTCAGGGAAGTCCTGGCTTGGCAAGTCAGGCTCGACTGTTCCCATGAGGCACAGGGTCAAGACTGATTTGCATATAGCTGGGTCTGAATTGAGGTGGCGAAGTGAGCTAAAGAATGATGATGGATTCAACCCAAATCTGTGACTGGGGGTGAGTGTCTGAAAAGTTTCAGCGCTCCGCACATCATCTCCTTGTGTTTGCTCCCCACTTATGTGTCACCTGTAACCAGGTTGTGATCGTGGGAGGATGAGGGGCCTTCCAGTTCATGGCACTAAGACGTTTAAAGAGGATCTAAGCCAGGTCCACCAATTACAAATATTGCTTAGTACATTTGGTGCGCTGTGTAATCCACTAAAGGCAAAGGAGTGGGTCTGTTGGCAATTGAACGTCAACCATGGATGACACCTGTGCTAGCACCTGAATCCACACATTCAGCAGCAGAGGGCACACCATGTTTGTGAGCGTGGCATCCAGGTGGCCACATCTTGGGCATGCAGGGGACACAGCAGGGAACATAGGGGCATATTACCAACAACTAGCGATAATTATCTCTATGTTGGTTTAGCGGCGATATTTTTAACGCCGAGCTGCGGTGATTTTTATCGCTTAGGAACCTTGCTATTATCAAGGTTTATCTCCTAAGCGATAAAAACCAGCCGAAATGCATGAATATCGCTGTAAAGTCAGCGATATTCATGCATTACCGAGCTAATGCTCTTAGTCGTGTTATCCACCTACCATTAGATAACATGGCTAATAACTGCTCAGGGGCAGGTGTTAGCTTTTGGAGATATTCGCGCTTAGCGCGAATATCTCCAAAAGTTGGTAATAGGAGATAGCGATGCTAACATCTTGGCATGCCCACTTTGCATGTCATTCGTGATAAATATCACTGACATGCAAAGCGGGGCCCAAGATGGTCGCTATCTCCTACTAGCTGTCGCTAACTGGTGCTATCGACAGCTAGGTAATAGGGAGATAATTTTATCTCCACTTTCTTGGCTTTTAAAGCCAAAAAAGCGGAGATAAACCCACTTGATAATATGCCCCATATTGTGGCAGCGATGCAGTGTGAGGTAAGTTTGATGTACATAATTGAACGGAGTGAATTATTAAAGAAGCATTAGGCAAGACTCACTTCACCTGCTATTTTCCTCTTTACAGAATGCAGCACACATAGAAACAGCAAATCACCTTTAAAGATTGTTTATGTGCAGGAAGGTGTCAGTTCCTGCACATAAACTATCACCCCTGCAGCACAGGCACCCTTGCAACATGGCACAAGGCTGCCTGCGCTGGGTGCTAGGCAGCTTTTTTAGCGCTAGGGGAAACACAGGGGTGCGCTGTATTTTTGTTAAAACGGCGCATCCCTGCATTAAAAAACTATCGGAGTGCTGCGTTGCCAATTTTGGAGTAACACCGCGCTCTGAAATTTTATTGTAACTATCCCCATCTTCTACTAGTGTCTCCCTGTCATGCACATATTTTGTGTAAACGATTTTCTTATCTGCTTCCACATTTCCACCTCGACCAAACCACCTTAATCATTGACACTCAACAGATAAAATATTGAGAAAAACACATGGAGCTAACTAACTGTGGTTGTAAAATAACCAGCAAGACAAATTACAGAAGAGGGAAAACACGTTATAAATGTGTTTTCAAATTAAACATAAAAGTGAATGCTCGGTTAAGAACAGAACGTCTGCGTCACGACTGTGCTGATAATATATTGACCTTCGACCCCTCCCCATAGTTCTCTGAAAGATAACTGCACTTGTTGTTGGAAATGTCAGTCTGCCGCAAAGGTTTTGACAAACACCTTGTTGTGGCGGCTCCAGTTCTTTGAAACAGTGTGAAAGGGCAGCACGTCCTCGCAGTTGCGTCACGCACCTAAAGGGGGCGTTCAGGAAGCTGCACACAGGTGGCTTGGAAGACGTTACAGGCCATGAGAACTGCGATAAGACGTAAACACGAGGCAGGGGCCGAAGCCAAGGCTGGGAAAAACACCCCAAACCGTACCAATTTGTTTTGTCATTTTGTTCTGACCTAGTTTTTTTTCTGCCTTTTCTCAATTTACCATTATCTAAACCGGCCCATTCAGGGCAGGCCCTAGGGCGGTGTGATCCGTGCCAACAGCAGGCGCTGACTTGGGTCATTTTGCAAGTATATTGTGGATTAAAAAGCACCTGCTGCCGTGTTACTGGCCCAGCAATTATCAGGCATCAATTAAAATGTCAAGATAACTCCGTGATTAATTGGCTTCCTGGAAAGAGACAGAGGTTTGTCTAGTGGAAGTTTTGACTCGTTCAAAGGTAGCTCAGTGGGTTAAAATCCCTGCTGCTATGAACGTGTACAATGCAGATAAAGTGCATGTAATGAAAATAGGTCAGTGGGTTATTTATTCTGTAAGAGAGCTCCTTTTATTACTTGTCATTTGTAATTTAAAATCCTAATATAGAACATTGAGCTATTAACTGTAATCAGACAGCTGCGTGTGAACTGCAAGCATTATGTTAGAGCTATATGTTTTTTTGCCCAGTCTTTCATTATCCTAATCTTGCCCAAAGGGTTCATTTGGGTAGAAAACAATTCTTATTAAAGAGAACCCCTAATAATGGTGTTACATTTTAAATTCAGAATTTGTGCTTTTCCAGAATAAGGACTTTTAAGCTATATTGCGTCCGGCTCCAGAAGCAGAACCACGCCGCCAGCCGAATTGCTGTTTGCCGCGTGAAGAGGGGTATTATAAGTGCTCCCAATTGGTACTGACCAGTCTATTCCTGATTATCACACTGTCCATTGAATGTTTGACACCGCAGCCAGGACGGAAGTAAAACCGGCGGAGAGAAGCCTGACACTGTAGCCATCTGTCCAATAGCCCTGAAGAAGTCTTGGGTTACACCCTGACGAAACACGTGTTGGCTGGGCACTCGAAAAAAACAATAAAACCATACGGAAGAGAAAACATAATTTTGTTCATTATGATTGTGATGCTTTTGTGATACATACAGTATTATACTGTCAATGCAAATTGTGTGTGCACAGGTCATCTGTATTACTGTTCCAAGGACTTCGGTCCAGTTTGGAGGTTTGGGGTTATCCTCTTACCTGTAGCACCGTGGACTACTTGTTTTGGTTTACACTTACGCTGCAATCAGAGGTACCAATACTTGCCGCATCACTCCCAACCCTTTGCTTGTATTTAAGAACCCCTAACAATGGTGTTACAATTTAAATTCTGAATTTGTGCTTTTCCAGAATAAGGACTCTTAAGCTTTATTGCTGCCTACCAGTATCGACAGCATGTTACTCCTACACTACACCTTGTAGTACTGTCTGATGTAACATTTCCTATACACTGATTTACACATCTATGATTGTCTCTGTGCAATGTGTGTGTGATGTAAAGTGCTCCGACACTTATACTGGTATGAATGGTGCTAGAAAACTAAATGAATCCGAGAGACAGTGGTTCTGGAGACTTGAGCGGTACTGTTAAAGGCAGTGGTGAGGGAATCCGTGGCAGAGGCGGTCATGTGGGGGGGGGGCAACAAACATTGTTGCACAGGGCGCCACCAGTGTTAAAGCCGGCCTTGGGCCCATTGGGGTTTTCCGGGGGAGTTTTACCATTAGAGTTCTTGCTCCTCACCAACCTTTTCCCTAAAAGAAATGAGAGACACAGAGTAAACTTCCATTGTAAATAGCTTGCAAGTGAGGCCAGTGCTTCTAGGCACTAAAAAAACGAAACACCATCAGTGTTCAAAGATAACAATGAGAAAAACAATCTAATGGCAAACCTTTTAGCACTTAGGCCTGAATTCTGTGTTGTATGGAGTTCACTGTATCCCGTAATTAACATTACGTCAGGGCTTTAAGTGGGATGAAAAAAGTGGGGGGGTCTCTCATAGGGGCGTGGCTGCTGTAATTAAGGCATGGCTTAAAACAATTAACCTAAAAATCTGTGCTTGGCATAGTGTGCTGCCCCACTGGTATTTTGCTGCTTCTGTCCATTCATCCAGATATATAACTCAACAAGTAACATTACACCTACAACAAGTCAGGACTATTGGCTTTGTCAATAGATGTATGACGTTACAACACATGCTTTTACCACGCATGCCTTTACAACGCGGTTTTTACAACGAAAACCTTTACAACGCATAGCGCTTTGGGGTGCTGGATAGTGAATACTTTAATGTACTATTCCAAATCAGTCCCCGTGGACACTAGGGAAGGTGTTGGATAGTAAATTCAACTTATTCCCTATCCTAGAGCGCCCCCCAGCGCAATGCGTTGTAATGGTTTGCGTTGTAAAAGTTGCGTCGTAAAGGCACTGCGTGGTAAAAGTTGCGTTGTAAAGGATGTTTCCCTTTGTCAATGGTTGTAAATTGCATAAGATAAACAAGCAACAACTATCACTTCATTGTATATAATATTGAAAATGCTACTGGCTCTTGTGGGCGAGGTTCAGCGTCGGATTGGTAACGCGGGCACTCGGGCAATGCCCGAGGGGCTGGTGCCAAGTTTCAACTGTGGGCTGCTTTTTGGAGCAGTCTGGAGGGGCAAATTTGGGCGGTGTTATGTTGTTCGAATACAGCCAGCGGCCCAGTGGGTGTCTGAGTGGCCGTTCTGGAGGCAGATGGGCACTCATTAATTCCCGTTTAGCAACAGGCAGAGGTGTCACTTTCTTTCTCTCGCAGGGCTGGCCCATTAATGTATGCATACCTAGCGGGGCAGGGGGCCTGAGCAGAAGTGGTCTCACTTGTTTTTAGTTCACCAGTGTAAACTGATCTGTGCATTTTTTTGTATCCCCCCCTTTTTAAAAAATAAAATTTTGCAATGCAGTGTTTTGAGGAAAGGCAATATGCAAATGTGGTCCACTTTTTTTAGCGTGCCCAGGCCGATTTTGAATCCCAACCCAACTCTGGCGAGGTTGTGCCGTAAGGCTAGAGCAGCCAACCTTCAAGCTGTGCAAAGTTCGAGCCTGACGTCCTGTGATTCAAAAAATGAATATGCCCTTGTGTAATGCAACTGGTGCTCATGTAAAGCGATCCAAGTTTGCACTATATAAACTGAAAAACGAGTCTCTTAGAAGTTACATCAAAGGCAGTGATGGGTTTTACTATTGCAGAGTTCTTTTTTTTTTTCACCCTGGGGGTAAAAATGGAGAGCCAGATAGGGACTAGTCTCGACACCTGCTTTTAAAACTGTTGGTGCTCAGGGCCGGACTGGGAACCAAAACCGGCCCTGGCAAAGTGCTCGCCGGCCCCTCCTCCCCACTCGGGGGGATTGGAGGTGCCGCCGAGCACTTTGTTAGGGCCGGTTTTCGGCCTATTTTGTTGCAGGGCCGAATTTGCTGCAAAAACGGCCCTGTAACAAAATCTGCCCCCAGGGGTTCAAAACCGGCCCCCACCCTTGCGGCGCACTGGGGGATTGCCCGGTGCCCGCTATGGCCAGTCCGGGCCTGTTGGTGCTGTGCAACGGCCGTACCCAGCCCACTTAAAGCCATACATTACATGCAGTGAGGTGGTTGTGACTCTTCTCTGCGTCCCCGGGGCACGGAAGCCATTACACAAAGGCTGTAAACAAAAACAAAAAAACAGCAAAAAAAAAATACATATATATATATACTAGCAGCCCGTCCTGACGTTGTCCGGGTATGAATTGCTGCCGGCCAGTAGTATATTGTTTTGTCGGATTTCGTTTTGATAGGATTTCTTATCTGTGACAGGCCTGTGAAACGCTCCGATTCACAGTGCACTGCTGATGCACTTAAGAGTGCGCGTTCAGTAGTGTGTAATCTTGAGTTTCCCTACTTTATTTTTCTTTGCAATATTATATAGCGCGAACTCGACAACATGGCATGAGCACAATTTACATTACAGAAGAACACATTCATTTGTGGTAGGCACGGGGAGACAAAGCGATTTGCCTGGAATCACAGGATGTTGAGCTGATGCCGAGATTCGAACGTAGCTCCCCAGCTCTAAAGTTCGCAATTCTAGAACTTGTGGCGGGAGGTGTGTCTAAAAGTGTATGTCGGTGCTGGCCATTAATGAGAGAGACCTGTGCATTTTTCAAATGGGTGGTGAAAAAATATGAGTATGTTGCTGGAGATGTGGGCCGCCGTGCCACCAATATACGTACCGGGGGAGGGTAAACACCCATTATTCCGCAACTATCTTTCCGCATACCATCACTCCACATACTTTCATTACGAAAGTACCATGACTCTGCAATGCCATTATAACGCATGGCATTACATTCTATATGCTTTTACCATGCATACATTTACAACGAAATTCGTTGTAAATGCATGAATGGTTAAAGCATGTTTTTTTAAATGTTTGGATAAGGTAAGTTTTGGGGTGTTTGGGTATTTTAAGGGTTCAGATATAGTTTTGGGTTATGGGGTACAGGGGTAGTTTTATGGTTTAGGGATAGGTATGGGTTTTGGGGTACAGGGGTATTTTCTGGGTTCAGGGCTTGGTTTGGGTTTTGGGGTATAGGGGTATTATTAGGGTTCAGGGGTATGTTTAGGTTTTGGGGTACAGGGGTATTTTAAGGGTTCAGGGCTAGGTTTGGGGTTTTGGGGCACAGGGGTATTTTTAGGGTTCAGGGCTAGGTTTGGGTTTTGGGGTACAGGGGTATTTTAGGGTTCAGGGGTAGGTTTGGGTTTTGGGGTACAGGGTTATTTTTAGGGTTCAGGGCTGGGTTTGGGTTTTCGGGTACAGGGGTATTTTTAGGGTTCAGGTGTAGGTTTGGGTTTTGGGGTACGGGGGTATTTTAAGGGTTCAGGGCTAGGTTTGGGTTTTGGGGTACAGGGGTATTTTAGGATTCAGGGGTAGGTTTGGGTTTTGGGGTACAGTGGTGTTTTTAGGGTTCAGGGCTAGGTTTGGGTTTTGGGGTACAGGGGTATTTTTAGGGTTCAGGGGTAGGTTTGGGATTTGAGGTACAGGGGTATTTATAGGGTTCAGGGCTAGTTTTGAGTTTTGGGGTACAGGGGTATTTTTAGGGTTTAGGGATAGGTTTGGGTTTTGGGGTACAGGGTATATTCATAGGGTTAAGATGGGTTAGTGTTTAAGAGTGTTGGGGTATTTTAAGGAGTAAAGGTGGGTTATGATTATGGGGTACAGGGGCATTTAAAGGGAGCAGGGTGGGATTAGCACACAATATGAGACATGGCATGAAGGGCGGAATGTACCACAAGCCCTCAGCGTTTGTCACGCCCCCAGCACACGCCCACAGCACAACCCAGACACGCCCACAATGGACTACTTTGCTGGCACTGTTCTTTTACCTTTTAAATGTATATGGTGGACGTCTGCATAGCCTATGTCCTTCTGCTGCAACTGCCCTTTCCAATGCTGTATTGGGTGTTGTGATTGGTGCTGTGGTTCCTGAGATTACCCGCCTCAAAGGTTTGGGCCCTCTCTTTATTATATTAGTATGGATATATATATATATATATATATATATATATATATATATATATATATATATATATATAAATATATATATATATATATATATATATATATATATATATATATATATATATATATATATATATATATATATATACCACAGATCTTCACCACTTCCGATGCTCGGCGAAATGAAGACACGGACCCCAGGCTGTCGGCAAGGCAGATTTATTAACCTCTCAACGGGCGACGCGTTTCGAGCAACGAGTGCTCTTGTATATATATATGTATTTATTTATTTTTTAAACATTTTTTGCAGTTTAATATGCCAAAAACTCAACTCGATTTTATTGTAGCGCTTTACATGAGCACCAGTTGCGTTACACAAGGACACATTCATTTTTGGTAGGTACCGGGAGATTAGGTGATTTGCCCAGAATCACAGGATGTTCAGCCAGTTACCGAGGCTCGAACCTGGCTCCCCAGGACGAAAGTCAGCAGCTCTGGCCGTTATGCCACTCCTTCTATAATAAGGTTAGTACCTGGACACATATAGGATCAGCACTATCTTAAGAAAGCATTGCTTCATTAGCTTGGGGGCTTTGCCCATGTTAGTGCAGGAAACGCTTTTCCCCTGTGCCTGTCCCGTGTTATGGATGCGATGCAGATGCAAAGAGGCCCACAGTCAGTGCGCTCCAGAGGCCAGCCTCTGAAAGGTGGCTTAGGGGCCCATGGATCCCCCAGACATTCCCACGCAGGCTGGTGGAGTCACTCATTGCATCACCTACAGTGGGATTTCTGTTCTCTTTGTACAGCAGGCCGTGGGCCACCTCTAGTGCAAACAGCCGCTCTGCCTTTGAATAATGGGCTGCTCTGAGGTCAGCAGGGAATTCACGGCCACCCTGAGTGAAACACATTATATGCAATAGAGGGCGCTGTCCCTGTTTGCACCAGGAACCCCTTGTTAAAGGTATGGTGCAGTGGAAAGAGGGACAGCACACCTTAAGTGCAATACGACTCACGTTGCAATAATGTTGGCACCCTTCGTTAAATTCTGGCAGGTCAAACCCGCAAGAATTTATGAGGGGAAAAAAAAGAATGTGGGGGCATATTACCAACAACTAGCGATAATTATCGCTCTGTTGGTTTAGCGGCAATATTTTTATTGCCGAGATGCGGCGATTTTTATCGCTTAGGAACCTTGCTATTATCAAGGTTTATCTCCTAAGCGATAAAAATCGGCCGAAATGCATGAATATCGCTGAAAAGTCAGCGATATTCATGCATTACCGAGCTAATGCTCTTAGCCATGTTATCCACCTACCATTGGCTAAGAACTGCTCAGGGGCAGGTGTTAGCTTTTGGAGATAATCGCGCTTAGCGCAAATATCTCCAAAAGTTGGTAATAGGAGATAGCGATGTTAGCGACTGTTTCCAGTCGCTAACATCTTGGCACGCCCACTTTGCATGTCATTAGTGATAAATTTCACTAACATGCAAAGCGGGCCCCAAGATGGTTGCTATCTCCTACTAGCTGTCGCTAACTGGCGTTAGCGACAGCTAGGTAATAAGGAGATAATTTTATCTCCGCTTTCTTGGCTTTTAAAGCCAAAAAAGCAGTGATAAACCCCCTTGATAATATGCCCCGTGGTGTTTACTACTGCATGACATGAGAATTTTCTGCCTGTTCATTCATGTTCTGCGAAGTCATCTACACCACTAGGTGGCACCAAATAATGTGTTTTCTTATGCCATAGAATTTGTTAACTTAATTAGGAGCTATTGCTGGGACCAGCAATTAAAGAGAGGCCCGAAAAGTTGTTGGTCTCCAGCCGTGGTTGAAGTGGGCAGGATTTATTCGGAATGAGGTTCCCAATTCCCCTACCTTTTGTTAAAAACAAGCGTTCCTGAACAGAAAATTCCAACATTGAGGTACCTCGGGCTAGAAAGTCAAGTCAAGGGAGAGGCAGACAACGAAAGGAAAAAAACAGGCCTTCTCACCAGCGTGCCTGCTACCTGAAAGAAATATAAATGTGTGCAGTTGGATGGTCAGCAAAACTAAAGGCTGCTTAGGAGACTGTATATACAGTATATGCTTTAATTGATAGTGCCATATGAAGCTTCAGAGTGACAAATATTTATTCTTTTAAGAGGTAATGTAACAGTGTTACCAAGTGAGTTCTGGAGTGCATCCTTCTATTGGAAACCTTTGTAAAGTTTTTCATTAGGTGCAGTCTGATAACATATGTATTAAAATATACATATTTTGAAAAGACTTGTTTAATCTTAAAACAGTAAATCTCTGCTTTTTTGTGGCAGTTTTTTATATGTTGTTTAACTGTGTTTAAATACAGGTAAAACATTTTTTTTTTCATATTTACTATAGGCTGTGACCTCTGAGCACTATAAATACACATCACTATTGCCCACTGTACCAATTAGGATTCGGTTGCGAGACTCTGTTAACACACACGGAGATCTGAAGTGACCCCATTAACCAATTCAGCTGTCATAGCATAATAGAGTGCCTTTCCCACTCATTAGTTCAGGTTGAACTTATCTTTCATTTCATTTCAGTTATGCATGCAATATTTTATATGTTTTTACGTGAAGGTGAAAGGCCAACAAAATAAGTTGAGAATATTTTGTTCTTTCAGTCGCACAAAATGTTCTGATGGGCTTGAGTCACTTATTCGAATATTGGAAGGCTCAAATCACTCTTGCCTCACAGAAAGATAAATACATGGAGTACTGTTAAGGTGGGTGACAACATCATTTGTTATCAATCACTTTGAACTGATAATCACTAAAAAGATTTTTATACCAGAAGTAGAGAGGCAACAGGAACAATTATCGAAGACCACATTCAACATTGAACACATGCTCGTGGGTCTTAATTATTGATGTAGCATTTTTAGGTCTCGCCTAGCGTTGCTGCGCACATGCGTAGCTCGCTCGGCGAGATTTATTGCTAATGAGGAGTTTCAGAAGAGGGCTTGAAGCCCTGCCTTCATTTCTATTGGCCGGCGTTACCGTTTATGCTAAACGGTGGCCTGCATTGGAAATGAGGGTTTTTTGTTGCCTCCCTTTGGCCTGCGATCCGAACTGGGCCGACTGCTTCACGGCTGTCGTGAAGCACTTTCTTATCTTTATGGGGCCATGTTTTTAAACACATGGCCCCAAAGAGACAAGAGATCCCCATGCTCCGGCTGCAGTGCGGTCCTCTTTTACTTTCGGGACTGCACTTGTTAACAAAGACTCTCACTTTGTGCTCTGAAATCTATAGCCATTCGTTACAGGCACAGTCTTCCCAGCTCTCACTCCTCCGCTCTCCCCTAACCCTCTAAAAAAATACATTGCTCAAAATCTAGCAAAAAATAGAGCGCCTTCCCTCGCATGAAATCACTATCTGCTACATTTCAACAAAGACATGCGCGGGAGGCCTTATTTGAGGACAAGCTGCATCAGTTTTTCGCAGGCGCCCAGAATAAGCATCAGCAGAATGCAGCGCTACACAGCGTACTTCATATTACCATATAGAAAGTAGAAAGGTAGCACCAACTAAGGTAATCTTGTGTTCCGCTGCTGTACTATCGGAACCGCCTCTTGCGTCCACATGATCACGAGCGAGCAGGATTCCAGTGGGGTACAGTACCTAGTTCAACATTAGAAGGCCTCTCAGCGCTGGGGCTTGGAACGTGAGGCCCATTAGTGAGGCTATAGGTGGAAATCTAGGAATACGGAAAGTCACTTCTGTGTTTTTTGGCTGGTCGAGCTAAGTAGGGCCCAGTGAAGGGAGGGGCCCGCCGGATCTGCACAGGTGATACATGCGGCATCAGGTGTTGGCGCCACCGGTCGGATGGATTTCTGAAGCCTGACTCCGCCACCAGGTGAAAGGCCCCTTTCAGGCGCTGCCGAGGCCCACCTGGAGGATGGCATTTTACCTCTTCTCACCATATTCCTTTTCTCTATCTCCCAGGTGAGGGAGTGCACACTGGGACAGGCAGGTCAAGGTCTCGTTTCCGGAGACCTGTCTCTTTGGTCTTCAGCCCCCGCCTGTCTCGGCCTTCCTGCCTTTCATCCTCTAACGCCGCACTATTAGCGCCTTGAAGTATTGATGTCTAACTCTTCCCAGGCCTCCTGCTCTATTCCTCTGCTGCCCTGTCTCTTGTGTCCTCTTCCCACCCATCTCTTCCACCGGACCCTATTTCACAGTGACTGTCTCATACTGTCCTAGCGCCTGTCTCTCACCTTTGTCTCCCGTCTGTCACTGCTGCAGCATGCCTGCTGGCCTTGCAGCTTGTCACTCAGTACAGTGCACCCCCAAGGAGACGAGTCCCTCTGGAGCCCGCCCTGCCCCTACCAGCCCAGCTGTCTACTTTCTATTAGACCCTGTGAGTCCACATCAAACTCTTCCTCTGCCCAGTCTGTCGCCTCCTCTTCTTCCTCCATTTCAGCTTGTCTCTTCAGTTCGTACCCTGTACCCCAGTCACCGTCTTTAATCTTCAATCTACTGTCTCTTTCACCTGTCTCCCCTCTTCCAATGCTGCCGTCATGCTCGGGCACTCAGTGCCCTTGTCTGTCACCTCTCCTTCTCTCTGCCCTGCTTCCTCTCCCCTCTCTTCCCTTAGTTTCGGGTCTACTCCTCCCCCTTGCTCCCTCCCTCTCTGCCTCATCCTACTCTTTCCACCTCCCCACCACCCTACTCTACCCTCTCTCCCTTTCTGTCCATAAACCCTTTCCTTCCCTTTTAAGTTCATGCACTCTCTGAAAAGCTGTTACATTTGCCAACAATACTTTTTGTTTACAATGTTTAAACAAGCATTGAAAATGCAATAGGTCTCGCCTTGTATTAAGTTAAAGTCATTTGCTTTGGTATACAATACCATTAGCAAAGCAAATGGCTTTAACTTAATCAAAGGCGAGACCTATTGCATTTTCAATACTTTTTCTTCATTGTGTGCTTTCTAAAGATAGCACAGCCAATGCGTTTCACCTTACGAAGGCTTCATCAGGGCAAGAGATCTGAACCTCTGGAAAAATAAAATGTGTCTAATTATTATTATTATGTTTCTTATATAGCGCCAGAATCGACCCCCGAAGGGGTATCTCCGCGCTTGCCTTGGGAACCTGTCCTGGCTTTTCCCTATGAGATAGCCCCTACAGGGCATCCCCAAGGTGAAAGCCAGGCATCCCGCCGCGGGGGGCCGTTGTGGAGATTAAGCAAGCTTAATGCCCAGAGTTGCAGAGTGTGAACCCATGATTAGGTCAGGCACCGAAGCAAGAATTATCGAGCCAATGGACATTTGAGCTCAAGACCCTACCGCGTCGGGAATTGAACCCTGGTCCCGGGTCTGACCTCTGCTTCAGGGTCTGCCTGCTCTAACCAGTGAGCCACACTTCTCCACAATGTATGGCCAATGCGCTGCAAGTGACTACTTCAGGTGGTGCGGCATTGAACTCCCTGGCTGCCTTTCCATTCTTGTTTAGTGTAATCACTAAAAACTACAGAAATGAACCAAAGTTTTCATTAAAGTCCTAAATCCTAGAGAACCCACAAAACCAAATTCAGCATGACGATAACACTTTTCAACATATTATCATCAGTCTCCATCAACAGGTAAGAAGCCAAAGTAGTCCTAACTAAAAAATATTCTTTTGCCCAAGTTTGTGCTATGTATATTCCATATGCATCCATATACATTCATGTATACATACACACATACATATGACTGCTTCCTAGATGCAGATGATGAGGGCAAGGCTTGTTGATTAGCGCCACAAAATATTAGTGCACTCTTTGACAGGTTCCTTCTTTGTCACCTCTTAGAAGTACCAGGATTCCCTTATGCCAACCATCCTCGTTACAGCTCCCTACTTACTGACCAACAGGGGCATCCGAGGCTAAGCACATGTCACTGTAAGTGTCGTGCAGAGTCCATAAAACATTGCCTTTCACATGCTATGTTCAATATCTATCCATCCCCTCACAAAACTCCATCTTCAACCACCGTCTCCTGTTCCACTACTACACTAAAGTTATAACTGTGCAATTATAGCAATCATAACCAAAACTTGTCCCTGGTAAGATGATCATAGACTATTAACTCCAATGCGATTTGTAATGCCCGTCATCTTAATGGTTTTCCAAACAATGCTAAAAGTACCAGACCAAAGCTTAGGAGTCACCCTTATCCCAAAAATGACACTCAAAGCTCAGAGCAAATTGATGGTCACTAAAGAGTTGCCTTTTCTATGACAGTTAGTGGGTTGCAAGTGCAAAATGTACAAATTAATACATATATAAACAAAATTCCACAACTGCACTCTGCTCATAATCTCCAAACGCTTTTCTTTTAGTCTGGATGTGTAAAAACTTCAAATCTGTGTCTGCAGATGGTCAACAGTTGTAGAGAACCTTGTGGCCACGCAAATTCTTGATTATGTTGCCTTTCCAAATTGGGTTCACCCACTCCAAGGGGCAGCAACAGTTCTCATTGATTGGGGTGATGCACTGCTACCCAGTCAAAAACCATCCATGTTAGCCTGCTGGACCTGCCAGCATCTTCTGATATGTGGCTGATGGACTCCTGCTAAACAAACTTCAGGGATTGTTTACCTTTGTGATCACACTATAGCCTCCTTGTTCACTTCATCTCACCCCAAAAAGGAAAATATATCTTACTAGGACTCTACATTTCCTTCATCACAGACTTCACATGTGGTGCACCACAGGTCCTCCATTTGTTTAACTTTTTTTTAATTTAGTCTATGTATTCTTTTTTTCACATGACACACTTCTTCAGGATGTGCGATGGAGCTCCTTGTACGGACGGACAACAACTATGAAAAAACAATCCTTGCTGCCTCCTAACCAGCCCCTGGAACTTAGATTGCGCACTCACCGGATTTCCGAGCCGGACAAGCCTGATTTGAGTCCGGAATACAAGGAGCACCGCCGCATCACACTCTGGTTACTTTCTGTGGCCTCATGGGTGAATGGCGCCTCCCTGTCTTCTCTCGACCCCAGGACTCTTTCTCCCGGAACCGCAGGAGCGCCGACAGGATCAGTGACATCAGCAGACACGGGACGCCCTTCACACATGGCCATCTGAAGAAGCTGGCTGTCCGACAGAGCACGCTTCAAATCAGAGCACGAACGGATTCATCTCTCCACCTCGCCTCGCCTGTTTTTAAAATGGCGGCTCATCCAGGACAATTCGGCCGAAGCTCCCAGCCGCAATCACTCGGGGGGCTCCCTGACCGAGGCGCAGGTGAGTCGCGCCGGCCACAAGCCCAGGAGACTTGTCTCTTGACACCAATCTCTCACCTAGCTGCTCCCGCGCCGAACGTAGCCAATAACTCTCCCTCTGCTCCTTGCCTGTCCTAAAAATGGAGGCCGAGCAAGGACGGCCCACACAGTAATTCCAGTCTGCAACCTCTCCGGGGGCATAGTGAATCAAGCGAAGGCGAGCTGCGCCTGACATCGAGCCCCGGACAGTTGCCTCCTGCCACCTCACTCTACCAGAGTTATTCACTTTCTGATTCGGAGCCTCGCCTGATTTTAAAATAGTGGCACTCCCAGGAAAACTCGTCCCGAAGCTACCGGCTGCAATCTCTCTGGGGGCTCCCGGCCTGAGGTGCAGGTGAGTCGCTCCTGCCACAAGCCCTGGAGACTGCCTCCTGCCACCAACCACTCATCCAGCAGCTCTAGCGCCGAACTGGAGCCAATAACTGAACCCCGCCTTGCCTGACCTAAAAATGGCTGCCCAGCAAGGACGGCTCACACAGAAATTCTTGATTACAACCTCTCCCGGGGCATCTTGAAGGTGAATAGCGCCGGACCACGAGCCCTAGAGACTGCCTCCTTGCCCCTGCCATCTCGCCTAGGTACTCACTTCCAGACCCAGAGCTCTCACTCCGCCTGATCTCAAAATGGCGGCCCAACCAGGACTGCCCACTTAGAAACTCCTGACATTGACCTCTTTGAGGGCGCCCTGAAGGAGGCACAGGCGAGCCGCGCCGTGCAACAAGCCCTAGAGACTGCCTCCTGCCCCTGCCCTCTCTCCTAGCTGTCTGCTCCTGAACCGGAGTCCCTATTTTATTGCCTCCTCGCGCCTGACTTTAAAATGACAGCACTTCCAGGTCTACACTTCTCGGTACTCCTGGCTGCAACAACCTTAGGGGCACCCTGAAGTCAGCGCAAGCGAGCCGCACCGTATCACAAGCCCTGGTCACTGCCTCCTGCACCATGCCCGCCCCCCTAGGTGTCCACCTCCCACCCCTCTCCAGAAACTGACTTGACTAAACCTACCCTATTCCCTATCTCCCCCTGACCCACCAAACCACTCCTCAATACCCTCCACTCATTCTTATAGACTGAGCGACCTCCGCAAACAGCCCTGTCCCTGGCCACCGCTAACAGCCCCGTCCGCAGCGCCTAGTGGCCCCGTCCCCCAAGCTACAGAATAACCCACCACAAAAGACACTATCCTCACTAACCACACTGTCATCCCAGTTAGAATGCCTTCCATCTCGACATCCTCCCCAACCCACTCTCATCACCCTACATAAAACGGCACGGTCATAACTCCTTCTCGATCACCCTCCCCCCAACCTCCCACCGAAATAAAAATAAAAAATAAAACATAAACTGCTCAGGCAATTCCCTGAATCCCTCTTTGCTGACTTATACCATTGTTCCGCTATAGGCCAAATAAAAATAGACCTCATCTTTCACACAGTTAGGCCCGCCTATTGGATATCCTGAGAGAAAAATGCTAAACCACAAAAACCACCAATACGTCCCATAGCTGCAAACTTTCATTCTACGCCCCCTCCCACCTGCCGCACTGCGGGATCACCTCGGTGACCATCTACACTAACGGCACAGTCCTGATCCAAGCCAACAATGCCAACCTTGAGGCTTTTGATCCCCTCTTCCCCTCTCTACTTACCAACAGCACCCACACACTACCCCCTTCCCACTGCTCTCCACCCACCTGAGAATCCTATCCCCATACCGACACTCTCCCTATTCCACCTCCCACTATCACAACCACCGACGCGCATCCTCTAACCCTCTCCAATCCCTCCACCTCCAATGACACGGCCCCTCCCCCTGCTCTACCACATCCTCCAGAGCTACCCCCTGCGCAGAACTCCCCCATTCAGTTCCGGGCAACCGCAATCCACACCCCAAGTCTCCCTTTCACCGACATCTACCCCCTAGCAAGAAAAATCGACTACCCCATCCCAATCCCTCACATCCTACGCCCCATCCCTAACCCAAACTGCCAAATCAACTAACAACAAAAGTCAACACAACTCTGTCAGAGCTCCCCCCCACTGAAGAGATCACACCCAGATGCAACCCACCCACCTTCAAGAAGAGATGGATTGCCGCCTCACCCGCATTGAAAGCCAACTTAATACAGGGCCTGAATCTTATCCTAACCAACCTCTTGCCACTCCACAGCTCCCCCCAACACCAACTCCAGCCCCATCTCCTCTCTCCACACACACCTTAGGCCTCCCAACTCCCTGCTCCTCAACCAGTCAGCGTACCCTCCCTCGTCCCAGGCCCCAAGACCGAAAGGGCTATGGAAGCCTCAAGCTGGCTTCCTCTTAAATCACCCCTCCAACCCACGGCCTGCAATCTGCAATTCAGGTAATCACTGGGATCAGAAGTGAACACAATTGCAGCCGGCTCTTTTGCAGGCAACGCTCCAAAAATCTGGAACTCCATTCCAGTTGACATCAGAACTACCCCCTCCTTTCCAAAATTCAAAACCCTCCTAAAAGCCCTTTACCTCAACCGCGCCTTCCCGAACTCAATTACGTGACTCACGCGCCTCCACCAGGTAGGCACCTGACATCGAGCTCCCATTGGGCAGCCATCCGACATTGCGCACCGACTACCTACCCCATGCCCTCTCCCCGAAAACTCAGTCCTTGGTTCGGCGCCCTAAGGGAAAATTCCAGCATAAGACTTGCTTTCCCTAGGCATTGAGATTACCTCTTGACCCCTCTACCTCAGTGATACACCTCGGACCCTTGACCTCTCTACCTCAACGACGCACCTCAGACGTTCAGCAGAACTGTAATTTGTGAACACTTTTGTATTTGTCTCCCTTGCCACTATTGTGTATTTGTCTTCTCTACATCCTGTTGTAAAACGCTCCAATACCCTCGGGTCTGACCAGCGCTATAGAAAACCTCTAAAACAAAAAATAAAAATAATCTCATATTCACGTCGTTGACATCAATTTTCACTCAAGATCCAAGGACACTTTGTTTTATAGCCATCTACCTAACTTCTTCACTCTGTACACTATGCCGCATAATTGACAAAATACCATAAAAAGCTGGAAAGGCACCAACTGGCTCCTGCTTAACATGGCCTTTGTCCCAAGATTTATTGTGGCCATTAAGATAAGGCATTTCCCAGAGAACAATTCAGAACAGATTATTCCCTATTAAAGGTGATAAGGCCACTTTTGAAGGTAACTTTATCAATTCTGATTTTACCAATGCCTTAAAATCAGATCTCCATGCAAAGGATATGCATAAATAAAGAATATTTAGAACAGGTCAATAGGTATCAACTTTGTCTTTCATAACAGGGACTGCTTCTCCAATACCTGCTCTGTAGTACCCTGGATCACAGTAGACTAGAGAATCAAATGTGAAGTCTTATCCCAGTTCATAGATAGTCCCTTCTAGATGCCGAGGTCTTTGGAGTTATCAACATATAACACTACCCCCCTAATAGATGCTCAGAGTGTTTTATTCTGATGCATACTTTGTCCCACCTTTTGAAGGTATCACTAGTTGTGCCAGACATTTGGGCCCGAATCAACAAAGGTAAACTTAGACTTAGGTCTAAGTTTACTACTTTTTGGTATTCACAAAAGTAAGTTACCACTAGTAACTTTACTGGTAGTAATTTTACTAGTAATAACTTTACTAGTAGTAAAGTTACTAGTAGTAACCTACCTTTGTGAATACCAAAAAAGTAGTAAACTTAGACTTAAATCAGGACCCTCCTTACATAAATCCAGAAATCTATCAAATATAAGTTTTAGTTGAGATGGGATTACACTTTTGCACATAAGATCTTCTGAGCAGCATGTACAGTTATAAACAATACTACATTGGGTCACTAAGATTTGAGTTCATGACAAGAGGTACATTAATGGGAGATGAGAAAGATGTGAGAAGCATAAGGCCAAATGCCCTAACTTTTAGGAAGTGTGACAACTGACAGTGTCGAGCACCATATATTTCGTACAGCATTGTGGAGTGGTTGGGGCAGTCAAGCTTAAGAAGTCTTACTTGCCATTAACAATCTTGACAGATAGCCTGCATGCTGTTCCTCTTCTCCATTTACTGGTCCCCCGTCTACCTATATGCATGCTTGTCCACTTGATTTTGTCTCCCTGCACAGTTCTAACCTTGTTAGCTACTGATTTACTTTTGAATGACCATTTTGATTGTAGGTTAATATCGGGTCTATTGGTCCATTGGCTACCTGTGAGTTCTGTGAAGATGTGTGTTGTTACTCTCTTGAGGCACTTTCACCACAGCTACTTGTATATGGTTCATCATGGCTTTTGAGATTCAGCAGAAAACAGTGTTCAAATAACCATCAAAATGACTAAACTTCATAGAGGCTTTAGCTGTACTGTTGACAACATGTGACCACGTGCTTAACTCCTTCCATGCTCATGACGAGCTGAGACGGCGCTCCGGTGCTCATGACGATCTCAGCTCGTCATGAGCAGTGGAATCCTCGCATGTGGGGATAATTCCCCTGCTGTGCTGAGCGTTCTGCGGGAACGGGTGTGGGCATGACGAGCTGAGCTCGTCATGAGCACAGGAGCGCCGTGCCTCATGACGAGCTCAGCTCGTCATGAGCATGCGGGCGCCGTGCGGGCCCCCTTCCCCCCAGCACAGCGGGAAAATAACCCCAGCAGCGAAGGGGTTAATCCCCTCAACAGTTGCAGGGCCGGCCTTAGGGCAGTGCCACCGGTGCGGCACACTGGGCGCTGACCTGTGCAGGGGGCACTGTGTTTAACAATACCTTATAATACGAGAGATGAGGGGAACTTTTGCCCGATGGTAGTGAGAGATTCCGAGAAGGCGGTCATGGGGTGTGGGTGCACTACAAATGATTTTCGCACGAGGCGCCACCAGCACTAAAGCCGGCCCTGCCTCAACATTCTCTATCTGGGCTAGGGTGGTACATCCTGTTCTATGGTGCTTCCTAAAGCCCAGCTGTCTGGTCTTACACTGGAAGCACTTCATCGCTTCTATAGTAAATATCGTGATACACAGTCTCCAACTTTAACTTCGCTAAAAGAGTAGGATTGTCCTCTTAGGCTTGTTGTAATTTCTACACAATCATAGTGTTTCATTATTGATGGTATTATAAGGCTATTTCATGAAAATGTTGTATCATGCGAGACTTTTTAATGCAAGATGCGAGTTAGGGTAAAAAAATATATATATATCACGAAAATCCGTTATACGATATTGTAAGAAATGTCATGAATTTTGCATGACGGGAAATCCAGAAATTCCACAAGTTTAGCAGGCTTATTTAAAATGTCACCAAGGCCTGAATTTACACCTTTCTGGTAATACTGTGACCTGCTCCTCTGCTATATTTATGCTCAAGTGTGCTATATAGGCTTTGGAAAATGCTACGTATGATATAATCATGGGCGGCCGCAGGGGGAGGGCAAGGAGGGGCACTTGCCCCCCAACGCCCCCCCCCCCCCCCACTGGATCGCAAGTCTGTCCGGTGGGCAGCGCCCTCTCTTGGGGTGTTCAGTCAAGGTGCAGCTGCAAGGCCCGAGGTGGACACCTTCTCCTGAGCCATGTTGCCCTGGGCTGAAAGGGTAATATGAGCCCCGGGTTCCTTCCAGCTGTGGGAGACTGGGCAGGGCTGGTTTTGTGGCTGTGATCAGCTTTCTTTGCTGGCAACTCTCTCTTATCCTAATCGCTGCATCTGCATGATAATTGCAGAGGCTTGAACTGGCCTTGGGTGTGAAGTGAGCCCTGCCCCTGCATGAATGAAAGGCAGAGCATCCTGCAGGGCTCACAGCAAAAAAAACCGAGTGACCTTAGTGTCACAATCGGCGCTGCTCAGTTTCAATGAAGGGAAAAGGAGAAGAGCAGAAAATGGAGAAAGAGGATATTCTTTTCTTTTTTTTGCAACTGTTTTCTTTTTTTTTTTCCCAAACAAGCAAAGCATGTGCATCCAAAAGAAACAATTAAATAGAGTTAAACATAAATAGTGACATCAGTTGAATATAAGCACTTGGGGGCAGATTTACAAGCCCCATGTGCCGCTGGTGCATCACGTTGCGTGACGCACTGGTGGCGCAGCCTGCTAAGGGATATTTACAAGCACAGGTAAAGTCACCCTGCTTGATTTAACCTGTGCTTGTAAATATCGCCACTGTTCACTCAACACTTTGCGTGTTAGGGGTGGGACATGGGTATTTCTGTGGGTGTTCCCACGCAACACCCATGTCCACTGATGCATTTCCAGATTTACAATAAATTGTAAGCCTGGAAATGCGTCAGTTTGCTGCGCCAACATAGGGGTGGTGTAGCCAAGAGAAACGAGGAGAAATGTTTTCATTTCTCCTCGTTTTTTTCCTCTTTCAATGCGTGCTGCATTCTACAGCACACATTGAAAGAGGAAAATGCCTGCAGTGATTGCTTTTGTGCAGGAAGGGGCCCCTTCCTTTCTAAAAGCAATCTCCCCATGGCGCAGGCATCCTTGCACCATGGTGCAAGGGTGCCTGCGCATGGCAGCTGTTTCTGCGCCAGCACAGGGGAGAGCACAGGAATTCGACATATCATTGTAGATATCTTGCACTCTTGTGCTCTGAAAGTGCTGCAGCATGGCCCAGCCAAAGGGCTTGCGGTGCTTTCTTGTAGATCTGCCCCTTTGTGTTTTTTTTTATTTTCATGTAATTTACATAAAAAAGGAATAACGAAAAATTGGGTCGGTAAAATAATAGGGGAGATGATAACATTGAGTTGGTATGAGGTAAGGAGGGGTGACCCCCATATCCATTCTACCACCCTGAGAGGAGTGCAACAAACCCTCCAAGACTCACCAAAGGTATAACCCCTCAAGCCACTCTCCATTACTTGTTTTACACATCTGAAAAGGTTGCCTACTCCCCGGCATGATGTTTGTTCATATCTGAAAATTTGAATACCCCGTGTTCCTGGGTACATCTAAGGAGGTCTGGTGTCCACTTTTGCTTTTAATAGAAGTATCGAGGGAGAGGCACATCTAAAGGGGCTAGACAAACAAAAGAATGTAATAGGTGGGGGAGATGACAGAGTATCAGAGGTGAGATCTGAACATAAGGGGCAAAACAACTATATAGAAAAAGACGCTTAGATGGGGAAGGAGTAATGTGTATGTAATGGCAGAATCAATAAGAGAAGGGAAGAGTCTTGGTTAGGTAAAAGGGATAGCATGCGAAAGAGAAATGTAACAGGCTTGGGGAGAGTGGGAGGATGGAAGGGGAGGGAATGCTGTAAATAAAACAAGAGCAGAGGCGTAACCCAAAATGATGGGGTCCCTCTCCACAGAATGTGATAATGGGCCCCTGTGTCTCCCACGAATGTCTGACAAAATATCGATAACACAAATATCGATATACAAAAATATCGGAACAAAAATATTGAAGTCAAAAATATAGGAATCCTATCCCTAACAAGGTAAGTACAAATATATCGAAAATAAAATATAGAATGACAAAAATATCGTTTTTTGTAAAATCTTGTTTTTTTTAAATAAAATAAAAATCTAATATTAACAAAATAATACTTATAAATGTAATAAACATATTTAAAAATGTACTATAATATTTAAAATTAATACATAATGTAATACAAATTAATATTAATAAATATATAATACATAATATATTTTTCATTAATAATAACTCTAAATTAATTATTTTCATAACTTATAAACAAATAAAAATATAATAAATTACTAATACATTTATTTACATAAAATAATCACATAAATAACAATTAATAACAACATAATACTAATAAAAAAGCTAAATACATTTTAGATAGCGTATGAGTAAAAATTACTATTCCCACTCCAGAGAGTGCGACAGTAGGGAAAGTGTTGGATAGCGTAGCGGTAACAATTACTATTCCCACTCCAGAGAGTGCAACAGTAGGGAAAGTGTTGGATAGCGTAGGGTTAAAAATTACTATTCCAACTCCAGAGAGTGCAACAGTAGGGAAAGTGTTGGATAGCGTAGGGGTAACAATTACTATTCCAACTCCAGAGAGTGCAACAGTAGGGAAAGTGTTGGATAGCGTAGGGGTAAAAATTACTATTCCCACTCCAGAGAGTGCAACAGTAGGGAAAGTGTTGGATAGCGTTGGGGTAACAATTACTATTCCAACTCCAGAGAGTGCAACAGTAGGGAAAGTGTTGGATAGCGTAGGATTAAAAATTACTATTCCAACTCCAGAGAGTGCAACAGTAGGGAAAGTGTTTGATAGCGTAGGGGTAACAATTACTATTCTAACTCCAGAGAGTGCAACAGTAGGGAAAGTGTTGGATAGCGTAGGGGTAACAAATACTATTCCCACTCCAGAGAGTGCAACAGTAGGGAAAGTGTTGGATAGCGTAGGGGTAACAATTACTATTCTAACTCCAGAGAGTGCAACAGTAGGGAAAGTGTCGGATAGCGTAGGGGTAACAAATACTATTCCCACTCCAGAGAGTGCAACAGTAGGGAAAGTGTTTGATAGCGTAGGGGTAACAATTACTATTCTAACTCCAGAGAGTGCAACAGTAGGGAAAGTGTTGGATAGCGTAGGGGTAACAATTACTATTCCAACTCCAGAGAGTGCAACAGTAGGGAAAGTGTTGGATAGCGTAGGGGTAACAATTACTATTCTAACTCCAGAGAGTGCAACAGTAGGGAAAGTGTTGGATAGCGTAGGGGTAACAATTACTATTCCAACTCCAGAGAGTGCAACAGTAGGGAAAGTGTTGGATAGCGTAGGGGTAAAAATTACTATTCCCACTCCAGAGAGAGCAACAGTAGGGAAAGTGTTGGATAGCGTAGGGGTAACAATTACTATTCCAACTCCAGAGAGTGCAACAGTAGGGAAAGTGTTGGATCGCGTAGGGGTAACAATTACTATTCCAACTCCAGAGAGTGCAACAGTAGGGAAAGTGTTGGATAGCGTAGGGGTAACAATTACTATTCCAACTCCAGAGAGTGCAACAGTAGGGAAAGTGTTGGATAGCGTAGGGGTAAAAATTACTATTCCCACTCCAGAGAGTGCGACAGTAGTGAAAGTGTTGGATAGCGTAGCAGTAACAATTACTATTCCCACTCCAGAGAGTGCAACAGTAGGGAAAGTGTTGGATAGCATAGGGTTAAAAATTACTATTCCAACTCCAGAGAGTGCAACAGTAGGGAAAGTGTTGGATAGCGTAGGGGTAACAATTACTATTCCAACTCCAGAGAGTGCAACAGTAGGGAAAGTGTTGGATAGCGTAGGGGTAAAAATTACTATTCCCACTCCAGGAAGTGCAACAGTAGGGAAAGTGTTGGATAGCGTAGGGGTAACAATTACTATTCCAACTCCAGAGAGTGCAACAGTAGGGAAAGTGTTGGATAGCGTAGGATTAAAAATTACTATTCCAACTCCAGAGAGTGCAACAGTAGGGAAAGTGTTGGATAGCGTAGGGGTAACAATTACTATTCCAACTCCAGAGAGTGCAACAGTAGGGAAAGTGTTGGATAGCGTAGGGGTAACAAATACTATTCCCACTCCAGAGAGTGCAACAGTAGGGAAAGTGTTTGATAGCGTAGGGGTAACAATTACTATTCTAACTCCAGAGAGTGCAACAGTAGGGAGAGTGTTGGATAGCGTAGGGGTAACAATTACTATTCCAACTCCAGAGAGTGCAACAGTAGGGAAAGTGTTGGATAGCGTAGGGGTAACAATTACTATTCTAACTCCAGAGAGTGCAACAGTAGGGAAAGTGTTGGATAGCGTAGGGGTAACAATTACTATTCCAACTCCAGAGAGTGCAACAGTAGGGAAAGTGTTGGATAGCGTAGGGGTAAAAATTACTATTCCCACTCCAGAGAGAGCAACAGTAGGGAAAGTGTTGGATAGCGTAGGGGTAACAATTACTATTCCAACTCCAGAGAGTGCAACAGTAGGGAAAGTGTTGGATCGCGTAGGGGTAACAATTACTATTCCAACTCCAGAGAGTGCAACAGTAGGGAAAGTGTTGGATAGCGTAGGGGTAACAATTACTATTCCAACTCCAGAGAGTGCAACAGTAGGGAAAGTGTTGGATAGCGTAGGGGTAAAAATTACTATTCCCACTCCAGAGAGTGCAACAGTAGGGAAAGTGTTGGATAGCGTAGGGGTTTAAATTACATACTTATAATTTTTTTTTTTTTTTTAATAATACAAATATGATCTATTAAATAAATATAAAACGTTTACAATACATATACATAATTATTAAAAACATGATTAGCAAAATATATGTAACCTAAAAAATTCATGAAAAACATACCATTTTATAATATTTAATTACCAATTAATAAATAATTAACAATTATAAAATTAACTTAACAATTATTTTTAATTCATTATTACTTAATTACATTAGAATTAGTTCCCACCATATTCCCCTATAAACACACAACCCGCAACAGAACACATCTATCAATTAAATAATTATTTATAATTAATTACCAATTAATTAAAATTATTTACCAATTAATAAAAATTAATGTATGCTTCCTACTAATTAATAATTAATTGTACATAATGAAATTACTTCCCACCCTATTCCCCTATAAGCCCATAACCCGCTACAGAACATATTTATCAATTAATCAATTAATTGACAATAATTACCAAAATAATTAAATATAATTACCAATTATTTTAAATTAATGTATGATTCCTACTAATTAATAATTATTTCAACATTATTAAATTACTTCCCACCCTATTCCCCTATAAACCCATAACCCGCTACAGAACATATTTATCAATTCATCAATTAATTAAAATTAATTAAAAATAATTCTCAATTAATTAATTAATAATTCCTACTAATTAATAATTAATTTAACATAATTAAATTACTTCCCACCCTATTCCCCTATAAACCCATAACCTGCTACAGAACATATTTATCAATTATTCAATTGATTAAAATTATTTAAAAATTATTCTCAATTAATTAATTAATAATTCCTACTAATTAATAATTAATTTAACATAATTAAATTACTTCCCACCCTATTCCCCTATAAACCCACAACCCGCTACAGTACTAAAATACAATATTTAATTAAATTACATTAAAAATAAATAATAAAACATAATAAATACAATATAATATGCACAAAATTTATTTAAAAATCGATATTAGTAACATCGAAATTATTTACTTCGATATTACTGACATCGATATTTAAAACTTCAATATTACTAATATCGATATTAAGAGTGTCGATATTACTTACCTTCTATATTATGTCCCATCGATATTTAAACTTCGATATAATTGTATATCGAAATTTTAAACTCGATATTTTGTCTGTGTACCGTCTCCCACATCTCACAGATATTCATTGGCCCTGGGCTGAATGGGAGCCTTGTGATGGGCTGGGGGCCTCCTGAAGTGTTGTGGGCCCATCTGTGCTGCAGGGACCTGTATTGCTTCCTGGCACAAGAGGCGAATCAAGGTAAGAGGCAGGGGAGAAGAGTGGTAAATAGCAGTGCATGTAGGACAGAGGTGGAAACTTGAGGGACAGAAACAGTGAATTGAGGGTAGAGGTGAGAGGAAATGAAACATGAAGAGTTGAGCATGGAAGGGAGAGGTGGACATAAAGGGGGTAGAACCAGTGAACAAAGTTGAGGCTGGAGAGAAAGATGAAAGGTGAAAGGAAGTGCTTGGATAGGAGATGTAGATATAAGAGAAGCAGAGCCATCAGGAGAACCTAAGTGTCATGGAGAGGGTATGGTGAGTGTTGGATGTAAGAGGGCAGGACAACCAAGAGTATGTAAGAGGTAGGGGGAGAGAAGCAGGGGAGAGGTAGAATATAGAGAGGTAGAACCAGTGAGAGAACGTTAGAGGCTGTGACCAGGTGAGAGGTGAAAGGTTCAGTATGTAGGTAACAGGTGAGTGTAATAGAGGCAGAATTAGTGAGAAAGGAAAGAGACAGTAGTAGAGATAAAGTGAAGTGTCGAGCATGGAAGGGAGACGCGGATATAAGAGAGGCAGAAACAGTGAGACAAGGTAAGAGGCAGGGAGGTATAAGAGAAGAGGTGGGTGTAAAGGGGGCAGACGAGCAAGGACACAGATGCCCAGGCCTAACAGATACATTTAGGAGAAAAGTAATCTGTTAAAGAGGCAGGGCCGGAAGCAATAAATCATATTACGTAAGACTTGCTGGGGATTGAAATGGCAGTACATGCATGGGAAATGTAGATGTAAGAGAGGTGGAACAATCAAGAAACCTTACACAGAGAAGAGAGAGGAAATGCTGAGAAGGGGATGCAGAAGGCCAGAATCAGTGAGAAAGGTAAGAGGCAGGGGGAGAGACGAGGCATACCGCATGGAGGAGAAAGGTGGGTATAAGAGGGACATAATGAGAAAGAGAAGCAACAAAGTTGGGATAGCAGAGAGTTTGATGTTAAAGGGCAGAATCCACAAAATAAGGTTTGAGGAAGAGATGAGAATAAGAGTAGAGGATGAATGGAAATAGGTGGTTTAAGTGGAAAAATCCGTGAGAAACTAATAGAGTGTTCAGGAGGATGACAATGTAGAGAAGATGTAAATGGGGCAGAGCCAGTGAACAAAAAAGTTATAAGGCTGGGGGAGAGATGAGCAGTGAAGGTAGTGCACAGATAGGAGTCATGGCTATAAGAGAGACATAACCAGCAAGAGCACATATGCAAAGTGGCAAGAGAGAGAAGTGGATGGAAGAGAGAAGAAACACCAAGAGATATTAAGAGGTTGGATGAAGAGGGAAAGAGGAGGAGAAGGTGGATGTAAGATGAGCAGAACCAGTAAGAGAACGTCAAAGGCTTGGTGAGAGATTAGAGATGAAGATTAGATCAGGGAGGTAGAGTTTGATGTAAGAAGGGCAGAATCATCAAGAGGAGAGGCAAGGCGGAAGGGGAGAGGTGTATGTAATGGGGCAGGAACAGCAAGAGAAGATAAAAGGAAAGGGGAGAAGGAAAAGGCATAGCTGTATTTAGGATGGCATAACCAACAGAGAAGATAAAGACTGGGTGGAGAGTTGACAGGTGAAGAGTAGGGCAGGGAAGAGAAATGTGAATGTAAGAGGGGCAGAATCAGCAAGCAAATATGAGAGGAAAGGTGGGAAGCGTAGAGCATGGAGGTATTAGGGCCAAGAGCAATGTAAGAGTGTCAGAACTAGAGAGAAAAAAAATGTGATCCTTATCAACTGTTTTCCTTATATTAGTTTATAAAATGTGTACTGCAGCTTTATGTTTATTAATGTGGTCTTTTAAAACCATACTCCTTATGTTTTGTAAGGATTTAAGCAAAGGACATTGACGATCTTTCTTTTTGTAGTTGGTTTACACCTTTTAGATACAAAATGTTGCTTAAATTACCAGTCAGATTACAGCATGTTTTGCTTATTTTTGGTGTCCTCAAAGTGTCGGTATGATAAATCGTTTATTTAATTGGGGAAGATGCCGATTTTTGTTAAAGTACATCTCGGGCTGTGTGAAATATTGGTACATAGAGGAATGCTATGCTATGTATTAGGGGTAAGGGTTTCAGTTGGTTATGCAAAACTTGAGAGGAGGCGCATTGTGTGTTTGTAATGCAACTCCGCCTAGAAGTTGGTTTAGTACCTGTGGTGAGTGTGTAGTGAGCTAGCCCCCATTTCATAAACAGATATAGGATTGTCGTTTTGCATTGGGGGGAGGGGGCAGGGGGAGGCGGGCAGTATAGAATGACTTAATTGACAGCTCGTTGTGGTGGCATATTTGTGGGGTTTCGCTTTTTTCTGTGTGTGCTTTGGGGGTTATTTCTGAGGAGGGCCTCTTCAGGGAGTTGCAGCTAAAGCCACTTGTGTGGGCTATGCCTCTGGGAGTACTGTGCTGGTATTAAGTACCCCAAGCCGCGGCACTGTTATTTTACCTTTTTGGCAGGGTCGATATTAATGTTTTTTGGAAGAAATAAGTATTGGTATGAGGCTCATCATTTATGTGGGTCTTTGTTTGGGTGAACTGCAGAGCTTTGGTGACATTGTGGTGGTTGGGCACTGTTTGTGAATATACATTTTTCGGGGCAGTATCAGTCATATGTTTAGGGTGACCAGAAGACTCTCACCAGGGCACAACTTTTCCAGCTTTGATTTGCATACCAGTGCATTCTGGGAGCTGTAGTCTAGGTTAATTTTTTTTCAACCAATTGATCGAACACACTAGCCAATAATGTAGAAGCAAAACCCAGGTCTGGAAAAAAATTCTCCCCATCACTTGCAGTCATCTTGTCGCCTTAATTAAGTAGCACCAATGGGCAGTGTCTCAGAAAGGAAGAACTCTTCCTTGGTGTATTTGAGAGATGCAGTTCTTTTGAAGAAGTGTCTGCAAAGTGCTATGCTTCTGTTGGGATCTGTGTGAGGTGTCACTATTTTGAACAAAATTTAACCTCAAGCTCCATTGGGGCTTTGTCGATGTGAAATGCAGCTCTTTAGGCAGGAATGGGTGTGGAGACTATACATGTGTGTGTATGCAATGGTGTTAACATGGGGTGTGCATATTTGAAGCCACTTCTCTTGGGCTAGCAACTGGAGAATTATCTCTTTGGGATCAAACTAATTGACTTGTAATTGAAGGACGAAAAGGAGCAATGAAATCAGCACAGACAAACTTTAAAGTTAAATAAAGTTCATGTTATTATTGAGACAAGAAAAAACTAAAAAGTATTCCCCACCCCTTTAGTTTATAAACTAATAACATGGTCAATGAAAAACTAATATATCATACCATTACCATCTAGTATGCAATAACCTAGCCTGCATTTGACTCTCGGCTATCTCTCTTACCACTTTACCTAGTTCTTTGGTTTCTAGGCCCTGTCCACTTTGCATTGGCATATTGGTCTCCTCTTAGCCCTACCAGACACCTTCTTCACACTGATCTTTTAGTCCTTTCTCAAACGTACCGGTATCAGGCCAGCACTGCCATATCTCAGTGATTCCAGGTTATATTATGTCTGACCCGGACCGTCTAGGCAAATTAAGAGGTAGAATGTTCACTTGACTTGCTACCCCACCTCCTTTTTCTTAAAACTAGAAGCAACTGTATTCGTCCATCTCCACCATTTGGTCATCCCTCATCAATCCCCAGCAAGTCTTACTTGATATGATTTATTGCTTCCGGTCCTGTCTCTTTAACAGATTACTTTTCTCCTAAATGTATCTGTTAGGCCTGGGCATCTGTGTCCTAGCTTTATCAACACCAGAAAGAGCTGGGGCTACCTCATAACCCCTACAGTACTTTTTTACTCTCAACACATCACCTTTTTAGCATCAAGCTCATCCTCCATTTTCTTGCCCCCCTATCCTAGCTGAATGTAACTCCCAGGTCTGTCAAAACTCCTTCTCACCAAACCCATGAACTCCATTCTGTCAATCCTTATTGTTTGCCTTTTGGTCTCTTCCTCTGTTCTAAAGAGGTGTGCATTTGAGGACATGTAGCCTTGCCACGTCTGTGTTCAATGACTTGCAGAGTACACCTAAAACCTACCCATTTATCAGTCCCCTGCTTTCCTCGTTTCAGTTTTCCTGCAGCTGGCCTTTACTTCTGCACTGAGATCTCCCTCTCTTGCTTTTCCACAGACTCTAAAGAGGACATTCCTCTGTCAAAGTAGATAGATGGAATCAGTCATGGCTTTGGCACTTACTGAGTTGCTTCATTAACATTGTTCTAGACGATGTGACTTAGCGAGGCTGATCCTACTAGCTCTTGAATTTGACACAATTGTCCACTGTATCATTAATGAAAGGTTTGCTGATGTGGATCTCTCTAGAACCACATCAATCTGATTCAGATTTCACTTTCCGGCCATTTTTTGTTTTTTCCTCTGTTTCATTGTAGTTGCCAGGTCTTCTGCTGCGGCGCCTCACGAGATTTTACTCTCCCCCCGCCTCCCATGGGTTTCTTTGTTTATTTAAGCTCTTTGTCTTATTAGATTTTTTATTTTTTTATTTAATACTTGTGCTCAATCATGTCGGAGGATGGTGATGAAGTAAAATTTTGCCCCCCCCTGGAAAAATTTCTGGGGATGCCCATGGATATAATGTTACCTTTCGAATTGGAATACCATGCAAAGATCTGGGCAAATTTTGGAAGAGAGCTGTAGTCAAATCACTACTGTATTGCACTAATCTAGCAACCAGCACACATTCTTCCATGTTTATCAGTAAATACAACTGTCAGTAGGCAAAGACATCTCTAAACAAGGTGTGTTAGTTATCTGTTATGTTGTTTTTAGTAATGTGTTTTTTTTCTCGGAGGGGGGATCTTTATAAAGCGCGAACTAGACCCGAAGGTATCAGAGCGCTTTACATGAGCACCAGTTACCTTACAGAGGGACACGTTCTTTTTTGTTAAGCACGGGGAGATTAAGTGATTTGCCCAGAATGGCAGGATGTTGAGCGTCCCTACTGAGCCTCGAACCAATTTCCCCAGCTTCGAGATCGACCACTCTAGCCATTAGGCCACATCCATCCTCAAGGTGGTTAAGAAACACATAACAGACAGTGCCATCTTAATGATTATTGGTGCCTCGGCAAGCCATATTTGAGGGGCACTGTTCGGAACAATCTTACGTTTGTTACACACTCTCAGATAAGTCAAGCCTCTCTATGTGAAAAAATCCTAAAGTCTATGTTAAACTTTCAAAAATGGGGTCGCAGAACAACACCCAGAAGCTTAAGTAAGCTGAATAGCGTCTGGCAGCCAAACAGTATCAAAAGAAATCTTGAACAGCTCTTGATATGCAATTTCGTTTTGTGCCTGAGTTACTGTAGAATTCAGTGTCTAACCAGCCTGTTCCTCCCATTGTAGCAAAGACGGTAATGGAGACATGGTGTATTATTAGACGTAAATGCATTGTATTAAAGTAAGGCTTGCACTGAGCGCTCGAAATTGTAGCCTAAATTGCCAGCTATTTGTAATCAGAAATAAACTCCTTTCACAATTTGCATTTTCGCTCCAACTGGGAAAATCAAAGAACTGCACAAAGGGTTTTCAGGGTTCCACCTGATGAACTCTGAAAATGTTCTTTTTAATTCTCTTCTGGTGCCTTGTTCCTTCTCTCTTCTTCAAACTACTTTAAACACTTCCCAGGCTAGAAAGTGATCTCTGGCTCTGCTGAGTCCCAGAAATGGGAGGGAAAAAGAAAAAAGTGGGAGAAAGTGGGTAGAGATGAGGTTGAGAGATAGGTGAGGTAGGGAATGAGAGAATAGTGAGGGCGCTAGAAAGAAAGCTACAGAGAGGTAAACAACTGAAGATGCAAGAAGAAAAAGAGAGGATGGGGAAAGGTAAGATTGTAGTGAGGCAGAGAGATAGAAAAGGGCTAGGGGTAGAGGGAATTAAATGTTAAAAGAAGAAGGGGTGGGGTGTGGTAGATAGAAGTAAGAAAGAGACAGCTGAAGACAAAGGGCCAGATGTATCAAGGCTTTTGCGACTCACAAACAGCCTTTTAGCATGAATTTGAATGTATGAAAAAAATAGCAATTTAAGGAATCGCAAAAAATTGCGATTCCTTATTTTGACATAGCATTTAAGGAATCGCAATTTTTGCGATTCCTTAAATGCAATGTATGTAGCAATTTAAATTTGCGAATTTGGGTTAAGAAATCGCAAATTACCACCAACTTGTACTTGGTGGTAATTTGCGATTTCTTTAAAAAATGCCCTATTTGGCATTTGTAAGGGTGGCATGTGACGCACATACATGCCCATAGGGCATGTATGTGCGCCACATGCACACATATGTAAATTTCAGGGGTGCAGCAGGGTGTCTTTGAGACACCCCTGCACCCTTGAAATAATTCTCAAATTGGGATTAGCAAATTGCGAATTCGCAATTTGAGAATTATTGCACTATCATTCCTTTGGGCCTCCTGGCCCATAGGAATGCATTGGAAATTATTCCTTATTTGCGAATTTGCAAAATGCGAACTCGCAAATCAAGAATATTAAGGAATCGCTAAAAAATAGCGATTTTGTACATACATTCCATTTTGCGAATTCTAAATAGCGATTCGCCAAAAATCGCTATTTAGAATTTGCAAATCGGAATCTTGATACATCTGCCCCAAAGAGAGGTGGACAGCGGGTAGAAAGGTGAGGTAAGATGGGGCGGGGTGTTATAGGTAAGAACGAGACAGTGGAGACAAAGAGAGTTGGACAACAGGTAGAAATGTGAGGCACTGCTAGAGATGTAGACAGATGTAAGGTAGAGAGAGTGACAAAATGATAAGTGAGGTATTAAAAGTCAGTATAGACAAAGGAAGTGTTGAGGTAGGGCCCGATTCACAGAACTAACTTAAGACAAAATCCTAAACTTACTACCATTTTGGTATTCACAGAAGGCACTTACTCATTTTGATATTCACAGAAGGCACTTACTCATTTCGGTATTCACAGAAGTTAGGAGTCCTAACTTTAGGACTCCTAAATGCCTTCTGTGAATACCGAAAGTCTTAAAGTTAGGATTCTTCTCAATTTAGTACTAGTAAAGTTAGGACTCCTAACTTTAGGACTCCTAAATGCCTTCTGTGAATACTAAAAGTCTTAAAATTAGGATTTTTCTTAATTTAGTAGTAGTAAAGTTAGGACTCCTAACTTTCGGACTCCTAAATGCCTTCTGTGAATACCGAAAGTCTTAAAATTAGGATTTTTCTCAGTTTAGTAGTAGTAAAGTTAGGACTCCTAACTTTAGAACTCCTAAGTGCCTTCTGTGAATACCGAAAGTCTTAAAATTAGGATTTTTCTCAATTTAGTAGTAGTAAAGTTAGGACTCAGTTGAGACAAATCCTAATTTTAAGACTTTCGGTTTCCACAGAAGGCATTTAGGGACTACTACTAAATTGAGAAAAATCCTAATTTTAATACTTTCAGTATTCACAGAAGGCATTTAGGAGTTCTAAAGTTAGGAGTCCTAACTTTACTACTCCTAAACTGTGAAAAATCCTTACTTTAGGACTTTCGGTATTCACAGAAGGCATTTAGGAGTCCTAAAGTTAGGACTCCTAACTTCTGTGAATACTCGAATGAGTAAGTGTCTTCTGTGAATACCAAAATGAGTAAGTGCCTTCTGTGAATACAAAAATGGTAGTAAGTTTAAGATTTTGTCTTAAGTTAGTTCTGTGAATCGGGCCCGTTGAGAGCAAGGTAGAGAGGAGGCAAAGTACAGAAGGAGAGAGGAGGTGTGAAAACAAAAGAGATAGAGTGGAGAGACATATGTGGGGTAGGGAATGAGAGGTGTGGTTGATATAGTAATACAGAAAGGGTGAAGTAGAGGTAGTTAAATAGAGCTAGTAGAGAGAGATATGAGAGAGTTTGAAGGTCGACAAAGAGAGGAATTAAGGAAGGAGTAATGTAGTAAGGGATGTAAGGTAGGGGAAAGAGGTAACAAAGGAGCGAAAGGATGTAGCGGAAGGCAAAGAACAGATGAAGAGGTGAATAGAGAGGTTAGGTAGAGGAAGAAGACCTTGGAGCTGCCGAACCCTCTTCAGCCAGCACCTTGAGACCCTTACAGATGAATAATGCACTCTATAAAACCCTGATTGATTGATTGAAGGATAGAGATGTGGGCTAGACAGAGATGAAACATTAAGAGCGATGTGAGGTAGAGAGAGAATGAGTTTGAAAGACAGATGACGTAGAGAGTGGTGAATTAGAAAGAGGGGTTATGTTATTATGGTATGTGAATTTGTGTAGCACGTTAATCCCCCATAAAGGGTATCCAAGCACTTTTACAAGGTGCATAGGCTCAGGGCATCGCAACATTAGTCTACGAGACAGGTATTCAGCTTTGTGCAGAATTTGACAATATATGTATGCGTTGGATGTGTTGGATGTTACTTGCGGCTTGCCTGAGTCGCCAGGAGGCCCGCTGCACGTGTGCAGCCCTGCACAGCGGCAACCGACGCTGAGCGCGAAGTATGGGCAAAGCCTTTGAAAGATGTTATGAAGCATATCCAGCCGTCTTTCTGTGCCACGCAACCCACTTGGGATTATTTTAAGTCCTATTATCAACACGAGTCAGGTGACTCACTTGAGGAAAAGCCAAGCACTACAAGTACCGACAGGCCACCATGGTGGTCACGCCCCTGGAGGCGGGAGATTTATATAAATTTAGTGCCGAGGTGAAAGTGATGACTCCTGTTGAAAAGTGACTATTGCAGCCCATAAAGAAGTGCCAACTCGCACGAAATGCGTCGACTGATTGTTTATTTTAGTGAGGCCTCTCAGAACGGGAATGGACATTGCTGTTCTTTCATTAAATTATCGGCAAATCCTACTTACCCGCGTGGGCTCCTTCTTAAACAGGCAACTTGTGTTGGATGTTGCTTGCGGCTGGCCTGAGTCGCGAGGGAGCCCTGCTGCACGTGTGCAGCCCTGCACAGCGCCAACCGACACTGAGCGCGAAGGATGGGTGAAGCCTTTGAAAGATGTTATGAAGCATATCCAGCAGTCTTTCTGTGCCACGCAACCCACTTGGGATTATTTTAAGTCCTATTATCAACACAAGTCAGGCGACTCACTTGAGGAAAAGCCAAACACTACAAGTACCGACAGGCCACCACGGTGGTCACGCCCCTGGAGGTGGGAGATTTATATAAATTTTGTGCCGAGGTGAAAGTGATGACTCCTGTTGAAAAGTGACTATTGTAGCCCATGAAGAAGTGCCAACTCGCACGAAACGCGTCGGCTGATTGTTTATTTTAGCAAGGCCTCTCAGAACTGAATGGACATTGCTGTTCTTTCATTAAATTATCGGCAAATCCTACTTACCCGTGTGGGCTCCTCCTTAAACTCTTAAACAGGCAACTTGTGTTGGATATATATATACAACAATATATATATATATACTAGCAGCCCGTCCCGACGTTGTCCGGCTTTGAATTGCTGCCGGCCAGTAGTATATTGTTCTGTAGGATTTCTTTTTGATAGCATTTCTTATCTGTGACAGGCCTGTGAAACGCTCCAATTCACAGTGCACTGCTGATGCAATTAAGAGTGCGCGTTCAGTAGTGTGTGAACTCGAGTTTCCCTACGTTATTTTTCCTTGCAATATTATATAGCGCGAACTCGACAACATGGCATGAGCACCATTTACATTACAGAGGAACACATTCATTTGTGGTCGGCACGGGGAGACAAAGCGATTTGCCTGGAATCACAGGATGTTGAGCTGATGCCGAGATTCGAACGTAGCTCCCCAGGCCTAAAGTTCGCAATTCTAGAACTTGTGGCGGGAGGTGTGTCTAAAAGTGTATGTCGTGCTGGCCATCAATGAGAGAGACCTGTGCATTTTTCAAATGGGTGGTGAAAAAATATGAGTATGTTGCTGGAGATGTGGGCCGCTGTGCCACCAATATACGTACGGGGGAGGGTAAACAAACATTATTCCGCAACTTTCTTTCCGCATACCATCACTCTGCATACTTTCATTACACAAGTACCATGACTCCGCAATGCCATTATAACGCATGGCATTACATTTTATATGCTTTTACCACGCATACATTTACAACGAAATTCGTTGTAAATGCATGAATGGTAAAAGCATGTTTTTTTATGTTTGGATAAGGTAAGCATGGGTATAGGGGTATATGATTTGGGGTACTGAGGTATATGTTTTGGGGTGTTTGGGTATTTTAAGGGTTCAGATATAGTTTTGGGTTATGGGGTACAGGGGTAGTTTTAGGGTTTATGGATAGGTATGGGTTTTGGGGTACAGGGGTATTTTTAGGGTTGAGGGCTAGGTTTGGGTTTTGGGGTATAGGGGTATTTTTAGGGTTCAGGGGTAGGTTTGGGTTTTTGGGTACAGGGGTATTTTAAGGGTTCAGGGCTAGGTTTTGGGGTACAGGGGTATTTTTAGGGTTCAGGGCTAGGTCTGGGTTTTGGGGTACAGGGGTATTTTAGGGTTTAGGGGTAGGTTTGGGTTTTGGGGTACAGGGTTATTTTTAGGGTTCAGGGCTAGGTTTGGGTTTTGGGGTACAGGGGTATTTTTAGGGTTCAGGGGTAGGTTTGGGTTTTGGGGTACAGGGGTATTTTAAGGGTTCAGGGCTAGGTTTAGGTTTTGGGGTACAGGGGTATTTTAGGGTACAGGGGTAGGTTTGGGTTTTGGGGTACAGTGGTATTTTTAGGGTTCGGGGCTAGGTTTGGGTTTTGGGATACAGGTCTATTTTTAGGGTTCAGGGGTAGGTTTGGGTTTTGAGTTACAGGGGTATTTATAGGTTTCAGGACTAGGTTTGGGATTTGGGGTACAGGGGTATTTTTAGGGTTTAGGGATAGGTTTGGGTTTTGGGGTACAGGGTATATTTATAGGGTTAAGATGGGTTAGTGTTTAAGGGTGTTGGGGTGTTTTAAGGAGTTAGGGTGGGTTATGATTATGGGGTGCAGGGGTATTTAAAGGGAGCAGGGTGAAAATAGCACATAATATGAGACATGGCATGAAGGGCGGAACGTACCACACGCCCCCAGCGTTTGTCACACCCCCAGCACAGGCCCACAGCACAACGCAAACACGCCCACAAGGGAGTACTTTGCTGGCACGGTTCTTTTACCTTTTAAATGTATATGGTGGGCGTCTGCATAGCCTATGTCCTTCTGCTGCAACTGCCCTTTCCAACGCCATAATGGGTGTTGTGATTGATGTTGTGGTTCCTGAGATTTCCCGCCACAAAGGTTTGGGCTCTCTCTTTATTATATTAGTATGGATTTCTCCTCTCCCATGTAGCAAAGCACCACGAGTTGACGACACCATGTGTTGGTCAAAGTAATTTATTTTAAGTCAGCCCTTCGGACGCGTTTCGCCTGACCCGCAGGCTTGTTCACCAAAGTTTTACGCATTTGCAGTCGCCATTTAACTGCTGTGCACCACAAATAATCACGTGACAAAAACTACAAAAAGAGTGTCAGCGAGAACAGAGTCATAGTTCATTGTTTATCTCAATACAAAATTATATTTTCATTTTGATAAACATATTGGAAAAGCATGTTAAAAACCTGTTGCTGCGTTAACCATACTTAAGTTAAAATCGAGTATATTTCAAATATATTTACCTATAAGTCCCTAGAAAAGTGGCACTACATGTGCCTAGGACCCGTAAATTAATTGCTACTAGTGGACCTGCAGCACTGATTGGGCCACCCACTTAAGTAGCACTTTAAACATGCCTTAGGTCTGCCATTGCAGCCTGTGCGTGTGCAGTTTTAAACTGCCATTTCAACCTCTCAAAATAAACATTTTGC
The DNA here is from genome assembly GCF_964263255.1 of Lissotriton vulgaris. Lineage (NCBI taxonomy): Eukaryota > Metazoa > Chordata > Amphibia > Caudata > Salamandridae > Lissotriton > Lissotriton vulgaris. The sequence goes on along the minus strand of NC_141695.1, from coordinate 1,597,267,724 downwards.
CAGGCACAAACCTTCCATTTTAATACACATAAGTCACCCCTAGGGTAGGCTCTAGGTAGCCGAGAGGGCAGGGTACAATGAATTTAAGTAGGAAAAGTAATTTAAGTTTTACATCTCCTTGTAGCAAAAAACTCCTACATTTGGTTTTCACTACTGCAAGGCCCACCTCTTCAATAAGACAACATTCAAATTACTTTATTATCATTATTGAAAAAAAAAATTCAAACATCCCTGCACCATGTGGCAGGCACCTGATGGTGCCTGCTACATGGTGCAGGGATGTTTAGGGGGCACCATAGGTGCCCAACAGGCTTGGCACAGAGGGCTTAGGGGGCCCTGCTAGGGGCCCACATTGTAGTTTTCGTACAGCCCTTCCATGTTGGAAAGGCCGACAAGGGCTAGTTGTCAAAAAACAACATCATAATCCCGACGGTGGAGCTGCCGCTATAAAGGGATTATGAGAAGTTTTCAACAAACCAACAGGATTCTAGGGCCCATCGGAAAGTGTTGGTTGGTCCCTCCGACTGCTGCCTCCAACTGCACACATTGTAATGCATTGGTCGGACCGCATCAGCAGATGGTAGTAAGACTACAACCGACGAGCCGTCGGTTGCAGTCTGATAGCCATCATAATTAGTCCCTAAATGTTTTGACTCATTTTCTGTACAGGTGGGATTGTGTTAATATGGATTCTATATGGTGAACTGTATATGTAGTAGAAGCCATTGTATTTCTTTAAGTGTTACAAATATGGATTCCTGATTACCAAACAAGGCTATTGTTGAAAAGAGATTTGATAATAATCTGCTTTAACATTGAATCTGCAGTTATTAACCCCTTTCAACTGTGAAATAAATCTGTACTGAATTCAATGTCACTTTTGGTAACTATCACATATACTTAAATAATGAGTTGAAATTATAATATTAGATGATAAAATATGGGGATAATCGAAAAGAGCCTTGTGAATCTGTGAATAATCTACTACTGTGTCATCCAGTCCTGTGGGTAGTCTTTTGAAATGATGTGAGTGGGATCGAAAAGTCAACAGTCCAAAAACTCAGTAGGGCATTACATTGCTATTTTCCAAAACTTAATGGGTCAATATATTGCAACACAAGGAGGGTGTCTCTCACCTTTGCTTGGACCCTTATGCCCCGGGGCTTACTTCCCTTATTATATGTTTTTTTAATGTTTAGTTTGTTGTGCATTTATTTTTTTTAGAAGGGATGTGTGGTGGAATTATTGTTACTCTGTTGGAGGCATGCATGGTGTTTTCTGTGATATGAAGATTTTTTATTATTCTGTATATGAAGCAAAATGTATTTAGTGTATTTAGCTGCTCTCTTTTGACCTTGACTTTGTTATTGTTTTTGATGACTAGATAAGTGGGATTGTTTAACCAACAATGAATCTTTGTAATGTTCAAGGGGTGTTTTTTGATATGGTAGTTTGTCTGAGGGAAGTCAAGAGACTCAACTTCCTCCCCCAAGGACCCTGGAAGCTTTGAAAGTAATTTGTAGAAGTTTGTCATACAAAGGACACCTTTCTTATACACATACAAGACAGGCCCTGTCATGGTGCAGCGGCCAGGGTGCCTGACTCCCGACCACAGGGTTCACACATCGATACCCGGCTCCGTTGGCATAACCTGCCAACGGAGCCGGGTATCGATGTGTGAACCCTGTGGTCGGGAGTCAGGCACAGCGGCCAGGGTGCCTGACTCCCGACCACAGGGTTCACACATCGATACCCGGCTCCGTTGGCATAACCTGCCAACGGAGCCGGGTATCGATGTGTGAACCCTGTGGTCGGGAGTCAGGCACCCTGGCACCATGTGACTCTGGGCAATAGCTTGCTTAATCTTCCCAATGGCCCCCAGCGCCTGAACACCTCTCCGGAGGTAGCTGTGCACTTTACAAATACTGGCATTTACATTTACATGTTTTTTTGGGGTAGGCAGTAGTCTTGTTACTGGCTGGTAATAGGGGCCCAAATAATCCTCCATGTACATCAAACACCTTCTCCTTGTAGACACTGCACGCCTGGGGGTTGTTCTAGCGGGGTGATGGCGCTCTAAGGTAGTATGCAAACCTTATAGGGTGAATTTAGGCATAAGTGCAGTGCAAAAGGGTAAGGAAAACCACCCCTCTTCCTAGATTGTGGTAAACCACAGACAAAGAACTCCAAGGTCCCCTGCATATGCTAGTGGTACATAGAATTAAGTTAGCACAATTATGAGTGTAGGAAAGAGAGAAACACTGTTCATTCACTGCTCTGTGTGGTTCCAGGATTTATTGTCCTTGTTGTGCGTTCCTTGATACAGAGTCTTAGCCTAGCCAACAAGTGTTTCGTCGCTACCGTGAAGTACACATCGACTTCTTCAGGGCTAAATTCCTATGATTACAGTCCTTATTGTCGGTTGTACTTCCGTCCCGAAGGTAAATAGTAGTAGATGGTCTCAAGGGTAACAGAGACCAGAATTCCATTTATTTAAAGTTTCCTCGTAAAGCAGATTCTATATTCTGGGATGCAGATGAGTATTCAGAATATGGAGCTACTAATTATTGTGAGACCCAATTCGTAGGGTTATGGCTGTCAGCCAACTTCGATTGTGTTGCCGCTGGTCAACCGATCCGGTGAAGTAGCTGGTGAAGTCTCGCGAGTGTGAGAGGGACCTTATCCCTGTCCCTTCAACAAGCTAGATTTTTTCTTTTCTATTCAGTTGTGTGAGGTCTCTAAGGTAATTGTGTAGGAATCAGAGGAAACTTCTATAAAAAAACAATACTTATTGCTTTATTGTGGGAGCGGGGATATGCAGCTCCTTCCTCATTCTCTGTAGAGTTTCAGTGAACAACAATAAATTACATGAGATGTTTACAAGAGTATTTTCTCAATTTATTTTTTCACTTTCTCCCTTTCAATATTAGAACTCTAAAACCCTGAGTGACATTCTGGAATATACTCTGATATGGATCCTGGAATACCCAAACACAGAGTACCAATATATATGCTCGGGCACCAATGTCAGTTGTTATGCTAATGAAGAAGCGTAATCTTGATTCCATCTGGGATAATGTAAGAGTGCATCATACTCAAGCATAACCAGCACTGAAATATATTATGTCATAATTAATGTACTAAACAGAGTGGAGTGTTGCATACAGAAAGTACTTTATTTGAAATACATATGTTTAGAATGTGATTAATAAAGTTACATGACAATTTACATATTAGTGTGACAGGAAATATGAACATGAAATGTCTTATTGTGAGGCATTTAACTAGGATATGTGCAACTAATATTTGACAGGTTCATAAGTATAACATGAATTAATCCCATGGAGGTATAATTATAATGACACTTTTGTAGTTGTTGCATTATATGCATGTTTATGAGAGGATGCATGTAATCTTTATAAATGAGCTCATAGTTGAAATCCAGAGCGCTAGTCAAAGTTGACAGCTAAAGTGTGGTCTAATGTGTATGTTAGCTTAACTTCATGTGTTAGTTCATCTTAGCCTAACATTTTCTGTTTCAGTGAAATCTCAGGTCGTAATCTCATGTTTGTCTAAGTTCAGCCTTCGCTGTGGAATGTTTTGCCTCATTTTGTTTCTACTGCAGGTGTAGAGAAACTTCATTAGTTAGAATAAAGGAGTTTTGTCTTAGCATGGGAAGAAGCACAAGAAGGAGTCAGCCTAGAAAATCGAGGTAACGAGCTAGGAGAGGAGTTCTTTTGGGAAAAGAATGACCAAGGACGAGAAGAGATTGTGTGTTACCGAGGTGGCAAAGGTGCTGAAAGTATCTATCTGTGCCAGAGCTATGGAAATTTCCCAAGAAGAAGTCACATGGGAGTGTCAATGCGACTGCAGTTGATATTATGTGCTGTGTTTAGTGAGGAAGAGAGTACAGCTTAGGTTTTCGCAGAGAGAAGACTTATGCTCATGTTTGAGTGGCTATATGCTGCTTGACACATTTTCTGAGTGCTTTCTACTGAAGACTCTGACGGCTGACACCTTTTCCTTTTTCTCAGAATATGCCCTTATGTAAATGGTAGTGCAGGGAAAGTTAGTTTGCTTATACTCGTTCAAAATCTTCACCTAAGGCAGTTTAACATAGATTTTTTTTTCATGGTTTCCTATGTCACCATGTTAGAGCTAGTCATTTGCTTTGTACTATTTAGGGTACATCTCTTAAGGAGAACTTTTTGTACTTGTATTCAATTATGCTGAGATTGATCTACATTGATTTGTTTCTAAATATATAATTAAGACCTATTAAACTCAGAAAAGGAGTCGAGAGGATTAATGTGTAGCCACATTGGTTGCACTGTATTGGGATGATTACGAGTGATTTAAGTGGCAGGGTATTCCTACCCTGCCTTCTTATATATATTTTTAATTAAACCCAGTACATGCATAATAAACAAACTAGTATTCTCATAGTTCAGGTGTTAATTTATTTTTTATATTAACCATGAGAATAACAATTTAAATATATTTTAATATATTTTACATAATTGAAATTGTAATGAAAAAATTACTTGATAGTGCTATAGCATTTTTTTCTATAGTTCTACAAGTAAACTAACAAGCAAAGAGCTGTGCGAATTGGCAGGTCAAGGGGATAAAAAAGAATTTCTTTTTAGTAAAGTGGCCTGAACACAGGCCGGATTTTGGGCCCTGGGGGCCGTTTTTAGGTCTCGTGACCTATCAATGCGCATGCGCATTGATAGAGAAGCGAGACTATAGGGCTTTAAACAAACTTTAACTAACTGGCGATTTGGTGCTGTGCCCGTGCGCTTTTAGGTCAATGCGCAAGCGCATTGACCTAAAATGCGTGTGCACAGCATCAAATCACCAGCCATCTGTTGCCCAGCTTGGTGCCGCTCCACCCCCTGCCAGATCAAAGGCTTTCCTGGCCGGCCGGCCGTGCTTTCAGTTTCACGGCTGGCCGGCCGTGTAAAGTGCACTTTTATTTACGATGCCCACCATACAGCCTTCTTGAGCTGTTCTTTTGATGGATGAATGTGGTTGCTTTGATTTCAATTTTTAGTCACTGAACGTGCGCTGCAATGGATTTCTTTAGCTTAAAAGAATTGTTAAGTAAGTTATTGGTCTTTGTCAGTAATGCTCCGTTTCTTTTTGCACAATATATGCAGTTTGCAGAAGCACTATTTTTTGGGCAATGTGTTTTCTTTTTCAACAGCTTTCTTATTTGTCTTTTCATGCTCTTTATTTAGTTGTGTTGGTGACTTTTTATTATCGGCTGTAGAATGTGCTGTATTCACACAGCTAAGTGGATAGTCTTATTTATTTCTAAATGATCATGGCTGGTTAAGGTTGCGAGTCAGCGCAAAATAAATCATTATTTTATATTGTATAATCCGCACTTGATGCATGCGGGTTCAATGTAATCCACCACCACATCCACCACCACCACATTCACCACCACAACCACACCCACCACCACATCCACCACATCCACCACCACATCCACCACCACGTCCAACACATCCACCACCACTTCCACCACCACCGCATCCACCACCACCGCATCCACCACCGCATCCACCACCGCATCCACCACCACCACATCCACCACCACCACCGCATCCACCAACACCACATCCACCACCACCACCACATCCACCACCGCATCCACCACCACCACATACATCACCACATCCACCACCACTTTCACCACACCCACCACCACCACATCCACCACACCCACCACCCCATCCACCACCACCACCCCATCCACCACCACCACTGCATCCACCACCACCAACACCCCATCCACCACCACCACTGCATCCACCACCACCACCGCATCCACCACCACCACCACCACATCCACTGCATCCACCACCACCACATCCACCACCACATCCACATCCACCATGACATCCACCGCCACATCCACCACCACATCCACCACATCCACCACCACCACCACATCAACCACCACCATCACCACCACATCCACCACCACTTTCACCACATCCACCACCACATCTAACACGTCCACCACCACTTCCACCACCACTACATCCACCACCGCATCCACCACCAACACCACATCCACCACCACCACCGCATCCACCACCACCACATCCACCAACACTTTAACCACACCCACCACCACCGCATCCACCACACCCACCACCACTACATCCACCACCCCATCCACCACCACCACCACCCCATTCACCACCACTGCATCCACCACCACCACCGCATCCACCACCACCACATCCACCGCATCCACCACCACATTCACCATCACCACCACATCCACCACCACATCCACCACCACATCCACCATCACCACCACATCCACCGCCACATCCACCGCCACATCCACCACCACATCCACCACATCCACATCCACCGCATCCACCACCACATCCACCACCACATCCACCAACACCACATCCACCACACCACCACATCCACCACCGCATCCACCACCGCATCCACCACCACATACACCACCACATACACCACCACATCCACCAACACTTTAACCACACCCACCACCACTACATCCACCACACCCACCACCACTACATCCACCACCCCATCCACCACCACCCCATTCACCACCACTGCATCCACCTTCACCACTGCATCCACCACCACCACATCCACCGCATCCACCACCACATCTACCATCACCACGACATCCACCACCACATCCACCATCACATCCACTATCACCTCCACATCCACCATGACATCCACCGCCACATCCACCACCACATCCACCACATCCACATACACCACATACACCACCACCACATCCACCACATCAACATCCACCACCACCACATCCACCACCACCACAACATCCACCACCACATCCACCACCACACCCACCACCACCACACCCACCACCACATCCACCACCACATCCAACACATCCACCACCACCACCGCATCCACCACCACCACCACATCCAACACCTCATCCACCACCACATCCACCACACCCACCACCACTACATCCACCACCCCATCCACCACCACCACCCCATCCACCACCACTGCTGCATCCACCACCACCACCACATCCACCACCACCACATCCACTGCATCCACCACCCCCCACCACATCAACCACCACATCCTACATCACCTCCACATCCAACATGACATCCACCACCACATCCACCACATCCACATCCACCGCATCCACCACCACATCCACCACCACCACCACATCAACCACCTCATCCACCACCACTTTCACCACATCCACCACCACATCTAACACGTCCACCACCACTTCCACCACCACCACATCCACCACCGCATCCACCACCACCACATCCACCACCACCACCGCATCCACCAACACCACATCCACCACCACCACCACATCCACCAGCGCATCCACCACCACATCCACCAACACTTTAACCACACCCACCACCACCACATCCACCACACCCACCACCACTACATCCACCACCACCCCATCCACCACCACTGCATCCACCATCACCACATCCACCACATCCACCACCACATCCACCATCACCTGCACATCCACCATGACATCCACCGCCACATCCACCACCACATCCACATCCACCGCATCCACCTCCATCCACCACCACCGCATCCACCACCACCGCATCCACCACCACAGCATCCACCACCACCACATCCACCACCACATCCACCACCACATCCACCATCACCACCATCTCCACATCCACCATGACATCCACCTCCACATCCACCACCACATCCGCATACACCGCATCCACCACCACCACATCCACCACATCCACATCCATGCATCCACCACCACCACATCCAGCACCACCACCACATCCACCACCACATCCACCACCACACCCACCACCACCACATCCACCACCACATCCACCACCTCATCCAACACTTCCCCCACCACCGCATCCACCACCGCATCCACCACCACCACATCCACCACCACATCCACACCCACCACCACATCCACCACATCCACCACCACATCCACCACCACTTCCACCACCACCGCATCCACCACCACCACCACCGCATCCACCACCGCATCCACCACCACCACATCCACCACCACCACCGCATCCACCAACACCACATCCACTGCATCCACCACCACCACCCCCACCACCACATCCACCACCACATCCACCATCACCTCCACATCAACCATGACATCCACCGCCACATCCACCACCACATCCACATCCACCACATCCACCACCACATCTAACACGTCCACCACCACTTCCACCACCACCACATCCACCACCGCATCCACCACCACCACATCCACCACCACCACCGCATCCCCCAACACCGCATCCACCACCACCACATCCACCACCGCATCCACCACCACCACATACACCACCACACACACCACCACATCCACCAACACTTTAACCACACCCACCACCACCACATCCACCACACCCACCACCACTACATCCACCACCCCATCCACCACCACTGCATCCACCATCACCACCGCATCCACCACCACCACATCCACCACATCCACCACCACATCCACCATCACCTGCACATCTACCATGACATCCACCACCACATCCACCACATCCACATCCACCGCATCCACCTCCACCTCATCCACCACCACCGCATCCACCACCACCACGTCCACCGCATCCACCACCACATCCACCATCACCACCACCTCCACATCCACCATGACATCCACCTCCACATCCACAACCACATCCACATACACCGCATCCACCACCACCACATCCACCACATCCACCACCACCACCACATCCACCACCACATCCACCACCACACCCACCACCACCACAATCACCACCACATCCAACACTTCCACCACCACGGCATCCACCACCGCATCCACCACCACCACATCCACCACCACATCCACACCCACCACCACATCCACCACATCCACCACTTCCACCACCACCGCATCCACCACCACCACCACCGCATCCACCACCGCATCCACCACCACCACATCCACCACCACCACCACCGCATCCACCAACACCACATCCACCACCACCACATCCACCACCGCATCCACCACCACATACACCACCACATCCACCACCACTTTCACCACACCCACCACCACCACATCCACCACACCCACCACACCCACCACCACTACATCCACCACCCCATCCACCACCACCACCCCATCCACCACCACCACCGCATCCACCACCACCAACACCCCATCCACCACCACCACTGCATCCACCACCACCACCGCATCCACCACCACCACCACATCCACTTCATCCACCACCACCACATCCACCACCACATCCACCACCACATCCACCACCACATCCACCATCACCTCCACATAAACCATGACATCCACCGCCACATCCACCACCACATCCACCACCACATCCACCACATCCACCACCACCACATCCACCACCACTTTCAACACATCCACCACCACCACATTCACCACCACATCTAACACGTCCACCACCACTTCCACCACCACTACATCCACCACCGCATCCACCACCACCACATCCACCAACACTTTAACCACACCCACCACCACCACATCCACCACACCCACCACCACTACATCCACCACCCCATCCACCACCACCACCCCATCCACCACCACTGCATCCACCACCACCACCGCATCCACCACCACCACATCCACCGCATCCAGCACCACATCCACCATCACCACCACATCCACCATCACCACCACATCCACTACCACATCCACCACCACATCCACCATCACCACATCCACCACCACATCCAGCATCACCTCCACATCCACCATGACATCCACCGCCACATCCACCGCATCCACCACCACCACATCCACCACCACCACATCCACCACCATTTTCACCACATCCACCACCACCACATCCACCACCACATCCACCACTTCCACCACCACCACATCCACCACCACATCCACCACCGCATCCACCACCACCACATCCACCACCACCACTGCATCCACCAACACCACATCCACCACTATACCCACCACCACCACATCCACCACCACATCCAACACATCCACCACCACTTCCACCACCGCATCCACCACCACAACCACCACCACCACCGCATCCACCACTACCGCATCCACCACCACCGCATCCACCAACACCACCTCCACCAACACCACATCCACCACCACCACCACATCCACCACCGCATCCACCACCACATCCACCACCAGCATATCCTCCAGATCCACCACCACCACATCTATATGTGTGTGTGTGTGTGTGTGTGTGTGTGTGTGTGTGTGTGTGTGTGTGTGGCTGTGTGTGTGTGTGTAGGTGCAAATGCAATGTTCTTGGATTTTCATCACAATAAAATACACTGAACATAATCTTCACAAAAGTTATTTACAAACGTTTAAGGTATTGCCATTATAAATTACAATAACTTTTATTTAAGTATTAATTATTTACAAAATTCAAAGTCATTGTTATTTGTAATATCAATACATCTAAGTCACGTAAATACAACACACATTGCATTACAAATGCTATAGGTGTCACATTTGCGAAAGTTAAAACTATTGACATTGTAACTGACAAAGCTATTAATTTTGCTATTTTCAAAACCAACACATAAATAAAAAAAAGTGTCATTTACAATACCAATCGCTCAAACTTTCCTAATGCGAGACCTATTGCATTTCCAATGCTTGTTGTTACAGGGCAGTTTTTGCAGCAGAGCTGCAAAATCGGCCCAGTACCAAAATCGGCCGACAACCGGGTCCGGCAAAGAGCTCGGTGGCACCTCCAACGCCCCCCCTTCAAGTGGGGAGGGCGGCAGGCCGAGCACTTTGCCAGGGCCGGTTGTGGTTCCCAGTCCTGCCTGCCTGAACAGCTGTAGATATGCATATGTCTGATACTAAAATCTGCATGTTTTCATATAAGTGCATTGATTTATCATTTGTGGGTGATCAGATATTTGAAATCTGTCAGGCATTCACGCATGAGCATACTTTTATTGGCTAAATAAATGTAGAAATATACTAGTTTCAGCTTACGTTTTCACAAAACCTGAAATAAGTATGGATAGATACAGATAAAATTAGGCAAAAATAAATATGGATAAATACAGCTTGAAATGTCACAAAAAACAAATAACATAAAATAGGGAGCCCTATTTATATTTAAAGCTGGCATTTCCAAGCCCACTGTATTAACAAAACAAAACAAAACACTTTGACACTCACTCCTATTACTTTCACAAATGTTGCAGGGCCCTGAAACTGCAAAGATGTTCCAATAATTATGGAATCCCTTTATCAGAGCCACACAGATTAAAACTGAGTTGAGGATATGGCATGAATCTTTTGAGGGCAAACAACAAATGCATCAAAGAGCATTATACACTGCATGTTAGATAGATTACAGTATTAGGGTGAGAACAATAAGCATTCTCAGTAGCCACACCATATGGACCCAAGAAATAATGGCAAATAATTTCCAGGAAATACACAGCTTTTATGTCTCCATTTCCATATTGTTTAACAGGAGGTGCCTCTGGCTTTGCAGGGGATAGTGGGCATGAAGCAATGGATTTTGGAGAGGAGAGTGCACAGTGAAGGATAAAATGGGGCTTGAGTAGGAAATCAGTACACCTACATTGCATCATATAATCACAACTTACCCATATGTCTTTGTAGATTGCTGCATACCATTTTCATAGAAATTCAACATTTTATTGGAAAATGAGTGTAAACGATTTTCTGCTACATTATGAGCTACTGCTCAGACTAGATAATGGTAAAGCTCACATAAAACTTACCTTTCTGGTTTCAACAAAACATTTTAGGGACAAGGATTAGAGACAAAAAGATAAACTCATTGAGGATTCTGCACGCTCATGGAGGTGTTTACTGTTCAACACAGGTAAGTTCCTTAGTAGGAGTCAACCACATAAATACTCCTAATTCCCAAAACCATGAGAAAAAATTTGCAATTCTTCCAGCATCATACTTAGGGGAAGTGCTCATTAATTAGCATACATCGCCGGGGAAAATGTTTAATGACAACATGAAAGCACTTGCTGGTGTTTGTGTCATGGAAATATGTTTTTAGAATTTGCAATTTTTTAGCATCATGGCCACTCTGATGCAGCGGGAAAAGAAAAGGGATCAGAAAAGCAAAGAAAATATTTCAATTGGACATCTTCAGATGGGAGTGGGGAATCCTAATGAGACTGTCTGACTCAGCTGTGAGAGAGGCACTGAAATGAGATTCACAGAAGGAATTTTAGCAAGGATGCTTTTGACATGTTGGATAAAACAATTATTCTTTAAAAGTAAAACCTGATAAGTAGTATCCTACATTTCCATATGGACCTTCACTATAATTCAGGTAAATATTAGTTTAACCCCTTCCATGCTGATGGCGGCCCCCAGCCGTCTTGCATCACGGTGCTCGTGTGCTGATGACGGCGGGCCGTCATGAACCCGCCCACTCTTCAGAAGTGCCGCTCAGGCGCAGAATCGCGGCCGCGCCCAAGGGGTTAACACGTACAATGTGTTGTCTTTAGTGAGGGGAGATTTTTTTTCAGTGGTGTCTTCTGCGTTCACAAGATAGTCCCTTCCAAATGTTGAAAAACACCCAACCTACAGATTGCAAGAGAAACACAACCTAGCAAGTGGAATGATCAACCAATGTCATGAGAAAAAAAGGTATTTCCTCCCCTAATGCAGCCACTGTATTCATGGGCCAGACGTATCACCATTTCATTTTGCGAGTCTCTACTTGTGACTTTTTACGACTCGCAATTAGAGGCTCACAAAATAAAATGTACTAATGTGTTACATTGCAATCCCCAATGGAGTCACAATTGACTGCCTCATCAATATTCATGAGGCAGGTCTCCTTTTGAGACCCGTTGGGAATGTGCAATAACACTGGGATGGTGGACTACTGGGGGCAGCATACCGCCATGTCTCTGTTTGCTTTTAAATATAACAAACAGCCCAAATCTCAGTTTACGTCCTCCGAAAATAGTTGTACATCTGGCCCTACGTTTTTTAGAAGAGTAGTGACATAAGCTCTCACAACTGTGCAGTCAAATCAGAACTAAAAATTGATGGAAACTACTATAGCATCTGGCTTTGACAGAATATAAACACAAGAACGTGTGTGAAAAGATGGCCACTGAGGCCATTGAAGAGAGGCAGCAGGCTGCTTGGTTTCCAGACGTTCTGTGTCTAGAAGATCAAGCCAGAATAATTAATGAAGGTTTGAACTTGCAGTATAATGTGTTTCATATGAAGTTGTTTAATTCAGTGTGAGGACATTAGACTTGCAAAAATTGCTTGCTCAGTTATAACAAATGCTGATGTAACTGGCTCTATGCTAAGTTTTAGTCATATCGGGTGGGTAGTGGGAGTATTTCCCATGAGTGAGCAGAAGAGTGGATAAGCACTGGAGAAGAGTTCATTTGGTTTCAAACAAAGGTTAGGAGAAGTGCTCCAGTCAGAGCTTATGAGTGCAAAGAGGATCCAGAACTGTTCCCGCCATTCCGTGGATGAGCAGTGTGCCCATACAACAGGTTACCTTCCAGACAAACCCCTTTGACTAAGCAGTGGAAATGAGATTTCACCTGGCTTTTCCCTAACAAGGAAGTAGGTGGTTGGAAGGAGCTGACAAAGGAAGAATGCGACTCAAAGTTTGGAATGTTGAAGCAATTCTGTTACTTTGGGGCCCATTAGGATGTCGGGCAGATTGCCCCTGCCAGGCTGGCGGTAGCCACCGACGGCCTGGCGGGGGCAACCCGCCCGACATCCTGTCCTGAATTCCCCCCGCTATATTAGAATGGCAGGGGGGACCGGGGCGGACGGAAAGACCGTCCACCGTTTTTCCTCCCCGGTCGCCTTGCGGCCGGGGCGGAAAAGGATTAATATGGTGGCGGTGTCTAATAGAACAGACACCGCCAGCCATATTAGGATGCCCAAATCGGTTGCCTTTCCGTGGCAGCAATGCCGCCACGGAAAGGCTTGCGGTCTTCAGGGGTGAAGGAGAGGTGGGGGGTGCACACGGGGGGGGTACCTGTGGTACCCCCCTTTATTTGCATTAACAAAGCGGGAGGCACTGCGCAAATGCTGTCATGCATTTTTAGCATTGTGGCGGGCGGTGCTGAGAGCACTGCCTCCACAATGCTAAAAATGCAGGATGTGCCCGCCACTGTGGCGGGCACATCCTAATACCCCCCATGGGACCCCGGCCCTTATGGCGGGCGGTCCCATTCCCCTCTAGGATGACAGGCAGACTTTGTCCGCCCGTCATCCTAATAGTCCCCTTTGTGTTGATTTCCTTGATCAAACTCAAAGCCATGTGCTGGTCACAGGAAGGAGGAGCGAGTTTTTGGAAGATAGCTGTTTCAAAGCTTGACAGCTACATTCCTAGCGAAGCCCAGCCATAGTGCATAATGGTATAATTGAAAATGAATGGTAAAATGATGTGGAAATACATATTAATCACCTAGCTGTGATATTGTTGCAAATAATTTTACAGTCAGCCTCCAGGCCTAAGTCATGGCAGTGACATCCAATGATGGTCACCGAGCCCTAGATGGGGAGGGTGGGCCCGATTCACAGAATGAACTTAAGACTCAATCCTAAACTTACTACTATTTTGGTATTCACAGAATGCACTTACTCATTTCGGTATTCACAGAAGGCACTTACTCATTTCGGTATTCACAGAAGTTAGTAGTCCTAACATTAGGACTCCTAAATGCCTTCTGTGAATACCGAAAGTCTTAAAATTAGGATTTTTCCCAGTTCAGTAGTAGTAAAGTTAGGACTCCTAACTTTAGGACTCCTAAACTGAGAAAAATCCTAATTTTAAGACTTTCGGTATTCACAGAAGTTATTTAGGAGTCCTAAAGTTAGGAGTCCTAACTTTACTACTACTAAATTGAGAAAATCCTAATTTTAAGACTTTCGGTATTCACAGAAGACATTCACGAGTCCTAAAGTTAGGACTACTAACTTCTGTGAATACCGAAATGAGTAAGTGCATTCAGTGAATACCAAAATAGTAGTAAGTTTAGGATTGAGTCTTAAATTCATTCTGTGAATCAGGCCCGGTGACCTTCACGGTGACCTGATAGCCAGATGGCAGATGGGACATCAAGTCACTGGATTCAGGAGGAACTAGCTGAGGCTCTGCTGGTGGAAGCCCTGCAGTTCCCTCACATCTAAATGGGGTATGGGAAATATGAGATTGGAAGACAGGAAATCTGGCACTTTTTGGCAACCACCAACCTGTAAATGAGACCTTTACTTACTCAGCAACCATACAAATAATTTTGAGCAACAATTCTGCCATGCATTTCGACCTCAATTTCTTTGCAGGCTAACAGATTCTAAAATAGGAATAGAAAAGTGATATCAAAAGCACATGACTAACACAGGGCAGCATCTCCAAAAAAGCCAGGAAGCTGGTTGATCTTTAAATATTACAGATGGAGCTTGGACAGACACAATGGACCTGGGGCTGTTTATGCCCCAACCTGCTAAGAATCCAGCAAATAGACAGTTCACATATTGATTCTTACTCTTTTTTCCCCCATAGTGTTATATAACACAAACCAAAGGTGTCAGAGCACTTTACATGAGCACCATTTGCGTTACACAAGGACACATTGATTTTTGTTAGGCACGGGGAGATTAAGTGATTTGTCCAGAATCACAGGATGTTGAGCGTCATTGCTGTACTCGAACCTGGTTCCCCAGATTTGAGATCGACCGCCCTAGCTGTTAGGCTACATCCTCTACCCTTAAGTCCCTACACCCCAGGCACACTATGCATGCAACGCTCGATCTGCTTACCATATCCCAGTAGTTCAATCACGGCTTGTATCTTCTGAAAGTGCTGCCAAAAGGTGGCCTCTTGGCTTGGCGCCATATAAAAAACCTAAATAAATCTATAACTCGAACGTTATATTTCTGCTTATAGTAATATCTGTTGCTCCAGTAGTCAATAGCTTTAGTCTATATATGCTGCTAAACTGATGAAAAACAATTTATTTTCCAGAGTCAACCACTGCACTAAAAAAACATGGGTCATCCCGATAAAAGTGGAGAAAGGAACTTGGCAAGGTACAGTTTGCCTCAGGGAAAGAAATAATTGGCACTTCCAGGTGAAAGGTCAGCTATTTATGTCATGATATTGGAGAGTGCAGGGGCAAGGCTGGGTGGCTGTGCAGGGCATCTGGCATTACCTAGGGAGGCTGGAAGGGTGGGGGGGGGTGGTTTTGTTACTGGGGTTGGTTTTGTAGCAATGCAGCAGTTTTGAAAGCGCCCACTGCAGAGTTCCTTGAATATCCAGTAGTTTTCAAGCAACAATAAATGTGTCAAGATAGCTGTGATGATTAATGTACCTGCTGGTTAGAGACAGGAGTTTTGTCTAGTGGCAGTTTTGACTCATCTAAGGTAGTTCAGAGGGTTAGTATGCCTGTTGCAAATGACCTGTACAATGCAGATCACTGAACAGTAACATGTGCAATGCTTAGTGGGTTACTGCTTTTGTAACAGAAACTCTTTTGTTACTGTGCAGTTCATACGTTACAGCCATAATCTCGCATGGTGAGTTATAAAGTGCCATCCAGTGGCATGCAAACTAGATGGTACGGGTTAGAAAGTTATGTTTTTTTCCAATTCTTTCATTATCTTAATGTTACTAAAAATGGTTTGTTTGAGTATAAATACATTCTTATTAGTAAAGCCAACCCCACCCACTCTGAATCCTAGGTTTGTGCTTCTACAGACCAAGCACTCTTAAGAAATGCCTACCAGTATGGACGACATGAATCCTACACCTTGTAGTCCCCTTTATCTTATGTAACATTTTCTAAACACTGTTTTTGATTGCTTTAAAAAGGGCTCACTTCCAGGAAACAGGTTAGCATTTTCACCCTCTGAGGCGGAAAGCCGGAGGTTCTCACGCTTTACCTGTCTTGATTACTAGCAGCGCTACGCCACGCTTGAATTAATAAGCTTTTTATGTTCCTTTAAACTTGTGGGGTAATTTACCTCTTGCTCGATTTTAATTAGCGCTTGCATTTGGAATTGTCTCCTCACCCCCCTTTGCCGTCTGGGCCACTCTCAGCTGAGTATTGACGCTGAGAGTTGGTCCCGGGGAGGCGAGGGCAGGACAGCGGCCATATTGAGTCGGGCTGCGCCGTGACGCGCTCCAGATTGCTTTAAAAAGGGCTCACTTCCAGGAAACAGGTTAGCATTTTCACCCTCTGAGGCGGAAAGCCGGAGGTTCTCACGCTTTACTTGTCTTGTTTACTAGCAGCGCTACGCCACGCTTGAATTAATAAGCTTTTTATGTTCCTTTAAACTTGTGGGGTAATTTACCTCTTGCTCGATTTTAATTAGCGCTTGCATTTGGAATTGTCTCCTCACCTCCCTTTGCCGTCTGGGCCACTCTCAGCTGAGTATTGACGCTGAGAGTTGGTCCCGGGGAGGCGAGGGCAGGACAGCGGCCATATTGGGTCGAGCTGCGCCGTGACGCGCTCCAGATTGCTTTAAAAAGGGTAGGGCCCCTCCGCGTAAGCGGACGCGCCGGATGCCCGCCGGAGTCACACCAGAGTCCAGTCCATCGGCGCCCGTCCGCGCTAGGCCGGGCTCTGGGCTCTGGCATACTCTTCTTGTGGTGAGTAAAGCCACTATTTCCATCATGGTTCTCGCATACTCTTTTGAAGAGCTATATGCGCTACGTGGTACTCCCAATAATAACTGTTCCATCTACCCTTTCCCCCCTACTAAGTTTCGCTGTCCTTACTGTAACTTCTCATTAAAAACCCCTACCATATGTAGATCCCTGCGATATCAAGGTAGACGAAATAGACAGGTATGCCCTAGGATAGTCTCCCCTCGACCCCCGTTAAGTTTTTGGAGTATAAACTGCAGATCCCTGCCACAACATAGATACAATATCCATGACTTTCTTGTTGAACATCAACCTGATGCGATATTCCTGACCGAGACTTGGCTCAGGGACTGCTCAGGTCCGGATATTGCAGATGCCATTCCCTCCAATTACGCTATTCTTCGCCAGGATAGAGTTTCTGGCAGGGGGGGTGGAATTGCAATTATCTACAAGATCATATATACTTGTAAATTGTTAGATGCCACCCAAAAAGATTGCGAATCAGCCCTATTTCAATTGTTCATAACCCCCCAATTTACGCTGTCAGGTTTATTGGTATACCGTCCCCCTGGGACAGCTAGTTCATGGATAACTTCATTACCGGACCTCTTAGCTCCGGTAATGCTCAAAGCGTCTAATTTTACTATTTTAGGGGATCTAAATATACATTTAGATGATCACGAATGCCCTTATAGGAATCAGCTCCTCTCTACCCTGGAAGCTTTCAACCTCCAACTACATAACACAGGTCCTACACACTGTGCTGGACATTTACTAGACCCAATTCTATCTAATTTGCCCCTAGACTGCTCCCGTGAAGCTCTACAAATTGCTTGGTCCGATCACTCAGCTGTCCCTTTTTCCTTAGACATGGCTGAAACAGCAATAAGATCTGAGACAGAAAAACCGAGGCCATCTCGGAATTGGGGGAAGGTCAGCATACCAGAACTCAATAAATTACTGATTAAAACACTCCTGTGTATTGACGCACCGGTTGCTGCTCTCAACCGTGCTACTGAACTCTGGCTAACCAATGCTGTCAATCGGGCGCTACCAATGACGTCAAAGCCCGCAGTTTCACACCATCCTCCGGCCCCATGGTACTCGGAACAACTTAAGAGTCTTCGCTCACAATGTAAGACCTTGGAGCGTAAATGGAGACAAGGCTACTCTCCTTCACGTAAAATCATATATAAAGAAGCCTTAAAAAAGTACCACAATAGCTGCAAAACTGCTAAAGCAAACTACACTACAAAAACAGTGACTGATGCACAAAACTGTCCTAAGGTGTTATTCTCCGTGGTGAAGAAACTGACCGGTGTAAATTCCACTCCCCCTCCTCCGGCTCTTGATGCCGCCCAGTGTCAGTCCTTAGCGGATTATTTTATAAACAAAGTGGATCTTATTTACGATCATTTTTCTCCACCTTCAGAGACCACTTTCACTGCCCCTACTACGGTCCAGGAATTGGTGAATACCACCACTGATGCAGTAATTATTACCTGGCAGCCTCTAGATGCCACTTCTTTTGTGTCCTGCTTAAACAGTGTGCGATCAGGTTCCCCACTGGATGTTCTCCCGGCCAAAATATTAAAACAACTGGATCCCCTTACTCACCCTATCCTTATTAAATTACTAAACACCTCTTTGAGCGAGGCCCAGGTCCCCCAACCTTGGAAACACGCCATGGTGGTACCTTTATTAAAAAAATCGGGCGCAGATTCTTCCAACCCTGCTAATTTTCGCCCGATATCTCTGTTGCCAATCTTTTCGAAGATACTGGAGAGACATATAAATTTCCAGCTTTCTAAACTGGTCGAAAACACCGCCTTTCTCCATCCTTCTCAGTCGGGTTTCCGGCCTAGGCACTCCACTGAGACAGCGCTCCTGGGGGTAACGGAGAGTCTGAGGCACGGTGTCGATCAAGGTAACACCATGGCGCTCATCCTGTTGGACTTGAGCGCAGCGTTCGACACCGTGTCACACTCCATCCTCATTGACTCTCTGAAATCTCTAGGTGTGGCTGGCCAGGCCTTGGCCTGGCTGGTGTCTTTCCTCAATGACCGAAGTTTTCAAGTGTTCTCTCCTAAAGCAGCTTCCACTATCTGTCCATCTACCCGCGGTGTTCCCCAGGGCTCAATCCTTAGTCCTTTATTATTTAACATTTATGTTAAACCCTTGGCATCTATTGTTGAACAGGCTGGGCTAACCCTGTTTTCCTACGCAGATGACACCCAGATTGTCTTCTCCCTATCAGGGAGAGACGAGAACAACATCTCCGCACTCAAGTCAGGTCTCACTCTTGTGGCCGACTGGATGCGGAGAAACTGTCTCAAACTGAATGGGGAGAAGACTGAGGTGGTCATCTTGGGTCGGAATAAACATCTCTAGGGTCCCCGCCATTGGCCCATCGAACTGGGTAATGCGCCAATACCTTCCACTGCAGTTCGTAACCTGGGTGTCATTATTGACGACAGGTTAACTATGAGACAACAGGCCACTAAGGTTGCGGCCATCTGCTTTTCAACGCTGCGGTGGCTTCATAACATCCTGTGGATGCTTCCACTCCCCTCCCGCAGAACCGTAGTCCAGGCGCTTGTAACATCACGCCTGGACTATGGAAACATTCTTTACTTGGGCGCAGATAAAGCCACCTTACATGTGCTGCAGGTAGTGCAAAATGCGGCTGCGCGCCTGTTAAAAAACATCCCCAGACGCACTTCAGCCAATGCCGCTTTGCGCGACCTTCATTGGCTGAGCATCCCTGAACGTATTAAATTTAAGGCACTCTGCTGCATGTTCAAGGTTAAGCAGGGCAGTGCCCCAGCCTACCTCCAAGGGCTGATAACACCCCATAGACCCCTACGTCCACTAAGGTCATCGGACATGGGAAACTTCACTATGCCAAGATGGAAGCTGACAAAAATGGGAGGCCGTTCCTTTTCTACTCTGGGCCCTAAATATTGGAACTCCCTCCCATTGGCTCTAAAATTAGAGACCAATCTGTTCCGCTTCCGTAAGGCTTTGAAGACTTTGCTTTTTACTCAACGTGGCCAATAGTCAGCTGTGGCTTCAAGTTAGGTGATATTTCCTCCTTTCTCCTACAGTCTATCCCTAGCGCCGGGAAACCCATTGTGGGTAGCTGTGCGCGATATAAGCTTAAATAAATAAATAAAATAAATACATTTTGCACACAGATGATTCATTGTCTCTGTATTTGTGTGTGATGTAAAGTGCTCCAACACCTTACATTGGTATGAAAGGTATTATGAAACAAATGAAATACATGTCAGTGAATGACTATGGAGAGATGAGGGGCACTGCTGGAGGGTGATAGTGAGGTAATCATTGAAGAGCTCCAACAAAGACTGTTTAATCCTGGTACGATGAGGGGCACTGCTGGAGGGTGAAAGTGAGGTAATCATTGAAGAGCCCCAACAAAGACTGTTGAATCCTGGTACGATGAGGGGCACTGCTGGAGGGTGAAAGTGAGGTAATCATTGAAGAGCTCCAACAAAGACTGTTGAATCCTGGTACGATGAGGGGCACTGCTGGAGGGTGATAGTGAGGTAATCATTGAAGAGCCCCAACAAAGACTGTTGAATCCTGGTACGATGAGGGGCACTGCTGGAGGGTGAAAGTGAGGTAATCATTGAAGAGCCCCAACAAAGACTGTTGAATCCTGGTACGATGAGGGGCACTGCTGGAGGGTGATAGTGAGGTAATCATTGAAGAGCTCCAACAAAGACTGTTGAATCCTGGTACGATGAGGGGCACTGCTGGAGGGTGAAAGTGAGGTAATCATTGAAGAACCCCAACAAAGACTGTTGAATCCTGGTACGATGAGGGGCACTGCTGGAGGGTGAAAGTGAGGTAATCATTGAAGAGCCCCAACAAAGACTGTTGAATCCTGGTACGATGAGGGGCACTGCTGGAGGGTGATAGTGAGGTAATCATTGAAGAGCTCCAACAAAGACTGTTGAATCCTGGTACGATGAGGGGCACTGCTGGAGGGTGATAGTGAGGTAATCATTGAAGAGCCCCAACAAAGACTGTTGAATCCTGGTACGATGAGGGGCACTGCTGGAGGGTGATAGTGAGGTAATCATTGAAGAGCCCCAACAAAGACTGTTGAATCCTGGTACGATGAGGGGCACTGCTGGAGGGTGAAAGTGAGGTAATCATTGAAGAGCCCCAACAAAGACTGTTGAATCCTGGTACGATGAGGGGCACTGCTGGAGGGTGATAGTAAGGTAAACATTGAAGAGCCCCAACAAAGACTGTTGAATCCTGGTACGATGAGGGGCACTGCTGGAGGGTGATAGTGAGGTAATCATTGAAGAGCCCCAACAAAGACTGTTGAATCCTGGTACGATGAGGGGCACTGCTGGAGGGTGAAAGTGAGGTAATCATTGAAGAGCCCCAACAAAGACTGTTGAATCCTGGTACGATGAGGGGCACTGCTGGAGGGTGATAGTAAGGTAAACATTGAAGAGCCCCAACAAAGACTGTTGAATCCTGGTACGATGAGGGGCACTGCTGGAGGGTGATAGTGAGGTACTCATTGAAGAGCCCCAACAAAGACTGTTGAATCCTGGTACGATGAGGGGCACTGCTGGAGGGTGATAGTGAGGTACTCATTGAAGAGCCCCAACAAAGACTGTTGAATCCTGGTACGCTCTAAGGTTATCATTGACTGTGCTTTAAAAGCAAATACAATTGAAAATTTAATGAAATATGTGCTTAGAATGTGCCATTCCTGCCTAACATTTCGTAGGGGGGTAGGGGGAACTCCCCCAAACCTTCCTTGTAGGGGCCAGGTTGTCTTGCTGCACTGATTATGCACTGTACAGGGGCTGGTCCAACAAAATGTGTCAGGGCTGCTTTAGGTTCCCAGTCTGGCCCTGTGCAGGGGAGATGAAAAGGGAGGCAATGGGGATATTTTAAACATATTTAAAGGGCTAGGAAGACTGCCCGCCTGTTTTAACCCATCCTTTTTACGTAAGGTTGAAGTTGTAATATACTTTTGCATTACTTTACAGTGTATTCAATAAAATGCAGAATAAGCTGACGTGCCCACATTTGAATAGTGTTTTTATTTCGCTTTATGTTCATGAATTCATTTTCAAACAGCAATAACACCGACTCTTTTCTTATGGTCTTGAGGGAATAATTTATGGCAGAGGATGTTAAACATCCCAGTGTCTGCATGAGTCAGATGTCTTTAAATGCCTTCAGAGAAAAGAGGATGTTTTGCTGAGTCGCTGACACATAAGCCCCTGCTGTAATTGTGCTGCAGTATTTATGCTGATCTGTATTTCCTCTTAATATGCAGCACTGATTTCACTGTCAGATCAGAGGCTACAGAAGGAAGGTCTGGCAAGATGCATTTAGCCTGAGTGCAAAAAAACATTTGCTTTTGCAGCAAGGTGGGCCAAAGATTACTCGCTACACATCCATTCTAAGGAGCGCCCAGAGAGATAGAGAGAGAGGGTGGGCAATGAGATAGCCAGTGAGAAAGAGAGAGAGAGAGAGAGAGAGAGAGAGAGAGAGAGAGAGAGAGAGAGAGAGAGATGAAAAAGCCTGGAAGGAAGAACTAAAAGAGAGAGGAGATCACGACAGAGCGAGAGAGTGCTAAAACTTAAAAGAGAGCACACGTGAGAGATCAAGAGGGAGGTGCGGAGAGAGAAATGCTGTTCAAGAAAGAATGTGAGAGAAATAATAAGCAGAGAATAACAAACAATATACACAAAGAGGCGAAGATGAAAAGAAAGAAAGAAAGAAAGAAAGAAAGAAAGAAAGAAAGAAAGAAAGAAAGAAAGAAAGAAAGAAAGAAAGAAGAGGAATAAGAAGAAAACTTGCATGCCAAAATGGAGAGTGCAGAGAGAGAAGATAGTGAGATTATGGAGATAGTGAACATGTGTAACAAAGCAGTCGAAAGAGTGAGCAAAGAAAAAATTAGAAAGAGACATGAAAATAAGAAAGAAAGAGGGAGAATGAAAGAAAGAAAGAAAGAAAGTAAGAAAGAAAGAAAGAAAGAAAGAAAGAAAGAAAGAAAGAAAGAAAGAAAGAAACAAACAAAGAAAGAAAGACAGGAAAGAGGAGGAATATGAAGAAAATATGTGTGCCAAAATAGAGAGTGGAGAGAGAGAAGATAGTGAGATGAAGGAGATAGTGAACATGTGTAACAAAGCAATCGAAAGAGTGAGCAAAGAAAAAAAATTAGAAATTGAGAAGAAAAGAAGAAAGAAAGAGGAAGAAGGAAAGAATGGGAAACAGATAAAGAGAGAAGAGACAAAGATACAAAAAGCAGAACATAGAAAAAGTAAAGTATTAGATAGCGGAAAATGGAAGGAGAGTACTAAAGAGGTGTCTGAGGAAGACAGAAATAGAGGGGCAAAAATGGAGAACACGAGATAGAGAGTGAGCCAAAGAGAGAGAGAGAAAAGGTGAGACAAAAATGAGGATTTAAAGAGCAATCATATATATGACACTATGGAGATATCTCAGAACCTTCTCCAAATGGCACTTTTCCAACAACGTTAGCTCAATATGTTATTTTTAAGGGGAAAAAACAGTGTTGTTTTGAGTGGCGCATTTTGTTTGGCCAATATCAATCAATCAATCAATCAGGATTGGTAAGTCTCTGACTGAAGTTAGAGGCAGGGGTGGAGCCTTGGTTTTCCAGATAATCACTACTGCATACTCATCTAAAAAAGGTGGTGTGGGCAATGCAAGGAGGTCATAGGGATTGGGGGTTGTTTGGGTTCCCAATGTAATGGAGGATGATATTCTGAAAGGTAAGCATAATTTTTGGGAACAATACTGCATATAGCCACAAGCCCCAACCTCTTGATAAATGCGGGACTCAGATTACGGGATTCGTTTAAAAGGAAAAATGAAAAGTTTGCTTTGCATTTTTTAAGGTGAGGCAGTGGTCCATGGGACCACTGTCCTTAAAAAATATTTTCGCTACCAAACACAAAGGGGAAGGGGTTCCCTGGGGACCCCTTCCTGTTTGCAACTGGCTTACCACCAATTTGCAATTGGTGGTAACTGTGATTGTTTCATGACCAAATTTGCAGTCGCAAAACAATCGTACATCCCCCTGCGACTCGCTATTAGTAAGGGACGCCTTTGACACACCCCTTCCTAATAGCAACTCGCAAACCCTATTTTATGAATCAGTAATAGGTTACTGCCTCGCAAAATTAGTGTTTGCACAAGCTACAACCTTTTTTAGCTGTCGCGAACAGCCCGATTGTCTGTTTGCGGCCACTTAAAACTGTCGTATATCTGGCCCAAAGTCATTGTCAAAGCCAATATTATGTTTAAAAGTGCAATTATGTAACTTGACTTAGGGTCAGGATAGAAATTTTGGCCCAGAATTACAAGGATTGTGCATCGCGGTTGCGCCACTTTTGTGGCGTAGTCAATACAAAACACATATTGGAATTTACCAACCCTTGCAAACGTAGATTTGCACAGCTTTGCATAACTTTGTAAAAAAAAAAAAAAGTAACTATACTTATGTTACTTTATTTTGGGGAGGCATTACATGGGGGAACATGGATGTTCCTGTGCAGTCATCCATGTATATTGAGGCAAGTCCATCTTTACTAACGTCAGTAAATGGGTTGGCACCAAAATGGTACACCTACAGGAGGCTGGTGTAACTAGGAGAAATATCTTTATTTGTCATTGTTACTTACTCTTTCCATGGATGCTGCATTTTGCAGAACACATAAAGAGGAATAAGCCTCTGAGAATAGTTTTTGTATAGGAAGGTAGGCCTTACTGTGCAAAATCTATCCTGATCACAACGCAGACACTCCTGCGTTATGGCGCAAGGGTGCCTTCATTGGCACTAGACAGCCAGAACTGCAGGAGCACTACATGAGAGCAGAGTCAATGTAGCTGTCAAATCTAATTAATTAATTAATTTAGATTTTAGTGAAAATGTTCCCAATATGATTCCGGAGAGGTTGCTATGTTTTTAGCAGAACTGAAGAAGTCCCTAAACCAGTTCTGCCAGAAACCCATCTAATTACAGCATCTGTAATTATATTTACCTCAGCCATAATTTTCCCCAGAAGGATGTGAAATACAGTCATTAAGTCAGCTACGTGGAGGACATTGTCCTTTTGGTACAGCATCCTCCTATAGAAGGACAAGGGGATTATAATTACAGGCGATCACATTCTTAGGCATTACCACTCTGCCCTTCTCAGGTTGTTATGGGACAAAGGAGGGAAGTTGAGACACCTGGCCCCAACTAAGAAATGCAGAACTATTTGGAATATGCCTGTCGAAGATGGGACATTGTGTGATTAGGCTTTTAGGAAGACCTCGTCATAGACCCACTGGCTTATTCCTCTAATTCAAGGGGATAAAGTAGGCAGAGGAATAGATGGAATAACTTTTCCACTGGTAGGAGTAGGGTGGGACCTCATTCTACCAGGCAAGTCAATAGATAGGTTTGATTAGCTTAGGTAGTTGAGTTAGCCTTCCACCCTCTTAAACAACAGTAAAGAGTATGTTTACAATGAGATAGCGCCACCAGAACGTCACTTTTAGCGACGTTGTGGTGGCGCTATGCCCTTCTCCATGTTTACTAAGCAGCGTTATGACACAAAAAAGTGTAAACACTGCTTTTTTACATGCATCACTTTGCATGAAAGGGGAGTGTAATGGGTATTGCTGTGGGTCTTTCACTGCAACAACCATTGCTTTTTGACACTGCCCCGTATTTACAAGGATGTGTAAATCTGCGGCAGTGCCAAAAATGTATGCAATGCAAGAGCAGGCGTTAGAATGGAACACGAGGAGAAATACTTTTATTTTTCCTCATTTTTGCTTTTTCTTTGTGTGCTGAATTCTGTAGCACATATAGAAAAAGCAAAACACCATTAATGATTGTTTATGTGCAGGAAGGTGTTCCTTCCTGCACATAAACAATCATTAAATAATGACAATTTGCTAATTCTATGTGTCCTTCAAAATGCAGCACACATAGAAGTAACACATCACCAATTGTGGGGCTACAATTAATGGAAGCTAATATCGTCTCGTTACAAGAGACTCATATTGAAGGTTCTCGGCATTACTTATTGAAATCATTGGGGTATAACCTTATCACCGCTTCGACACAGGGAGTCCGAACTAAGGGGATGGCAATTTTAGCAAAAGGTGGGGGGCTCCAATTTGACAGAGTGCTTTCTGATAAATTCGGTAGATGGGCAATCGCCGAATGCAAGTATAATAAGGGGCTAAATAAAATGACAATCTGCACCATTTATGGGCGTGTCTGTGATGATGAACCAGAGACCCTCACATATGTTTTCAATGAGTTAACTCATTGGCCCCTACCTCTTATAGTTTGCGGGGATCCTAATTTACACCTCCCTGGGGACTGGACAACGGGGTCGGAATTTAAATATCATGGTAGGAAACCTAGAGTTTTTCGGGCGCTAAAAGATTCGTGTATGGTACATGGCCTAATAGATGGGTGGCAACATAATCATTGGGGAGATCCTGGTTTCACGTTCTATTCATATCCACACTTGCGACATGCAAGATTAGATTACATGCTTATGTCAAATTCATTGAAAGCTGCATGTACGGTAGATAAATTACCGCGTCTGTTGTCGGACCATAATCCGTTAATTTTGAACCTATCTTATACTTTGAATAATCATCCAATCACGACTTGGACGTTTGAAAGGCCTCTGTTAAAGAATGAAAACTACCGTCAACACATGAGGGAGTGGATCCCGGGTTTTATAGCAGATAACCTTGGAAGTGCGCCTATAGCAATAGTGTGGGATGCTCTTAAAGCGGAATGCCAAGATAGTCGCGATGTTCCTATAAGTAGAGGAAGGTGTAGGTATGGACTGTAGTGCAGGTGGATTAGGACAGGGTAGCCAGGTGGTCACCCTGGGAATCCATTTTGTTGGATTTAGTGGCCTCACACACCCTTTCAGGTGTCATGCTTCATCATTTGGCCTTGCTCCTCGTTGGGTCGGCGGTGCAATACCCAACGGGCAACACCTCAAAGAGGGGCTCTTTGGCGGAGATCTTTTTCCAACAGCCGTATAGATGAAGTGCAGGTATGGGGCCCGGATTCAATGTAGACGTAGTTTGAGTGATATAAAATAAAGCTAGTGGTACCAGAGACAATTTATTCAGGAGGGCCACTGCTTTAGTTAAAACCGATTTCCTAGAGGAGGGTAGTGGAAAATGATGTTTCCTACTCTCTTCTGGAGTGTGTTAGAGTCCGGTCGACATGTTTCTCGCTACTCTAAAATTTACTGAGCGATTCTTCAGGACCAAGGGGACTGATATAGCAAATATCTAAGTGAAGATGTAACTGTCTACACTATTGTCACAAGGTATGGTGTGTGTAAGTTAGTATGACTACCATCCTAGTGAGTGGAAAAAGGGGGAAACTGTATTACCCTTCTTCATGTTGCGATTGTTAGTACCTAATGTTAAAAACAATCAGACAACAACAGTGTCCAGCGGGTAAAGCTTCAGGAGATCTTCCACCACAATGTTGATGTATGCCTGAGCTTCGCGTTATGCACCTACCCATCGCCGCTGGAACCGGGTGGAGCATAAGAGGCGAGACACTACAATTCTCGCTTAGGTCTAATAAGGAAGGGAAACGCCACCTAGCTGTACTACATCATAACTTGGGTAAAGCCGAGGAGGATTTGATCGCTGCAACTCAACAGGGCCAGGTGCTGGATAATGCATTGGCTCAGGTAGCCGTCGCGAGAAATCTTATCACAGAAATAATAGTGGAAAAAGCCATCATTAAAGCATCAGTTAATAAGGAGAAAGTATATGAGCTGAGCGAACTCTTTGGGCACCAGCTGGTGGTGCGTACTAGAGAAGAGGCATCAGCAAGTACTATTAAAGAAATCCAGGACCCCAGACTAGGCTTAAAATCAGAACTAGCCGAAGTAAGGGCCTCGTTTCAGAGATTCTATCAAGACCTCTATACAGAACCCATAGTCGGGCTGGGGGACCGAGATTTATATTTGGATGTAAATCCAGGGCCAGGGAAGAAAGATCAGGAAATGCTGGATGAGTTACCTAACTGGGATGTGTAGGAGAGTAGGGTCTGCAATCCTATGATCACCCCAGATTTTTGCTTTTTGCTTCACTGGTTTACGACTTCCCTGGCTGTGGGCCTGCCAATCAGACCCCCAGCCTAGCTGTTCTCTCACTAAATTGACACGTGTACCTTAGGTGCATTTACCAATTGGTACTGGGCCACCTTATCAGACCCTGTAACTCAGGGCATAGGTGTACCCAGGGCCTACCAGGGGCTGCAGCATGTATTATGCCACCCCTGGCTGGCCATCTAAATCTGACACAACTGGCTGCACGACAGCTGGGGCAAGGTGGTGTAAACACCCTTTGATTTAGATATAGTATACCTATATCTAACCCTAAAATGGGCACATAGATTCCTATCAGTCACTCCTATGGCAGGCCTTGACAATCCTGAAGGCAGAGTGCTTGGAATCGTGTGAGATGGGGCTCTGGCATGAGCTGAGCCCGGTTGCAGCTTGCGGAACCAAGTCCTAATAGCTGTTCCATGATAACGCATACCATATACTCTTAAGTGCATTATAATCCTCGCGGTTATATGCCAACTCTGGTATCGCTTTATCAAAACATGTCGAGTAAGGTGTCATACGAATTGGAATACTAACCCCTCGCCAATTCTGGCGACGGGGTTAGCATTCCACCCTTCTAGAGGGACGCGACATGTATGTAACTGTGAACCCCGGTTAAAGTTAACTCGAGCCTCAGCATCACAAAATGGATGCTGCCACCACAGACACAAGTCTGACCTCCTGCTGCTGGGAGTCCTTCCAGCGAGGAGAGCTTGGACAAAGGGTTTCCTGTCAGGGGCGGTGCTAGCACCATCCCAGACAGGGTTTTGTGTATCCTGGGTAGGCAGGGCTGAATAGGAAGGTGACTGCAAGTGGCACCCCGGTGCTCACTATGCATCTGCCGGCTAGAACCAGTTCCAGGGGCACACCAGCCCCTGAGCTGGGGAAAGTCTGGCATGGGAGAGGGGTGTAACCACCCCCCTTCCTGGTCCCACCCATGGGCAGGACCTAGTCGCGTGCCAGCCCCTTTTCTTAGTATAAAGATAGGAGCGGTCCCCCTTCCCAAATTAGATAATTCCGAATCTTGATGACTTTCCACGAAAGAACTCTTGAACCTTTCAGAAGACTCTCCCTTGTGGCTAAGGAGTAGCCCCCCTGCACAGCAGGCACCACCCAAGCGCATCGCGGTTTGGTGTAAGTCTCTCCTCCGGATCAAGACTGCCCACCTCGACGAGACCCAGCTTCCCTGGCACCTCTGACCTCTACCTGCATCATCAGCCACGCTGAGATTCGTGGGTGTGACGAGACCTCGAGGGACCGGCCATCTTCAAGACTGCACGACGCTTGCCCAGCACGACCGCCGAGGGATCCTCGAGTGAGTGCTTTGGGGTTTGAGAAGCCCTAACCCTGAGCAGCTCCAGCACCGAAGCCCAGCCCCCCAGCATCCACCAGATCTGCGTGGGGCCCTTCTGCTCTTTGCTGCTCACCGCGTTGTCCGGCTACTTGCCTGCTGGCTTGTGGCCCTCCTGACGACGAACGACGACATTTCCACCGCTGGTCTGGTTGCTCCAGACTGGCCCTTGCTCCCCTCCAACAGAGGAGCACCCCGGACCCTCCTGGTCCACTCCAGACGCCATTTTGAGTCCACCACGTGGACTTGCATTTGCCAAGACTTGTTGCCCCAATCCTGGGTCCAGCGACGTCGACAGCAGATACCTTGGTGGGACAGCTCGCACCTCCATCCTGGTTGCCGACAACGCCTCCTGGTCCGAGAGACTGCCGAGCCCAGCGTCGCCCACTCACCTGGTTGAGGTGACTTCGTCCGGTGCCATCCTGGTGCCCATCTAATCACTGGCTAGTGATTCAGGACTTGGTCCCCTCTGCTTACAGGTATCCTCCATCATCGATCCAGGCTTGGATCACATCGAACTTCATCACTGGTCGCCTGCCAGCAACTTCTACTTTCAGGCTCCATAGACTGCAACGAGGATTCCCGACGTCTTTTCAGACCTATGCAGCCGCAGCCCCTGGGCTAGGTAATCTCAGCATTTCAGTGCTCCAGCATAGCTTAACTATCCAAGGGTCCAGATCCTTTTTCGTTTCAGCTCTACCTAGTCGGATTCGTCCGATAACACTAACTTTACGAAATCTAGCATCCATAGACTTTGTCCCGCATCCCGCGTGAGAGTGCACACTCTGCACCCGATCTCCCTAGGCCTCCTGCTAGTAATCTGAAGGTTCAGTAGTCCAGTCCTAGCGATCCTAAAGCCTATTAGAGTAGTACTTACCTGCTAGTAATTTCGCATTCCACTTTAAGAGTATATGGTTTTTCGTGCCCCTCGGGCATTTGTGTAAATTGTGCGGCTTTCAGTATTTTCATAAGAGCTTTGTATTGTGCTTAGCGCCCTGTCCTCATAAAGAGTCCAGGGCTGTTGTGTTCTAAATAAATATACTTTTATTTTCATAACAACTTGTGTGGTGTCCTTTCACTTGGTGTTCAAGGGGTATATGTGATGGTATAACAGCTGGCTTAACACGCCCTCTAGAGTCTAGCCTAAAGACTGCTCTTGTCCATGCTACTAGGATAGCTGGTCTACGGTTGACTTACAACCAATCATCAATAAGGGTTGTTTGGACTGATACATAGTGATCACTAGAATAGTGAGCACTGCATATCAGGCCAACTTCTCACAGGATGAGATCCTGCTCTCTTTAAATGCGCTAAATAGTGGGAAAGCGGCAGGACTGGACGGGATTCCATCAGAGTTCTATTTGAAATTTTCTGATCAATTAAAAACAATAATGATGGTTTTATTTGCTCATATATTTCAGGGAGGGACCCCTCCCGCCTCATGGTCAGAAGCTAAGATTGTGGTCTTCCTGAAAAAAAACAAAAATCCACTCAATTTAGGTTCATATCGCCCAATTACCCTGAATAATGGGGACTCAAAATTGTATTAGAAACTTCTAGCGGCTAGACTGGCACCAATAATAAATAAAATAGTATCAAAATATCAACATGGGTTTATAGCAGGACGGTCAACAACTGACCATGTGCAACGGGTGATCTCGCTATTCGATTATACGGAGTCAACAGGAGACCCTGTGGCGCTTATCCTCCTTGACGCAGAGAAAGCGTTTGATAGGGTCTCCTGGAGGTTTTTATGGACGGCAATGTCTCATACTGGAATTAATAACAAATTCATCATGGCTACTCAAGGGCTATATAATAAGCCGAGCGCTAGAGTATTGGTTAATGGGCTCCTGTCAGAGAACTTTGCGTTCACGAGAGGAACTAGGCAGGGATGTCCCTGCTCACCTCTTTTGTTTGTGATATATATTGATCCATTTATTCGATGGTTGGACAAGTGTGTATCTATACCACCAATCCAAAAACGTAGTTATAACACCAAAATTTTGGCATACGCCAATGATATCGCGCTTGTCACTAGAGACCCTAATCTAGCCATGCCGGTGATAGAAGTGGAGGCAAACCTATTTGGATTGGTATCTGGATATAAATTGAACTCCAACAAAACCCAGATTGTGCTAAACAATAAGATTGTGATGGGAGACTCAAGAGTGACGGAGGAGGCCGTATATCTAGGTGTTACAATATGTGCAAAAATACAAAATATTGTTGATATCAACCTAAACCCATTAATTTCTCGAACTAAGAAGGAGCTGGCCCGACTGGATAATTTACATCTGACTATAGGGGTCCGTTGTAATCTGATTAAGATGCTTTTTTTGCCCCGATTTTTATATTTCTTTAGGACCATTTGCCTTGAGTTCTCCCCCAAAATCTTTAGGATTATTGACTCTATGCTCTCAAGCTTTATTTGGGGATATAAAAAGCCCCGACGGACCCTTAAACGGTTGGTACTACCAAAGGAAAAGGGAGGTTTATCTCTACCTAACTCAAATTGTATTATTGGGCCACCATCCTGAAATATTGCGCCAAACTGATTTCGCATTATGGTATTAACCAAGAGATTCCGTCCCCCAAGAACTTATACTAGTAGAAGATTGTGCTGGTTGCTTTTGGCGACATACCAACGATAGCTACTTTAGGAAAGTTAAGTTTAAAACTATTGTAGGGGTTTATAAAGTGTGGAGCAGTGTTCGTAAGATTTAGGGGTTTGGGCGATTTTTATTTTATACGCCAGTGAGCAGTAATAATGATCTACCACCAATATTTCATGATAGCTGAATAAACAGATAAGTCTCGGTAGGGATGGTGCAGCTGGGCTGCTTTTGTAAACAAGGCTGCCTTAAGATGTTTGAAGATCTACATGAGGAATATAATATTAGCCATAGGGACTTCTTTAAGTTTTTGCAGGTCAGAGATTTCTTAACAAAGAAAACTGGCAGGCGGGAGAATTTCCAGAATAATCAATTGATTGATAATCTGTGTAAAAAAACGACACCCAGGATTGGGGAAATTTATGAAATACTGAATCTAGCCTCTCCAGATGATATGGATAAACAAAGCGCTGTTTGGCAGGTCCAACTGGGAGTAGATACTACAATCCCCAGCATGGCATATGATTTAGCCCTAAATTCGCTAATGTTGATAAAGCTACAGGCACAATTTTATAAAACATTTTTCTCCCTGTATTACACACCTAAGAAAATCGCCAAATGGGGAACAGGGAAGGGAACGACATGTCCTCGTTGTGCACTCTAAGGGGCTGATATTATACATATGTTTGCTACATGTAACACGCTTACCAGCCTGATTAAAGATATCTCGGAATTTCTATCAGAAGTATGCCAAATAAGAATTGAAATTTCAACAGAGGAAATCATGCATGGGGTAGCGAATGGTGAACTGCAGACAAACACACAGGGATTGATATTTGTGGCCATGGCAATACTTTGACTTAGTATTGCCTCAGCCTGGCTAGATCCTAACCCACCTGCATTCCAACAATGGAGGGCTAGGCTATTAGCGACTTGTAGTCTGGAAGTAGCAATCTATAGAAACAAAGGAGCTAAAAAAAGATTGAGGGGCATGCTGATCTGGCCACCGCTCTTGCTGTGGATTTAGAGACATACATGAACGTATTTTGTTTGTTTATTTCTTTTTCTATTTTCAGGAAATGCGAACTATATTGGATTATTTTGGATTTATGAATGTAATAAGTCGTTTCTTTTTGACATGCTCCTGGTCGGGGAGATGGGGGAGGGGTGGGTGGGAATGCATTTATTATGTAAAAACTGTCAATAAAAAGATTTTTAAAAAAAAGAAGTAACACATCACCATTATTGATTGTTTATATGCAGGAAGGCACACCTTCTTGCACATAAACAATAATTTCCTATAATGCAGGCACCCCTGCAGGCAAGGGTGCCTGCTTTGACCCTAGGCAGCTAATTTTAGTGCCATCGCTAGGGAAAACACTGAGGTGCGCCGTATTGTTGTAAATACGGCGCATCCCCACATTTTGGAAATGTTGGAGCACAGTGCTGCCAAATTTGGCGCAGCTCCACGCGCCGACATTCCCTTGTAAAAATGCCTCTAAGAGAATGTTTTTTAGAATATGTTTTAGCCATAAGGTAGAGGAAGTTGAGGAAAATTAGGGATGGAGCAATTTGCAAATTCCATAGGGATTACGCTCATGGATTTCCACCAATCACCATTGTAATTGGGGGTTGGAGTACTTGGTAAGCAGACGACTACTGAAATTCGGTGTAGATAAGAAGATTGCTGCTGGAGTACCTCTGTATGTGGTTGATGAATTTCAGCTTCCAAAAAGATTGATTCCTGTTCGGAACACCAGCTTTAGAGGTGGCAATATGAGCCTAGCAGCAAGGTGACCCTTGTGGCTACAGATTTCAAGATTATCCAACTTGTGGTCTCTGACACCAAAATGCAATGCATGGTTGGGTCCCAGAATTTAGTTTATCCGAACACGGAGTCGACCGTGGACACAGTATCTTGCCTTGCTGCTTTAGGGGATTTTTACTTCTTTTATAGAGATTGGGGCCCATAATTACTTTCCAATGCAGAAGAATTTTGTGCTGGAAAGGTGACCTTTTCTCTGCTCAGAAAGCTATATGCCCTGTCTTACCTGCCTCTATGCCTAAGGGTAGGACAGAGGTAATATTTGAGGAATCAATTCAAACACTCAAAGGTTTTACTGCAAACTTGATCTACTAAGATAGCCAGACCAGGCTTTGCATTCAAAATTAACACCGCCTTGAAGCAAGTGCTAATAGCGAGAAATGTTTTAGTTTCTCAATCAATGCATGTATTGAATGTGTACTGAAGTACACAGCATACATCCAATGTATGCGATCCTTCTATGTCTGTCTAGACCCTGAAAATGATACTACAAGAGGATGCTTCAAACACAAATACACAGAGCACACTAACCTTTATGAGGCTGTGCATTTTGCAAGGCAACCTTTTAGAAAGCCAGCACACAGGATGGTAGCATCAGGCCAGTCTCAACAGATATGACCCTGTACTGTTTTCCAACTTTTTCAATGCATCACGGCAAACTCGAGTGGTTTGAAAACAATCAAATTTGGGCCTAAGAATGAAGGTAAAACTATTGACCCACGCTCCATTGATCCCATTGAAGTTTGAGATCCCTATTGTTCTCTATGGACACTTTTTGCTTTCTTTTTCTGTACATGAATTTGTTTTGGTAATTGCATCCGTTGTACTTCTTAATGTTAATGTTGTCTCGCGCTGCCATCAGGCCCGGACTGCCCATAGCGGGCACCGGGCAATCCCCCGGTGCGCCGCACGGGTGGGGGCCGGTTTTGGGTCCCTGGCGGCCGTTTTTGTTACAGGGCCGTTTTTGCAGCATAGCTGCAAAATCGGCCCTGTAACAAAATCGGCCCGACAAGGTGCTCGGCCGCCCCCCCCCCCCCCGAGTGGGGAGGGGGGGGCCGGCCGACCACTTTGCCAGGGCCGGTTGTGGTTCCCAGTCCGGCCCTGGCTACCATGATACTTCACATCCATTGTCTCCTAAATTTGCTTGATACACAGATATCAAGGATAAACCTAGGATCGCTCGCTGAAAACTTTCTATGGCCTAGATTGATCAGCTCTGTCAGAGCCCATCCACTGCTCGGCCTCCTGGACACCTTCCTGCACAAAAATAATCAATTCAGCTCGGAAGCAGCACACACAGAAAGAGGAAAAAAGGAGGAGAAATAAAGTTCTTTTTACTCATGGCACATTACTTGAGGAGACGTAGGCTTTTGACGCATTCCTGTGTTTACAGAAGATTGTAAATCTGGAAATGTCTCAAATGTCATGTGTGTTATGTTGGAACACCCACTGTAACACCCATGGCACACCTCGCCATCGCCATATGTGGCAACGCAGTGACTTGCGCTGCATTGCCACACACCACATCTGCATGGCCATGAAAAGCCACGCAAGGTGGCTTTATGTGACCTTGTAGATGTGACACTACAATCTGCACCACTGGACCATCAGTAAAAGTGACACTCCTGTGGTGTAGGGGCATTGTAAATGAGGCCCCAGGTCCTTACAAAAGCCATCAACAACTATGGGCTGAGGTTTCGGCAAGTACACAGAATCAAACGAGGAAGAATAAATGAAGCATTAACTCGCCAAAGGTAAATATTGCATGGCTACTTCTGATACCACCCTCATTCTCCTGTCCTTCCATTAGTTTTCTGATGTGAGCGTTGCAGTTGTAGGACTGTATGGTAGCAACGGCCTGGATTCTGGAGAATCTGATTGACTTCCTCCTTCTCAGCATTCCAATAAAGGAACTAATATAAATTAGCATCCGGAGAAAAGCATTTGTAACTAACCAGCCAATCAGAATGCTCCCCTTACTGACAACAGCTACTGTTACAAGACCATAAAGGGAACATTCCATTGAAGTCACCTTGCAATATCCATCCGGTGTCCTGCTTTAACCCTGTCTGACTTACTTTTTACATTTCTGGTTGTGCAAGGTCTCAAATTCTCTGCAGCCCACCTCTAGCTCTCTTTCATCATGCCACTTTCTAAGCTGTGCTGTGTTATAACTTCTCCTTCCTTCACTAAATAAAAATATAAGTCCCAACAGCCTATGGAAAGTTGAAAACATAAACAATCTTAAATGTTAGATTATATGTTAGATTATATTTTCTATTGCGCATTAGGGTTTATGTTTCCACTTTTTGAAGCAAGGTTTTTAATTACCCTGTGCTCCATATTGGCCCTGTGCATGCGGCCAATCCCATAATTAAGGGGAGGGTAATTAATAGCTATTATTGCCCTAAACGTAGAGCAGTAATGATTAGTTTTGAATTTCAAAAGTACAGTGAAACCTACTCTATTTTTTTTTATGTATTTAATTTTCAGAATGCTAGTGTAACCATAGGATTAATTGACCTAAAACAGAAACTAAATCACAGTTACTATTCTGTAAATCCTCTTTTTTTGTTTCCTCCCAAATGCAAACAACTAGTCCACAGGCACAGGCTAAGAGGAAGAGATTCCGTATTAGTAGCCTAGATTTTGAATGCCTTGTGCCTTGCGGAATGAGCAAGTCTCTGAGAGACATTAGCCTAAGGATCGGAGCCTCTATGCGGGACTGCAGCAGTGAAAGGCGGAACTAAGAAAGTTAAGTCTGATTCCCTGGTATACTATGTGTACTGTGTCTGGTGGCAGCGCATTGGACAGCCTGTTAAACTGGCAACCAGAAGGGTTGACTGATTACTAGGCACTTGTGGACTTGTGGTCATGCCACTGATTCTGTGTTTTGATAGCACTGGAAGTGATGCAATCAGGGTTTTACCACAATCTAAGCTTGAAAGGGTCATTGGCCAAAATAAGTCAGCGATTTGTCTCTGGAGAAAATCCAAGAGTATATAGGTGGGAATATGTATTACTTCTGACAAAATGCACCTGCTTTCACATGAAAAATGTGGAACCCCAAAACACTCATTTCTGTTATTTATTTAAACATTTGTGTATTTATTTATAGCGCAAAAGTGACACCCAAAGGCTTCCTAGCCCAAGGGCACAAAAAAACGGATTAAGGGTTGGATGTACATAGACTTCGGTTTGCGATTTCCTAATAGCTAACAGGTATGAACAACAGTGTGTTTTACACTGTTTGTGATTACACTGTTTACCTCATTAGTATTCATGAGGCAGGTCACAAATTGCAACCGATTGGGAATGGCTAGCACTTACAAGGATGGTGGCCTGCTGGGGTCAGCAGACCACCTTGTCTGTGACTGCTTTTTAAATAAAGCAGTTTTTTATTTTGAAATGCAGCCCGATGTTTTAAAGGAAAATGGGATGCATTTAAAAAAAGAAAAATGAAAAGTTTCCTTTTCATTTTTTAAGAGCAGGCAGCGGTCCCATGGACCACTGCCTGCTCTTAAGAAATATTGGCGCCCACATTTGCAAATGGGTCGCCACCTCCTTCACGGAGTTGGTAAAGTATGAATGTTTTGCAACCCTATTCCGGTCGCAAAGCATTCATACATGCCCCTGCAGCTCGTTCTAAGGAAGGGACGCCCTCGGCACGCCCCTTCCTAATAGCGACTCCCAATTTGCGTTTCGGTGATAACTTACCCAGTTGCAAATAGGGCTTTGTACATTTACAAATGTTTTTTTTTAGGTCACAAATGCAAATCCACCCGTTTGTGAGCTGAAAAAAGCTTTGCACATCTGGACCTAAGAGTAGGGCAGAGAGCAAAATGCAGTTAACAGAATAGGTGAGTTTCTAGCTTTTTACTGAAAAGAAGGCGAGAGGTAGACTGACATAGGTTCAAAAGGGATCCATCGTTTTTTAGGATCCATAATTTAGGGCCCAAGATCCTAAAAGAACCTCCCGCATATGGGGCCTTGCAGTGCCGGTTAACCTTGTGTTAAGGAGAGGGATCCTTATCTGAAAGATCAGGAGGGAGGAGAAAAGAGATGTAGCAACTTGGGCCTGTTTGGTAGTAGTCGGATGTACCAGACAAAGGATTATGAACTGAATTTGCTTCCTGATGGGTAGCAATGAAGTGAGAGTTGCACCGCAAAGACATGGTTACATTTCCAGTGGCTCAGCCCACAACCATGTTCTGGATCAACTGAATCTTCGAGATCTGATATTCCAGAAATCCTGCTATTTCAGCTATTGTTCCTTTTTCTACTTGTTTTGTATCAGAGTTATCCCTGAATGCGTTCTCTACAAGCATTCCTTTAGCTTTGAAAACTCAAAGCAATTGTGGACAATACCACTGTGATAGCAAAAGAAGGTAATGGAAGAGACTACTTGAATTAACCTGAACCACTGGTCATTGCTCGGGGCACATTCTAGACAACCATGTTTATCTTAACTTTACTATCGCTGAAAGTGACCAACCTCACTCAAATCAGCCTTGGTCTACGCGGGTAGGAACAGTCCAACCTGGAAGGCCAAGTCCTCTCTAAACGGGAACATAAGCTACTCAGACCTTTTTTACCTTACTGGGCTAATCAGTGAGGTGCAGCCAAAATCCATATGGGGCAGTAAGCCATGTACCTATGCATGGATATAGTCACAACACCTATATTGACCCACTTAGACAACAAAAATGTTGCTCCAAATACTTACATTAATAAATGCAAATTATAATTAGTATTAGTCATTTTCACTTCATCCTCCCTTAGCTCATCTTTTCCATTACAGAAGGGGGCAAGAATTATGCAAATGCTCCTTGGTCCTGCTCCAATCAGAATATTGCTGACTTCACTGTTCGATCACATCCTTGCTGAAAAAGAACACAAGCAGCCCAGGGCTGGTTTCAGCCAACTCTCTTTGTATAACACTGTAACTAAACAAATAAACAGAACATGTACACATTCCATATCAAAAGCAGTCAGATCTTTCGGTCGGCTCTAGGGCTTAGGAATACGAGTACCTGAAGAATATTTATCAAGCTCGAAAAAATATCCATATTGTCAGCAGAGGTGTTGTTCAATAACTTATTAAAAAGAAAGGAGCACAAGGAACTTTTCTTTGCAATCTTTCCAGAGTAATTGTATTAGCATGTCTAAGGTATATACTTGGAATATAATTATCCGAATGGCTTCTTGTTGCAGAACATACTTTATAACACCCATATTCAAGACACAATTGTGAAAGGTTTTTTAAAGATAATAGAACGTTATAGTTCAAATTGATTTATGTTGTCACTTTGGAAAGACTACTTTTACTGAAAAAATCATGTTTTGATTATTATCAAATAGCTCTATGTTTTGGAGTTTTGTTAATGTTGCAGCTGGTTCTACAAATCCTGTTCTAAAACATCTGAGTGCCTCTGTGTGACTTTATCTGTTGACAGATTTATAGATAAAAAATAAATTATTTTGCCCATAGCTAAACCATTGGATTTTTATCTTATGTGTCTCATTTGGTTCCCTACCTTAATATTGTGCTGCAAAAATATTGCGAAAAAAATATTGAGGAATATAGGGAAAATATAAGTATATATGGGGAAGCATAGGTTTACTATACACGCCTCTACATATTTGAATATTGATGATATAGATTTATCTAAGGTGCATAGATATTGGTTAAGAATAGTAAATCTATATTTGCCAATAAAGCATGTCTCCACAGTATTTTGGTAATCAATATGTTTGGTATGATATTCCTGTATCCTAATAGTCCTGTAGTCAATAGTCTGACACACAATCGCCTCATTTATGACCTGAGCTAAGATTCTGGCACTTTACCTCTGGCAGACTCCTGTTTTGGTGAACAAGGTAACCAATGGTGAATATTTACAGGCATGTAAGGCGAATGTTTGCACAGCCCATCCAAGTCATCACAGTAATGCTGTGGTTTGGAAATATTACACAAATGTACCCTTGCTGGAACACTAGCACAGAAGCAGATGGTGAAATGCAGCCAAGGACACAGTGAAGAAGAAAAATGCCTTTGCCCTTCTTGCACCTGTAAGGGTCTTATACTGGCTTCCACCAAGTTAGCGATGGGATACGAAGGGTCAGGGTGGACACAATACACACTTACTACAACTGCAGTCTTGAATACTCTCTGGGCTTACCCACGCCCCTTAGGGTGACTTATATAGACAGGAAAAGTGTAATACATTGTACATATGGTATAACTTTATATTATCTGAGCCATCACAGAGCACACCAACCTTATGCAAAGCAGCCTCGGCCCTACTCTAATACAAACAGTCCAGCCAGACTGCTAGACAGCATGCCCCTGAACACGAACACAGGCAACTTTAGTCTAATGTAAGCCTTGATTTATTTATTTATTTATTTTTTAAACTTATAAAGCGCAAACAAATACCACGAATGGTGTCTCGGCGCTAGGCTGACAGAGAGGCAGACAAAGAGGCAACTCCTTTACATTTATTGACTGAATAGCCAGGTCTTCACTTGCTTTCTAAAGATCATTAGTGAAGGGCTGCATTTTATTTGATGGGGCAAGGTGTTCCAGATTGACCTCCCTAATGACATGCAGTTTGGTTTCTAATGGCACAGTGCTCAATGACCCCCGTTTGGGCACACCCACAACACTTAGGATGACTTACAGAGCTACAAATTGGCAGATTGAAATTAGTAAATGTATTTAAGTCAGTGATAATTTATCTGAACACATTAGATATTGTTTCTTGGTTTATCTTTGCCTTTACAGCAAGAGACCGACCATATGCAAATCATTCTTGGTCCTGCTCCAATAGGAACCAAGAGCTGCTAGTCCATGCCCAATATGAACAGGAATAAAGCAACACCTAATGACTTCTGCCATCTCATTTGGATATGACACCTTCACTGACAAACCAATAATGCATGAGCACAGTCCTTATCAAAAAGTAAGACAGACTTTTCAGAGCCGCTCTCCAACTTACTAAGAAGTGAAAATAAAACATATTTAGCTAAGTGTAAAAATATATTACCATTTCAGCACTTAATCTCCATACCTTTGCATCTTATTAAAAGTAAAAGAGCACAGGAAACTCTGCTCGGCAATCTTCCCAGAGTCAGCTGATTAGCATATCTAAAGTACATACTTGGAATTAAATTAACTGAATTGCTTTTTGCAACAGGTAATATCTTGCAACACTGAGTTTTTAGTCACCGCTGTGAAGACATTTTATTGAAACAATAAGAAAGTTATACTCCAAAATGATTCATGTATTCACTTTTGTAAAGTCTAACTTTACTCCACAAAACGCAATGTATGCATTGCATATCTTGATCATCAAATAGTTACAATACGGCAACATTGCAAATGAAGATAATCGCCTTTCAAATTCCATGCTGAAAGGTTTAACTGTATGTCATTCTATGTACTTATATAAAGACTAGCAGCCCGTCCCGACGTTGTCCGGGTATGAATTGCTGCCGGCCAGTAGTATATTGTTTTGTAGGATTTCGTTTTGATAGCATTTCTTATCTGTGACAGGCCTGTGAAACGCTCCAATTCACAGTGCACTGCTGATGCACTTAAGAGTGCGCGTTCAGTAGTGTGTGAACTCGAGTTTCCCTACTTTATTTTCCTTGCAATATTATATAGCGCGAACTCGACAACATGGCATGAGCACAATTTACATTACAGAAGAACACATTGATTTGTGGTAGGCACAGGGAGACAAAGCGATTTGCCTGGAATCACAGGATGTTGAGCTGATGCCGAGATTCTAACGTAGCTCCCCATCTCTAAAGTTCGCAATTCTAGAACTTGTGGTGGGAGGTGTGTCTAAAAGTGTATGTCGTGCTGGGCATCAATGAGAGAGACCTGTGCATTTTTCCAATTGGTGGTGAAAAAATATGAGTATGTTGCTGGAGATGTGGGCCGCCGTGCCACCAATGTACTTACAGGGAGGGTAAACACCCATTGTTCCGCAAATTTCTTTCCGCATACCATCATTCTGCATACTTTCATTACGAAAGTACCATGACTCCGCAATGCCATTATAACGCATGGCATTACATTTTATATGCTTTTACCACGCATACATTTACAACGAAATTCGTTGTAAATCCATGAATGGTAAAAGCATGTTTTTTTAAAATGTTTGGATAAGGCAAGTATGGGTATAGGGGTATATGTTTTGGGGTA
Organism: Lissotriton vulgaris; assembly: GCF_964263255.1. Taxonomy (NCBI): domain Eukaryota; kingdom Metazoa; phylum Chordata; class Amphibia; order Caudata; family Salamandridae; genus Lissotriton; species Lissotriton vulgaris. The sequence goes on along the minus strand of NC_141695.1, from coordinate 1,597,224,824 downwards.
CTGAGGTATATGTTTTGGGGTGTTTGGGTATTTTAATGGTTCAGATATAGTTTTGGGTTATGGGGTACAGGGGTATTTTTAGGGTTCAGAGGTAGGTTTGGGTTTTGGGGTATAGGGGTATTTTTAGGGTTCAGGGGTAGGTTTGGGTTTTAGGGTACAGGGGTATTTTAAGGGTTCAGGGCTAGGTTTGGGTTTTGGGGTACAGGGGAATTTTAGGGTTCAGGGCTAGGTTTGGGTTTTGGGATACAGGGGTATTTTAAGGTTCTGGGCTAGGTTTGGGTTTTGGGGTACAGGGGTATTTTTAGGGTTCAAGGGTAGGTTTGGGTTTTGGGGTACAGGGGTATTTTAAGGGTTATTTGCTAGGTTTGGGTTTTGGGGTACAGGGGTATTTTAGGGTTCAGGGGTAGGTTTGGGTTTTGGGGTACAGGGATATTTTTAGAGTTCAGGGGTATGTTTGGGTTTTGAGGTACAGGGGTATTTTTAGGGTTCAGGGCTAGGTTTTGGTTTTGGGGTACAGGGTATATTTATAGGGTTAAGATGGGTTAGTGTTTAAGGGTGTTGGGGGATTTTATAGAGTAAGGGTGGGTTATGATTATGGGGTGCAGGGGTATTTAAAGTAGGGGTGGGCGTAATTGGCGCAAACTTGGTACAATAAATCCGCAATATTTCGTTCCGTCAGATTTCAAATTATTAAAACAGAAACCTCATATATTCAAGGTAAAATAACAAGTATTTCTACATGCTAAAATGCATATAGTCATTTCACAAAAGTGAAATTAGCTTCCAGCAAGCAGTGAGAGAGGTGATGATTTTGAGATCAAGCCCCTCCAAACCATTATGGGACGAGATTAGCAGTGGGAAGTGAATATTATCGTATCCAAATAATTCTACAAAGAGCTGCAGTTCACCTCGTTCTCCCCAGTTGTCCCCAAGAGGCAAATGCAATAGCATTTAAAATATTATACATCAAGCTGCAGTTCACCTCATGGTCCCTAGATGTCCCTGATGAGGCAAATGCAATAGCATTTAAAATATTACACATCAAGCTGAAGTTCACCTCATGTCCCTAGATGTCCCTGATGATGCAAATGCAATAGCATTTAAAATATTATATATCAAGCTGCAGTACACCTCGCCGTCCCTAGATGTCCCTGATGAGTAAAATTCAAAAACATTGAAACCCTTTCATGAATGCTAAAAATTATGCTAAGCTTATCCCATAATGCTTTGCAGGGCCTTTTAGTTGTATTTTTGCCCATAACTGTGCTTGGGGTGGTTCTAAGAGAATGGGACCTCCACTGAATTACTATTTAAAGGGAGCAGGAATGTATAGAACCTGGGAAGAAAAAACAACATTCGTGACGGAATGCCCCCAGCGATTGTCACGCCCCCAGCACACACCCACAGCACAATGCAGACACGCCCACAAGGGACTACTTTGCTGGCACGGTTCGTTTACATTTTAAATGTATATGGTGGGCGTCTGCATAGCCTATGTCCTTCTGCTGCAACTGCCCTTTCCAACGCTGTATTGGGTGTTGTGATTGGTGCTGTGGTTCCCGAGTTTACCTGGCCAAAAGGTGCAAGTTATCTCTTTATAATAGTAGTATAGATAAAGCTGCAGTTCACCTCGTCGTCCCAAGATGTCCCTGATGAGTAAAATTCAAAAACATTGAAACCCTTTCATGAATGCTAAAAATTATGCTAAGCTTATCCCATAATGCTTTGCAGGGCCTTTTAGTTGTATTTTTGCCCATAACTGTGCTTGGGGTGGTTCTAAGAGAATGGGACCTCCACTGAATTACTATTTAAAGGGAGCAGGAATGTATAGAACCTGGGAAGAAAAAACAACACTTGTGACGGAATGCCCCCAGCGATTGTCACGCCCCCAGCACACACCCACAGCACAATGCAGACACGCCCACAAGGGACTACTTTGCTGGCACGGTTCGTTTACATTTTAAATGTATATGGTGGGCGTCTGCATAGCCTAAGTCCTTCTACTGCAACTGCCCTTTCCAACTCTGTATTGGGTGTTGTGATTGGTGCTGTGGTTCCCGAGTTTACCTGGCCAAAAGGTGCAAGTTCTCTCTTTATAATAGTAGTATAGATAAAGCTGCAGTTCACCTCGTCGTCCCAAGATGTCCCTGATGAGTAAAATTCAAAAACATTGAAACCCTTTCATGAATGCTAAAAATTATGCTAAGCTTATCCCATAATGCTTTGCAGGGCCTTTTAGTTGTATTTTTGCCCATAACTGTGCTTGGGGTGGTTCTAAGAGAATGGGACCTCCACTGAATTACTATTTAAAGGGAGCAGGAATGTATAGAACCTGGGAAGAAAAAACAACACTCGTGACGGAATACCCCCAGCGATTGTCACGCCCCCAGCACACACCCACAGCACAATGCAGACACGCCCACAAGGGACTACTTTGCTGGCACGGTTCGTTTACATTTTAAATGTATATGGTGGGCGTCTGCATAGCCTATGTCCTTCTGCTGCAACTGCCCTTTCCAACGCTGTATTGGGTGCTGTGATTGGTGCTGTGGTTCCCGAGTTTACCTGGCCAAAAGGTGCAAGTTCTCTCTTTATAATAGTAGTATAGATAAAGCTGCAGTTCACCTCGTCGTCCCAAGATGTCCCTGATGAGTAAAATTCAAAAACATTGAAACCCTTTCATGAATGCTAAAAATTATGCTAAGCTTATCCCAAAATGCTTTGCAGGGCCTTTTAGTTGTATTTTTGCCCATAACTGTGCTTGGGGTGGTTCTAAGAGAATGGGACCTCCACTGAATTACTATTTAAAGGGAGCAGGAATGTATAGAACCTGGGAAGAAAAAACAACACTCGTGACGGAATGCCCCCAGCGATTGTCACGCCCCCAGCACACACCCACAGCACGGTTCGTTTACATTTTAAATTTATATGGTGGGCGTCTGCATAGCCTATGTCCTTCTGCTGCAACTGCCCTTTCCAACGCTGTATTGGGTGTTGTGATTGGTGCTGTGGTTCCCGAGTTTACCTGGCCAAAAGGTGCAAGTTCTCTCTTTATAATAGTAGTATAGATAAAGCTGCAGTTCACCTCGTCGTCCCAAGATGTCCCTGATGAGTAAAATTAAAAAACATTGAAACCCTTTCATGAATGCTAAAAATTATGCTAAGCATATCCCATAATGCTTTGCAGGGACTTTTAGTTGTATTTTTGCCCATAACTGTGCTTGGGGTGGTTCTAAGAGAATGGGACCTCCACTGAATTACTATTTAAAGGGAGCAGGAATGTATAGAACCTGGGAAGAAAAAACAACACTCGTGACGGAATGCCCCCAGCGATTGTCACGCCCCCAGCAAACACCCACAGCACAATGCAGACACGCCCACAAGGGACTACTTTGCTGGCACGGTTCGTTTACATTTTAAATGTAGATGGTGGGCGTCTGCATAGCCTATGTCCTTCTGCTGCAACTGCCCTTTCCAACGCTGTATTGGGTGTTGTGATTGGTGCTGTGGTTCCCGAGTTTACCTGGCCAAAAGGTGCAAGTTATCTCTTTATAATAGTAGTATAGATAAAGCTGCAGTTCACCTCGTCGTCCCAAGATGTCCCTGATGAGTAAAATTCAAAAACATTGAAACCCTTTCATGAATGCTAAAAATTATGCTAAGCGTATCCCATAATGCTTTGCAGGGCCTTTTAGTTGTATTTTTGCCCATAACTGTGCTTGGGGTGGTTCTAAGAGAATGGGACCTCCACTGAATTACTATTTAAAGGGAGCAGGAATGTTTAGAACCTGGGAAGAAAAAACAACACTTTTGACGGAATGCCCCCAGCGATTGTCACGCCCCCAGCACACACCCACAGCACAATGCAGACACGCCCACAAGGGACTACTTTGCTGGCACGGTTCGTTTACATTTTAAATGTATATGGTGGGCGTCTGCATAGCCTAAGTCCTTCTGATGCAACTGCCCTTTCCAACGCTGTATTGGGTGTTGTGATTGGTGCTGTGGTTCCCGAGTTTACCTGGCCAAAAGGTGCAAGTTCTCTCTTTATAATAGTAGTATAGATAAAGCTGCAGTTCACCTCCTCGTCCCAAGATGTCCCTGATGAGTAAAATTCAAAAACATTGAAACCCTTTCATGAATGCTAAAAATTATGCTAAGCTTATCCCATAATGCTTTGCAGGGCCTTTTAGTTGTATTTTTGCCCATAACTGTGCTTGGGGTGGTTCTAAGAGAATGGGACCTCCACTGAATTACCATTTAAAGGGAGCAGGAATGTATAGAACCTGGGAAGAAAAAACAATACTCGTGACGGAATGCCCCCAGCGATTGTCACGCCCCCAGCACACACCCACAGCACAATGCAGACACGCCCACAAGGGACTACTTTGCTGGCATGGTTCGTTTACATTTTAAATGTATATGGTGGGCGTCTGCATAGCCTATGTCCTTCTGCTGCAACTGCCCTTTCCAACGCTGTATTGGGTGTTGTGATTGGTGCTGTGGTTCCCGAGTTTACCTGGCCAAAAGGTGCAAGTTCTCTCTTTATAATAGTAGTATAGATAAAGCTGCAGTTCACCTCGTCGTCCCAAGATGTCCCTGATGAGTAAAATTAAAAAACATTGAAACACTTTCATGAATGCTAAAAATTATGCTAAGCTTATTCCATAATGCTTTGCAGGGCCTTTTAGTTGTATTTTTGCCCATAACTGTGCTTGGGGTGGTTCTAAGAGAATGGGACCTCCACTGAATTACTATTTAAAGGGAGCAGGAATGTATAGAACCTGGGAAGAAAAAACAACACTTGTGACGGAATGCCCCCAGCGATTGTCACGCCCCCAGCACACACCCACAGCACAATGCAGACACGCCCACAAGGGACTACTTTGCTGGCACGGTTCGTTTACATTTTAAATGTATATGGTGGGCGTCTGCATAGCCTATGTCCTTCTGCTGCAACTGCCCTTTCCAACGCTGTATTGGGTGCTGTGATTGGTGCTGTGGTTCCCGAGTTTACCTGGCCAAAAGGTGCAAGTTCTCTCTTTATAATAGTAGTATAGATATAGAGAGACAATACATAATAGGTAATTGTTCAATATGGGGCTATATTGTGAGGTTTCCTGGTGACATTTATAAATCATGAGGCCACAAAGGCAATATGCAGCCATATTACACCTTATGTATTTTTTATATTACATGATTTATTAATTGATTTTAGCCCGCTTTAGAAAGGTGTGGAGCATTTGCGCATCATCCGTTTAGCATTCATTGCTTGCAGATGTGTTGTCTGTCAATGTTTTGAGAAAATGTGTGTTTTTGTTGAAGATAATGCACTAATATTTGAAATTGGTTGTGTGCAACAAATTTTAAATGCAACCAGCCCTGTAAAGAAATTAAAAATATGCATTCTAAAACTTCTCTTGCAGTACATTGATGCTATAGCGCACGTTTAACAAGACATACAAAGAAAGAAAATATAGTGCAGTGTGGGACAGTGTAATGCATTGCTGACAGGGTTCTCCATTTACAGTATGCATTTTCACACACTGGTGTGGATTCATTGTTAAATGCTTACATCAAGGCTGGGTCTACAAGGGTAGGCTTGCCAGGAGTGATGATTAATGCTCTGAAAGCAGCAGTAGCATTTCTTTTACCATCACTGAAAGAAAGACAAAATGATTTGGAACCACTGGCAAACTATCAATAAGAAGGTTTAATCATGTTATATGTATTACAAATGCACAAATAATTATTCAACAAATAAGGTATTTCAAGAATAAAGATAATAGTTGCCCATTAGCAAGACACTTTTGGAAACAATTCAAGAGCAATGAGGTCCTCTTGTGTCCTGAGAACCTCAGGACACAAGTGGACTTAATCTTCAGAGCAGCAGTGCGCCAGGAGCCGCGTTCACAGAGTAATGTAGGAAGGGGCATGGCCTCGGACCACATCTCTGCAATCTAGCTCTGTGGCGCTTACTGGAGGTACCTGGTGGGCTAGTTGGCCCCCAGGGACCCTCTGGATTCAAGGGAACTTAATCTCCCAAACCAGAACGCGCCAGGAGGTGCGTCTACAGAGTGGTGGAGAAAGGAGGCGTGGCCTGGTATGAGAAGTTAGCAATTCTTCTGTGTGGGACTTACTGGAGGTAATAGGAGGGGTAATTGGCCCCAAGGGTGATGTTGGGGGCTAACTACCCCTCCTGTTACCTCCAGTAGGTCCCACACAGTGGGATTGCTAAGAGGTGTTCGGAGGCCACGCTCACCTTTCTCCACCACTCTGTAAACGCGATTGCTAAGTTATAGTTAGAAATTAGCATTTAAAAAACCTTAGAAATTCCCTGAAAAAACCATAGGTTTCAGGGACGTTATAGTTGGTTGGACATTTCACTCATATAAAACCAGAGAAATTCGGCTTTTATGGTTAGTAGAGCTAACTATAACTCGTGCCCCCGCAATGCACTGCTGATGACATCATCCATGTGATCATCTGATGTACCTCCTCACAGCCTAATAAAACCTTTCATACACCCACTCTAAAATACAGACTACCAATATCAAAACCATAGACACACCAATAGCAGTTAGTACATACCCGCTCAGTGATTTATACGTGTACACACACATTCACCCACTAACCCATACAGTCACAAATACATGCAGTCATTCATCAATACAGCCACTGATGAATCCACTCATAAACTCATATAGACACCCACACACTGCCACTGACCCAAAGAGTTACTCAAAAACCTAGTCAGTCACCCAAAGAATTAATTACACTGTCATTTACTCATCTATACAGTTATACACACACATCACTTATTCATACAGATACATATTGCCTTCAATAATTACTGACAAAAGCACACACTTATCCATGCAGCCACTGTCACAATCACTCACTGTAACATATACTCTCTTGTATACTCCAACACTCAAAAATACTGCCTTTCACATATGTAGTTACTTACACATATACCACTAACACATCTATTCACTCACAAACACAGCTATACGTACACTCACTCACCCGTACACTCCCTAACACACGCACTCTTAAACTCATACACTAAGTGAATCACCCACTCACACATTCTTGCAGGGAGTCAACCCCCCCCACACACACAGACAGACAGGCAACCATACAGGTTCTCAGACAACCAATCATTCTTCAATATACCTTGGCATATATAGATATAACATTCTTGAACTTTTTAGAATCACTCAATCACGTGGATGATGTAATCAGTGATGTCATTTGAGATGTTATCAGTGATGTCACTGAGCATGTCATGAGTGATGTAATATGTGACATCATCAGCAGTGCATTGCGGGGGCGCGAGTTATAGTTAGCTCTACTAACTATAACAGCCGAATTTCTCTGGTTTTATATGAGTGAAGTGTCCAACTAACTATAACGTCCCTGAAACCTATGTTTTTTTCTGTGAATATATATATAAACCATAGGTTTCAGGCCTTATATAGTTAGGAATTAGCATTTAAAAAATCATTGAAATTGCTCCTATATAGTTAGTTGTACTAACTATATTTCGCGCACCCGCAATCCACTGCTGATGATGTCACATATTACATCATTCATGACATGGTCAGTGACATCACTGATGATATCACTGATGACATCTCAAATGACATCAGTGATGACATCACTGATGACATCTCATTTGACATCACTGATGACATCATCCAGCGACTGTCTGTTTCTGTAAAGTTCATTCATATGTTTTACATATTGAAGAATGAGTGGATGTATAATTGTCTGGATGAAGGATTTAGTAGGTGCATGACTGACTGTATGAGTGAGTGATTAAATGTGTCTTACTAAATGCATGGGTTAGTGACTAAACAGTCTGAATGTGTGCATCAGTATGTCTGTTGTTGTGTAAGCTGCTGCATGTGTTGATCAGTAGGTATATGAGTGGCTATATGGGTTATTGATTGGTTGCCCAAGTATTTGAATGGGAGACTGAGTGTGTGTGTGGGTGGCTGGAAGGTGTGTGACTCTGTGCATAGATGTGAGAGCAGTTGATTCACTAGGTGTATGAGTTCAAGAGTGCATGTGGAAACAGCTATATGGGCGGTTGACTGTGTGCATGGGTGTGTTGGTGAGTGAATGGATATCTCAGTGCTACATGTCCAAGTAAGTACATATGTAAAACACAGTGCATGTGAGAGTTGGCATATATAAATGACTATACATGAGAGCCAGTGAATGTGTGAGTGGCTGTATGGATCATTGTGTACTTGTATCAGTGATTGTATAAGAGAGTAATTATGTGTTAGTATATGTTTGAATAAATAAGGTGTTGTGTGTATAACTGTATTGTTGAGGAAATAGAAGTGTGATTGATTCTTTGCATGACTAACTAGGTGTGTGAGTAACTCCATGGATGAGTGGCAGTGTGTGAGTGTCTGCATAGGTGTATGAGTGCATATGATAGTGTTGTATTGATGAGTGACTGTATGTATGAGTGATTCTATGGGCGAATAAGTGAATGTGTGTGTAGACCTAGGAATCAGTGAGTGCGTATGTAGTAACTGGTATTGGTGTGTCAATGGTTTCAAGAATGGTAGTCTGTATTTCACACTGGGTGTATCAAAGGTTATATTAGAGTGTGAGGAGGTGCATCGTATTATCACATGAATGATATCATCAGTGATGTGATCAGTGATGTCAAATGAGATGTCATCAGTGATGTCATCAGTGATGTCATTTGAGATGTCAAGCGTGATGTCACTGACCATGTCATGAATGATGTAATATGTGACATCATCAGCAGTGGATTGCGGGTGCGCGAAATATAGTTAGTACAACTAACTATAAAGGAGCAATTTCAATGTTTTTTTAAATGCTAATTCCTAACTATATAAGGCCTGAAACCTATGGTTTTTTAAGTGAATTTGCAAGGTTTTTAAAATGCTAATTCCTAACTATGTAAGGCCTGAAACCTATGTTTTTTTAAGTGAATTTGCAAGGTTTTTTAAATGCTAATTCCTAACTATATAAGGCCTGAAACCTATGGTTTATAAGTGAATTTGCAAGGTTTTTTAAATGCTAATTCCTAACTATATGAGGCTTGAAACCTATGGTTTTTTCAGTGAATTTGCAAGGTTTTTTAAATGCTAATTCCTAACTATATCAGGCATGAAACCTATATTTTTTTCAATAAATTTCAAAGGTTTTGTAAATGCTAATTCTTTTAGCGGATAACGTTTATATATGTTATTATCCTTCTGGGACCACCTGAGCAGCCATCTTGTTTCTCAGGAGAAGTGAGGCACAAGAGAGCACAAAACTAGAGTGGAAAACGCGAAAAGGGGGCAGGGTTGAGACCCCCTGACCCCCTAGCCCTTCTCAGGGGGTACCAGAAGGACCACCAAGTGCAAACAAAAAATATATTTTTTTTAAATCGCGGGGTACGCGCACGGTACGCGTACCGTACGCGTACGATGCGCGTACCCTGCGATTATTTTGAATTTTTTCTATTTTTTTTGCCCTTGGGGGTCCTTTTGGGACCCCCTGAGAAGGGCTAGAGGGTTAGGAGGTCTCTACCATGCCCCCTTTTCGTGTTTTCCACTCTTGTTTTGGGCTCTCTTGTGCCTCAGTTCTACTGAAAAACAAGATGGTGGCCAACACTTCCTGGTTTGGACAGTTTGGAATGTTGACAGTCGACTGCCAGCCAATCAGAAACTCGCACACGCACGTAAGGGTACGCGATCGTACACATACGGTACGCGTACCGTATGCGTACGGTGCACGTACGGTGAACGCATATAGATATATAATTTGCTCAAATTCAATTTTCTCAACAGCTACTGGAGGGATTTTCACCAAATATAGAAAAGGCACTACTGCATACCTGTCCCTACCATTTTGCCAAGTTTGGTGTAATTCCGTTCAGCTGTTCGGGCTGTAGCAGTGTCTAAAGGTCCCATAGAAAATGCCATTTGAAAATTTTCAAATTCCATTTTCTCAAGACCTACTGGAGGGATTCTCACCAAACATAGCAAAGGCACATCGACATACCAGGCCCTACCATTTTGCCAAGTTTGGTGTAATTCCATTCAGCCGTTTGGGCTGTAGCCTTGTCAGAATGTCCCTATGGAAATTAACAAGGGGAAAACATGTTTTGGGACCCCCCTTTTTTCTCGGCCCCCGCTTGACAAATCCCCCCGAAACTTTCAGGGAAGGAGCAGAGCGCAGCGAGGCAAATTTAAGGAAAATTACAGGCAGATCCCTCAATCGGCGCCAAAGTTATTCCCAATAGAATGTTCAGAATTTCCTATGGTAACTAGGTCCTAACTATATATAGCTACTGGCGACCGCCAGTAGGTAATATATATACACATATATGTATTTCTTCTTTTCAGTGTCTCATTTAACTCTTCAATATGATTTTGTCTCTGTGCGCAGACTCATGTTTTGAGTGATTATGAAAACCCATGCAATGTTTTACTAGTAGGTGACCCTCCAAGGCTAGAATTTAACTCGATGTTTTTAAAAATGTTACATAATAACGCTTGTTGTCTAGTACAGAAGTAGTGTGGACCTACCTACTGGATAAAATAACAAAACCTAACCAGGTTTAAACCTTTAATTCACATACTAAGCAGCTCACATGACGTATTCATTTGGTGGGCAAATCAAGGGGCATATTATCAAGGGGGTTTATCTCCGCTTTTTTGGCTTTAAAAGCCAAGAAAGCAGAGATAAAATTATCTCCCTATTACCTAGCCATGTTATCCAATGGGAGGTGGATAACATGGCTAAGAGCATTAGCTCAGTAATGCATGAATATCGCTGACTTTTCAGCGATATTCATGCATTGCGGCCTTTTTTTATCGCATTTGCGATAAACCTTGGTAATACCAAGGTTTATCTGCGATAAAAATCGCCGCAGCTCAGCGGTAAATTTTTGTCTCTAACCAAGCAATATCGCTATTGCTTGGTAATATGCCCCATAATATTTGTTGAAGCGTTAATTTCAATCGGTACGTTTCAAAGGTATGTTTCTAAAAGAAGCTTAGTTGAGTGCGTCACGGTTGGATACCTTTTCCTGGTGTAAATTAAAGCTTGGTGTTTGTAAAATATTGGTAAATTAGAAGCTTGAAAACGTGGTGAATTTTGGCGTGGTGCCGCTTTGCCCTCATGGTGGCTTACCACGGTTAAACAATGAAAGGATGGTTGAGATCTTTGGGCAATACGGGCTTTCCTCCACATCAAGAACTAGACACCCCACCTAGTGGCCTGGCTCTGCCTTGCCACCGGATGTCACAATAAATTTGCTGTGCCAACTAGATGTCAAGGTTTGTGACACCATTTTCCAGTGTGCCATTACAGTACAAATGATTATAAGGTGGAACCTAGGACATTTGTGAAACAAATCCTCTCCATAAAGTGAAGGGAAACGATGCCCAAGATCAGGAAGTACCCCTTTATCATAAAGCAACTTAAAATTACACCAACCAAGGCTCAGAATTGTTCTAAGCATTGGCAAACTCACAGTGTGTGTGCACAAACAGTCCAAGGAATTCTGGCCCTGAAATGCTCACTTCCCATCTTTGGGGTCGATTTCAAACGAATATTTTTTAATGTAAAAATCTTTTGTAATAAGGGTAAAACCACCTGTTTGTAAATTGCAAAAGAGATTTTATATCCACAAAAGGTGAGTGCATAGTAAGCTTGCACAAGCATGCAGCTTTAGGTATTGGATTTAATATGTATAAAATAATTGCGTAGGGGAGGGGGGGTGCTAATTAGCAGCTATGGAATCAGATTTACTAGCTAGTCCATATTTGAATGCTGTTTGCTTATCAAACTTTAACGTTGCTGGCCTAATGACCTATTTTCAATGCAATGGGTTTGCTGCTAGAATACAAATTCAGCGCTGATATCTAAATTCGGCTAGCGTCTTAATTCAGCACTACTATGTAAATAAAGTCCTAATATCCTAATTCAGCGCCAGTAACTAAATTCAGAGCTAATATCACGCCATCAGTTTGCAAATTTAGTGGCCGATTAGGATGGTGGACGGATCGCCACCGCCATGCAGGCGGTGGCGATCTGTCCGCCATCCGTGCCCTTCCGCCACATATTTATATTACAATGGCGGGGGGCCGCGTCGGATGGAAAGACCGTCTGCCGCTTTTCCGCCGCGGTCGCCTTGCGACCGTGAAGGAAAAGGTCTAATATGGTGGCGGTGTCTATCAGACACCGCCAGCCATATTAGGGTGGGCTTTGGGGAATGGAAAGGCATACGGTCTTTGCTTTGGGGGCCCGTTGCGGGCCCCCAGGGTGAAGGGGGATGGAGGGTGCACATGGGGGGTACCTGCGTTTCAAAGTACAACATGGCAGGCACCGCGCTGTGCCTGTCATGTTGTGCTTTGAAACGCACAACATGCATTTTTAGCATTGCAATGTTAAAAATGCGGGATGCACCCGCCACTGTGGCGGGTGTATCCTAATTCGGCGCACGGGACCTCCGCCATTATGGCGGACGGTCCCTTGCCACGACAGGATGGCGGAAGGACATTGTCCGTCCGCCATCCTAATCGCCCCCTAAATTAGGAGTGCAGCTGTCAAATGACAAGCTTTCTTCTTTTCCTGATTAACCACTTTCCATGGATTTTTCTGAAAGCCTATATGTATATCTTCTTGACATCGTTAGTGTAACAATTTTGTACAACAAATTAAAATATTAATTTAGGGATGTGCACTATACTGCTCTAGCTATCAACATTCTGTTTTACCTGATTCTTTAGGTATACACTAATAAAAAAGAAAAGCAAAAAGGTAAAAGATTGAATTTGACTGATATATTATTTGTTACAAACCAAAGGCTAGCATGTTCTTTTGGCAACGCAGCTATAATACAAGTCAAGCAATGGGAGATGAATGCAATCAAACTATACATGAATCTAGAGCAAAATAAAACAGCCTTGATACTAAATTAGCTTTATGAACTATAGCAGAGAAGAGTCTCAGAGGCCCAATGAATTAGAAATTGCTAATTTTCAATAGTAGGTTTGGGGTGGAGACTTAAGTGCACTGCAATCAGGGCTGGACTGGCCATAGCGGGAATTGTGTGTTCTTGACCCGTGGGTGCCTGTTTTGCAGCAGTACAGCAATATCGGCCCCCTGTAACAAAAGCGGCAACAATGCAGCGGTGCTTGAAATTAGCATTCTCCGGGGCCGGAGTTTTGCAGTAGCTACCCCGTTCCTCTCCCCCCCACACTCCCACCCTTCCCCCCAACAGCCGGTTCTGCGGAATTGCCATGGCTGGTTTCTGTTCCCAGTCCGGCCGTGGCTGAAATAAGCTCCTTGCAGACTGGGTGGGCATGTGGTGGGCTTGGATAGGCTCATGGTGGCCACGACAATCCCACAACAGATTTATAGGCAACTGGCAAGCTACAACAAGCTTTGAGAAGCAGTTCTTAGTTTTTAAAACAGTAAGTACTGAGGCCCAAAGTTTTGGTCAGTAGCCAGCAGCAGGTTCTATGAATATAAAGGGCTGTAGAGTACCACAGTTGTGTAATCTTTATCACACCTCACACCTCTCTCATCGGCCACCATACACCCCTGCTTGTCTCACTCTTACAGGTTATTTCATCCCTGCTTTCTCCCCTTGTTATTGATTTTCTGTCTTTCTCTTACTTTTTCTCCACCCACATGTATTTTTCTCTTGCTTGCTTCGAGCGCAAGTCAGATAAGGAAAATAAGTGTTGGTCCTCCAAAATGGTGGCTGAAGGGCCTCCCCTGCATCCACCGGCTCAAATTAAGCAATGCCTGTCAGAGAGGTAACCACTTTCTGCAGTATTTATGTAGGTTGTGGAGATCTCCACACACACAGATGCACATTTTAGTAGGGAAGGTAGGAGGGACAAGGGGGGATTTGCTGGCAAAAGGGGAACCCTTACCACTTAATCGGGGGGTGTAGGGAAATTTAAAGATAGTTTAGGGAGGGCCATGCTAATAAAAACACCCAACACACGCACAAATGTGTAAGATCATTGCTATTCACAAATTACACTGCTAAAGTTATTATGGGCCAGATGTATCAAGCAAATTCGCATTCGAAAGGCCGAAATTCGCAGAAGATACAAGGGTAGGAAACCCCATGTTTTTCAGGCTTTAGCAAATGTTGCTCAGGCTCACGGACTAAGAGATACATGGGCTAGATTAAACCCTGCTCAGCCTGGCTATACCTTCTTTTCCGCCCTGCATCACTCCCTAGCCAGACTGGACTATTTCTTTCTATCAGCCTCACTTGTTAACAACTGCACCATTAAAATATCTCCCCGTTTTATGGCTGACCACAATCCTCTTATCCTCAATATCAGGGTCTAGGGAAATGGAAAGAGATGCCCATGTGGAGTTTTGAGAAAGCCCTTCTCCGAGATATTAATTACCAAACGCACATGCAAGGATGGATCCAGGAATTCCTGGAAATAAACATTGGCTCTGCTCCCTTAATGATTGTATGGGACACGCTAAAGGCTGGGGTCAGGGGAGAGACTCCCAGGTTCTCAGCTTGCAAAAATAAAAAGGAGAAACTACTAATTAGTTACCTACAGGGGAAACTGAAGACAGCCGAAACCAAACTTGTCCAACTTATTCAAACAGGACAAGATACTGAGAATGATCAGAAGGAAGCCGCTTTGGCCAAGGCTGAGATTGAGGCAGTCTTCACTGAAAAAGTCGCAGCCAAGTGGGCTAGCTGTCGTGAGAAAAACTATGAGTGCAGTGACAGCATTAGACACCACCTGGCCTTTAGGACTAGGCAACAGACCTCCAGCAGTGAGATACATACGATCAGACTCCACTCCGGGAGTGAGACCAATGACTCTAATCTCATAAGGAAGGGATTCCAGGAATTCTACGCTAAGTTTTATACCGAGGAAAATCGCTGCACAAACAATATATTTGAAAGTGAGACCTCTCGCTATCTTAGCGAGATAGATCTTAGACGACTTAGCCCAGACAACAGGGAGCTATTAGACCTAACCCCAACCTGGGATGAGATTTTGGTATCCTTATCCAGCCTCCCGGATGAGAAAGCCACAGGTCTGGACGGCATCCCTGTAGAATTTTATAAGATCTTTACCCCCCAAATTAAAACAATCTTTACAGAAGTAGTAATCTCTATTTTTAAAGGGGCCTTGCCTCCTGCTTCTTGGTCTAAGGCCAGGATAGCTATATTCCCTAAAAAGGATAAATCTCCATTAGAGATGAGTTCCTATAGACCTATCACCCTTATAAACTGTGATTCAAAAAAAATTCTAAAGTATTAGCAACAAGAATCTCCTCCGTGGCCGAGTCCCTAGTCTCAGAATGGCAGCATGGGTTTATCCCAAAAAAAGGCACAACGGAACACATCAGGCGGGCCATCACCCTATTCGACGCCGCACAAGCAGACGGAGTCCGGATGTCACTAACACTGCTCGATGCCGAAAAAGCATTTGACCGGGTCTCCTGGCGATTCCTGTGGGCTGTCATGTGTAAAATGGGTTTTGGGCCAAAACTTACACAGATGGTGCAAGCCCTCTATGTTAAACCAATTTGATATCTCTCGGGGAACCAGGCAGGGCTGCCCCTGCTCCCCTCTGCTGTTCGCCCTATATCTAGACCCGTTCATTAAACAAATTGAAAAAAAACAGGACATTTCTTCAGTTAGCTTCCAGGGGAATAACACCAAAATAATGGCCTATGCCGACGACCTTGCTATCACTTCGCCCGACCCTTGCAATACTATGCTCTAGAAACTGAGGCTTTAAAATTTGGGAAACTTTCAGGCTACGCTCTGAAAAAAAAAAAAACTCACATTATAATAAACAGTCAAATTGCATGGATTGATTACAGAGTGGTTCCCAAGGCAAAATATCTGGGGGTTTCTATTTCTTCTAATTTAGATGAAATTGTAACAGACAACTTAACCCCTCTCGCCGCTCACACTAGTAAGGCCCTAAAACAGATTGACAACCTGCATCTTACTCTCGTTGGAAGATGTAATGTTATAAAAATGACATACTTCCCTAAACTTCTTTACTTTTTCCGTACGATACCTTTGGAATTTAGCAAATTCAATCTGCTGAAATTTCAACAAATCTTTACACAGTTTATATGGGCATACTACCAACCTAGGCGGGCACTAAGACAACTATCTCTCCCAAAAGAACGAGGAGGCTGGTCCTTTCCCAACATTACACTATACTACTGGGCCTCGGTCCTACACTATAGCTCTGAACTGTTTCGGGAAACACCTTCCCCCTCCATACCCGGACTTGCCTCGCCCTTTCAACTCCTGCTGGGGGAACAATGCTGGGGCTGCCTACTCCGGGAGATCTCATACGGATATTACAAACGTGTGAGATTTAAGACTCTTATGAGCTCTTACAAAGTCTTTTGCAACATCCGTAGAATCTTCGGGCTGGGCAGATTCAATCATTATTCCCCCACTCTTGACAACGACAACCTTCCTGCTATCTTTGGAAGGTCCTACCTCGCAGACTGGCATAAAGCTGGCATTACAAAACTAGGAGATCTTATAACCAGTGAGGGAGTTATATCTTTCTCTGACTTGCTATCCAAGTTCAGCCTGAGGAACCACGATTACTTTAAGTACCTCTCCATACACGATCTTCTCTCCAGGAAGGTTGGGGGCGCTGCAGGGTTTATGGAAGTAGATCTTCTTAATGGTAAACAGACAAAATATCAACTTCAAAATATCGAATGGACAAAATATCGACTTCAAAATATTGAATGGACAAAATATCGAATGGACAGAATATAGTGATCAAAAATATCGTTTTTAAGGTAAGTAATGTAATATCGAATTTTATAAATATAGAAAGTCAAAATATCGAAGTATATAATATAGGTTAGTAAAATTTTCGAATTTTTAATAATATTAAATTTTTTATAGTTTTTTGTATGTTAGTATATGTGTGAAAAGTGTATATTTATGTTATAATTTATTTTAAGTAATGAATTTTATGTTATTTAATTTTTGCGTAGTTAAATTCTGTAGCGGGTTGTGGGTTTATAGCGGAATGCAGTGGGAAGTAATTTAATTATAATTAATTAAATATTTAAATGTATTTGTTGTTATTTATTTTGAATTAATTGTTAATTCATTTTCATTTTGTAATTAATCAAATTTTAATTGGCAATTAATTTTACTTAATTGATTAATTGATAATTATGTTAATTTTACTAATTTATTTTCCGTAGCGGGTTGTGGGTTTATAGAGGAATAGGGTGGGAAGTAATTTAATTATAATTAATTTAATAATTTTATTTATTTATTGGTATTTATTTTGAATAATTTTTAATTGCTTATAATTAATTGTTAATTTGTAATTATTTTGTATTAATAGATAGGTACTTAATTGGAATAATACATTTTTATTTGTAGTTTTTAATTGATTAATTATTATATTAAATTGGTTATTACTTTTAATTAATTTTTTATAGATGTTAATATATATTTTTTAAATAATATATGAAGTATTTACTTTCCCTACTGTTGCACTTACTGGAGTGGGAATAGTAATTTTTACCCCTATGCTATCCAACGCTTTCCCTACGGTTGCACTCACTGGAGTGGGAATAGTAATTTTTACCCCTACGCTATCCAACGCTTTCCCTACTGTTGCACTCACTGAAGTGGGAATAGTAATTTTCATTCCTACGCTATCCAACGCTTTCCCTACAGTTGCACTCTTTGGAGTGGGAATAGTAATTTTTACCCCTACGCTATCCAATGGTTTCCCTACTGTTGCACTCTCTGGAGTGGGAATAGTAATTTTTACCCCTACGCTATCCAACGTTTTCCTTACTGTTGCACTCATTGGAGTGGGAATAGTAATTTTTACCTCTACGCTATCCAACGCTTTCCCTACTGTTGAACTCATTGGAGTGGGAATAGTAATTTTTACCTCTACGCTATCCAACGCTTTCCCTACTGTTGCACTCATGGGAGTGGGAATAGTAATTTTTACCCCTATGCTATCCAACGCTTTCCCTACTGTTGCACTCACTGGAGTGGGACTAGTAATTTTTACCCCTACGCTATCGTACGGTAAAAATATTGTGTTTTTTAAAATAATATCATGTGAATATATATATTTATGTTTTAAAAAATAAAATTGTTTTTTTTAACTTAACTTAATTATTTTATAATTTTAAGGTTATTTAAGTGTTTCTAAGTATGTTTTAGTTAATTATCTTTAATATTTCATTTATTTTAAATTACTTTTAAGACATTTACAAAAATTCAATATTTTGACTAACTATATTATTTTTAAACGATATTTTAAACTAGATATTTTTGTACTTACCTGTTTGCAGTTAGGTTTTTGATATTTTGGTAGACGATATTTTAAACTAGATATTTTTTATGTCTATATTTTTGTACTCGATATTATGTCAGTAATCCCTTCTTAATACATTGCGTAACCCCACTGCTCCCCGAATTGGTCTGCTGTATAACATCATAAACAGACAAACCCCTGATGATTTACAAACCATAGCAGACACATGACATACAAAACGTGATACTCCAGGCAGTGTTTTTTTTAACTCACTTGCTCTTTCTCAAAACATCTTATTGTCAGCCAAGCTGCAGGCACAACATTTTAAAACTATGTTTTTCTTGTACATTACCCCCAGCAAGATAGCGAAGTGGGGGGTAGTCAAAGGGACTTTATGCCCCCGATGCTCTGAATTTGGAGCCGACTCAATCCACGTATTTGCTACTTGTCCAAAGCTTGGCCCTACACTAGCCCGCGTACAGGAATTCCTAAGCGAAGTCACTACCCAGTGTGCGTCACTAAACCCTCCTGTTATCTTATTGGGTACACAGTCTGAAATCCCTAATGTTAAAAGCGAGGGGCTAATCTTCATTGCAATGGCAGTATGGCGGATTTGTGTTCCTTCCGCCTGGCTCGATTCTGAGTCCCCGTCATTCTCTCAGTGGCTGGCTAGGCTTGTTGCCACTTATTACCTAGAAAAAGCTGTCTACGCCAGAAAAGGGCGCAAGGGTCGAAAAAAGGGTTTGGAGATCTGGGAAAAATTGACAACTTGGTTGGAACAGTCGGGATAAGCCCCCGATTGTCACTGTCTTATCTTATGGCTTCTTTTTTTTTTTCTCTGTGTGTGCGCCATTTTATTCAATTTATACAATGTTTTTTCAACAGGGTGGGTGGGGGGTTCGTTTCGATTTGAACTGTTATTCTTATGTACTTACTTTTGCAATTGAAATTTAAAAAGAAAATTGAAAAAAAAAGTTCTTTCAGTGAGACTATGGATATTTCTATATTTTTAGCAATTTTGAAAGTCTCATCTAGAGATGGATCAGACAAACGCAACAGTTTTTGTCGTATGTTCTTGTCTTTGCACTGACAGACGAACTGGTCTCTGGTGAGTTGATCCGTAAAGTTTTCAAACTTGCAGTCAGCTGCTAGTCTGCGTAAAGAGGAAACATACGTGTCCACATCTTCTCCTTCAACTTGCTTTCTTTTAAAGAATTTGTGTCCTAGGACCATAATGCTTGGGTGTTTGTCAAATCTGGTTTTCAATGTAATAATAGTTTCCTCATATTCATC
Organism: Lissotriton vulgaris; assembly: GCF_964263255.1. Classification (NCBI taxonomy): domain Eukaryota; kingdom Metazoa; phylum Chordata; class Amphibia; order Caudata; family Salamandridae; genus Lissotriton; species Lissotriton vulgaris. Next base: position 1,597,205,202 of record NC_141695.1, on the reverse strand, counting down.
AATTCTGTTAAGTTGTTCTTGAGAAAGAGGTGGTAGATGTTTGTAGATAGACCTTCATTCGAATCCCAGAGAGTGAAGAACAAGGCATTTTTTCTCTCTGCACCAAAACGTAGAGCACCAATGGCACCCAGGTACATTTCGGAAGCATCATACCATATTTCCCACCTGATTGGAGGATCACCCCGAGAGTCAAGAAAGGAAGGTGGTGGATTGACAGACCGCATAGTGCACAATTCTGGTAAGGTAGGCAAATTTGAGAAAGAAATTGTGGCAATAACAGTAACCCAACAATACATTGTGTACGAAAGCAAACAGTGAACGTATAGACGTGAATGCTTTGCAAAAATAATAAATTAGAAGTTCGTAGAGGTGTGTGCATCACCATAGAAGTTTAATGAAACACATTGTTAATTGGAGAAGTCAAATTGTTGAAGCAATAACTGTGGAAGTGCGTATAACCATGGGTGTGTGTATCACCGTGAATATACAAATGATGAACAAGTTCAGCATAAGTATATGTGCTTGAAGAAAGACGCTGTTGGAGTGCTGAAATAGAGAACTAAAGAGGTGTGTGTATCACCAAGTATGCTGCGGTAGATACACTTGACCTTGTAACAAAATTCACAAAGCAGTAACAGATGTGTGTATCATCAATGAAATAATCGAGGTACACATCACGTGTGCGAGTGCAGCAAGAAACGCAAGGCTTCCTGACGTTAAAATATGGCTGCAACGTTATGTGCAGATCGAGATGGCTCTTTGCATAAAGGAATTCTATTTCAGGACCGGAGGCTCCGATTATGCTTTCTCATTTCTTTATTAGAAATGCTCAGCAGCCAATTAGAAAACAGTTAGGAAAAAATGCACCACAATACCCATGAGTACTTGGGTATTACATGACAGATCATAGAGTAACCAGTATAAAACGTCCCATAGAGAATACCACATCCTCTTTCTTTGCTGCTCCGCAGCCAGTTAAGTGCTTTTCTCTCTTTAATGGTTTACATGGTGTTTTGATTACCTTACTGTGCTTTGTGCATTTTCTACTGTTTCGATTTGACTCGCTCTTGCTTCGCGCATTGCTTCTGTGTCCTTGGTCGATTGTAGGAGGCTTGGTTTGCCGCTTTTGCAGTTCGTTCTTCGTCTGCAATTTTTTCTCTTGCCTTCTGGTTCTGGGGAGCGTGTGTTCACCTTCCCTGGTAGGGCGCTTTGCGCCCGCGCCTCTGTTCTATTGTGGAGTGAGAAAGTGGGGCTTGGAGGCTCGCGCACGGTACCGGAGAGCTCCTCTGACTCTGTTGGCAGGCGGCCGTTACCGTGCATGCGCGGTGGCCATTTTGATTGTTTATCTCCATTCTTTCACGGAGTTTTCAACAGCTGAATTGTGTCTTTTGACTGCTCATGCCCAATGCCTGCTACTTTTGGCCCCAAATTACGCCCAATTGCCTAATATTGCTTTGGGCTGCATAATTTTCATAGGCTCTGCCTAGAGTGACATTTATTGGCAAGCCCTCCCTGCACTATCTTCTGTTGGCTTGCTTTGGGGTTTGGTCACTTCCCCTGCATTGTGCCTTTGGCATTTTCATATTTTCATCTCCTCTGTGGGCACTTGTTGGTTACACTTGGTGTAATTATGGAAGACTACTATGATGATGAGGGGTAATATTATGATGAAGATGATGCCTCTGACTCTATGGAGCAAGACTTAGTTGAGGCTTTGGATCAAGGGGTTCAACATTCCATGAATAAGGCGCTTGTTTGCGCAATTGCTCCCTTGAAGCGTCATCTTTCTTCCTATGCGCAGCAACAGGGTTGGTTACCGTCCTCTTCAGGTCATGCTTCTACGTCTAAGTCCCCCACTAATCCACATACATCTGATTTTCAGAAGTTGGTGAAGGCTTTATCTTGTGACCGGTCTGCTGGTAAATCCTCCAAAGTGGCCTCTACGTCACATGTTCAGCAGACGGATACGGATGAGACTCATTCCACTTCATGTTTGGATCAGGATGGTCCTCCACCTTCGAAGAAACCTCGTACGGAGCATTATGTTGACGCCCCTACGCCTCCTCAGCTCCTTACGTTTGAACCATCTGACATTGTTCATCCAAACTCTTCCTCTTGGCTTCCGTCCCCTGCCGGGGCCGAATATGTTCAGGCTCATATTCGGCAACCATTTGAGAAGGATGTCAGAGTCCGCCTCCGTTTCGAGTGTCCACGTCCTGACTTGGCTGATAAATTGGCTGACACTCCGGAAGTTGACCCCACTATGGTGACATACCTTAAAAAGTATGCTAGGGATCCAAAAAAGGGCATTGATATGGCGTGGCGTTCATGCCAGGATAAATTGTTAGACCTTGGGTCCTCTTACAAAGATATTGGATCTGGGCTTTCGAGCCAAAGAATCATCCTCTGTAGTGGACCCTGATGACTTAATTGAATGGTCAAGGAGAGCAATTTGCCAATTGGGGAATGCCAATTGCGCGATGTCCTGTGAGCGTCAGCGCTCCATTTTGCTTAAATTAGATCCCAAGCTGGCGAAACTAGTCTCGTCAGAATCCGGCCCGTTGGCCCAAGGTTTATTGTTTGGCCAACCTTTCCTCAAAGAGTTGCGAAGTTTGTTGCAACTTTTAGTGGGCTGGATAAGGCTCAAGCATCCTTGCGGAGGGCCTTTCGCCCGGTTTTCGCAAGGGCTGGATGATAAAGGGGACGATAGTTCAGCCGTGGGTCCAACCAGAATTCCCAACGTGGATTTCAGTCCCAACGTGGCAGAGGCCAGGACTCCAGCTATAACAACAAAAACAATTTCTATCCCTCACGTAAAGGCAGAGGTCAATATAAAAATGGACGCTACGGTGGGACCCAAGGAGGACATCAGGATTCCAATACTTCCGGTGAGGTTGATCCCGGCATCGGAGGTGGTATTGGGGGGCAGGATTCAGTATTTTCTATCAAATTGGCGTCTGATCTCAAATGATGCATGGGTGTTGGATACTGTTCAGGGTTACAGGATAGAGTTCTACCATTCCCAACATCAATCCCACCCTCCTACCCCTCTAGTTTTTTCCCTTCAAGAACAAGAGTTCATTTCAAAATAGAAGGCATCCATCTTTTGAGAGACCTTCTTCGGGAAGGGGACTAGATGGTCCTTCTTGATCTGAAGGACGCATATTTATCGATTCCCATTTACGGTCCTCACCGTCGGTTCCCTCAATTCCAATGGCAGTGGAATTGGTTCGAGTACAATGTTCTTCCGTTCGGCCTCTCGTCGGCACCTTGGTGCTTCACGAAGCTTCTGAGGCTCGTTGTCGAATCCTTGCGAGCCCAGGGTGTTCGTCTGATCATCTATCTGGACGATATTCAGATCATGGCGGATTGCCCTCAGAAGTTGATGACGCACTTGGAGTGGTCCATCAGTCTATTACAATCTCTGGGTTTTCTGGTTAATCCTCAGAAATCGATCTTTCTTCCTTCTCAGTCAATGGAATTTCTGGGTTTCAAAGTCGATTCCCTCTCTTGTCAACTCCTCTTGCCCAATCAGAAAATGTGTTCGATCAAGAGGGAGTTGAATTTAGTTTTGTCCAAACAGAGTGTGTCGTGAGGCCTATAGCTCGGATTGTCGATCTGTTAGCTTCCTCAATTCAGGCAATTTTCCCGGGCCCTCTTCATTACCGGGCGCTTCAACGTTTGAAGATACGTCATCTCCAGAAAGGCCTTCGCTATTCAGATCTGGTGCTCTTTCAGAGGAAGCGAGGTGGGAGATGATATGGTGGTTGGAGCACATGGACGCCTGGAAAGGGCGAGCCCTGTTTGGTGCATCCCCGGAAGTGGTGATAGAATCAGATGCCAGTCTGTGGGGCTGGGGAGCCCGTTGCGGTCAGTTGTCGACGGGAGGTCGATGGTCTCAGGAGGAGTTGTCTCTCCATATAAATTGCCTGGAACTGCTAGCGGGACTTTTGCGATCCGTTGTTTATCTCCACGCCAGACGAATTGTTGCATACACCTCCGCATGGACAATGTTTCAGCGGTTCGGTAAGTCAACAAGTTAGACGGGACGAAGTCCCGGATTTTGGCGGAAATCGCCAAAGATTTTTGGCACTTTTGTCTTCAGAGGAAGATCACAGTTATTGCAGAGTATCTTCCCGGTCACAACAATCTGATTGCGGATTGGAACTCGCGACATCTTTGGGGCTTCAGCAACTGGAGGTTACATCCTCAAATGTTCCGCTCTCTATCCCGTGTTTGGTGCCGTGTCAGATCGACCTGTTTGCCTCTCGCCTCAACACTCAGCTTCCCCTGTTTTTCAGCTGGAGACCGGACCCAGAAACCCTGGCCACAAATGCATTTCTGCAGACCTGGCCATCGATCCTGTGCTACGCCTTTCCCCCGTTCATGATGATCCCCAGGGTACTGGCTCGCACAAAGCATTATCAGTCTGTGCTGATTCTGATCGCTCCTCTGTGGAGGGCTCAAGCTTGGTTCCCAGTTCTCCTGGAAATGAGTTGTGTAGTGCCGCTCCTTCTTCTCAAGCGCTGGAATCTCTTGCTGGACCATCTCACCAATCCACATCCCCTGATCGAGTCAGGCCACCTTCTCCTAGTTGCATGGCGAATTTCGGGGAACACTGGCAAGTCCCAGGCTTTTTGCGAGACGCTGCCAGATTTATCAGCGAGGCTTGGTCATCCAGCACTCACAAACGTTATGCTGGGGCTTGGAAACAATGGTGTGGTTGGTGTGCTCAACGGGAGGTGGATCCCGCTTCAGCAGATGTCTCTCTGATTGTTAATTTTCTGGCTTCCATTGCCTCGTCTGGTCTTGCTTATCGAATGGTTAATAACTTCCGTTCAGCTATTTCAGCAGGTCATATCAATATTGATGGCAAGCCTGCGGGTGAACATCCTTTGATTTCTAAATTGCTTAAAGGTATTCGTCTGGTGAAACCACCTTGTCCAAAATACGTTGCCCTATGGGATGTTTCCATTGTTTTGCGGTTCTTGGGAACCTGGCCTTACAATTCTTCTTTAACCCGCAAACAGCTTTCAGCAAAACTGACTGTGCTTTTGTGCCTTGTTTCATGAAAACGTGTGTCCGATGTTCGTGGACTGGACCTGTCAGGTCACAGTTTCACACCTGAGGGTGTTACTTTTGCTATATCCGGACGCACGAAATGTAATACGTCTTCTGTTACCTATCCTTCTTTTCCTAATAATCCCAAACTTTGCGTAGTTCAATGTGTTAAGGATTATGAGGTGAGTACTGCTCCTTTTCGTCAGGATATGCAGGGTCAATTGTTAATTGCTTTAAAGAAGCCTTTTCGTCCTGTTCCCCCTGCTACGTTGGCCCGTTGGGTCAGATGGCTCATGACTAAGGCTGGCATTGAGGTCTCTATCTTTGGTGCACATTCAACACGGGGGCTATGGCTTCTAAAGCTTTTTCAATGGGAGTGACTTTGATTGACATCATGAAGGCCGCTGATTGGTCCTCTGATTCTGTGTTTAAAACCTTTTACTATAAACCAATTGCACATATTGCTTCTGTTGTGGTGGATCAGCTTTGAACAAGCATAATCGGAGCCTCCGGTCCTGACATAAAATTCAAAATTTGCGAACACATGTAACAAGAATTTTCAATTCTATTAAGGACACGGAAGCGAGGATTAGCCCACCCATCTTTCTGCATTTGCAAGTGTTACCTTGTTATTGATTATTGCTAATTGCATATGGTATTTTATATATTACTGCTCGTTGTTTACCCCCCTGTTTTCTTACTTTTTTACATACAAGGATTGTGTATTACTGCTCTATATCTCTTTTCAGGGTCATATCCTAAGTAGAGACTGCTGTCCAACCCTGTTCATCCTGCCTGATGATTATCTTCAGTTTCCAGTTGTCCACGGCTTCAAGTGTCCGGACCTTTCAAGGGATTTCTGTTCCGCTGGTTTATTCCTTTTTCTGAACTTCATATTGGACTGACCATTTTTACTTTTGAACTGTTTTTGTCGCCAAAGAAAGAGGATGTGGTATTCTCTATGGGACGTTTTATACTGGTTACTCTAAGATCTGTCATGTGATACCCAAGTACTCATGGGCATTGTGGTTTATTTTTTCCTAACTATTTTCTAATTGGCTGCTGAGCATTTCTAATAAAGAAATGAGAAAGCATAATCCTCGCCTCCGTGTCCTTAATAGAATTGAAAATTCTTGTCACGTATGTTCGCAAATTTTGAAGTATTTCTCAACTCCTTAAGATGGCCGCTGCATGGCGTGATGCGGTGAGGTCACGACGTGAAGAGGAGATCGCAAGCAGACAGAGTAGAAGTTGGAGGTGAGAAACAATGGACGCATGAGCAGACCGTGCAGCGTAGGGTCAACGTGATGAGGAGAATGAGCAGGATGGAGGCACAAGAAGGCTGCGCAAGGCCAATGTAGAAGCTGGAGGTGGGAGACAATGGACGCACGAGTAGACCGTGCAGCGTAGGGTGGACGTGATGAGAAGAACGAGCAGGCTGGGGGCACGAGCAGGCTTCACGAGGCCAATGACAGTTGCCCGGAGGATAGAAATACTTTTTAAAAGGAGATGATTGTGCAGGGAAACGCAGCTAGATAGGCGCAAAAATATCTTAAAAGTAAGAGTCCAGCGTTTCAGGGTTGAAATGTAAAAAAACTCCATCACTACGGCAGGAGTATGGTCAGGAAACATCAGATCAGCTGCGTGGGTTCTTCCATGTAGCCACAGATCGTCGCCACAATTTTGTAGCAACCAAGCTGACACAGGAGATTGTAAGTTGGTTATTTAATGGCTACATGGGTAGCAGAGGCAGGAGGACCAGCTCTGCTAACAACTCCAACAGGAATGAGCCACCTTCATACAGTTGCTAGGATACAACATTCTAGAGCAGGGGTCTCCAAACCGGTCCTCGAGGGCCGGATCCATGCCAGATTTTTTGGATATCCCCATTGAGATACATGTAGTTATTTTAAAAATCTGGCATGGATCCGGCCCTCCAGGACCCGTTTGGAGAACCCTGTTGTAGAGCATTAAAGCCATCACAGGTTTAAAGGTGAACAACATAATATGCACAATACAACACAAAGTAACTTTATTTCTGCAGTTAGTACCACAAAAGTATACAATACAGATATAAAATACATATATAAATAGCTAAAAAACTAACATTTTCGGACAATCAATACAAAAATATTTTGAGACATTTCGTAACTTACATAAACAGCCATAGCATGGTACAGATCGGAGAAGTGATCCATAAACTCAGTAAGGATGGAGGGAAAAATGTATGAGTCATCTAGGAATAGCATCCATTACAGGATAAAAACCTAAAATACACAGAAGTGGTAAACTGCCCCTGATCAATACGGCCTTAATTTTTTATGGGGGGTTTAGGACCCTTCTTCTTAAGAGTCACATTTGTCCCAAAATGTTGGCAACCGGACAAGCAAACAGATGGTGGAGATCAGATCATAGGATTGTAAGAGCAATGCAGTGTGCACAAAATGCAGTGTCCACACTACTTGCAAAGCGGCTTGATTCATGCCTGTCGAGGTCCAGCAGGAGCCTGACAGATGGGGAAAAAATGTGGGCTACAGATTCAGCATCAGTATTGCAAGCAGGGAAAACAAAAGTATTGTTGGATGCCCATTTGCAGTTGAAGGATTTCAATTGCAAAGCACCAGTCCTGAAATGGAAATAATATTTCCTATCCATGGGGACTTTTATAATGTCCCAATATTGTTCCAAGGCACTAGTGCATTTAAGTAAAAAAAAACTGCCCTGATAGTGTAGCTCTGACAACTACATGGGCGTTGCTCTGTATTATCCAGGACCAATACTGATTTTTCAACAGCTTTTTGGAAGGAAGAGGGACTTGGGATGGAGTCTCCCAATGCTCTTTCATACCTAGGGAAGTCAGCGTCTTTTTGATGTGTGAAAGCCAGTTAATTTTGTTACATCTATCTGCATTCTTGATATCCTGAGCAGCAGCATAGTGGATAAGTTGAGGAGTAGACCAGATCGTCCTCCAAAATAATAGAGGACGCAATCTGGCTTTATTTTCAATCACCTTCCTGCCCATATCAAGCAGCAGTGGCTATAGCAGGGTACTGGGTGGGAGGTAGGCCAAATTCCTTAGGAACTTAGGGCCTCATTTATGAGGCTCCTTGTGCTGCCGGGATGACACTTTTTGTGGCGTTCCGTGGCACAGAAGCCTGCTCCATATTTACGTGGCAGCGCTCGGACACTTTTTTTGGCTTAATGCTGCCTCGTAAATATGGCTCCCTTTATTGCATTTTTCTGTGTTAAAGGGGCGTGCAATGGGTGTTGCTGCAACATTGCAACATCCATGGCTTTTTTACACTGCCCCCGATTTACAAAAATCGTAAATATGAGGCAGCGCCAAAAACTTACGCCTCACCAGGGGAGGCGTAAGGGAGGCACAAGAAGAAGAAATATCTTTGTTTCTCCACGTTTTTCCTTTTTCTATGGGTGCTGCATTCTGTAGCAAACATAGAAAGAGGAAAAAACCTCTTCTGATTGTTTCTGTGGGAAGGTTTCCCTTCCTGCACCGAAATATTCATCCGGCAATGCAGGCACCCTTGCACCATGGTGCAGAGGTGCCTGCGTTGGCACACGGCAGCCCATTGTTCATCAGCGCAGGAGAAAAGGACAAGAATGCACTGTATCAAATAGATACAGAGCTTTCCTGCCCTTTTCTTTTACCATAGGGCAGTGCAGCAGGAAGGCTTGCCTAATAAAGGAGGCTCCTATTCTCCAATTTTGACAACCGAGGACAGTTTAAAAACCCCAGAATTCAGCACTGTATATGGCAGATCCCACAGCTTTGGCTTCATATATCTGAAGGGCGGGAGCTATCGCTTTGCTAAAGGATGTCATTAATTTGCTTATGCTTGAGGATCTAATTTGCTTATGCTTGAGGATCATTTTGGCGACATGGAGCTTCCATGAAATTGTCGTCGACAACTTAATGGCCAGAAAGTCAAATGAGTGCCCCCTAAATGTAGTCTCCCTATAAAAATTTTAAACTGGTCAAATGAAATTCATTTGTTCTTTTCTGTATTAATCTCCAATTGGCGGGCAGTGCAGAGCTCTTCTAAGTGGCGCAGCACATTTTGGAGCCTTCTAGGGGTTTTGGAGATTAATAAGGTGTCTTCAGCAAAAAGTACAAAGTACAAAGTAGTTTATTGTGATGATTATTTGAAATCTTACAACATTACACATCTAAAAGAAACAAAATTTAAATATATATTCCAGGATAAAATCACATAAAATGTCATTTCGTGACCTTTACAAACAATTAAATATTTGCAATAATTACGTCTCCGAGTTTCTTTTTAACTAACAATAGGAACTTTACAAAGGAAGCATTTAAAACAATATCATTTGAGACCATACACTTAATCACGGCCTGCCTGCATGTCCGTATGCCGCGTGATTTGAGAGGAGCCTTAAGCAATGTTTTTCTCTCTTGAATGAGTTTAGGGCAGGTACACAGAAGGTGTTGAATGTCTTCCTCGCCCGAATTACAAAGTCTACATTTCGTTTGGGTTTCTTGAAATTCCCATGGGGGGAGATGACTTAGCCCTGGCATGGATCCAAATCTCGCTTTAAGGAGCACCTGCTTGTTTTTTTCCGTCCAGGGGGTTTTCAGATATTGTTGTATCTCCTTCTTTTAATAGCATTTAGCACCATCCAGGCATGTTTTCTCTTGATAAGGGCAGCCTTATCCTTTAGAATGGATAGGTGGTCTGCGGTTTTATTAATAATTTTCTTAAATGATGACTTGGTTATATTCGTTTCCCATATAGCCATGACCCCAAACTCGTTAATTGCATCTCTAAGGTAAAGAGCTGCACTAGAGTTAGTATCCTTCTTTATTTCCCTCCATAGGAGCAATGAGATCTTCAGCAAAAAGTAAAATGGGAGTCTTCACATTAGCAAGGGTAGGGGAATAGGTAGAATACTGGGAGAGGAAGTGGACTCTATTGTTTAGATACAGGGGAAACACTTTTGGAGCCAGTACACAGCCCTGCCGGACTCTGATTCTTATAGGGATCCGATGGGTAAGCTGGCTCTGGTTGCCCCTTCAAATTTTGGTATAATTGCCTGCGTGCAAACAGATAACCAATGTAAAGAAATCAGGGGGCATGCCCATATCATGAAGGACCTGTCACAGTTTCAGATGAGGGACTAGGTTGAAGGCTGATACAAGCTCGACAAAGGCAAAGTATAAGTTGTCTCTGCTGATAAATACTGTCTTCCAATAGAGTAGCAGGAAGTGGAAAACCTGATCGATGGTGCTTGTTTTCTTGCGAAAACCAGCTTGGAGTGATGACAATATATCCTTTCAAATGATCCGGTGCTGTATTTTGTTCAATAATAGAACTCAAAAGATATGTTGAGTGCA